>NC_083234.1:34648289-35376412 GCF_032191835.1 Heteronotia binoei | reverse complement strand
TTCCCTCCGATTTAACGTGGAGAACGTCTTAAATTAGAACCTGTGCTTTAAAAAGGACTGTCACTCTCATTTTTTGAAAAATTAAAAAAGAAGCACTGTGTCATCACAACCGACTGTTTCGTCTTCTGATGCTGCATCCAAGCAAGGGGCTCTTCTCCAACGCTGAGAGGTCCTTGTTTTGTTTTTAATAAGCTAATTTGGAAGATTAAAACATGCTGCTTCCTCTAATGTGATTGGATGGCTCACTCATACTTTGCAACACAACAGAGAACTGTTTGCCATCTCATCAAGAGCTAGCCCGTGTTACTGGAGCAGGAACACACAAGACTGCCTTACAGTAAATTAGACCTTTGGTCCATCGAGGTCACTACTCAGACTAACAGCAGCTTCTCAGGAAGGGGTCTTTTGCATCACCTACTGCCCAATCCTTTTAAATGCAGATGCTCTGCCCCTGAGCTGTGGCCCCACCCAACAACATGAACAAACACTGTGCATTCCACACCAGTCTCTATTTTTTTAAAATTATTTTAAAATGTTCATTCCTATGGAGCTCAAGGCAGCTTAGAAGGCAGATGGAGATGGACTCATGATGGTGGCAGAAAGTGCTGTCATGTCACAGCTATGGTGACCCTGTAGCGTTTTCAAGCCAAGAGACATTCAGAGGTTGTTTTCCATTGCTTGTTTCTGCATCACAACCCTGGTACTCCTTGGAGGTCTCCCATCCAAATGCTAGCTAGAGCCAACACTGCTTCACTTCTGAGATGTGACAAGATTGGGTTAGTCTGGGCTATCCGGGTCAGAAGGTGGATTCTAGACCAGCACTGTATCAACTGTTCAAAAAACTTTACAGACATTATTTTCTTTAATATGTACAACAAATTTATCAGGTACGTAAATACTATTATATTCATTTTATAGAAGGGCTGAGGCTATGACAGCATGTCTTGCCTGCGGCCACCTCAGAAACATAACAGAGGCAAGATTCAAACCAAGGCATTATTGATTTATAGCTCAGTCTCAGCCACAACGCCACCCCAAGCTGATGCCTCAATAATAGGTGAGGTCTTGTGCAAACTGGATCATATTACTGGAAATATAACTGAGCTGATGTGTAGGAGGGGCCCACAGGCAAGCTAACAAGTACATAAGATAGTATCTGTTGTGGAGTGCCTTTCCTAAAGCAGTTCCCATACAGGCATCATCCATACAGGTTTGGGTAATCATTAGTTGGTCTAATTGCATCCCTCTTCCTTGACCTAAATGATGACTACTTTAGCTCTCTGCTTAAGCAGCTTATCCTCTTTCCTGCAATAGCACTTGACACGTGAGCAGCACCAAAATACCTACACAGATATTCAGGCTGGAGAAAGCTGTCATGTATATTTCTGACTTCTTAAAGAGACAGCAAGGAATAGATCAATGTGCAGATGAGACTGATCCCTTGAACTGGTTCACAAGGAGATGAATGGCAATCTTGTGTCCAGGCTGTCTTGCTTAAGGCTGGACATGATAGAATGTGCTTCCATACCCACCCATCCACCCACCCAAAAAGACTGCATAAAGAAAGATAGCATATCAGGAGGCTAGTCTGGAACCTGATGGACAGCCAGCATAGGATAGTGATTTGAGTATCAGACTAAGATCAGGGAGAACCAGGTTCAAATTCCCACTCTGCCATGGATGCTTGCTGGGCAATCTTAGACCAATAACATACTCTCAGTCTAACCTACCTCACAGGGTTGTTGTGAGGATAAAATAAAGGAGACAAGAATGATGTGAACTGCTTTGTGTCCCCACTGGGGAGAATGGCAGGTTTTGTTTTTTGTGGTTTGTTTGTGGATTCTGATGGGGGGTGTTTTGGCATGGAAGAATATTCAGTCATATGAACCTGCTCTTTGAAATGGTATAGCCTAGATACAGGCCTATCATTTCCCTCGCTGAGAACTGGGACAAAGATGCAATAGAAATCCTATGCACCATGAGATCAGGTAAATCATACATCAACATACAAGCTATGGTTTCTATTATTGATGCAATACCCTCAAGGGAATCACTGAGTCATCAGCATTTCCCAGTAATGATTATTGTCATGGAAATTCCCTCCAATGGCAACAGACTCCTGTGCGGTGATGAACATCCAGTGATCCCTTCTCCCTGCTCTTTGAGCTCCTATGATCTGTGTTATTAATGATGCATAACCAGATTCGGTCAGTACCTTGGAGAGCTTTTTTGTGGCTAACCTCTTTTCCCATCATCTGTAATCATCAGTGGTCTATGTTCTGCAATAAAAGAGATATAAACACTTTAAAGATTCCAAAAGTACTGCATGAGGATTCTCTCGGGCTGTTAAAGTGTTCCTATTTGTCCACAAGATCAAAGTTCACAGAACATCTCCCAAACGAAGAAAAAACTCCTACTCAATTGGAAAAAAAAAATGAAAGCATCTTAGAAAATATCTGTGAAATTAGGGGTTTTCTTTGTCATCCTCCCACTACAGATTCTCTCAGATCTGAGTTGTTACATTTAGAGTAGTGCTAACCAAGTCTACTCAGAAGTTTTTATTCAGTAGGACTTAGTTCCAGGAAAGTGTTCATAGGACTGCAGCCACAGGATTTTCAGGAAGTCTCCATCAGAAGCTCACAATATCCAGATCCATTCAGCTTTAACACAGTTACATCACATCTTCCAACCTTATCCGGGATCCATTATGCCTGAGCAAACTTCCAGAGTCACATCTTCTCTTTTATTGCTGTTGTTGTTGTTATTTGGTGTTGTTGTTATTATTGTTATTTGGAAGTCAATGCAAAGCTCTAGCATAAAGGAGTTGTAAGAGGTGGTTTTAAGTCATGCTCAATGCTTTCTCAAAAACATGTTTGAAAATAGATTGTTACTCACTGCCAGGAGGAAGCATATCTTCTTTCCTAATATCCTATCAATTCTGACCCCAGCTAGAAAAGAAGGACTATCAACCACATCCAAGAGATGCCAAGCCAAGATTTATCGGGGTGCAGAGGCACTTTTTAAGGGCTTGTCTTGATGCCTCTCTTGCCAGGGTGGTGGAAAGTGCTCTCAAGTTGCAACCAACTTAGGGCAACCCCATAGGACTTTCAAGACAGGGAACATTCAGAGGTGATTTGCCAATGCCTGTCTCTGCCTCTTGATAAGACACCCACCAAATGACCAGGGTCTTGTCTGAATTATTTATTGTTCTATCCTAAATAGGTCTATTCAGAATCCTACTGAAGTCTATTTAATGGCGCTTACTCCCAGAAGAGTGTTCTTAGCATTGCACTGCTAGTTACCCAGATATTTTGAGCCTGCATTTTCTTTTTTATTAATTGACTCATTTTTTAAATTATTATTTGTTGTTGTCGTTGCCATATTTGAGGCAGCTTACAAGCTAAAAACAAGATACACAATTTTAACTACAAAGTGAAGGTGTTGGGCAGCTGATTCATGACTGCCAAAATAAATGGTTTCTTCTCACAATGGAAAACCCAGTGCCACAAGATCTCTAGCCTTTAGAAGGCAACAAAACAAATTCAAACCTTTGCATTTATTTGCATGTACATATTCCACTTTTCTCCCCCACTGGGATTCAAATTAGCTTCGAACATCCTTCCCTGCTTTGACTTGGGTAGCTCAGGCAAGTCCGATCTCATCTGATCTCAGAAACTAAGCAGAGCCAACCCTGGCAAGTACTTGGATGGGAGTCCTCCAAGGAATACCAGGCCTGGGATGCAGCAGCAAGCAAGCAAATTATCTCTCCAAAACGTCCAAACCCCATTGCACACACAAATACAAAAAACCCCACATCCTTCCCTCACAACAACTGTCTGAGGTAGTGAAGTTATATGGGTGGCTATATGTGGACTGATAGAGTATTGCATAGGTTTCCTCAATAAACAGGTTTGCCAGCTACAGTTTGGGAAATACCTGGAGATTTGGGGATGGGGTGAAGTATGAAAAGGATTGGGCTTGGGAAGGGGAGAGACTTTGCATATAATGCCAAAGTCCACCTTTCAAGGTGGCCATCTTCTCCATGGAGCTGTTTCAGATAGCAAAACCTTTGCAATGGGGAAGGTTCACAATCCCTCTCCTAACACACTCAACAGTCCCAATCTGAACTGGACTTCCACGGGACCTCCAAAGTCCTCATGGTAGACCCAGATATTATGTGAGGCCTGTGTAACCAGTAGATAGGGGCAATTTAGGGGTTGGGTTTACTTGTGCTTGTTGAAATTGTCTACTCTAACTTTTGTTTGATTTTTCTGTTTAAATTCATTGGTAAGAAAAATATCTCTAAGATACGATTGATTGGTGATCTGATAATATATTCCCATAGTTGACCAGGAATCTTACAAATTCATTAGGGACTCGACAGAAACACAGCAATTTCAAATGCCATTACTTACAGCTTTTGACTTCCTGCTGTCTTGCACATTGCAGTTACCAAAATATTTATGCAAAGAGTACAAGCCACAAACATCTCAACCGACAGACATTTTCACTTCGGTTTCACACTGGTACATCATTGTACCAATAAAGTCTGTATTATTAATTACATCATTGAAAGCAGCCTCACCCTGTGAGGCTTTTGTTGTTTTGCTACCAAAAACCACCTCACTGCGAGGCTGCACTGGCATACCAAACTTGCAAGGGGAGTTCCCCCCTTCCAGCCCTTAAGTGAAAATGAGTCAGATTTTCCAGACCTAACTTGGGTTCACTGCAGCTACTCTGCAATGCATGGAATGGCTATTGCAAACAAAGCAGAGTTTGTCTCTGCTCAGAATACTGCCCCAGGAGGAGGAAGGGATTCTGACTCCCTGCCCAGCCATTTTCTGCGCCATAATTGCTCTGGGATGAGGAAACTTTGACATTCAATTTAACCTATATTACCAACTAACAGCACTTTAAGAACTATGCTCTACTCTACCCCTTTAATTTATTACCCTCGTTTTCCTAACTGCTAATGACCACCAATTAGATGTATTATTAATTAACCAAAGATTTGTAAATTGATTAGCAATTGGATTTTATTACGTATTTATTTATTTAAATACATTGATCTATTTATTTATTTATCTATATTAGCACCTTAAATTTAGATAGGAATGGGGTTTTTATTGTTGTGCTAACGAGAGAACTATTTGACTAATCAATTAGAGGGAGGATTAGGGGGTCTTGTTGATTATATTGTTTAAATTATAGTGAGTTAGACAGCTGGGAACCGAGGGTGAGGGTGGACTAGAGACCTACGCTGTGAACTTAGTTAGGTGAGTACGGCCATTCCATTACAACTACCGGAGCATAGGTGTGGATGCCTGGCCAGGGGATTCCAGTGCTCCTGGGGAGGGGAAGGTATGACAGTGGGATGGACGGAGGTGTAAGGGAAGGGGACCGAGACAAAATAGTGCTCGGCCCCCTTCCAGTCTACTTCCCATCCCAACAGTAACAGGTAGTGGGACCAAGAAAAATTGCCCGCGTCCGTCATTGGTGTTATGCAACGCCAGGTCTGTAAACAACAAGACCGAGATCCTTAGAGATTTCCTGCTCCGGCAGGATGTAGACCTGGCTTGCATGACCGAGACCTGGGTGCAAAAGGGGGAGACGGTGGCTCTCTCCCAGATGACTCCCCCGGGTTACTCGGTCTTCCACCAATCGCGGATTAGCGGGCGGGGGGGAGGGGTGGCATTATTCATACGGGAGGGTTACTCCTTCCGGGCTCTCCCGGCCCCAACAATCGATGGAATTGAGTGTGCCGGCCTTGAGTGGGATGTCGGAGAGGGGTTGGCGATCTGGCTGGTGTACCATCCGCCTAACGCACCGGCCAGCGCCTTACCATATCTGGTGGAGGCGGTGTCGTGCTGGATGTTGGAGTACCCAGGGCTTATGGTCCTGGGCGACTTCAATGTCCATGCTGATGACGCGGCCTCCAGTCGGGCAATGGACCTAGTGTCTTCCATGGCGACACTGGGACTCTCTCAATTTGTTACCACTCCTACGCATCAGGCAGGACACACATTAGATCTGATCTTTGCATCCGGGATTCAAGTGAATGATATCGCAACGGAGGTGGTGCCATGGTCGGATCACTTACTCCTCAAGGCCTGTATGGAGACGCTACCCCAACCCTGTAAGGGCGGAGAGCCTATTTTGGCTCGCCCGCGGAGCCTGATGGACCCGGAACGGTTCCAAATGGCTCTTCGGGATCCTTGGCCCCCTGGCGATTCCCTTGATGCCCTGGTCGATGCCTGGCAAGATTGGCTATCCGGGGCAATCAACGAGATCGCACCTCGATGTCCTCTGTGCCCTCGTTTGAGGCTGGCTCCATGGTATACCTTGGAGTTACGCCAGCTGAAACAAGGACTCCGACGACTAGGGAGGCAGTGGCAACGCACTCGTGATGAAGCGGCGAGAACATCCTATAGAACGTTTATGAGGTCTTATGAGATGGCAGTCAAGGCCACGAAGAAAGTTTACTTCGCGGCCAGGATTGCGTCTGCAAATTTGCGCCCGACACAATTGTTTAAAATAATTGGACATTTAACTACACTGCCCCAGGGCAGACCAAACGTTAGAGAATTAGAAATAGGCTGTGAGGCTTTTGCGAAATTCTTTGCAGACAAAATCACGTCGCTCCGCCAGGACCTGCCCATCACATTGGATACAGTACATGAACTGGAGGCTCCGTGCCTGTCTTCTGGCTTAGTCCTGGATCATTTCGACCCACTCAGCCTGGAGGAAGCTGACGGAATTCTCTCCTCTGCACGCCCAACAACTTGTGATTTGGACCCATGCCCCTCCTGGCTAATTAAATCCTGCCCGAGGGAGCTCAGATGTCCTTTACGGGACATCATAAATAGATCCCTCCTGGAGGGGCGCTTTCCAATGCCCTTAAAAGAGGCTTTGGTCCGCCCCCTCCTGAAAAAAAGTACAGCAGACCCGGCCGAATTGGCAAATTACCGTCCAGTCTCTAATTTACCGTTTTTAGGTAAAATTATAGAGAGGGCAATAGCGTTGCAGTTGCAGGGTTTTCTGGATGACGCTTCCATCCTAGACCCTTGCCAGTCTGGCTTCCGTCTGGGCCATGGAACGGAGACAGTGCTGGTCGCCTTGACAGATGACCTCCAGCGGCATCTGGATCGGGGCGGTGTGGCGGTGCTGATGTTGTTAGACCTGTCGGCTGCGTTCGACACGGTCGACCATCGGTTACTGACCTGCCGCCTCGCCAATGTTGGGGTTAGGGGGTCAGCCTTACAATGGCTCTCCTCCTTCCTTGAGAATCGGGGACAAAGGGTGGCAATCGGGGGCGAGCTGTCCCAGAGGCACACACTAAATTGTGGGGTGCCCCAGGGAGCAGTTCTCTCACCGATGCTATTTAATATCTATATGCACCGCCTTGCCCAGATAGCCGGGAGGTATGGGCTTGGGTGTCACCAGTATGCGGATGACACCCAGCTCTATCTGTTAATGGACGGTCGACCTGACTGTGTCCCAAAGAACTTAGACCTGGCTCTGCAGGCTGTGGCAACCTGGTTAAGGCTGAGTGGGCTGAAATTGAATCCAGCAAAGACAGAAGTCCTTTGCCTGGGTCGGGGCGCTCTGGGAGGGGAAATACCTCTCCTGGTCTTCGACAGGGCGCCGCTGAAAGCGGCGTGCCGGGTCAGGAGCCTGGGAGTTTTACTGGAGCCTTCACTATCAATGGAGGCCCAGATAGCAGCCACTGCCAAGTCAGCCTTTTTTCACCTGAGGCGGGCAAGGCAGTTGGCTCCCTTCCTAGAGCATCGGGATCTGGCAACAGTGATTCATGCAACTGTCACCTCGAGACTGGATTAATGTAATGCCCTCTACATGGGGCTGCCTCTGTGCCGAACCCGGAAGCTGCAGCTGGTGCAGAATGCGGCTGCTAGACTGCTGTTGGGGCTCCCAAAGTGGGAGCACATACAGCCGGGGCTGCGTGAACTGCACTGGATACCAGTTATATACCGGATTCGTTACAAAGTGCTGGTTATTACCTTTAAAGCCCTATATAGCCGAGGACCTGCCTACCTTAAAGACCGTCTTTTCCCATACGAACCCCAGAGAGCGCTGAGGTCAGCTGGGAAAAACTTGCTAACTATCCCCAGGCCGAGAGAGGTAAAGCTTCAGAGCACCCGTGATCCGGCTTTGTCTGTTATGGCTCCACACCTATGGAACCAGCTTCCAGAGGATATGCGGGCCCTGCGGGAATTTGAACAGTTCCGCAGGGCCTGCAAGACCACCCTTTTTCGATTGGCCTTCACCAACTAAGGGGAAACTGCTAATGAAACTTGTATAATAGCACCAGTATATTAATTTTATTAATTTTATTGATTTTAGAGTTTAGTAGAATTTTAATTAATGTGTTAGTTAGTTCTGTTTAAATACCTTGTAAAACTAATGTATTGATTGTGTTGTTAGCCGCCCTGAGCCTGCTTCGGCGGGGAGGGCGGGATATAAATAAAATTGATTTGATATATGATATGATGATATGATTATTTCCCCATTTTTTCTGCCCCATGTGGAGTATTGGGTGCACATGGTAGTGATGGAAAGTCAAGTCACAGCCAACTCATGCCAGCTCCATGAGGTTTTCAAGGCAAGAGATGTTCGTAGATAGTTTGCCATTGCCTGCCTCTGCATAGTAACCCTGGACTCCCTCAGTCGTCTCCCATCCAAGTACTCACCAAGGCTAGCTCTGCTTAGCACCTAAGATCTGATGAGATCAGGCTAGCTTGGTAAATAACCACAACCTCAGGGCCATTTTGGTACAGGAAAATGGCTGGTGGGGGCAGGACCTCTTCTACACTCTGGAGTGTTCCAATTAATAGGGTTTCCAATTTCAGGAAATTCCTGGAGATACTGGAGATGGAGCCTTGGAGGACAGGGTTTGGGGAGGGAAGGAACCTCAGCAGAGTATTATCCACCCCCCAAAGCAGCCATTTTCTCTAGGGGAACTGATCTTTGTCATATGGAGAGCAGTTGTAATTCCAGATCTCCAGACCTAACCTGGAGGTTGGCAACCCTAATTCCAAATGCAAGCAGACTCTGTTTTGTTGTTAACAGCCATTTCGTTCAGTTATGCTGCAAGGAACCCAAGCCAACTCTTTTTAGAAATGTCTAGTTCGGCCCCTAGTCTGGTATTGCCACCACTACATCATGACAGTTCTCTTGCACTTCAAGTAAGGACCAAGCAGTGAGCTATCAGGGAAACCCACCCCTGTAGCACCTGTTTTTCCAATCTCCGGCAGGCAGCCCAGGCTGGATGTTACTTCTGAAATGCATAGTGAATCACAAGCTGTACTGGCCTGAGCTGACAGCTCTCTGCAGGCACTCTCCAACACTCTGCCAGCCCAGTAATTAAAGAGCAGGAGACGCCTGCCAGTAGACTCTGCAATTCAGCACAGATTCCTGTGTGCTCCTACACATATCATCCCTGCCTCAAGTTGGAGCTTTCTTCCATGAAGCCAGTGATTCAGCACTGGATTCTGCATGTTTCTACAGCAGAGCTGCAGAACGTCTGACTGCAGAGCATAATAGTTGCCTGATAACAGTGATCCTTGCAGGTCATCCTAAATACTGACATTTATTTCAATAAGAGCTTTCATGAGTCACAGGTCACATCTTCAGGTGTATGAAAGAAAGATCATGCAAAACACAAATGTTGTTAGTCTTTAAGGTGCTAATGGACTTTTATTTTGCTGTAACAGATTGAAAGGATTGGCTACCCTTGAGCAGCTCACTAAACTGTTGCATATCTGGGACTGTTAAAAGAGAACTTCCAAGCATGAGGCTGGTTGTTTGCCAACAACAGCTGTGTTCGGCTTGATGGTTAACATATTTACCTTCCTCCAAGGAGCTCAGAGCCCTCCTCCATTTTATCCAACCTTGTGAGGTTGGCTGGGCTGACAGGGTGACTGGCCCAAGGTTACCCGATGAACTTCAGCATGAGCAAAAATTTGAAACTGGCTCTCCACAGGCTCAATACAATTCTATAATCCAGGATACACTGATCATTTTGAGTTCATGGACACCTTTGGAATTCTGGCACAGGGTAGTAAATGGAACCATCAGGATGCAAAGCCATCCACAAAATGGCTGCCACAAGGGAAAGAGCGAAGTGCAGAGAGAAAGTGGACTACCTTTAAAAAAATACACTGAGAAAGAAGAATGAGTGAGAATAAAAACCAACACAGTGATGGCAGCTGCTACTGAAACAACTTTATTTTAATCTGAACAGCCAGTCAGATCTCCAGTGGCCAATCATAAACTCTGCAGGGTATGATCCCCCACCTGGTTCCACCCATTTTCTAAAAACACTTGATAAGTGCCAAGAAATATGTTGATAGACATCAGGCTCAGGGGCACCATGCTGACTAGAACAGCGGTCACACAACTGCACTGGTTATCAAGTTTTTGCAGCATCTTTTAGATTTCAGTTTTGTACTGTGTGTTTTTTTCTAAGAAATAGAAAACTAAAACAATAGCCAAAAAGTGTATCATGCGCACCCATTGCATGGCTGTAGCACAATAAGTTCTTTGTGCATAATACTGTATTTATTTTGTCCCAATCCAAGGCAGTTTCTGAAGACTTCAATCAGGAGTCACCCACTGAGCTTCCCTGATTATCTACCTCCGACACCACACTAGTTCTCTACACTCTACATACTGCTCACGCACAGCACAATTACCATCATTTGCACACACAATTATAATGGGAGTTCCAGATGACAGAATCCACATTCCTCTCATTCTTTCCTTGTCATGGCCCCATTTTTCTAGGAGCTATTATGTTGCCGTTTGGTTTTGCCTTCATTTTTACTCTTGTACAGAACTGAAGCACAACTTTCAGGTTGTCGGACTACGATCTAAGAGACCCAGGTTCAAATCGCCATTCTGCTAGGGAAGCTTGCCGGGTGACCTTGGTCAATCACACACTCTTGGCCTAGCCTACCTCACAGGGTTGTTTTGAAGATAAAATGGAGAGAAGAACAGTGTAAGCTGCTTTGGGTCCCCATTTGGGAGTAAGGTAGAGAATATATCAAGTAAACAGACAGTCTTTATACTACTATTTTGCCAAGTTCTCAAGATTTAGTTAGCAGGTCTATTGCCCCACTTTTCTTCACAAGAATCAAGGCAGGTGTGTATATGGGTGTGCCTATAAGTGCTGTCAAGTCACTTCTGACCCATGGCAACCCAATGAATTAATGACCTCCAAAATGTCCTATAATTGTTAACAGTTTTGCTCAAGTCTTGTAAATTAGGGGCCATGTCTTCCTTGAATGAGTCAATCCATCAAATGTTGGGTCTTTCTCTTTTCCTGCTGCCTTCAACTTTTCCTAGCATTATTGTCTTTTTCAGTAAGTCCTGTCTTCTCATAATGTGACCAAAGTACGATAGCCTCATTTTAGTCATTTTAGATTCTAGGAAGTTTTCAGGCTTGATTTGATCTAGGACCCATGGTAGATTACATAGCATAAAATAATTCTATCGACCAGCATGAGACATCCAACAAGAAATGCAATAGGATCGAGATTTCTAAAAGTAGAAACAATGCCCAAAAAAAAAGTATTAGGCGTAATAGGCTTAAAAAAATTACATAATTTACAAAAGCAAAAAACAATAGAGAGCAAGACCAAGATAATACAGTAAATAAACAGCAGAACAGAATATCAAGGCCATCACCCTCTTAAGCACAGTTAGCGAGCTCAGATATTACAACCCACAGAAATATAACCCCGACAGTATGACATCAATGTGTAGACACATGAACACATGAAGATGCCTTCTATTGAATCAACCACTGGTCTATCAAAGTCAATATTGTCTTCTCAGACTGGCAGCAGCTGTCCAGGGTCTCAAACAGAGGTCTTTGATGTTACCTACTACCTCAGCCTTTTAAAAGTATATGCCAGGAATTGAACCTGAGGCCTTCTGCATGCCAAGCAGATGTTCTACCATGGAGAGTGCATGTATACATTGCACAAGTGTGTATATATGTTGCACAAATCCTTCAGTATGCTTTCTGCCAGTACAAAATCACCAGCTCCTGCCCTCAAGACGGTATGACTGCACCAGCACGGCAGGATTACAGAGCTCTAACATGAGGAGACTCAGAGATCTTGCTGAACCAATCTGGATCTCTTAAACCAGCAATCCTTACAGGCTCATTTCTTTCTCCTTTCCTTCAACTCCTTCTGCAAAGATCACTGTTCATGGAAGCATTTGGCCTAGTCCAAGTTCTCAGACCTAATCAGAATGGAAATCTAATGACAGAATGGCTGTATTTGTTCCCAGTCATGTCTTGATTCTCTTGAGTCCTGACTCCAGTTCAGTGATGAAAGGCAGACTGTAAGAGCTTTATAACACAAGCTGGGCCTTTAATGCTTATGTTGCTTTGTAAGCAGTCTGGACAGATGCCAATGTATTATGTTCAAGCTGCACAAACTAAAAAAAAATGCAGTGCCTCAGAACTGGGCTGCCAGCTGGCTATATACACAGAGTTGCAAGAAAAAGCATGAATGTAGAAAACAGATACAACAGGAAGTAATGACAACACTAGCCGGGAATAGGGAGTGGCTTTAATATAACCCGGGTTTCGGCAGTTCCAACTTTGGGGAAGGCAATGGCAAACCACCCCGTAAAAAAGTCTGCCATGAAAACGTTGTGAAAGCAACGTCACCCCAGAGTTGGAAACGACTGGTGCTTGCACAGGGGACCTTTCCTTAATATAACCATCTCTTATCGGATTTCTATCCTACACATTATTCAAAAAATTATGCTGGATAATGGTTCTCCTCTCTTGGTATGACAGGCTGAGAAAGCAATTAGCTCAAAATCACCTCCAAATGAGCTTTTCAATGGCTGTGTGCAGATTTGAACTCAGCTCCCCATAATCCCAGTTTAATATGCTAACCAATATGCCATGCTGATTCCCTCCCTGTTGCAGAAGACTCCTTACTAAGTAGAAGGGAGACTCTGGATCCAACCCATGCAGTGTGGAAACTTAGCTGTAAGTAAAAGTGTGATGGTGTTGGTCTTCACACACAAACAAAAAAAATCATGCCTTCTTAAAGGAGAACAAATTAAGTCTCAGTACTGGCCTCTGAAAAAGTCCAGAAAAGGGCAACTAGAATGATTAAAGGGTTGGAACGCTTTCACTATGAAGAAAAGTTAAAGCTCTTGGGGCTCTTTAGCTTGGAGAAATGACGACTGAGGGGTGACATGATAGAGGTTAACAAGATTATGCACATGGGATAGAGAAGGTAACAGAAATAAGTATTTTTTCCCCCTTGCTCACAATTCAAGAACTCGTGGGCACTCAATGAAATTGCTTAACAATCAAGTTAAAATGGATAAAAGGAAGTACTTCTTAACCCAAAGGGTGATTAATACATGGAATTCACTGCCACAGGTGGTGGTGGCAGCTACATGCATAGATGTACGAACGGATTGGATAAACATATGGAGCAGAGGTCTATCATTGGCTATTAGCCACAGGGTATAGATGGAACTCTCTGGGGCAGTGATGCTCTGTATTCTTGATGCTTGCAGGGGGCACAGTGGGAGGGCTTCTAGTGTCCTGGCCCCACTGATGGACCTCTGGATGGTATCTGGGTTTTTTGGCCACTGTGTGATGGAGTGTTGGACTGGATGGGCCACTGGCCTGATCCAACATGGCTTCTCTTATGTTCTTATGACTCTGACCTAGATGGCCCAGGCTAGCCTGATCTCTTCAGATCTCAGAAGCTAAGCAAGGTCAGCCCAGGGTAATTTTTGGATAGGGGACCACCAAGGAAGTCCAGGGTAGGTAATGGCAAATAAACTCTGAAAACCCTACAAGACTGCCATAAATCAGCTGCGACTTGATGGCATGTTTCACCACCACTGCCCTCTGCTCACCACAGTATCTGAATCTCTGACTGGCTTACCAAGGTTTTCAAACACCCAATCAATGCATACAGTCATCACCACCAACAGCAATAAACAGCTCCTGCAACTAACCAATTTGGAATGGCATATATACTGGAAGATGCTAGGGCTGCAGTTCTTCTGTATTTGTGAAATCTTGGAAAACATCTTAAGAGTGTCAAATGAGTTCAAAACACCTTCTGAAATTGCAGTCACATCAAAAGCTGCATCACAAGCCAATACATGTTATTATGGCTAATGATGTAAGTAAGCATGCACAAGGATCACCAGAAGATACTGATGCCAGGTTCACTTTTATGGAAACATTACTCAAACTTTTTCCCTTCAGAAACAATTAAACAAGTAAAAATATCAAAAACAGACACGCACTGGATGACGCGTGTTTTGGCACATCAGAAAATAGCTCCAGTTGTCAGCCTCTGAACAACTTGCTGAAGTTGGCCTTTTTTTTTTAACATGGTTAGTTTTGTCACCTTTACACTCCTTCACAATTGTTGCTGTTTTAGATCTCCTTGATATCTCTGGAGATGAAAACATTCAACATTGGCTTAGTGATAATGCTGTCATGGTGTAACAGTGTTAATTAGCTCAAATGGGGGCAAAATGACAAAGGCGCAGCAACAGTTGTCCACCAATATCGGGGAACTGAAAAGAAAACCGATTTGTGATCATACCATAATGCTAAACCATAAGTGGCCTTGCCAGCTACAGCAACTAGTGACCCTTCCAAGAACCTGGATCTAACACGGGATAGCACCACAGCATGACTGAAGGAGACGGTTCAACAGTACCAAGTAGTGCAAAACAGTGCCAGGCTGCATCATGGGGTGGCACAGTGGTGGAGTTCACAAATCGTATGCAGAATGTCTGATATTCAACTGATGGCATCTCTAGTTAAGATTGCAACAGGCATGGAAATGAGTCAGTATGGGCAGTATGGAATGCAACACTGGTAAGAAAGAAGCTGGACTGATACATCCCAAGAGCCCCCCCCCCCCCACCTAAGAGATGGTACCAGTAAGAAATATAAGTTATTTTCACCTTGGATCTCAGGTAGCAAGCATTGAGAGAGCTTTCTATCCCTAGCTACCTCCATTCAAGAGTACATCGTACTGAACCAAATGGACCAATAACCTGATTTAGCATCAGATAGCTTTAAATGTTCTGATACAGATGGATGTTTCCATGCCACTTAAAAGCAGTTAGAATGGGCCTTAGTTAATTATCCCATGATAAATGGCACACACGGCCACCTTTTATGCCAGATGTATCGCTACCATTGCCTGCTTCTATATTTAAAATGACGAATGCAAATTGGAATAATAAAATGGAAACATCTGCTGTCTGAAAATAAAATTTACCCTTTTTAGCCTCCAATGATGTGAAACACAGGTTAGTTGTAACACCAAAATGTATATGAGAATGTTTTGTATGTGGCCTGTAACTTATAAATGCACTTGACCAAGTCAATAAGCATTTTGTGTGTGGATTTGATATCTGCAAAAGGGTAGTTTTGTTAGTCTGCTGTCTCAAGATTAAACAAAAAACCAGGGGTTGCTTGAAGACTAACAATATTCATTTCAATACAAGTTTTTATGAGTCTCAGCTCACTTTTTCAGATATATTGAAATAAATGTTGTTTGGCTTTAAGGTGCCATTGGACTCTTGTTGGATGTATTATACAAGCCAGCAATTGATGATGCAGATGCTAACTTCATAGGTAAATACAGCGAGTCATGTGATGAGTACATTCATAAGTGACTCGTTACATATGGAATGCACATATGAGCAAAAGTTATATCAGGAATCATTACTGCTTTAATCCCAGGGAGTTGCATTAAATATGTTCTGAGTTATATGATCAAGTATAGGAGACCCCCAACCCCCATAAAGTTAGGGGGAGTGACAGTCTAGGAATAAGAGTCCTACCTTCAAAGATCTCTCCTACATTTGAAGGTTTCATTCTTCCTCTCAGGGTTAATTATCTTCTCTTCTTCAAAGGCTCAATTCACATGATGGACCTACCACCTGCATGATAAGTGGCCCATGCCATTGCTGGGAAGTTAGGCTGGATCTTCTCATGCTATTTGTGGTGTGTTTTGAATGTAGAGAACTTTGAAATGGGATGCTTTGCAGGTAGTCTGAAGTAGCACAATCTGTTCCACTACTACCTCACTCTGCTGCATGTGAAGAGTATGCCTTGTCATTCTCGGGCCACATAGTAGAACATTCCCATCTCCTTCACTTTCCAGGGCAATGGGACTCAAGCCACATGATAGTGTAAATTAAAACGGAGGCGTTACATGGTACCTTGAAGACTAACAAGCGTATTGAGACAAAAGCTTCCATGGACTGAAGCCAATTTCATCAGGTACAAGAACTGAATCCTCAGCAAAAACACAAATCTTCAACTTTCTAAACAGGTTTGTTCCAAGAGCCCTGCTTTTGATTTATCACATTTAGGTATTGCTTCTACATTTCAAACCAATCTTTGCAACTGTTCAGATATTTTTTCTGGTTTGCCTGCTGTGTATTTTATATGAACTAATTTTTAAGTTTCAGCTTTCTGCCTTTTGTTTTAGAAAGGTCTGACTGATTGTTTCATGTAATTTTACATGTAACATTTTTAGCATCTATTGGTTGTTTGACATTTGCTGTATGCCTTATTATTTTTAACAGAAAATTGAATGTTACATTCTATATAAATAATGGATATAATAAACATAAATGGAGCCCTGACCTGGATAGCCCAGACAAGCCCAGTCTCATCAGACCTCGGAAGCTAAACAGGGTCAACTCTGGCAAATACTTGAATGGGAGACCTCCCTGAAATACCTAGTCAGGAGGACAAGGGCAGGCTTTATTCAGCCACCTCTCTGAATATGCTCCAGGCCCCCAATAGGGGTCAATCACCAGAGGTCAACACGACTTCAAGGTGCACACAGATAGATGGGCATAAAATAGCAGTGAAACAGTGGAATTAAGAGCAACAGCCATTGTGCTTTGTAATATCTCAGTTGTCATTGTTTTCAGATTGCTAAGGCATGGCAGGCCTCAACCATCTCCAAGAGGGGAATAAGTATATTTTACCAGGCCAGGCCAGCATTATAAGACCATATGAGAGACCTGGCTTCTTCCCCAAAGCAAAGAGTCAGTCCTGGCTTTCTTCTGCCTCCTCAGAACAGGAAGTACTTCAGAACAATCCTGTAGGTGTCTGTAGGGAGCACCCATTTGGAATCAGTTGCCTCCAAGATGGATGCTTTGCTGAACCCTAATCTTTTGTGTATCTTTCTGTCTCCAAGTCTTTTGAGTTGGAGCCAGAGCTCCCAGCAGCCATTTTGTTATTTGTGCCACATGTAGCAGAAAAAATTCATCCTGGTCCCTGGGCTGCATGAGGATTGACAACAGACCAGTCCAGTGGGCAAGAGACAGAGACAAAAGTTTGCACCTTGTTCTACTTTTTTCAGCTAAATATCAAGATAATCAAATTGCTCAGTGTATGTCAAACAGTGTACATGTATTGATCAATAATCAAGAGATACAACCAGCCATCAGAAAAGGCAACCTCCAGCATCTTTAAAATCTTTTATATCCTTTCGTTGCTAAGCATTTCCAAGGTGGGTGTCACGAAGAAAGTCATACTAGCAATAATAGCAGACCCTTCTCACTAACAGCATCATAAACTATACACAACTGTGGAACAAGCATCTTTTGGATAGCACTGTTAATCTATAAGAGTTTACACTTAGTGCTGGTACACTCTATTCTTGAGCAATATAAACAATCTAGATGGTACAGTAATGGCTAGTTACAGTGTGTTTATGAGACACAAACAGAGCTAGACTGCATGCCACCTGAGGTAGAACCAGAGTCCATTTTTACTTGAATATGGGCCTTAGCATCTTTAGAGTGTATATTGAGAAGAACAGAAATTCTCATGTCTCCACCTAAGCCAAAATTCTGCCACACCCCACACAGACACACAATGGCTGCCATTTTGTTTGGTGCCCATAACCTCTCCTCAAAATTCCAAGTGCCCACAGGTTCAACAACAGTAAATTCAGGCCGCTGCTGTGACCTATTGATAACATTTCATAAACAGAACTTTTTTTCCCCCGACTCAAGAAGCATCTGATATTTTGAGCAGGGAAGATGTTTCTGGGAGGAGGACAGATAGGGGGCGCTTGTGAATTTCATGAAGCCCCCGCCCCCGTTTCCTAACCCTACCACGGCAACTCGAGGCCTTGAATTGCGAGCGCCATTTCTACGCCAAGTTGCAGCCATTCACAACCCGCAGCCATCTCATAACATCAATGGAGGAGCCACTTCGATCTTCAGAACTCTTGTGTGGCTTTTTTTCTGTGTGTGTTTTTTTAAAGCCACCTTGGTGGAAGCACCCTAGGCGCGCTCACCTGGGAGCAACCCCCCCCCCTCGCCCACACCTCCCCCTACTTCGAGTAAGCGCCATGTCTAAGACCAAGATCATCAGGCTGTAGCCGCCCACGCCTCGTGATGAGCCGAAAGTGGGTAGCCGTAACCCGGAGCAGCAGCGCTTCGCTAGGGGAGGGCGACGGCAGGAGGCGGCGCGAAGCTCCTCCTCCCTTTTTTGTTCCGTTCCTCCTCGACGTGTCGCGTCCTCCGCTCGGCGGAGCAGGAGCGCTACACTTGGCTTGGAGCTGCGCCCGGGCGCGCCGTAGGAAGAGCGGCCGCGTCCCCCGAATTCTCACGACCCCCGGACCTCGTGGCAGGAAGGACGCAGGTACGGGATTGGCGAGGGAGCGGGGCGGCGAGGTTGAAGCTTTTGGAGGTAGAGAATGGCGGAGGAGAAGAGGGCTCGGGGACTGAGAAGGGGAACGGCATGGAATCCTCCAAGGCGGCTGGTTTCCTGCGTAGGGCTCGTTGAGACGGCCGTTTGGACTCTGCGCTGTTGGAACCATCTGGGGAAGGAGGACTGACGCTCTAGACTAGAGAAACGTCGATCAACGGTGACCTGGGCCAGAAAGCTCGGGGATGCTGCTGCCTCCTCCCTGTTCCCAGGGCGCCGTCAACATCACGCGTCGCATTTATGGAGTGCTTCCTGCGGTCGAAGCTCTTCGCCCACAAGATCTTGTTGCAGTATTGCCTAGCGAGGCAGGTCGATGTGAGGGCGAGGAGCGGGGATGCCGGAGCAAAAGTGCCTTGCGTTGTTGGAATAATTCTAGGCAGGATGGTGCTTTTAGTTTGTGGTAGAAGCAAATGTTGAACGGGGGCCTTTTCGCAGCTCCTTCTCCTACCTTCTACGCCATACCGGTTTCCTCCGACAGTAGCACTGCTAAGGGAGGCTCACTGTCCTACAAGCTCCCTGCATCTATGGAAAAGCATAACCGTAGATCTTGGAAACAACATTCTGTAGAGCTAGATGCTGCAAAATGTCAAGATCTATCATACAAAGGAAACAGGACAAATCAGGCTTCTAATAGATTAGGTGTGTGGACTGCCCATGGAGAAGCTTGGCCACAGTCTTTGCCCCTTCCCCAAAAAATGCATGTTCAGCCCTCTCAGTAGAAAAGTCCCCCAAGCAGCTTGAAGTAAATAAAATATTAAAAACAGCACAGTAGAAACTGAAGGAATTAGTACATCTGTAACATTTCTATGAGTAATGGCCCTGCATGCAGAAAAAAAGACGTTCAAGAATAGCATCAGTGATTAAAACCAAAGATTTAAATGTCTCATAATTTTCTCTGCTGGTTAACATAATTGCTCCTTTTTTACACCTAGGGCAGAGTACTGCATGCAAATTATCACATCTGCAATTTTGTTTTGCTTTTTAAAAGCAAGCAGCCTTGCCTTCATTAAGACATTCCTGCCTTGCTTTTTAAGAATTATGTAACAGTCTCTGGTGCCAAAGTGCCCTGTGGTGCCACCTGTTCCCTGTACATCTCATCCCTCAGCAATGAAAAGTAGAGTAAGGAATGTGGATTGAGGATAGACTACGTTGCATCTTGAAATCTGTGGAGAAGGAACTATCACATAACCCTTCAGGGTAGGGTGGTTGCATGCAAAAGCTCCTATCACAATAAACCAGCTTGTATTAATGGTGCCACAGTATTCTTTGTTACATATCATGTGGGCACTCTAGATCATAACGGAGATTTGCGTTTGTATAGGCATATGAAGCATAGATATATATATACACACACACAAGAGCTTTCATCACTCTGGGTATAACCAACCAGCCCAGCAGCAGCTTCACGGTTCAACAGAAAGACGCATAGTTCCAAGTCAGAAGCCAAGTGTATTATGTAACACATCCATAGCAACCTGGTATAGGAGATGGAGTCCTCCCCCTCCCAGTCTGCCAACACGTGATACTTCCCTTGAGAACCCCTCCACTCTGCTAGAATTCTCTCTGATGCACCCAGTTTGGTATTCACAAATCCACTGCACTTGAAATAGGGTCAAAAGCATTAATCAGATCAATCTTTGGGTCTGTGCACAAAAGAGCTAGAGTTCAGCTAGCACCATCTGCTAATGGATATCTGGTAAGGGGGGGGGGAGTGCTTTCTCTGCTTTGTTGTCCTAGAGGGCTCCTGGTGGTCACAGGCCCAAGCTAACAGGACCAGCAGCCTGATTTAGGGATACAATAGCTCTGTATGGCCCATCAGAACTGTTCAGCTTGACAGGGTGTTGGGAGATGTTTCTGTGCATGGTCTCTTTGCATCTCTTGAGTCCCCAAGGAATGCATAATTGCTTTCTTAACTGACTAGTCTGGTCACAAGCTGTAATTGATTGGTTGGTACAATTGATCAATAATGCTTTATACACAGATTAAAATGTGTCGTGGCTTCCCCCCGGTCAAGGCTGGTGAGCAAAGGAGCTGAGGAATCACACTGTACAAGCCATACAAACATACAAGCTCCTTTCTCTCTGAGCCAGATTTGATTCCAAAGCAGCAATATTTAAAGGCAGCTATTTTTTTTCCCCAATGATGGCATGTGGTTTTTTTGCATACAGGATGAAAATATTGTGGCTTCCCTTGAAAACTAAGAGCCCCTCTAATTTAAGGTGACAGCACTCCACTGAAATCTATTTCCGCACATTGTTTCAACTTTTCACAGCACTATGAGTTTATGTGTTCCTTACTGCATTTGAGATTCACTGCTGTATCTGTCACGGGGTACACATTCAGTGGCTTGGGATCCACCTGTGACTCTTCTGAGCACTGTGCCCCAATGTGACATCTACCCCATGTTCCAGGAACATCAGCAAGGCCCTTGCGGGGTGGGGCCTCTGGTTGGTAGATGGTTTCCACTTCGAATCAGCTGCTGTCAGAGGTTCAACTTAGTTGCAAGAATTACAGAATCATAGAGTTGGGCTATGCAGGCCATCTAGTCCAACTCTCTGCTCAATGCAGGATCAGCCTAAAGCATCCCTGACAAGTGTTCATCCAGCCACTGCTTGAAGACTGCCAGTGAGGGGGAGCTTACCACTTCCCTAGGCAGCCAATTCCACTGCTGAACTACTCTTACTGTAAAAAAAAAATCTTCCTAATATACAGCCAGTACCTTTCTGCCTGTAATTTAAACCCATTATTGTGAGTCCTATCCTCTGCTGCCAACATAGCTCCCCACCTTCCTCTAAGTTAAAGCTTTTCAAATACTTAAAGAGAACAATCATGTTCCCCTTCAACCTCCTCTTCTTCAGACTTTACATACCCAAGCTCCTCAGCCTTTCCTCTTAGGACTGGGTCTGCAGGCCTCTTATCATCCTCAACACTCTTTTTTTGCACCTGCTCTGTTCTGTCCACACCCTTTTTGGAGTGAGGCCTCCAGAACTGCACACAATACTCCAGATATGGCCTGACCAATCCCATGTGCAGTGTGCCTGTGACATCTTGCGATGTCAACATTATGCCTTTGTTAATAGTGAGGTACAGGCCTCATGCCAGGTACAGAAGTAAGTGTGGGTCTCCGCAAGCTGCAGAGTGAGTGCCAATGGTCTAGTGGTTGACCCCTATCCCAGTCAGCAAAACTGGACAACCCACAGACAAGGTAGGCACTCCCCAGGTATGCAGAAAATACTACTTCGTAAATCAATCAAAAGAGAAGGGGGAAAACAAAAGACTTACTGTAACATGGACCAAATATGCTGTGGAAAGTTGAGAACAGTGGAAAGTCAGTTTATAAAAATTGTAAAAGTAGAGGGCAGGGATTTAGCCTACTGAAGACCTGGAGAGTTTATAGAATTATAGGGGGGGGGGTAAGATTTGGAGGCATGGAAAGATCCCCCTGTTGTTTGCCAGTCCTGTGATTTTTTGCAGGCCCCTAGCTTATCCCATCTAATTCTGAATTAGGCACTCCCTACTGTTAAATATAGCAATAAAACAGGGCCACACAAACAAGATTGAGGTTTCTGCATATCTGGGGCAGACAAAATTGTCAGAATGAGGACTGCATGTCTGCTACTCTCATGTGGCCATGGAACCTTGGCAACAAGGGCAGCATGTAAGTTCAAGCCATCATTCTGCCTGGAGAAGTGACGGTGTGGACCAGTATCTGTCGAGAACTGTGGTGCGGATTGCTGCTTGTACAGTAGCTGCAAACAGGCATTTTCAGGGCGGTTCTCTCCAGTGATCCAAGAAGCAAGATCCATTTCCTCTTTTGGCAACAGGAAGGGAAGATTGGAAACCACTGAGGGAGGCAACACACTTCTGAACGGTTCCTTTTCTCACCTAAACCTAAGATGGATCTTGCTTCCTGTAATCGTAGAGGCTTTTTTTCCCAAAAGGAAAACAACACCTTCCTCTTGACTGCAGAGGAATAGGACTCTGCCTCTCACTGTGTTTTGCTTCTCTTAAAGTGACTGAATCAGCCATTTTTGAGCCTTAGTCTTAGTATACTTGAGCTGTTTCTCACACAGGACTGCATCTCTCAGGCTTGGGTCTTCGGGAGGCAATTTGCCCTCAAAGCACAGGGATTGCTGCGGAGGTGAAGAGAACAGATGAGGAGCAAGCTCTTTAGCTACCCTCTTCCCCAAGCACCTTAGGAAAATTTCCCTGTAGAGCTGCTTGTCTGAGCTTTGGGGCTTTCGGAGATAGTTTGCTGTTAGTGAACAGCCAAAACTCCAGGAAATGCCCCCCCCCCCCAAAGCTGAGAGATGTAATTATCCAGAGATGATACTCTGTAGCACTGAATTCAGGGAACTGTGAGTTATTGAATACAATATTTGCAGAATATAATTCAGAACATTCTGTAATATTTTGTTGCAAATCTCCCTCAGTCTTCACATTCTTGGGGGGCACTAGGGACCCCTACTCTCCCAGCATTTTGTGATGCCCCCTTTAGCTACTTCTTTTAGAAGGCAAGATGGATCACCCACTTCTCTGCACAGAGCCTTCGGGGCTTTTTAGTTGTGTTTAGGTTTCCTGGCTTTATTCAAGAGGAGGAATATGGGGCTGGTGGAGTTCCTAAAGAGCTTGTGGTGTTTATTTGGGGGGGATCTCTATTATTCTGGGGTGAGCTGCCATCTAATGCAAGTGTTAGCAATTCAAACCTGGGTCTCCCAGATCCTAGGCTGACACTTCAACTGCTCCCCTATGTTGTACTACTATTAAAATTAATTAAAAGAAAGACTGTTATAGTGCAGCACTATGCATGGCTACTGAAAAGTAAGTCCCCCATTTATTCATTGGGGCTTATTCCAATGTAGATATGCTTACGACTGCAGCCACACAGTGGGGGAAGGGCTGTGGTAAGTGGTAGAGCATCTGCTTGACATGCAAAAGATCCTAGCTTCCATCTCCAGCATCTCCAGTCAAAAAGGACCAGGCATTTGATCCTGAGACCCTGGAGAACCACTGCCAATCTGAATAGACAATACGGACCTTGATGGACCAGTGGTTTGATTCAGTACAAGGCAACTTCAATCCTATGCAGATAGATCCCAGTAGGCAGCTGTGTTGGTCTGAAGCAACAGAACAAAGCAGTAGACAAGTTCACCTTTAAGACCAACTAAGTTTTATTTAGAATGTAAGCTTTTGTATGCTCTTAAACAGACTTCATCAGACAAAATGGGAATGGCAAGCAGCAGTACTTAATATAAGTGGGCAGTAGATGTTTTACTGCAAAGGAACTTCAAGAACAGAATGGAGAGTGAAATTACTGAATTACAAATTATCATGAAACTTGGAACAAACACCTCCCCAGGACTGAACAGGGATATTGGTTTTTTATCTCATTACATAAACTAAACCAACTCTCACTGAGTATAGCTGTGCATCCGTAGTGTTCCAGTGCATTTCTCTTTTAGAACAGTGTATCAGAATGGGTTTTTTTGTGTTGACATGCTCAAATGAGGGATGTGGGCTGTTGGTCTCATTACATATACTAAACCACCTTCCACTATTCTTTAATGCACCTTGTTTTTCTAAGGGCTAACTCTTTCTCTTTTAGAACAGTGTATCAGAATATTTGGTTTTTTTGTTTTTGTTTTTTGTCTTTTTGTATTGACATACTCAAATGGGGGATATTGGCTGTTTGTCTTATTGTATATACCAACCCATTTTATGGCAAACTATATAGATGTTATAATTTCTTGAGAAGCCAAGTCCTCTATTTAAACTAACAAAGCTAGAATGTTACCTAGATTTATGGCACCCTTACCTACAACAGCAGTCTGCTTTTTATCACTCCAGTGATTTTTTAACCCTGTTTTGTCCTACACTAAAAAACACAGATCCCTATTGGTGATTCTTTTAATCTGCTAAAAACATTCCCATGATTCCACACTGCCCACTTATATTAAGTATTGCTGCTTGCCATTCCCATTTTGTCTGATGAAGTCTGCTTAAGAGCATTCTAAATAAAACTTAGTTGGTCTTCAAGGTGCACTTGTCTACTGCTTAATCCTATGCAGAGTTATTGATAATCATCATATACCTTTATTGTATATCTGTAGAGTTACTCCATACTAAACCCACTGAAGTAACTGGAATATTTCTGCATAGGGTTGCACTGTGAATCTTTGTTCCCAATAATTATAATTTAATTTTTAACAGTTCTTTTCATAAAATACTTATATTGCATAACTTTTATAAGCTCTATAAGTTGCTTCTGTGTTTGGGATAAAATAATGTTAAGATTTATTAATAATGATATTTCTGTACTTAGAATGTTAGAATGCTTTAGAATATTAAAATTATTACAAAGCAACTCTTTAGTTGACAATAAGAACCCTATTCTTTGAAAGGGATCGGATCTTAAACTAAAATGCTTTTGTATGATGGACTGCACTTCAGGAAGTTGTTGAGTCTAAAGTGTCCAGGTAGCATATGTGTGTTTTGCAGGGGTGGCCAATGGTAGCTCTCCAGATGTTTTTTGCCTACAACTCCCATCAGCCCCAGCCAGCATGGCTGATGGCTGGGGCTGATGGGAGTTGTAGGCAAAAACATCTGGAGAGCTACTGTTGGCCACCCCTGGTGTATTGTACACCTGTCATCTGTTTGTAGCCTTTCCAAAAATAGAATGTACCATCACAGCTATTTTAAGGGGACAATAGGGAACCAAGGAACTGCTTGCTGAAAATGAAAACTGCAACACAGTTGAGGATTTAAGAAGTTCATCTGGATGCTTTATGCATCAGAGATGGGGTTTTGAAGAACATAAAAGCATCCCTGCTGGATAACACCTGTGGTCCATCTTGTCCAAAGCCCTGCTTCTCATAGTCATGAATCAGGTGTTCCCAGAATGTCTACAGCCAGAACATGAGGACAAAGCATGCTCCTTCTGTTGCCCCCCCCCCCTCAGCTGGTGATCATAGGTATGCTGTTTTTCACTATGGAGTTTCTGGTTAGCTATCATTGTGTTGGGGGTGGGGGTGGACAGAACACTCTGCCCTCCTCCTTCTCAGCCCCCCACAAGGTCAAGCACAGCGGCCATCAGGCCTAGTGGAATGGATAATGTGCCTTATAAAGAGCTGCACGCCTGACCTCTGATCAGTGGTGGCTGACCCTTTAAGACTCAGGCACCCCACAGCAGCTGGACCTTTGACAGTCAGCTGTTGGGAAGCTCCACCCTAGGGGTGGGAAAGGAAAGTAACAAGGCAGAAATTGCTCAGGAGATGCTGTTGGTCCCTCACAAGCTGGGCCACACCCCCATAATGTTTCCAAGTAGAGGAAAGCAACTGGGCATGCCCCAAGCCTGGCTAGGGCCTTCAAAAGGCTTGAGGGTGGAGACCGAAGAGAACAGACAAGCTTCGGCTCCCATCTCAGAAGAGAGTAGCACTAGGAGAAAGGAAGGTAGGTTAGGGTTATCCCACTCTGAGACCAAAGGAAGGCCCACCTGCCAAATTAAGCCCTGGCACATCATGTCCAGGCCTGGGATTCCTACACATGACTAATAACCATTGGATGGAATCTAGATGTGTTATTTTAAAAGCATCATGTTCAGCAGAACCCTGCGTTCGGTAGGCCTACATGTGCAGAGGTCATTTACAGGGAAGAACCCTGCTCAGTTATGCAACAGTATATGGCCAACTCTTGGAAATCCCATTTGAAAGGCTTTATGTGGCAATCCACTTAGGGAGATATTTGTCTATAGCAATTGAGAAACGCACTGTTTTACAAAGCGGTATTTGGGTCCTTAAGCCCTTCACGCCAACATTTTGATGCCATTTCCTGGCTGCTCAGTAGTACCTCGAGAAATGGTGCTAAGATTTCTGGTTCTGCTATGGCAATCAGGGCCTCAAGCAGTTCATCTAGTACTATGCAATTGGATGCAGAAGGCAGGGCCCTTTTGTATCCTAAATGTTCAAACCTCTGGCTGGTACGCAAACTGTTTTCAGACACAGCAGCATTATTTTGATTTGCTGCTTCGGCTTATTTTCTTTGTAGGGCTGATTCTTCCAACCAAACCTTTCCAACTGTGTCAGGAGGCATGATTCTGGGGGAGGGATCTGGGCTTTGATTTTTCCTCAGACTGATAACTTGCTTCACTGAGAAAATAATGCAGGATGGTGCCATAGCTCTATCACAGAGCCAGAATAAACACCATTCCAATATTACAAGGATTTAGAAGCTTTGAAAAAATATTAAATAAAAATATGGTTCCTTCTTGGTCTTTTATTTTGTTTAATTGAAGATTTGTATGCCACGTCTCCAGAGAACCTGACCTGCCTACAGCTTGTTCTGAGAGCACACGCAGAAGCCATTTAGAAGCTTACTAATGGACGGCAGTTGTAGTTGAATAGGGTGAGGACATGAGCAGCCTCTGACCATGGTGGGCTTAAGGAGCCAGTGAGGGGAGGCATGCTGTGTTGGGCGGCTGCTTCCCACCCCCCATATAGTGGGGGCCATGGCTCTGAGTCCCCGGCCAGGGACAGATATCATTGGGTGACTTTGGGCCAATCACTTTCTCTCAGACTAATCTACCTCACAGGGTTTTTGTGAGGAGAAAATGGAGGTGGGGAAAATGATGCTGTAAACTGCTTTGAATCCCTATTTTAGAAGAAAATGGTGCGCAAGTATCTAAAATAAACAAATATAACACAGCACACAACACCACTGCTTCCCCTTCTCCCCAGTTCAGGAGCAGCTGAAGGGATCTGCCAAGCCATTTATTCCTGAAAATGAACATTTTCATTTGCTCTAAAGGTATTGAATGGTCACCTCTAAATACCAGGGCTAGGAGGCAACATCAGGAGAAGAACTTAGCCTCTTTCCTGTTTGTGAAAATCCCATAATGCATAAGAATTAAATTCCTCCATTTTCCCCTTTTTGATAGTGGTCTTTTGAGCTGAGCATAGTAGGAAAACATACCCTGATGTATGTTGCCCAGGCAACCCCATTGCTGAGACCACCACTGGGGATTGGATGGAGGGGGGTGTCATATTTGTCCACACCTGGCTTGCTGAGCAGGGCCATGAGAAGCCAGGACATTGTTCCAACTTTTGAATAATTCTGTTTGGTTGCATACATATGAAGACCCTCACTCCCAGGAAGGCAACAGTTTACTCTATTGGCAGGGGGTGGGAATGTGTGAATATTTTGCAGGCGTATAGCCAGAGCATCAGCAGCATCCAGGCAGTTTTCGGGCATTAAGTGCTTGAAACATATTGCTCCCCCCCCCCACTCCCCACATACACACACACCTGAAAAGCCTGCAACTGCAAAATCAAGAGGATGAAGACAAAGAGTGCTTCCTTCCTCCTTTTACTCCTCAATAGTGGCTGAGCCAACCAGCATCAAGAGCAGTGTTCCCTCTAAGCTGTGGAGTCTTGTAAGCAAAAATTCTACTTTGTTAGCTACTGGCATTAAAGTTGTGAGCTATTGGCATTAAAGTTAAATTAGTTTGCTCTAGGGCCATTTTTCCTGAGATGAAACAAAAATGTGTGAGCTGGAGACTAAAAATTGTGAGCTAACTTATACTAACTCAGCTTAGAGAACACTGATCAAGAGCGCAAGACCACAGGGTTTTGTCCATTCTCAGCTTGCTCCAAGCTATGACCAGATGGACGTTTATCTGTTTATTTTTATCCCGCCATTCTTCCAAGGAGTTTAGAGCAGTGGATGTAGACTTGGATCCAAAGTAACACTTCTGTGCATGCAAGCACTTCTACTCATGGAGCTGTAAGCCAAAATGCCCTCAAAACAAGGATGGGGAATTGTCAAGTGGGCACCTGGCTTAATCAGGATCTTTTACCTGTGTATGCAGGATTCCACATCCAGAAATTAATGCTTAAAAATATTAGGGACTCTAATTAAGGAAAACAATTAAAATTTATTCCAGAAAATATAGGCTTACATCCAAGATAAAATACTCATAAAATCATTCATACAGTCCTAAGAAAAATAGAGAGATATATAGAGACAACACATGGGTAGACAAACAGGGTGATAATTACCAATCGTAGTCTTCAAGAAGGCTCCAATGGCGATGATAGAGGATGGGGGAAATGGGACCCTCAACTGGCCCAAGAATCGGGGATAGATCTAGACAGCGGAGATAGGGTACTGCTAGATTCACACATGTGGGGAGCTGTGTCACAGGTTATAAAGACTACCTTTAGCCCTTAGGGGATGGGAGGAACAGGGGTGGATGACAGGTGGTCAGCTGGTACATGACCTCAGAAAAGGGGAGGCTCTGCAGTGACCATAAGGGCTGGACTAGTGCAGTAGCCAATAGCTGGTTAGTTGGCAACCCCTGATTGGACGCTCATAGCTAGCCAATGAGCGGACTTGGCCTTAGTTACCTGATTGGCTGTCCAGGTAACAATGGGCCAAGGGGGAGGTTCCAGGATGACTGTTGGGGAAAAGAATGGGGGAAATTACTGGGTGGAGGTGTACTTAAGACTATTAAACTTATCTAAAAAGGTGACAATAGATGGCCAGATTGCTACCTATGGTAACACCCGGTTTACACAAAGGAACTTGGCTCTGGCTGAAGATGGTCTTCCTCTTCTTCATAGTTCTTCTTGACACCAGTCTTTGTCCTTAGTTCCACTGGACAAAGGCTTAGGCGGTCTGGCAGGATCCACGTCTAAGAAAAGCTTGATTGCCTTATGCAGAAGTTGAAGCAGCTGTTGGATACGTGAGTTTCTTGCTTTGCTGTAATGGAGTCAGGAAAACAAGATGGATTCTGGTGGTATTAGCCTTTGGTTCATGGAAACAGGCTGGAAACTGTTTGCCTGTACAGTTCATGGTGGCGTGGCTTCTTCCACTGCAGCGGCCAAGACTGGGCACGCAAGGAGCAGCTGGCAGTTCGTCTGTAGTTCTGGCTAACACCCATCCAGAGATGTAGAATGCTGCTGCAAAGCTGAGGCTTATAGTGTTCACATAAGCCTTAGAAAACATGGGCAAAGCCCACTTCTTAGAGCAGATGTGTGTGAGTCAAAACTCCAGGCACCCTGGCAACCATACTGGTGATCACGATTTCCATGTGTATGAAAAGTAGGGGCTTTTCCTTACAGAGCACAGGTTGCCTCTTCCCACCCAACCCCCCACATAACCAACTCCAAAGGCTACTGAAACCCTCAGGAACAGGATTTCAAGAGGCATTCTGGGTTGCTGCAGGAAGGGGCAGGCCAGAAGATCATGCTTCACAGGAGGAAATCTTTGTACTGAACCAGAATCACCGGACAAGTTTCATGGCTGAGTGGGAATCTGAGTCTCAGTCTCCTAGAACCTAGTCCAATACTCTAACCACTTGCGCACACTGCCTCCCCATGGGGTGCAGCAGCCTTGACTAAAGCTGAGTCAGTCTGTACAGGACACCTCCTGGAAACCCTTCATATACTATAGAACAAAGGCAGGATATCGATGGAATCCAAAGTGTGCCCCAGATTGCAGCTTGTTAACTTTGTCCCGCAGAACTCAGTGGAAGCCACTGAGGACTGTTCCTTTTTTCCAGGATGCATAACCCCATTCCTCTTGTTTCTTACTCATACTGATAAATGACTTTCGTGTGGACATTTTACAACATTTGTAAAAAATTTGCATGTGGGATGGTAGCTTAGCCTTTGGCAGCTCTGCCATGCTATTTATAGAATGTCCACAAACGCTGTGCTTCATAAAATGGAAGGGTGAAAGTACAGGACCAATATAAAGTAAATGAATGGACGTGGAATGGAAAAACACACTGGTGGGGCCAGAGGGAAGGGGGTGCTATTGAATGGAAGATTTGAGATGTAGAGAGGCATAGGAAGCCATGTCTGAGGTCAGGAGGACTGAATTTCTTTTTTAAAAAATTAAAAATACATTGTATTTATTTAATCAAAATGCATCATGACAAATGAATAAAGATTAACAAAAGGTATTAGTAAGATATGCAAAAAGAGGACTGAATTTCTCATACCAGTATATTTAATCTTTGGCTACCAGTCACAGGATTTTTCCTGCAACATATAGGTCTGATATTCTGCAACATTATAGGTTTGTGAAATGCTTATTATTACTTAAAAAAAAAAAAGATTGAAGACTTGACCTTGGTAGCTTATCTCCTGGCACTGAGTTTTTCCTAATAGTCTCTCTTTTGTTTTTCTAGTCATCTTCCTCATTGCCAAGAAATCTCTATCCATGATAGACATTGTGCTATAAAACCTTGCAAAGCCAAGGCGTGGTTGGGAAATGTTGCACATGTCCTTCTCTGGAGGCTGATGTCAGACTGGTATGCTGTGGGAGTAATAGCCCAAGCCAATGCTGACTAACAGCAAAGCTAAGGAAAGACAAACTTGCATACAGTGGCCTACTATTCCTAGTAACCAGGTCATTTGACTCACTGAGCTAGATTTGTATGCAACATGTTTTTTTTTAAAAAAAATTACTGGAAGAACATAGAAGAGGGCTGCACTTACAAGAAACAGCATCTTATTTTTACTTTTACTTTCCACTTCTTTTCCTTAACACTGTAGTTTGTTCTTTCTAATATTGCATATAGTTTTGAGGTGTTTTATAAATTGTTGTTAATATAACATTTGCAATGTGTGGTGGACTAAGGAAGCTTGAGTTCAGATCCATAAGATCTCACTGGGTGTCCTTGGAACAGTTAATCTCTCTCTCACACACACACACTCACTCACCCCTACGTCACAGGATTGCCCTGATGTTATAATAGGTTATTGTAATGTTGTTGCAACAGTAAGACAAAAGTGCAGTGAGGATTACTAAAGATATTGTTATAATTATATAATAGATGATTCATCTGTGGCTTTGGCAGTTGAAAGGCAGGAAGGATATCTGGTAGTAATGTGTTTAACATGAGCCTGATCAAATGTTCATCCATCCAAGCTGAATGCAACCCCATCGACCAGGGGGGATGTACTCAGTAAGCCAGGTTTTGTTGCATGCCTGGAGTGGTCAAAACAAGGGGGGGGGGGGGTTTGTCAAGCACACAGCTGGTGGTTTGAGTTCATCTTAATGAGCCACAAGGGAATCTTCATCATACTGGTTCTCAGGTTAGAGAGGTGGTTCTATGCTCAACAGCTTTCTTAAGCATCAGCTATGCAGCCAAACTCAGTGTCCTTGACCACGCCCCCCCCCCCGAGTAAATTCAGACATGATAAAATTCTGCTTAGAAACTATATCCACATAAAGCAAGCTAGATATTATACGTATGCCTAGTAACCAAGTCATATGACTTCCTGAGCTAGCTGCTTCTTTCCCATCCTTAAAATCTTGGAAAGACAGAGAAGGGAGTGCACTTTAAAGGGACCATTGCCTAATTTTTGTGTGTTGAAAAGCTGCTGCCAAGACAGGGAGGAAAGGATGGTTCTCGCTTTCTCAATGAGTTTGGTTTGTTTTTTTCTCAAAAATATCTTAATTTAATTCAATTTAATTTTTTAATTATATCCCACCCTATCCTGTGAGCGGGCTCAGAGAGGCTTACAACAGTAAAACAACAGAGTTAAAGTAATATCATAAAAACATTACAAGAACAGGAGCAGCGCAGTAAACAGTCTTACAGACATAGGTGGCAAACCACCCAACAGCATGTGGCTGATCTTGTTCAAGCTTTTTTTTTTTTTTTTTTGCCAGCTGAAAGGGGGGAAATGTGGCTTTCCCCTCCCCATGGGCAGAAAAGGAGCTATGTGGGTTGAGAAGAAAAAAGGGAGGAAAGATGTTTAAAAGTATGAACTTTCATTTGTTGTTTTGGTTTGTTTGATTTGTGCATTGCATTTGATCATTGTTCCCAGATACAGCACGACTGTCACATCTGATATACAAAAGAACCTCTTTTGGGGAAAGCCCACTGCCATTTGTTTACAAGTGTCTGCGTTGTCCTTTGTATGTGTCATAAATATTAGGCTATTCTTTTTTTTCCTCACCAGAATCCTACATTGTTTTGTTTTGCAGGTTAACCATCATGAGAAGATTCCTGGTGACCTGCTGGATAGCAGTTTTCCTTATTCTGCTACAAACCAATATCTCCCTTTCTAAAAGAGGAAAGAACAAACCAGGTGGCTGGAATCCTGGGAGCCATCGTCAGCCTGGCGGTTATCCACAGCAACCTGGCTACCCACAGAACCCTGGTTATCCAGGAGGAGGTTATCCCAGAAACCCTGGCTACCCACAGAACCCCGGCTACCCAGGAGGAGGTTACCCCAGAAACCCTGGTTACCCACAGAACCCTGGTTATCCAGGAGGAGGTTATCCCAGAAACCCTGGATACCCTGGAGGAGGCAGCTGGGGTAGTTATAACAGTAAGCCATGGAAGCCCAAGCCACCCAAGCCTAAGATGAAACACATGGCAGCAGCGGCAGCAGGAGGTGCTGTAGCAGGTGCTGTCGGTGGCTACCTCTTAGGCAGCGCCATGTCCAATATGCATTTCCGTTTCAACAACTATGATGAGGAACGGTGGTGGTACGAAAACCGAAATCGTTATTCCGATCAGGTTTACCACCCAAAATACGAACCGTCCATGTCAAGAGATGTCTTTGTGAGAGACTGTGTCAACGTCACTGTGAGAGAGTTTACTGAATCCTCTGGGAACCAAACAGCAGATGAAATGGAAAGGAAGGTTGTGACCCGAGTGGTACACGAAATGTGCACAGAACAGTACCGGTTGGTATCAGGCGTTGCTATCCTTCTTGCTAACCCTTCCATGCTTATGATCATCACATTTGTCATCTGTTATCTGATACACTGAGGAGGCCAGAAGGAATAAGATAAAAACAATCTTTTTCGTGGAGAACATATTCTTGCTTATGCATCTCTTTGATGGGAGCGTCTGTAAGAGCTGTTGCATCTGCTAAGTGTTAATGAACATACACACTGCCAAGTGCACATCCTCCTTCTAGAGCTGTCTTTAATTCTGTATCTAGTGGAACAAAATCAGCTGGACAGGAAAGAGACCAAGGTGTTGTTTTGTAAGGTGTGGAGAACAGGTAACAATCCAGCCATCTTCAGAGCTAATTCATCCTAATTTAACACAATATAAGCATAACAAGCCTTCCTTTCCAGTGTCTCCTGGTTATGTGAACTCCTCACTGAAACTACTAGCTTTTTGAGCGTTTCTTGTAATGATAAATACAGTTTCACTTTCTGAATGCAGGAGACTAATTTTTGAGTAGAGTCAATAGCGTCCCAGAGGGTGACTCGAAATTACACAGTACAGGGTGGGGGGGGGGATTTTCACACTTGATCCTGTTGTGAAATATGCAAACTAAACAAAGTGCAAGGCAAAAGTTGCTTGGAAAAACTGCCTCAGGGCCTAACACAGAATACTGACTAAATAACATGAGAAGCCATTTTGGTATTCCTGTTTTTGTTCAGATTCCAGAAACGGCCCTGTTAGATTTGACAGCAAGGAGGGAAAATGTGGTTGGAGTTTCAGGGACCAGGGTGCCCTTCCACAAAGACATGCCCTATGCTCCTGGTTTCACATTTTAGCAAACATGGCTGCCATGTGGAAAATGGGCTTCTTGGTGAGGTCTGTTCATGCACAATGGGACTCATGATGACTTAGGCCCATGCATCTTTTTTGTGTGATGGCATGCATAACCTGCAGAAACTTATATAAATTAATGACAAGAATCGCAGTAAAGCAAGCAAGTGTAGAGGGCAAAGCCCAGGAGCAAAATTTTGAGCGTAGATGAAAAAATATACTCCAGATTTCTAGAAGGCGATTTCAGTGCTGAGAAAATGAGACCCAAACAGCAAGAGGTCTTTCACATTATCTATGATCTGATTTTTTTTAACTAAAGACACTAAGATTGAACCTAGAACCTTTTGCATGCTAAGTAGATGTCTGCCCCTGAGCCACAGCTCCTTCCAAATCAACTTCTATTAAGTCACTGTAAATAATTGATGATAGGGCTTGAAACAAAGGACCAAACTAAATTTACTGGAATTCATTGTATTGACCTCACTCAGATCTGGATTGGATTTTAATAGCTAACCGCACAGACCAGAGTCATTTCAAAGTTGGCCTATAAGAATAAGGTTATTGTGTAAATTGATAGCACTCAAATGTGATTTGCCAAGAGTCTTGTGAAACTGAGAAGTCCAGAACAGGCTCTGAATTGGTTGGAGAATCAACATTTTTGTGACTATAAGTGAGACAAAGTTAATGCAGAAATGAAAATTTAAAAGTCATTTCTAAATTGAGCCCAGCCATACATTCCTGAAAGCACTTAAAATTGCAGGCCGTTAATCTGTTATTTCTGGCATGATCTCTTTGGTTGCAGAGCAAGCTGTTTTCACAGAGGTGCTTAACTACTTTGTGGATAACAATTTACCATGTACCACAAACAAACATGTTTGCTCAGAAATCAATCCCACTGATTTCTATGGGATTCACTCCTAAGTAAATATGCATAGCTGGATTGTAGCCTTCAAATATGAGTTAGTCTCTGGAAAAGGTTAATGCTTGACAGTTGTTGGAGGCAGATGATTGTTGACAAATGAGAGTGTTGCTTCCGGTTTGGCTACACCCCCATGCTCTTTCTGCCACATCCCCTCTCTGTTCACCCATGGATTGTGCAAGGTCTTTTGTATGGCCTAGTGTGCAAGGGAACTGGGGGGCACTAGTGCAATGGTACAAATTGTTCTGCTCAGGAGAGTCCTAGAACCTGATCTTTTGTTTATTTTGATGTGTACAGTAGAGTATAGGAGCACAATAAACAATGGGATGTGTATAATTCAGTAATCTAGCCATATTTAACCTTAACACAGTCTGTCAAATGGAAGTCTACATTTTGGATTGTACTAATTCTATTCTACCGCTTATGGCCTCTTGTTTTATTAGTGGGTCTGTTCTTGCTCATTTTTATTTAAGTTGGCTCTTTGGTAACATTGTATGTGTAAAAGTAGAGGTACTGGGGGGTTAAAAAAAGGTAATCCCAATGTAAAGTGTGTAAAGTTCTGTTTGTGAATATAGCTAATATATGCTGTATCTTTTGGCAAAACGTCTGGATGATGGTTCCCCAAAGCCAATTTTTATATTGCTGTTCTGATGCCACTGGAAGAGGTTCTCTACCAGGGCATCGGGAAAAAACATGCAAAAAACCTCACAAATAAATCTGAGCAATTTGTCAGTCCCCTGTCTTGAGAGCATTTTGTAACTTTGTAATTTTGCATGTGCTTAATGTTGATTTTCAGAAGGCTTTTTTTAAAAAAAAAAATGTTTGTTATTGGATATAAAGAAATAAAGCACGCCAAAGGCCCCAACATGTTCCTCCGTGCCTTTGTTATAGACAGTGTGCTGATTGTTTGTGCATGTGTTTACTCTGAGACAGCCTTTGTTTTCTCGGGGGGGGGGGGGGTGATTTTTTCTTTTCTCTGGGAAACCAGTGGTTGAAAGGAAAGCTAGCCTGCAACTGCCTCTGTGGTCAGACGCATACAATGCAGCAATCTTGCTGATGCTACATAGGTCTTGGTGTTGTCCGTACCTGGAGGAGAGGTAACCTGGAAACCATGTGCACGTGCTATCCTGAAATGGGATGTAAAATATACCTTGCCTCTCAGCTGTGCTTTTGAAGTAACCCAGAAGAAAGCTTTCTCCGTCATGGTGCTAACATAAAGGCTGCTGCCAGGCCTACTCTCTGGCAGGAGGTTTCCTGCTGGCAGTTTTCCTTGCCTACCACCACTCCAAGCAGTGTCATGAGAATAACTTAAAAAGCATTTGAGTCCTGTGTGCTGCTACATTTCTTCCAGGGCAAATCTGGAAGCAGCATCAGGTAGTTCTAGGGATTGTCAGAAACTCTGTGGTAACCATAGTCTTCCTAGAGTAACCAAACATTTCCTGATTTCCCTTGAAAGTGAGGTAGCAACATATAGGGCATCATGACCTCACCCCTGACCCTTCCGCTGGTTGCCAAGCATGACCAGACCAACCCTAGCCAACGTGGAACTCCCTCCCCAGGAATATTTATCTGTCCCCTTCTATCACTGTCTTCTGCCAGCAGGTGAACGACTTTCTTGTTCAGCCTGGCATTCTTTCAATGGCCCCTCCTTGCCTTCTGTTTTGATTTAGTTAGTTTGATTGGCTGAACTTTCACAAAGCAAAGTATTCTTTAGACTTTTAGGCCACCCTTCCCTACATGCAGGGCTCAAGGCAGCTTATAATAGGATAAAGCACTCAAAACAACAATTAGTTTAAGTCAGTCATATTGAATAACAAAAGACAGTTAAGATACAGCTCCTAATTTAAAATAATCCAGACGGCAAAAGTGAAGTGCCCATTCCCCAACTTTTGAGGTAGATAAGGGGGCTGGGGAACCTGAGAGTGGCAGATTATTTATTGTCCCCACACTGTCCTCAACCAAAGGCCTGGCAAAAGTAGGAAGGAGGCCTCCAGCCAATCCTATAGGCTTCCTCCATCTCTTCCCCCACTGAGAACTCCTAGTAATCTGTGCAGTGTATTTTTATCCCAACTAGGAAGCTATGGCTCTTCCCCTCACCCATTTTGTTCTCACAATAAATCTGATGTAGGGGAGGCTTAGAGAGAGTAAATGGCCCAGAGAGCTTTACGGCAGAGTGGAGATTTGAACCTGGATCTCCCAGCTGCTAGTCTGATGTACTGCCCTCTACTTCTCAATCCCTTTCATCCCTGTCATCACTTGACAGCTGCATCCATATGACTTCCCACTGCAGAATCTCCACTTGGACGCTTCCGCTTTTGCCAGTGCTTGTGATATTCCCCCTCCCTTTCAGGCCCTTAAACAGGGCCATAGCCAGCAAAGGGGGGCACAGGTGGTGCTCCCTATAGAATCTGTAGCATCCCTACCCAGTCTTCTCTGATCTTCCTTTTCACTGAAAGGTAAGATTGGGTGGGGGTGTACAGATTCTATAGGGGGCAGTGCCCCTATGCCTCCCCACACACACACTAGCTACAGCCCTGGCCTTAAAGATTTAAAGCGGGAGACTTTTTCCCACTTTCCCTGCTGAGCTACACCGCAGTTTAGCTGGGGAAGGGTCGAGGCTGATTTCCAGACTATAGTTCTCCTGGAGAAAACAGCTGATTTGGAGGTGGACTGTAAAGCATTATAGCCGGCCAAAGCCCCTCCCTTCCCAGGCTCCATCCCCCAAATCTCCAAGAATTTTTCAATGCAGAATTAGGAAGAAATTAAACTTCCTCTGCTATCGCTATTTTCCTGACCTGAAAGGCCCCCAGGAAACCAATGTTTGCTTCCACTGGAGAAACAGATGTATTATCCCCCCCCCCGTACTCAGGCAAATAGGTGCTCCCCTGAGGTCATTTCAGGTCTGAAAAATGTGCCAGAGGATGATCTAAGCCCTCTGTACCCACATGCCATGGCCCTGATTCAAATCATGCCTACACCTGCCCGGGAAACATCCCAAAAGATGCTGATGACCTGATCATGAGGAAATATCCGGGGTCGGAGTATACTCCGTGCCACCAGTGGTGGACTGGGTCTAAAAATACTGGTTGCCAGGAGACATAGGGGGCCCACCCACAACTATAAGGCTATCATTTAATTTGTATAAGGAATAAATAAAATTTTCAAAAAAAATACATAAGTGAAAAAAGGTACAATTAAAACTTTTGCGAAATAAATGTATATATATTTAGTAATTACAGTGCACATATATTGTACATATTACTGGCAGTATTTAGTAGATACTAAATGTAAATACAGGTTGCATTTTCTCCAGGGGAGCTGATCTCTGACAACTGGAGATAAGTTGTAAAAGAGGGAGATCCCCATGCCCCACCTGGAGGCTGGCAACCCTAAATACAATGTAAATTTTAACTGCATTACAGTAATAATATTGGAACTTCTATTATATTTTCAAGCTACTAAAAGCATCATTAACATTTTAAACATATTGTCTAATGTTTAAGAGGGGCCCACTTGCCATTTGGCAAGCTGACACTGGCCAGTCCACCACTGCCCAGGGAAAATGTTGTGTAATTAGTCAGTGGCTTATAAATGAGATTTCTTTGCTTGTCACTCCCTCCAATATCCAGAAGATGGTGGTAGTGTGTCACTGCTTTCTCATTACTGAGGGAAGAATGCTCTCATATACTAAAAATAGCTCAACCGTATTATTAGTTTGGTCACTCTGTGCTTTTTAAAGCAGCTACACACTGTCTGAGTGCTCCGTGGGACCTTTTTGGCACAGCTGTGTGATGTACTTCATCTGGAAATGACGATACTGCAAGAAAAACTGAGGCTCAAACCTGATCCAGATGCTCCAGGCAGCTTTTGACAAAAGCTGTGGATTTTTTGCACTTCTAAGTTTGTATTAAAGTAGAAGATCCTGGGCTAGGGTTGCCAGGTCCAACTAAAGAAATATCTGGGGACTTTGGGAGTGGAGCCAAGAGACTTTGGGGGTGGAGCTGAGAAAGAATGTGACAAGCATGATTGAACTCCAAAGGGAGTTTGGGCGATTACATTGTAGATGACTGGGGAAGGCAATGGCAAACCACCCCATAAAAAAGTCTGCCGTGAAAACATTGTGAAAGCAACATCACCCCAGAGTCGAAAATGACTGGTGCTTGCAAAGGGGGCTTTTTACCTTTAAATGCCATCCCTCCATTTGGAATAATGAAGGATAGGGGCATCTTCTTTTGGGGCTCCTAGAATTGGACCCCCTTGTCCAATATTTTTCAAACTTGGAGGGTGTTTTGAGGAGAGGCACCAGATGCTATGCTAATAGTAGGTGCAGCTGCATAACAATCCCTGGATGAGCTCCACCACCTATTTTTCTACAAAACGACCCTTTGTTTTACGTTTCTTAGGGTTCCATAGAGTGTTATGCCAGTCCCAGCTGCCTCCCCTTGTATAGCTAGGGGTGACAGGATTTATGGGATAACCAGGATTTGGAGGAGTCAGCAGGACTGTGTGAGTACCCACATTCTTCATAGAGAGGAGCAGAGTTTTAAGAGTAGCCAGGGTTTTGTAGTGGACCATAAGGATTTGGTAGACTGCCAGAGGTGTGCATCAGTTAAACAGGTCGGTTTCCTGTAGAGGAGTCAGGCTTGTTTGGGGAGGATTCATGCATTTGGAGAAGGTCCAGTGCTCTGGAGGAGCCATAAGACATGGTTTGGGGGATATTAGGCATGTTTCTGAAAATGTCAGAATCTTGCACATAGGCAGAGGAGGGAGGGGAGGCGCCAGATCTGATGGTGGAGGAGCCAGGTTTATTTGCGGAGGATTCAAGCACTCTCTGGAGATGGTCATGTATTCTGGAGGTATAAGACATGATATGAGGGACATTATGGATGTTTTTGAATAAGTCAGAATCTTCCAAGAAGGCAGGGTTGCGTAGGTAAACAGGGCTGAAGTAGGGGTAGTTCTCTGTAGGGAAACCAGGTTTGACTGGGGAGGAACCAGGTCTGTTTGGGGAGGACTCATGCCCTCTTGGAAAGAAGTCACTCATTTCAGAACTCTCAGGAGTGTTTTCAAAGAGGTCGATCTTTTTGCCAAAGGATTGGTGTTTGTTAGAACCAAGGCTGATGGTGGATAAATCACGGTTGCGTGAAGTAGGTTTCCAGGATGAAGAAGTAGGTTTGCTGGAACCAACCCTTGTTTTTCTAGAAGAAAGCCTCTGGTGAGACCTAAACCTGGACTTTGGTTTTCTGGAAAGGGATTCATCAGTCAGCAGCAGAATAAATAGGATTGCTATCCAGCAGGTCACCAGCCACGTTCTCATGATGGTTATTCTGTAAAACAAAACAATAAGGAACTGTTTTAAATAATACCTTGATATTAATCATTATCACACATGCTGCTTAGACATTCTAAGTCAATCTAGCCAGCAGATATATTTCCATTTATTTTACTCTTGTTCAGTATTACTCTACCCATCTATAGATTATTGCCAAATGTTGGTGTTTTCAGTATATATTTTTCACTTGATCCAGTTTTAAGGCATCCAGTCTAGAAGACCACTCTTGCAGAAAGAGTTCTGTTCTTTAACACCTTTTTTTTTTAAGTGCTGAATGGAAAATGCGGGGGGGGGGGTGGAGAGGGAGAAAGACTAGCCTCAGCACACACCAAAAAAAAAAAAGCAGGATTTTACACTCTAACTGGGAAACCTGCAGGCTGTCTAGAAGCTGCTTATATCAGTATTGTAGCCAGGCCAATGGTACAAAAACACAACACAGTTATAATTACTGGCGTATTAACACGTGTAAAGAACAATTTATAAATCAATAAGTATAATTCATTGGATATGAATCTCTTACATTCCAAATGTGCATACTGTACTCTTTCATAAACAACTGACTTGTCGGGAAGTTGTTAGAAGCGGAAGCCAAAGTCCATGCTTAGATACTTAAAATCCACTGTACTCTTGAACATTCCAAATGAGGGGGAAATATCCCTTCTCTTTTTGCCAGTGGAAAAGAAGGTAAGAACCCCACCAGTTCAGAATCTGATAACGTGGATGCAGGCTGGAACTGGCCATTTCACTGTGGAGCTTTGTCAGATATTTATATTGGGGTATTATTCAGTGCTGTACATTTTACAATTCTTCTCAAAGTCTGACGAATCAAAAAGCTGGCTCCTCCTAGGACGATAATACCCCGATATGAATATCCAGCAAAGCTCCACAGTGAAATGGCTGGTTCCAGCTTGCAGCCCCATTATCGGATTCTGAACTGGTGGGGTTCTTACCTTCTTTTCCACTGACGCAAAGAGAAGGGATTTTTATCCCCATTTGGAATGTTCAAAGTATCTAAGCATGGACTTTGGCTTCCACTTCTAACAGCTTCCTGAAAAGTCAATTGTTTATGAAAGAGTGCAGTATTTACGTTTGGAATATATGAGGCTCATATCCAATGAATTATACTTTTGATTTATAAATTGTTGTTTATACATGTTAATATGTCAGTAATTATAGCTGTGTTGTGTTTTTCTATTGTTTTCCACATCATTACACAGCCAGTTTGGTGTAGTGGTTAAGTGCGTGGACTCTTATCTGGGAGAACCGGGTTTGATTCCCCACTCCTCCACTTGTACCTGCTGGAATGGCCTTGGGCTAGCCATAGCTCTGGCAGAAGTTGTTCTTGAAAGGGCAGCTGCTGTGAGAGCCCTCTCAGCCCCACCCACCTCACAGGGTGTCTGTTGTGGGGGGAGAAGATATAGGAGATTGTAAGCCACTCTGAGTCTCTGATTCAGGGAGAAGGGCAGGGTATAAATCTGCAATTCTTCTTCCTCTTTTTGGCTTTCTTAGTCCAATGGTACAGGCAGACCAGAAGTGAGATTGGTCTCTTATAAAACATAAAACCAATAAGGGTCCCCTAGTGATGAATGGCATCTAGTAAAGTATATCCAAGTGAAGAAGACAAAGGAGTATTTGGAGTATTTTTTTTAAAATGGCACAAACTACTAGCAGGCCTAGTATGCAAAACTGGGATCACAAGTCGGCTGAGAAAATGAGCAGCTAGGTGTTAGGAGGAAGGTCTGTAACAAAAGCACAGTCTGAGACATTTGATGACTCTGGGCCCTTACCTGGAAAGCTCAGGCAAGCCCAGTCTCATTAGATCTCAGATGCTATGCATAGCCGTTTCTAGCAAGCACTTGGTTAGGAGACCTCCTTGGAATACCAGGACTTGGGAAGTGGGGCTAGGCTTTACTCAGCCATCTCCATGAATATCCTCCATGCCCCCAGTAGGGGTAAGTCTCCAGTGGTCACCCTAACTTCCAGGTGCACAAACACACACACACACAAACATGCATATAACAATACAAAAATACTCCCCCAAAAAAGTGCTGCATCTGTAGCTGCACTGGGAGACCATGAAGATCAAACATACATTCTATACAGTGCTTCATGATGACCACAACCAATCTTGGAAGTTCTGGAGCAGATATCATGAAGACATGAAGTACTCAAGAGATCATGAGGTAACTACCCTGTGTCTGCCAGACCCTTCCTATCTACACTACGCATGGTGTTCGGAAGCAGTTAAAAGAAACTTCACTTCTTCCTCCCCCTCCTCCCATAATGTTAAGATGCATGGATACATAATTAAGCTAATGAACAAGAGATTCAGAGCAGACCAAAGAAAAAACTCCTTCATACAACATATCATTGACTTGCGGATTTCACTACCATGAGATACGATGATGACTTCCTGTTTAGATGGTTTTGAGAGGAGATAACATAAAGTCAGGAAGGATAGGTTTGTCAGAGGCTATGAACCATAATGATCAAGTGACAACTCCATTTTCAGAGATTGTTTACTTCTCAGTTGCAATTGCTATGGTCCTCATGGAGCTATGTGTTGCTGGCCCTCTCAGATGTCCAGTTGGCCACTGGGGAAAACAGAATCCTGGACTATATAAACCATTGGTCTGATCTGGTAGAGTTCCTCCTATGTTCTCATGACCATAAGCATTTTCAGACACTTGATTTTAGCACACCAACCACACATAATAGGAGGGTGCACCATCTACAACCCATCCAATATATGAGTCAACATTTTGTGTGAATCCAGCTGTGGTACACATAAACAAAGCACTGGATTTTTGATGGGCAGTAAGTGGTATGCATTCATGTCAAAAAGTGACACAAAAAAGTAAACACGTATTTCAAGTGCATGATGGATATCAGGCACTCCCGTTATATGTAGTTGGCATACCACAATTAGATGTCTGAAAAGGACTTCAGTGAGCAAAGTTAAGCCTCTGTAGACTTAGATCACCAAGAGCAGCAGGAACAAAAGTCTCTGATTCTTTTCTGAGCAGAGGAATCCAGCTACTCATTGGCCCAGATCTTGGCACTCCCACTACCCTGAATCCAAACAGAACCTGAAGGGTGAAACATTAAGAAGCAAGAGCAGACTAGAAACCTCGAACAAGGACCACCTGAGAGGACTCTCTAGCATGGTGGACAAGCTTAGGTGCCTTCTTTCCTAAAATATGAGATAGTCTAACTGGACAGAGTAAGTACTGGACTTGGGATTTTCAGCCTGCAAAACAGTTCTCTTCTGCTGGGCTGCTGCCAGTCCCCAGACACAATGCTTTGCTTATGTTGCTGTTATGCAATGCATAATGCCAGAAGAACTGAGAAAAGTGCTGGAAAAGCAGACCCCCTCCAACAGAGGATCAGTGGGATGTTGTGGTTCTCAGTGCTCCGTTGACCAACCACTTAACAGTTGCCAAAGGTCTGCAGTAACATTTTATGCTTACGTAATATTTTATGCCTTGGCTGTTATACCAGCTGGTACCTGGAAGAAGGTTCCCAAACATCCCTAAAGTGGAGATAATTCCTAAGAGAGAGTGAACATGCCAAGGAATAATTGCTGCTGATTGTATAATTCCTAAGAAGAAAGTGAGAACCTGCCAGGAAATAATTGCAAAAACATCTTATACAAGCATAGATGGGAGGGGCTTTAATGGACCATGGGTCTGAGTCAGTATAAGGCAGCTTCACTTATGACTACTAGAATCCCAGGCAAATATTTCAAACACAGAATGCAGAAGTCTTTGAATGAAAACCAGCAAGGAGTGACCATGCCATGTATGCATCCCAAACAGTGCCCAGCAAACAACCAATAGTAAAAATGTTATAAACTTCTATAATATTTATTTTTATATAAACTTCTATTAGCATCCTAAATAGGTCTGGCTAGCCTGATCTCAGCAAGAGCTTGGAAGCTATGCAGGGTTGCCTGTGGTTAGTACTCAGAGGTAGGCCCGTAGCTACAGGGGGCAGGGAGGGACCAGGCTACTCTATTTAGCACCCCCTTCCCTCTGTAGGGCCCTTCCGTTGGACCCGAGAAAAATGGAGGGAGAGAGAACAAAAGAGAGAGAGAGACCGCAAGGGGAACAGCGAGAGAGCAGCAGAGAGAGAGAGATAGAGCAAGGGAGAGAGCGAAAGAGCAGCACAGAGAGAGAGAGAGAAACTGCAAAAGGGCAGCAGAGAGAGAGAGGGAGAGAGCAAGAGCAGCAGAGAGAGAGAGTGCAACAGCAAGAGGGAGAGAGAGCAACTGCGAGAGAGGAACAGAGAGAGAGAGAGAACCTGGGGCCCAATCAGAAATGAACAGTCCACAGGAGAGAAGACACACTGTAAAAAAACAAACCCACCCCACCCCCTCACCCCATTTTTTATTCATTAAGGTGTCAAGCACATGACAGAACTATCCCCCTCCCCCTTTTTTCCCTGGGGGGGGGTGAGAGAGAGCTGGGGCCGGGAGGACTGGCTGCTGGAGGGAAGAAGCAGCCAAGCCCTGAGCCCCCCCACCAACAATTTTTTTTTGTCTCCCACTCACCTCCACCCAAACTTTTCTGGCTACGTGGCTGGTCAGAGAAGTGACCACTAAGGAACACTGGGGTTGCTATGCAGAGGAAACCACCTCTGCTCATTTCTTGCATTAAAAACCCATGGCACAGTTATTGTTCAAACTTCTGTTTATATATTATATTGCATTATAAATGTATGTTTGGTATGGAGAAAAAGGACAGACAGAGCTCTCTATGCCAGTCCCAAACACTACACACCCCTTCCCATACCCATATAATCAGACCATTTCATGGGACATTTTGAGACAATAGTAAAGAATGTTAATATGCGCTCAGAGCATGCTCTCCAACATTGGAGAACTGAAAGCAAGGGCACTGTCATTCCTTCATTAGTTACCAGGATAAGTCGCTATAAAGTCACCCAAATGTTGGAGATCATTTATAACAAGAAAATGAGAATCTGTCAAGGAATAATTGCAATTTGTCTTGTATAATATGAGGAGTACCAGTTCCCCAGCCCTAGAGAATTAACGAAGCTACCTTATACAGAATCAAACCATCAGTCCATCAAGGTCAGGTTTGTCTGCTCAGACTGGCAGCAGCACTCCAAGGTCTCAGACACAGGTCTTTCTCACAGTTTACTGCCTGGTCCTTTTTAACTTAAAATGTCAGGGAGCTTCCACTTGTAAGGCTCTCCCACTGAACCACAACACTTCCAAATAAAAGTAGGGGGATTCCATCATCCATGAAACCCTATTCTCACATCAAGCATTACTCTCTGACATTCTTCTCTGCTTGCTGTGCATTGGACATTTTCTATGCAATGGCATTTCTTGTAGTGACTTCTAAAACAGTGGTGATATCAACAAACTGTGCACACCAATTTCCTTCTTCTAAAGCTTAATTGCTTCCTTCCAACACTGTTTCCTCAATAGAACAGACGTTTAAATAATAATTGTGTGTCATCAAGTATCTCTAAAGCTTAGAAATACATTCCATTGTGTTTCCTGTGAATTATTTCCTAGTAAATGTGTTTAGATTACAGCTTTTATCTCACAGTGGAGAACTCAAACATTTGGCAACATTTCCTGTCTCAGGATCAAACCACATACATATGATGCTGGGGATGGATGCCCTAATACTGAAAAACATAACTGAGCATCAAAAGCAGCTATAAAGGCAGGGAGACCATATAGATTACAACTGTGGCTGTGGGGAAGGGGGTTAATTGATTCCTTCCAACACTGTTCTCTCCATCCAAACTGTCATCTTGCCCACATTTTAAAACCTGAAACTTAACATATCCATAAGTGTTTGTTTCTAATCAGCAGAGCAAGGGAGAACATATGGGGTGAAACTGGAAGAGAAGAGAGGTCAGTCCAGTGCAAATACTGATGAAGCCATATCAATACATATAAACATTATTCCTTATGCATTCCTACTCACATCCTCTCAACCGGCAGGCCACGCACTGTTTGGCAGTACTGCAAAAACTGGAGAACCCCTACACGCACAGTGGCCGCTGGGCGATGCAGCCCTGAAGCTACTGCTGCTTTGTCTCCGAAGTTCTTGTTGTGAGAGCTCTCCTTTCAAGGCTATTGGATTTGCCACAGTCAGCCTGCAGTTCTTGCCTCTCAATTCAGACTCACCACCCCCCTCACTTTGGATGTTGCCTAATGTACTATTGACACACCCATGAGTATTGCGCAAGCTGTTCTTCGATAGTTTACACGGGCCCACTCTCCAGCAGTTTCATTTCCTTGTTTCCCGTATATTTTTCAGTTTTTCTCCTGTTGACCTTAAACGACATCTGCATTCCTTGAAATATCCCAGGCTATCTGGATATGCTTCATTTTATTTAACATTTCATTTCCAATTGATTTCACGGCAGAAGAAGGGGTTTTTTAAAAAAATATCTCCAAAACTTTCTCCAAAGAAAAAAAAAAGATAGATACATGGATACAAATGATGTCAGGGGTGTGTGGCATATGTATATGAGTTATGCAAATAAGTTGTGCTAATGAGCTCCAGCGCCTCTTTTTCTACAAAAACGATCCCTGACTGCAAAACAATGTTATAGAAGCCTAGTTGGGTGGGGCTGTGGCTCAGTGGCAGAGCATCTGCTTGGCATGCAGAAGATTTCAGGTTCAATTCCCAGCATCTCCAAGTTAAAAGATCCAGCAGTTGGTGATGTAAAAGACATCTGCCTGAGTCATTGAAGAGCTGCTGCCAGTCTGAGTAGATAATACTCATAGGTACCTGCCGATCCAGATTGAACAAAAGGTCTGATTCAGTATAAGGCAGCTTCATGTGTTCATATGTTAATAATGGGTATGGCTAATGTAATCCCAGGCAAATGTTTCAAACACAGAATGCTGAAATCTTTGAATGGAAACCAGCAAGGAGGGAGCATGTCATGTTTGCATCCCAAACATTGCCCAGCAGACAACCAATAGTAAAAATGTTATAAACTTCTGTAATATTTATTTTTTTATATAAACTTCTATTAGCATCCTGAATAGATCTGGCTAGCCTGATCTCAACTAGAGCTTGGAAGCTACGCAGGGTTGACTGTGGTTAGTACTCAAGAGGAGTGACCTCTAAGGAACAGTGGGGTTGCTGTGCAGAGGAAACCACTTCTACTCGTTTCTTGCCTTAAAGATCCATGGCACATAGCTATTGTTCAAACTTCTATTTATCTATTTAAAACATTATAAATTTATGTTTGGTGTAGAGAAAGAGAATAGACAGAACTCTCCATGCCTTCCCCCAGCCACTACGCAGCCCTTCCCATACCCAAATATAATCAGACCATTCCACAGGATGTTTTGAGACAGTAGTAAAGTAAGTTAATATGCACTCAATGGCTGTGGGGGTTGATTGATTCTTTCCAACACTGTTCTCTCAATTCAAAATGACACCTCCCCCATGTTTTAAAACCTGAAGCTTAACACACCCAGGAGTGTTTGTTTCTAATCAGCACAGCAAGGGATTACATAGGGTTTTGTCCTCAGTGAGAACATATGGGGTGGAACTGGAAAAGAAGAGAGGTCACTTGAGTGATTATAGGGCTCAAAAAAGAGCTGCAACACATGGATTTTTTTGCTATGCAAATAAAACTGATGAAGTCATATCAATGCACATAAACATTATTCCTTACACATTCATACTCACATCCCCTCAACTGGCTAGCCACACTCTGGCAGTGCTGCAAAGATGAGAGACCCTGCACAATGGCTGTTGGGCGATGCAGCTGTGAAGCTGCTACTGCTGCTTCTCCAAAGTTCTTGCTGTGGGAGCTCTTTCAAGGCTGTTGTATTCCAGTTTGGTGTAGTGGTTAAGTGTGCGGACTCTTATCTGGGAGAACCGGGTTTGATTCCCCACTCCTCCACTTGCACCTGCTGGCATGGCCTTGGGTCAGCCATAGCTCTGGCAGAGGTTGTCCTTGAAAAGGGCAGCTGCTGTGAGAGCCCTCTCAGCCCCACCCACCTCACAGGGTGTCTGTTGTGGGGGAGGAAGGTAAAGGAGATTGTGAGCCACTCTGAGACTCTTCGGAGTGGAGGGTGGGATATAAATCCAATATCTTCTTCTTCTTCTTCTCCACACTCAGTTCACAGTTCTTGCTTCTCAGTTCAGACTTACCACCTCCTCACTTTGGATGTTGAGTACTACCCAATGCGTATTGCACAAATGTCCCTGGCTCATGTGTTTGGCAGATGGCCATACATCCTCCCTCTCACCAGATGCTCATGCATGTTCCTCAGTCTCTTAGAGGCCCACTCTCCAGCAGCTTCATTTCCTTGTTTCCCGTATATTCTTCAGTCTTTCCCAATGCTGACCTTAAACAACGTCAGCATTCCTTGAAACACCCCAGGCTACCTGGATATAGTCCATTTTAGTTAACATCTCATTCCTGGTTTATTTCATAACAGAAAAAAGGTGAATTTCATGGCAGAAGAAGGGGAATTTTTTGTTAAGTATCTCCAAAACTTTCTCCAAAGGAGAAAAGATAGATACATGGATACAGGGCTTTTTTTTTAGCAGGAATGCCCAGGAACGCAGTTCTGGCTGGCTTGGTGTAAGGGGTGTGGCCTAATATTCAAGTGAGTTTCTGCTGGGCTTTTCTACAAAAACAATGGTGAAACAATGGTGACATCAGGGGTGTGGCCTAATATGCAAATGATTTCCTGCTGGGCTTTTTCTACAGCATTGCTCTATCCTAATGACATTGATCCCACTTGGACCTTAATTTCTTGTTATGAAATATTGTTCCACCAGCAACTACCTTTCAAAAGTCTCTTCTGACCTCAACACCCAGCTTGCCTCTCTCAGATGACATTCCCAGCTTGCTCCTGAGAGACAGCATTCTCAGTGACAACCTGCCCCCTTATAACAGAAAGTCCGAACTGTGCTATGACAGATTGGATCCTGATCCTCACACCAGTGGGTCCTCAGATCCTAAAATTGCATCAAACACAGCGCAAGCCAGATTTCTACTAATGGGCAGCTGAATCCTTCTCTTTTGGCCTAATATATGCTGAAATGGAAAAAAAAGAACAAGGGAGGAGGTCTTACTAACACAAACAAAAAGGAACCACCAGGCTAGGACCTTCAATAAAGAAATTAATGTTATACAAATAATCATGTGGTTATATCTAACACAGGACAATCATTGTGCCAACTATATATACTAATAGGAGGGGAGAACACCATTACCACTGAATTTCAAAAAGTAAAAATGTATTGCACATGGCAGAAATCATCTCCTACAAACTATGCAAAAGGAAAGTTGAATACAAAAGACATCACAGGAATATTTAATGCTACATATGGCAATAGATCTATCTACAAATGTTCAACCTTATCACAATGCATAAATGCCACAATATTTAGGCCAGAATAATGTCAACAATACTGGAAGATAAGAATATCAACAACTGGGATTTGACCACCAGTGATTGTTTCTGAGTCTCGTGGAACATATTTGCACATTGTGCAAGAGATTGTTTCTGCCATGCGTCATACACATTTTTACCTTTTTAAATTCTGTAGCAATTGTATTAGTGTGTGTGTATACTCCCCTCAATCCAAATAGAATCTGAGAAAAGCAAGAAGAATCTAAAAGCAAAAGCTGTTCCTTAGTAGACTAGAAATCTTGGATGGGGACCTCTTGAGAGGACTCCAACTTAGGAGACAAAAGTTAGTGGACAAAAGAAAACTTAAATGCTTTTGTTACTTTACTTGTCACCATATTTATTACTGAACTCCTATATCCTTAACAGGCATAGGGGTTCTCAAGGCAAGAGATGAGCAGCAGTGGCTTGCCATCATGTTCCTCTGCATAACAGCTCTGTTCTTCCTTGATGGTCTCCCATCCAAGCACTAACTGTGGCTGACTGCTGAGCTTCCAAACTCTGACAAGATCAGGTGTCAAGAGGAGCTCTTGATATGAAATCTGTAATGCTGTGATTGGTGCTAATTGACTCTATGTAACCTTTGTGGGTCCTGCCACATTATCTATCACTGCACACTTGTTATGTCTTTCACTGTATAATGTAACCACTTCTACCTTGAGAAGAGGAACACCATGGGACCAAGGTCACTGGTGTTATCTTGTTCCCAGAGACTGCTTTCGCTTTCCTGAATTATAGTGGCGGGAACTGTGGGGGCTCCAAGAGATGGTAATTGGTGGATTTTGGTGCTTTGCTTTTTGAATGTGTAATGGTGGGATCCAATGCTATATCTAGAGTCCTTGTAGATATAGTAGGACTAGTGTGGCCCTAAAATAACTAATCTCCAGGTGGATCCTGGAGTTCTCCTGAACTTTACAACTGGTCTCCAGATGAGATCAGTTCCCCTACAGGAAATGTCATCTTTGAAGGGTGGATTCTGTGGTATCACCTCCTTGCTGAGCTTCCTCCTCTCCAAAACTTGGCTACTCACACTTAAATGATCCAGGAAGAAATCTTTCTCTGTGAACCAGATGAGAAGCTATTTATTCGAGAAACATTAATTCTTCAAGCTTTACAAACACAGCTGTTTGACTTTTTATATCTCTGATATATTAATTCACAGACAATTAAATAATACAGAGACACTTAGTTCTGATAAGGTTCTGCCTGTTCAGAGAAAAACACAAATTCTCCATCACTTTGAATCTTGAACTGAAATTAGGGCAGCTCCATCTAGCCAGGAAAACTGGCTGCGACTCTGTGAGTCTTGCCCATTATAGAGCTGTGAGTTCTCAGCAGATGAAAACCAAATGATTAAAAATTTAGCAAGTAGCACAATATGAGGATGCTGCTTTACTCTCTGATATAAATCTTTTTGTGGGTATACTGTAAAGAAAAGCAGAAGCTTAGTTTCTTTAGAAAACATGCCTAAAAAATCAGGAAAGTGAATCTCAGTTCCCTTTAGAAAAAAAAGAATGAATCTCAGTTCCTTGATTGCAATAATTTCCACATCCTCCTTTTTTAAAATGTAAGGACACCCCTCACTCCCCGCCCCCCCCCCATGCAGATCAGGGATTTGACTTCATCAGATCAGATTAAAGAACTAGGGTTTCATTTAACCCTCCAGATGCCATGATGCAGAACTGCATTATTCACCTCTAAATAGGGGGAGGGACGGTGGCTCAATGGTAGAGCATCTGCTTGGTAAGCAGAAGGTCCCAGGTTCAACCCTCAGCATCTCCAAAAAAGGGTCCTGGCAAAAAGGTGTGAAAAACCTCAGCTTGAGACCCTGGAGAGCCGCTGCCGGCTGAGTAGACAATACTGACTTTGATGGACCGAGGGTCTGACTCAGTATAAGGCAGCTTCATATGTTCATATGAAAAACACCTCTTTTTCCCAGCTCTGAAAGACAATCCTTGCCCAACAGCCAAACTTAGGATGCTTCATTTTCTGTTTTTCAGATGCCTGTGTTAATGGAGCTCCTATTTAAAAGAAAATAGAAATCAGGATATCATTTGGATGCTTCCCTGTTGCTTTAATTCCTTATTTTACACTCTCACACACACAGACATACACCATAGAGATTTAAAGGTCCATTTTATGTAATAGTCAGGTTTCCACACGCGCTGCAAGCATACAAAGAGAAATCCAGGGAGCATGGCGGGAGGCCAATGGGAAGAAATAGAGGCAAAGGAAAGCAGCTAGGGTTTGGTTTGGGTTTTTTAGCCAAAGTCTGTAGCTACAACTTTCATAAGCATTCAGAGCTACAAGAATTAGCAGATGAAACTTTTGAAGGGTATGGAGACAAACCAGCACTCTCATCTGCTGAATGTTGAATCTGCTGTGAAGGATACAGCAAGGGAGGCTGTGTGAAAAACTGACAAGCTTAAAAGCCTCTAGACTGGCTGCAGCAGAGGAGTTCCACCAAGTCAGACTTATCCATCAAAAGTACTTTGACCATCCTCCTGCCCAATGCAACAGAGGCCCCTAAATACATCACACAAAGTCCTTCTCTCTCCTTGTGCCTGTGCTGAAAGTTTTGTGCTTGAAACAATTCCAGGTGCATCTGAACCTACTTCAGATTAGGACCAGGGGGTGCATGGGGAGGGAGCTTAGCCTTTCCCTTTCTCTACACTGTGTCCTGACCTGAAATGAGCTTGGGGAACATCTGTTGGCCCCATGGGAGAAACATACATGTAGCCCATCAGTTCACCTAAATTTCCCAAATCCAGCAAACAGCAGCTCCTATCAGCCGTTTCAGGTTCGGCAAATGAAAATTACCCAGTGGGAAAGGCTAAACATCCCTTCCCAGGTGTTCCATGGCCTCAATCCAAATCAATCCAAACCAGACCCATATGTTCCAAGAAATAAATCCTGAGTTCAGAACTCTCAAAACACCTGTGATCAACATGACCCCGGGCTGCCATGTGGAGAACACAACAACCTGATAACATGTATCTAGTGAAACATTATTGGCACATGCAATAATTTTTTGCCTGTTCCTTTCTTTCCACCCTGCTCACCATCTTGTGGATGGAGCAAAATAGTGCTGTAATGGTTTGCCTCAGGAGGTGAGGTGATTTATATTAGTGGTAAGGCCAGGTGGCGCCCTAGGCGACTGTCTACCTGGCCTATTGAGACACACTGGCCCTGGGGAGAGGAGGTGGAGGAGGAGGAGGAGGAGGAGGAGGAGGAGGAGGAGGAGGAAAAGAAATAACAAGATGAAATCATGAAATACCAAGACCTACAAATAGAATCAGAGAACCTCTGGAAGAAGATGGCTGCCATCTGGCCAGTTGTCATTGGAGCCCTTGGAGCAGTGCCTAAAACTCTCAAGAAATACCTGGACATTTTAGGCACTGAGCAAGCAACACCAGCTCAGCTCCAGAAGTCAGTGTTGCTTGGAAAAGCAAGAATCCTGGGAAGACACAACTGCATTTCCCAAGAACTTGGCTAGATCTTGAATTGCAGAACACCATCTACCAGTCAAATATTTGACTGTGACAATCCTTCTTCTTCTTCATCATCATCATCATCATCATCATCTCTGTTGTCCTTAATCTAAAGTTACTATTATATTTCCTCAGGCAGGAAATGACTTGGAATAATTAATCCATAAAATGCCAATATTGATAGTGAACATATCAAGTTGCCTTAGACTAAGCCAGACCTCTGATCTGCTAGCTCACTGTTGTCTCTTTAATCAGTGGCAACTTTCCAGGGTCTCAGGCACAGAAAGATCATTCCTAGACTGGGCTACCTGACATCCTTTAACTGGAGATACTAAGGACTGAGCCTGTGACCTTCCGTGTCCAAGGGCAGGGCCCCTTCCACTGAGCCGCTGCCCCTTCCCAAGCGTAAGGCTCAGATGATATTGCTGTTATCCTGCCAGAAGCCAATGACAGATGCAATTAGACAGGTGCTAGAGAAGCAAACCCATCCCACAGGAGGTTCAGTATGCTGTTTGGATTCTCAGCTCTGTATTTGTCAACTTGTCTGTGGGCAGATGGCATTGTACACTTTAGTTGCTATACCAGATACTTAAGCACTGATGAGGTTGTTACCAGTCATCCCTAAGGCAGAAATGATTTCTAAGAAGATAGTTAAAATCTGCTAGTGAATAACTAAGGCTCATCTTGTATAACATGAGGGCAGATGCATGTGACTGACTTACTCCCAGGCAAATGCTTCAAAAATAGAATGTAGACGCTTTTGGATAAAAGTCAGTAGGGAGGGACTATTTGCATCTCAAATAGCGCCCAGCAAAAACCTGGCAATAAGAATATAAGAAAAGCCCTGCTGGATGAGACCAATAGCCCATCTAGTCCAACATCCTGTCTCACACAGTGGGCACAGAGACCACAGGTTTCCCCCAATGTTGCCTCCTAGCACTGGTGTTCAGAGGTTTACTGTCTCTGAATGTGGAGATTGTTCTCCTCAGTCACCATGGCTAGTAGCCACTGACAAAACTATCCTCCATGAATCTAATCCCCTTTGGAAGTTGTTTATTCTTGTGGCTATCACTACATCCTCTGACAACCAATTCCACACTTTAATCCTGCTCTGTGTAAAGCAGTATTTCCTTGGGTCTGTCCTGAACAGGAAAGCAGTGTTTTAAACTTCACCTCCACCCCTATATTTATTTAATATGATAGATGTTTGCAAAATTATGAATGGTGTGGATAAAGTGGATAGACTCATTTTTTTCTCCCTCTAACCACTATACAACCTGGCCTGGTCCCATATAATCAGTCCATTGCTGGTTCCCACATACCAGAATAGCATGGTATGTTTGAGACACCTGTAAAAGCAACATGCCTTCCACCACTGAAAACTGGATAACAGTAATACTTAATTATTTGATTGCTGAGTGGTTACTAGGTAGTTAGCAAACAAGGCTAAGGTGGAGATTATTTGTATGAGGAAATTGTGTATCTGACTGGAAATAACTGCTGCACATGTTATATAATTTGAGTACTGATAACTGAAATCTTGATTGGACATTTGTTCATAAGAATCCAGCTAATAGGAAGCAGGAGGTGATACAATTATATTATAAAAGAAAATGCCATTTAAAACTATAAACATCTAAATTTAGTACCAAATCAAGGATATATTTTATTGTTGTATTGAATGTTTTATTGGGGTTTTTTCTTCTTCTATTCTTAAGTTGTTAGTTGCTATGGCATTTTGTTGCTAATGCAATAAAGACTGATTAAATTTGAGAGCCAATTCTCCAGCACTGGAGAACTGAAAGCAGGCAGTCTTCTGCATACGCACCCCTCTTCTCACCAAAAACTGCAACCCGTGTCCCAACTTTGACATTGGTGCAGCATGGTTCTTCTTTCTCTGCATGCTGTATCCTAGACTTATTCACCCGTAGGGGCTTGTGGAAAAAATGGTGATGTCAACAAACTGTCCATATCAGTTTCTTTCTTTTAAAACTTCAGAATGTTCAGTCATACAATGAATGACTCAAACATTCAGCACCATTTCCTGTCTCAAGAACAAAACGTACAGTGTTGGGGAATAGGGCTGCCTATTTCGAGATGGTATTGTAACAAAAGGAAAAACTGTATAGAAGTAACAATTCTTAATACAAGTCTTGGCTTGCTAGTCTATATTTTGAAACAATTTGATCTCAGTATTATTAGCAAAAAACACTTGATGCCTGAATTTAACAAGAATTACAAAAGGTTGATATTATAGCAACAGCAGCAATAGATTGCCTAGGTAACCATCCATTTCATTTGCCTTCTTCAGGCTGCAGTACACTAGGTAAAGCCTTGAGTTCAATTATTGAATACCCAGTATTTCTTTCAAATTTGTGCTTAGGACACTCTCCAGCTTTTACAAATGCTGTGCAGATAAGTTGCAGTTGGAGCCTCAGAGATCAACAGTCTTCCATTAGGGGTTACCCTTTGGCAGATTCAAAATGTCTCTGTGCGAGGCTCAGTGTTTCCTTTTGTTACAATACTACCTTTCTGTAAAGCCATATTGTTTTCTGTATTCCCAGGTGGTGACTGGAGTTCTCCTGGGATGACAACTGATCTCCAGGCAACAGATATCAGTGCACCTAGAGAAAATGGCCTATTTGGAAGGGGGACCTTACTCAAGTCCCTTGCCTCCCCAAACCCAGCCCTCCTCAGGCCCCACCCCCAAAACTCCAGCTGTTCCCCAACCTAAAGCTGGCAACCATACTGGGGATTGAACTGCAAAAGCAGGTACAAGAGGAGCATGCGGATCAGAACTTGGCAGTGGGAAAGGGGGCTCATCCTTTCCTTCCCAGATCATCATCTCAACCCAAAATGCCCCCCAAAATATTTTAAGCTCTGGGTCATCAAACAACTTGGAGATTCTATTTCTGAACAGGATGATGCAACAGAAAGCAAAAATGTGTGGTGTGACCCTTAATAGAAATGTTTGGATTGCAGATGAAAGGGAAGTGAGTTCAATCTAAAAGAAACATGCACACAAGAAGAAACATTCTCTGAAACGTTCCCAGAAATGGAGGCTGATTCACCGCGGAGGGGAACCAAAAACAGGGACAATAGAGCCATGCGTAACAGGCACTTTAAAAACCTTGGCAGGCTCTTCTGCCTTTAACATCCAGAGCAGTGACAGACCAGGCCTCCAGTGGTTTCTCCATTGTGCTCTGGAACCAAATCAAACACATCCAAGAGGAGCAGCTGCCACTGCTTGGGGTCCCAGGGCGTGGCTGCTGCTTTGGCTTCACCAGCCTCTTGCTAGGAAAGAAGGCAAAGGGTTTTCCAAGCAGCTGGGTCTGGCTTCTTCACACAAACGCAATCAAGAAGCCGCTCTCCCTTGGGGCCAAGGAGTGTGGCTGCTTCTTTGACTTCAGCTGCCTTTGGGTTTGCTCAAGGGCCACCACTACATGCATCCTTTGGTGCCTGTTCAGGCAGCCCCTCATGACACTGAGCCCTCTGCTTAACACCTTGCATTTTGTTATGAGTTTATTGCATCTGCATGCAGTCTTTCAACCCCTTTCTTTGACTTCATTGCTTGGCCAGCCTTTGTCTGATATCATTTCCAGTTTGCTCCTTAGTGATATCATTCCTGCTGACAACCACACTTCGGGCAAGACCAGACAAGATGCTGGCCAGGTACCCATCAATAAACGAGGCTCCCAGCATTTTGAACCTCTACAGTTAAAACATTAACACAGCCTCCTTCTTAAAGCCAGCATGGTGAAGCGGTTAAGAGCAGTGAACTCTATGATTCCCCATCTCTCCACATGAAGCCTGCTGGGTGATCTTGAGCCAGCTGCAGTTCTCTCAGCCCCACCTACCACACCAGGTGCCTGCTGTGGGAAAGGAAGGGAAGGTGATTATAAGCCACTCTAAGACTCCTTAGGATAGAGAAAAGTGGGGTTTAAAAAACCCAGTTCTACTACTCTTCTTAAAGATGAATGTGCCATAGTTGTTCCATAGTTCCTTTTTAAAAGGGAGGGGACATGCCTCAGGACTAACACATGGAAAGGCCACATGCAAACAGTATTATGTCTCATTATGGGCCAGTGTTTGAACCAGTGTTTGTTTTTGTAGGAAAAGCCTAGTAAGAACTCATTTGCATATTAGGCCATACCTCCTGATGCCAAGCCAGCTGGCACTGCATTCCTGCTCAAAAAAACCCCTGGTTGAACTCATCAGATCCGTTTCTTCCCAAGGCAGAAACACTGAGCACTGAAAACAAAGCTCTCAGAAACAGATATAATGTTGGTATTTTTTATTTGCACTGCACTCCATGTACTGGACAATGAACTTTATTGGAGGGATCAGCATTTATTCTCCTGTTATTCAACCTGCAAGTTTAACGAGAAAACATGTATATTGGTTCCTGAGTTGAGGGCAGGATAAGGAGGAATTTTTCCCCCTTGATAAAAGAATGAATGGCCTCTTCCCTAGCAAGTAGGGAGGTGGTATTTGGCTCTATCTGAGCTGGAAAAAAAATAGCCAGAAAATACCTTATTGGTATTTATCAGCTATTATTTACACCAGACATAGAGGAGGGATATTTTCGGCTATCAAGCATAGCCTTTCCCAGGTAATCCTCCCCAAATTCGTGATTATCTGGGAAAACAGCATAGCAGCAGTTAAACAGCATTTAAAGAGAATGAACTCCCTTAAAATGCAATTCCAGGTGAAGCTGCAGCTTCACAAAAGCACTAAAAGGGACAACAATACATTTAAATTCCTTTGGCTCCATTATAGCCTGGGGCCATTATAGTCTACGATCCCCATAAACTATAATGGAGAATCTATCTGGGGGTATGCAGGGGTCTTTGGGGGCTGTTTTTTTAGGTAGGTGCACTAAATTTTCAGCATAACTTCTGGTCCAATTCTTTGTGCCCCTGAAGAAGATGCCCCCATTCTCCATTATCTCCAATGGAGGGGGGGAGGAAAAGCAGGAACTGATGTCAGACCTGAGAGTCTCTGCAATAGAAACTGAAGTGGATGTATTTTTGCAGAACCAGAGCCACTGTGGAAATGTCATCTCAACAAATGCCCAAGCAAGAAGAGGCTGCAAGCTTAGCACAGACAATGCACGTACAGAGTGCCAAGCAAATGGAGGAGACTCTCTGGTTTGATATCAATCCTTGTGGGTTTTTTGCTTCCCCAACAACACTTGGAAACAATGAAAGATGAGGGCACCTTCTTTGGGGGCCCATAGAATTGGACCCCTGGTCCACTCTTTTTGAAACTTGGTGAGTCTTGGTACCAGAAACTATGTTGAAATTTTGGTTCCTTTACCAAAAAAAAAAAAAGCCATAGCCCCTGCATACCTCCAGATAGATTCCCCATTGACTATAATGGTCCCATAGGCTATAGTGGAGCGAAAAAAAACCCCTCTGGGAATTAAAAAAAAAACAAAACAAACCTGAATCTGAATATTATACTAGTATAGGAATTCAGGGGTGGGTGGGTTTTTTTATAATCTCAAATGTTTTGGGGTCCAATATATCTAAAATTCAAAAAATCCCCCCAAATATTTTGGTGCACACCACCACTAGCAAGCTTCTTTGTGTTGTGTGAAATACAGAATCAGACAGCCCTAAAAAAGGAGTGAGTAACCATGGCAGCTTGTATGTTCTCTAAAATTCAACAGATATAATCTGTGCCACCAGAAAGGTGCATAAGCAATATGTTCTCCACACACAAAAAGTTTGCATTACATAGCAATACAGGAACAAGGCAACCCATTACATAATATTACAGTATGTAATTGTATATGACAGATCTCATTTTTTTGAACATCAGCTAGATGGACAACAACAGAGAGGCTTCATCTGTGTGACCTCATTGTGTCAGGAAACAGAAGGCAAATGTGTTGATCCAAAGCAGGGAAGGGTTGACCAGAAACATAGTAATGCCTGAATTGAATTTTCCCTGGTCAGCCTTGTTAAAGCCGGGGTAAGATGCGGCACTTTCGAAGCGGTTACTGCCGATAGCTGCAGCGGTAGCGTATGGAGCAGCTTCCTCTTCCACATAGTGCATCTGGGGTTTGGCTGTCTTAGATTTCCATGGCTCGCTATCATGATGGCTCCAGGAACCTCCTCCAGCGATGCCCAACACCAACCAGTACTGTTCTATACACATTTTGTGGACCACTTGTTTTATGACCCTCTCCTCTATTTCGTCGACTGTTTGATTCCTGGTGGGCTCAAGAAACTTCTCCAATGTAATGTTCATGCAGTCTCCCACAAAGACATCCTGCGACACGGGTTGGCTGTACTCCAGATAGTAAACTCGGTCTGAATAATTATTGCGATTCTCATACCACCACCGTTCCTCTTCAGTGCTGTTAAACTGAAAACTCATATTTGACATAGGACTGCCTAAGAGGGGACCAACAACAGCTCCTGGGGCAACTGTAACCGTTTCCTTTGCCACTTGCGGCACTTTGTGCTTGGGTGTCTTGGGTTTCCAAGGTTCAGTATTGTAACGACTCCAACTACCTCCATCTGAAGCACTGGACACCAAGCGGTACTGCTCAGTACACATCTCATGTACCACTCGAGTCACAACTGTAGTTTCCATCTCATCTGCTGTTTGGTTTTCAGTGGGCTCAATATACTCTCGCACTGTGATATTGATGCAGTCTCTCACAAACACATCCCTCACAACAGGCTCATTGTACTGTCGGTAATAAACTTGATCGGGATAACGATTTCGGTTTTCATACCACCACCGTTCCTCAGCAGAGTTGTGAAAACGAAAACGCATGTTAGACATGGCATTGCCTAAGAGGAAGCCACCCATAGCTCCTACTGCAGCTGCTCCCGCCACATATTTCATCTTGGGTTTCTTGGGTTTCCATGGCTTACTGCCATAACGGTTCCAGCTGTCTCCTCCTGTATGGCTGGGATAGACAGGATTTATGGGATAACCAGGGCGTTGTGGTGGCTGAACAGGATATTGCGGGGGATGACCAGGGTACGGTGGAGGGTGACCAGGGTATGGTTGGGGTTGACCAGGGTATGCTGGGGGATGACCAGGGTTTTGTGGAGGTTGACCAGGATATGGTGGGGGGTGACCAGGGTTTTGTGGAGGTTGACCAGGATATGGTGGGGGGTGACCAGGGTTTTGTGGAGGTTGACCAGGATATGGTGGGGGGTGACCAGGGTTTTGTGGAGGTTGACCAGGATATGGTGGGGGGTGACCAGGGTTTTGTGGAGGTTGACCAGGATATGGTGGGGGGTGAGCAGGGTTTTGTGGAAAGTTGGGATTTTGTGGGGGGTAGGCAGGATTTTGTGGGTAGCCAGGGTTTTGAGGGGGATATGCAGGGTTTTGTGGGTAGTGTTGAGGGGGATATGCTGGGTTTTGTGGGGGGTGAGCAGGATTTTGTGGGTAGCCAGGGTTTTGAGGGGGATATGCAGGGTTTTGTGGGTAGTGCTGGGGAGGATAAGCTGGGTTTTGGGGAGGATAAGCAGGGTTTTGTGGGGGGTTTTGAGGGTGGTGAGCAGGGTTTTGTGGAAAGCTGGGGTTTTGTGGGGGGTGAGCAGGATTTTGTGGGTAAGCAGGATTGTATGGGGGATCTACAGGGTTTCCTGCAGGGGAGCCAGGTTTGACTGGAGAGGAGCCTGGTTTGATGGGGGCAGAATCAGGCTTGATTGGGGAGGAATCAGGCTGGTTAGAACCAGGTTTGCTGGGGAAGGAGGAACCAGGCCTGCTGCCACCACTAGGCTTGCTACCACCACTGGGCTCGCTGCCGCCACTGGGCCTGCTGCCACCACTGGGCTGATTGCCACCACTGGGCCTGCTGCCGCCGCTGGGCCTGCTGCCGCCGCTGGGCTGATTGCCACCACTGGGCCTGCTGCCGCCACTGGGCCTGCTGCCGCCGCTGGGCCTGCTGCCGCCTCTGGACTTGCTGCTGCTGCTGCTGCTGCTGCTGGACCTTCCGGACAAGGAATCATCAATCAGCAGGAGGATAAACAGAACTGCTATCCAGCAGGTCACCACACACCTTCTCATGGTGGATATTCTGTAAACCAAAATAAGAAACCTTGTTTTAAAAGTGTAACAACATGACATTTCTAAAATATACAGAGCAAAATGGACAAAGCAAGCAGCTGAGAAAAGACATTACAAAAGAGGCTCCTCTGTAGCACATACCAAGCAAACACTGGCCGCAATAAGTATCATGCGATGGCACAATACAAATAAATAAAAACAAAACAGTGTTGAAGATGGACTGCCAGCATCTATTTTTAATTGTTTTAATGCATGCTGTATGTAATGATGACTAACTATTGTAAAACGGTTTAACAGGATTAAGCAGGATGGTGCAGTTGTTTTCTGTTGCCTCAGAAGGTCAGACTGATTGAAAATAAATCAAAAAGAGTTCTTGGCTAAACATTAGGAAGAACTTCCTGACAGAGTGGTTTCTCAGTGGAACAGGCTTCCTTGGGAACTGGTGAACTCTGGAGGTTTTCAAACAGACTAGATGGTCATCTGACAGCAATGCTGATTCTGTGAAATTTGGCAGATCATGAGAAGGAAGGCAGGAAGGGTTGCATCACAGCTTAGTTCCTGTGGCTCCTTCTTACATGCCCAGGGATCCTGGAGAGGTTTGGGGTTTTTTGCCATCTTTTGGGCTTGGCACAGCGGTTACAGGGTATGTGTGCAAGGGGGAGGTACTTGAGAATTTCCTGTATTGTGCAGGCGGTTGGACTAGATGACCCTGGAAGTCCCTTCCAACTATAACTCTATGATTCTATGGTAAGCAAATCTACAAAAAATGTCGGATGTCGTTAGCTAATATAATCGCGGATTTAACATAAGAGAAGCCATGTTGGATCAGGCCAATGGCCCATCCAGTCCAACACTCTGTGGCCAATATATATTTCTCCCCTCCCTGCCCTGTGCAAGGATCACTTCACCTGTGCCATGGTCATAGTTCCCTCTAAGCTGTGTTAGGGGGTGCTGGTGCACAAATTTTGAAAAGGCTGCTCACAGATTTCTACTTCTGCCCAGATACTGCTTCAGGAAACAACGGAGGAGGGGGGGCACCCCCTTCTGGGACCCACAGAATTGGACCCCCTGGTCCAATCTTTTTGAAACTCGGGGAGGTTTTTGAGGAGCGGCACCAGCAGCTATGTGGCCAATGTGGCACCTCTGTTTCAAAAAACAGCACCCCACCCCTGAGCTCCCGATACCCCCAGATCAATTCTCCATTATAGGCTATGGGACCCATTGACTATAATGGTCCCCATAGGCTACAAAAGAACTGGAGAACAACTTTTTTTTTGCACACTCCTATTGTGCTTTTCAGTATGATTTGTAAGCTGCTTTGACACACAGGCGAAAGTGAGATGCAAATATATGAATAAATAAGTTTGAGCAGACTGATAACATTTAAGCAATGTCCTGTTTTTTTAGGTTAGGCAGGGTTCTGACAGTGATTGTTCCCCCTCTGTTACACTGACTTGTAATGCTGGTTGTCATATTTCACTTTTAAGCAAAACAAAAAAACAAAGTAGACCACAAGAGTTTTTTCCCTCCATAAGTGCTGGTATGTTTTCTGAGGCTCAGAGCAGGGTGAAAGTCCAAAGCCAGGTCTACCAATATAGTGGACTGGGGTGGGTAGACCTGTTCTCTGGAGGCTAGTTCTACCGATATAGTGAAATGGGGTGGGTGAGATTTGAATTGATTCTGTTTTCTCTTATAATGTTTAAATATAATTTTAAAGATTTTATTCTGGGATTTTTACAAGGTTATGGAAGTAATTTTCTAAAAAAGCTAATTTATGTGACAGCCAAATGTAAACTTGTTCACAACTTTAATGCCGCTATCTTTTTTCACTCATGAGGTAGAATTTCTGCTCACAGCACTGTGGAGCTTAGAGGGGACATTGCCATGGCACTGTAATATGTTTCCCACTTCCTTGCTGCATCACTGGAAACAGAGTCTTTTTCCTGGTAGCACCCATACAAATATGATCATTAGGATTTATTTATTTATTTTTAAGATTTATTTCCCGCCAAAGCAGGCTCAGGGTGGCTCACAGTATAAAATCATAACAAACAATAGATCAAAACATTATAAAACTACATTACATAAAAAACACATTCTGTAATTAAAACAATCAAAATTAATTTGGTGCTAGTCTCTTTGGTAATACATATTTCTCTAGTGGCGACGGTATGTCTTCAGCTTCCTACAGTATAAGCTCCACATCAATTAAATGCCAACCGGAAGAGAGCGGTCTTGCAGGCCTTGCGGAACTGGGCAAGGTTCCGCAAGGCCCTTAGTTGATTCCACCAGTGGGGGGCTGCAATCGAGAAGGCCCTCTCTCTGGTGACCTTTAGTTTGGCCTCCTTCGGCCCGGGGATTACCAATAGATTTTGAGATCCTGAATGAAGTACCCTCTGGGGAACATATGGGGAGAGACGGTCCCTAAGGTAGGCAGGTCCTAGGCCATATAGGGCTTTAAAGGTAATAACCAGCACCTTGTAACGAATCCAGTATACTATTGGCAACCAGTGCAGTTCCTGCAGCCCCGGTTGTATGTGCTCCCACCCGGGAAGCCCCAATAGCAGCCTGACCGCCACATTCTGCTGTAATTTCCGGGTTCGGCACAGGGGCAGCCCCAAGGAGAGGGCATTACAGTAGTCCAGCCTCGAGGTGACTGTTGCATGGATCACTGTTGCCAGGTCATCGTGCTCCAGGAAGGGGACCCTCATCTGCCTAAGGTGAAAGAAAGCAGATTTAGCAGTGGCTGCTATCTGGGCCTCCATTATTAGGGCAGGCTCCAGCAGCACCCCCAAGCTCTTGACCTTGTGCGCCATTGTCAATGGTGCACCGCCAAATGCTGGTAAGGGGAATTCCCTGCTCAGACTGCCACGACTCAGGCAAAGGACCTCTGTCTTCACTGGATTCAACTTCAATCGACTCAGCCTAAGCCATCCTGCCACAGCTTGCAACACCAGATCTAGATTTTCTGGGACACAGTCAGGCCGTCCGTCCATCAATAGATAGAGCTGGGTATCATCAGCATACTGGTGGCAACCCAACCCATACCTCCAGGCAATCTGGGCAAGGGTGCGCATGTAGATGTTAAACAACATCGAGGAGAGCACCGCCCCCTGAGGCACCCCACAATTAAGCGCATGCCTCCGGGACAGTTCTCCCCCAAATGCCACTCTTTGTTTCCGACCATCTAGGAAGGAGGAAAGCCATTGCAAGGCCAACTCCTGGATCCCCACGTTGGGGAGGCTATGGTCGACCGTATCGAACGCAGCTGATAGGTCTAACAACATCAGCACCGCCGAGCCACATCAGTCCTGATGCCGCTGGAGGTCATCCACTGAAGGATGTGCTCTGGGAGTTCTGTGCTCAAAGTATAATAGCCAGATGCATTGGTCTGTTTTCCCCAAGGGAGTTGCCAACTCTACTTGGGGAATTCTTGGAGACTTGGAGCCTTTGTTAGGGGAATGCTGAGTTTGGGGAGTAGTGGAAGTTTGATAGGTTATATAATGCTATAGCTTCAACCATCAGAAGCTGCTGTTTCCTCCATGGAAACTGATCTCTGTGTTCTGGAGATCAGGTGTAATTCCTGGGTCCCACCTGGAGGGGGGTGGTAACCCCATTCACCAACTTCAAATGGAAGTGATTACCTGTCCCACTAGGAAAAATAGCATGTAGCTCCCAGGAGAGCACATAGTAGCTACTGGGTTGTTTCAGGCTGGGAAAAAGGAGCAGGGCAAAAAAGCTCAAGACAGATTCAAGAGGGAATTGGATAAACATATGGAGCAGAGGTCAATCAGTGGCTATTAGCCACAGCGTATTGACGGAACTCTGTTTGGGGCAGTGATGCTCTGTATTCTTGGTGCTGGAGGGGGGAACAATGAGAGGGCTTTCTAGTGTCCTGGCCCCACTGGTGGGACTCCTGATGAAGATGAAGAAGATATTGGATTTATATCCCGCCCTCCACTCCAAAGAGACTCAGAGCGGCTCACAATCTCCTTTACCTTCCTCCCCCACAACAGATACCCTGTGAGGTGGGTGGGGCTGCAGAGGGCTCTCACAGCAGCTGCCCTTTCAAGGACAACCTCTGCCAGAGCTATGGCTGACCCAAGGCCATGCTAGCAGGTGCAAGTGGAGGAGTGGGGAATCAAACCCGGTTCTCCCAGATAAGAGTCCGCACACTTAATCACTATGCCAAACTGGCTCTTCTGGCCACCTGGGGTTTTGTTGTTGTTGTTTTTGCCATTGTGTGACACAGAGTATTGCACTGGTTGGGCCACTGGCCTGATCCAACATGGCTTCTCTTATGTTCTTAAATTCTTTTCTCCCTGTGCGTCATGCTTCCAATCTGAATGAGGCCCACACATGCTTGGGAATTAAATTCTGAGCACTGGATTCCCACAGCATGTCTAATTTGCAGTGCTGGGTTGGACCTGAGTTATATTATACAGCTCTGGCAGTGGGGACTGACCTTTACTTATTTATTGCTTTTGCTTGTCTGTTAAAGTGCCATGCAACATCCATGCTGAACGCATGAAGTTCCCTTGTACTTAGTCAGACTAGCCCAGCACCACTTGCGGTGATCAGCGATAGCTCTCCAGGGTCTCAGAGAGAGAAATTTCTCTTCCTTATCTCCTTTAACTGGGGATACCAGGGATTGAACCTAGGACCTTCTGTATGCAAAGCAGAACTTGTTCCTCTGAGGAGGAGGAGGAAGTAGTAGTAGTAGTAGTAGTAGTTGGTTTTATATTTCGCCCTATACTCTGAATCTCAGAGTGGTCACAATCTCCTCTACCTCCCCCCCTCCACAACAGACACCCCATGAGGGAGGTGAGGCTGAGAGAACTTTTACAGCAGCTGTCCTTTCAAGGACAACTCCTATGAAAGCTATGGCTGACCCAAGGTCATTCCAGCAGCTGCAAGTGGAGATGTAGGAAATCAAACCCGGTTCTCCACACACTTATCCACTACACCAAACTGGCTCTCGAGTACAACGTTCAGCTGCAGTTGCTACTATCATACTAAAACTCAACAACAGATGCACTGAGAAATGTACTGGAAGAGCAAATCCATGCTACAGAGGACCATTGGGCATCACCAGTGTCTTGATTTCTACTGCTGTATTGGTCAACCACAATCACTGACAGCTGCCAAAGGGCTGCAAGCTGGCTATGTTTTATGCCACAGCTGCTCCTCCAAGATCTTATCTCTTGTGTTGCTATCAGATATTTGCCAGTCACTGCTGAGGCAGAGATAACTCCTAAGCAGGAAATAAGAATCTGCCTGGCAATAATTGAGGCCTGTCTTGTATAATATGAGGGCAGATGCATGTGACTAATTTACTCCCAGGCAAATGCTTCAAAAATAGAATGCAGAAACTTCTGCATGAAAGGGAGCAGAGAAGGACGGTGTCAAATTTGCATCATGAGAGGTGCCCAGCAAACAGCTGGCAGTAAAACAACATTGTAAACTTCTATTAGCCTCCCCTCTTCTATTTCTTTACTTAAGGCATCAGGTGATAGAGCTTTTAAGATTATGCATGGTGTGGAGGAAAGAAGACAGAAAGCTGTTATGTTGCATCTCCCCCAATTCTCCTCTTCACTATAGCCCCCAGCCAACAAGGCTTTGGTACCTGTTTGTCCCATCATTCTCAACAGAGACCTTTAGGTGGTAAATGAAGATACTGGGACTGGGGGTGGAGTGGGTGGGTACAAGGCCTGAGGCCAGGGAAGATGGGCCCATGGCTTTGCCCAGCAAGTCAGCTGCAGAGAAGCCCCACAGCTCTGGCCCTTTATTGAGTGTCCCCATTCCCCACCCCCCAAGCCAGAAGATCAGCTGAAGAGTTTCAACCCAATCTCTCCCTTTAATTACTGCTGCTTCTTTGTTTTCAACAATCCTTTGCCAGTAAAGAAGTAAAAGCCTTTCCAAGTCACTATGTTCTGATTTCCTGCCCCCACAGGGGTGTGGCTGCTTTCTTCATCAGCGCCTTTCTGGCTGTGGAAGGGCCTACCCCAAAGGGATCCTTTACAACCTGTTTGGACAGCTCTGCTCTACCCTGATGGCACTAAGCTCTGCTGACCCGAATGGTCCAAGTTAGCCCAGTCTCATCAGTTCTTGGAAGCTAAGCAAGGTCAGACCTGGTTAGTATTTGGATGGGTAACCACCAAGGAAGCCCAGGGTTGTTACGCAGAGGCAGGCAGTGGCAAACCACCTCTGTTAGCCTCTTGCCTTGGAAACCCTGTGGGGTCACCAGAAGTTGACTGTGACTTGACAACACTTTCCACCACTCATGGCGCTAAGAAGAAGCGGAAGAAGGGATTGGATTTATACCAGGGGTGGCCAAACCTGCTTAATGTAAGAGCCACATAGAATAAACATCAGATGTTCAAGAGCTACAAGACATGAATGTCAGATGTTTGAGAGCCGCAAGAGAGAAAGGGAGGGAGGGAGGGAGAGAGAGAGGAAATCAAATAGATGGGAGAGGGAGGGAGAGGCGGAAAGAAAGCAACTTTAACTTTAAATGCAGTTTCTAAGCTGCCAGCTGGCTTGGCTTGGAAAAGTGATTTAAAGAGGCAAATGGCTTCTCCAACCTAGCCTGCAGGGTGGTGGAGGCTTCAAGAGCCACACAATATATGTGAAAGAGCCACATGTGGCTATCCCTGATTTATACCCTGCCCTTCACTTGGCATCTCAGTGCAGCTTACAGTCTCCTTCCCTTTCTCTCCCAACAACAGACACCCTGTGAGGCAAGTGGGGCCCAGAGAGCTCTGAAAGAACAGGTCTGAAAGAACTGTAGCTGACCCAATGTCATACCAGCAGCTGCATGTGGAGCGGGGAAATCAAACTTGGTTCTCCCAGATTAGAGTCCCCGTTCCTAATCACTACACCAAATCAACTCCACTGCTTAATTCCTCACATCTTTACTCCTTGCTATGGTATATTGTCTCTGTAGTTTATCACCCACCTATCATGGTCTAAGGAGAGGGCAAATCTCATCCTCCCCCCCCACCTCATTTCCCCAAGCTGAAGCAGCCCCATGGAGCTTCTTTTAATAGTTAGAATAAGCATAAAGGTATGAATGTGGGTACCATTGTTTTCACCAGTGGGGCAAATAGCAGCTGAAAACGGGACTGTGTTGGTTTAGAACAGGGGTGGCCAAACGTGCTTAACATAAGAGCCACATAGAATAAATGTTAGATGTCTGAACATCAGATGTTTGAGAGCAGCAAGGAAGGAAGGAAAAATGAAATAAAACAAATATGGGGGAAGGGAGATAGAAAGAAAGCAACTTTAACTTTAAATGCATTTTCTATGCCACCAGCTGGTTTGGCTTGGATAAGTGATTTAAATAGACAAATGCCTTCTCCAAGCCAGACAATGGGGTGGTAAGGGCTTTGAGAGCTACACAATTTGTGTGAAAGAGCCACATGTGGCTCCCGAGTCATAGTTTAGCCACCCCTGGTTTAGAAAAACAGCATGGAGGGAATACACAAGCCCTACAAACTCCAGCCAGTCCAAATTAGAAAGAAAGGCAGCAATCACCAGATCGTTAAAGAAAAAGTCACTGGGAGCTTCTTTCAGGGAATTCAGGGAAGCTTGTCTTGTTTGGCCTTTATCCTGTTGCTTCTCTGTCAGGTTCTGCACAGTCACCACCAATGAACACTCCTTCAATAGTAAGGTTGTTTATTAAGTGGTTAAGCAGTTACAGCACACATTAAACTTTTGCTGTTCCCACAGACAGTTACAGTCCGTTATACATTCAAAGTACAAAGCACCAAAATTAGCCAATAGCTTCTCTCTCCATCCCCCACAAGCATTCTGAGCCCCTTGTAACAGAGAAACGAAAGCATGCACCTTCCTAGGGTGGAATTGGTTACATTTAAGGTATAGACATACAGACAGAGCAGGTTGATAAGAGCTAAGCAGGACCCTGAGATGTTACAAGGAGTCATTTGTAAAGTGATTCAAATATGGCAAGAGGCACTCTTAACATTCTCCTTCTTTCTTTAACCTCTTGAGACTTTGGCCACAGAAGTCAGTAAAGTTCATCTAACCCAGGGGTGGCCAAACTGTGGCTCAGGAGCCATATGTGGCTCTTTCACACATATTGTGTGACTCTTGAAGCCTCCACTACCCTGTCAGCTGGCTTGGAGAAGGCATTTCTCTCTTAAAATCACTTCTCCAAGCTAGGGTTGCCAGCCTCCAGGTGGGGCCTGGAGATCTCCTGCTTTTACAACTGATCTCCAGCTGGCAAAGATCAGCTCCCCTGGAGAAAATGGCTGCTTTGAAGGGTGGACACATTGTACCATATTGAAGTCTCTCCCCTCCCCAAACAACACCCTCTTCCAGCTCCACCCCCAAAGTCTCCAGGTATTTTACAACTCAGACCTGGCAACCCAAGCCGAGTCAATCAGCTGCTTGGAGAATGCATTTAAAGTTACTTTCTTCCCACTTCTCCCTCCCCATCTATTTGCCTGCCTGCCTTCCAGTTTTCAAACATCTGACATGCATGTCTCAAGGCTCTCAAACATCCAGCGTTTATTCTATGTGGCTCTTACATTAAGCAAGCTTGGCCACTCCTGATCTAACCTCTTGATTTTGCTTTCTCTAAGAACTGGTTTCTCTCTCCTTGCTATGGATTGTGTCTTCTCCTACTATCAACGTGATCCTTTCAAAAATGAACCCACCTTCTTCCCAGCTCTGCGTCTTCCTTTTTCCATAATCTGCAGGCTATTTCTTCAGATTCAGAATTTATCTCCATATATTCTGTTATATCCACTGATAATACTTACAGATACTTTCTGCAGAATTTTACCTCCCTGTATCCTGTCATTTCCACTAATAATTTACAGTTTCCTCAGAACTTTATCTCCTGTCATGTTCACCAATAATCGACAGATGAGATACTACTAGCAGAATTTCCATAGTCCTGCCAGTGATAGGGTGTGGTCACATGTGCTAAACAATGCATTTTCAAGGCACTTTTCAACTGTATTTTGCTGTATAAATGGCAAAATTCGCTTTTCTGAAATTGAATTCAGAAAATTCAACAGTTTCTGAAGTGGACTGAAGCTGCATTATTTATTATTTGTGACCACAGCCATAGTTTTGCTAGCAGCTTAGCCATTTTTTTGCCCCACCTCAGGCTACTGTGCTTTTGTGCTCTGTTGAAAACCTTTTCCTTTAATATGAACTATGAGTGGTTTCTGTATAGACATTCATATATGGAACCAAGTGTGTCAACCATTTTTATTCCCCCCTCCACTCTGCAGCACTTGTGGGCTTGGCAACACATAGGAGGGGCTTCAAGCAAAATTCAAGCAAATGGTGTACCATAAATTTTCCAAGGAAAAACAACTGTGCTACAGTGAGTCATTGGTGACATAGTCTCTGTCCCTCCACCTTGTAAAACATCTCTTTCCTATCACCAGACAGCTGCCCCACCCCCCAAAAAGCATGTCTTGAGCCTCCATCTACGGAGGCTGTTTATGTTGTCATTCTAATTATCAAAACTTTCATTCTCCTGAGAAGCCGCCTCAGGGTTCCCTAGAGGATTTTACCTAGGATTTCATCAAGGGATTTCTCTCTTGGTGATCTATCAAGGGCAGCACTGTCCTGTCTGACTGGCAGCCACTCCAGGGTCTCAGGCAGAGGTCTGTTAACATCACCTCCTATGTGATCCTTTTACCTGGAGATGCAGGGGATTGAAACTGGCACCTTCTGCAAGCAAACCAGATGTTCTACAACTGAGTCACAGTCACTCTCACCAGCAATTTAAAGTTCCAGGGCTGCTCTCACTGTGTGTCCTGCCAGGAAATACATTGTCATTTGTTGCTTTGTGCAGCATAAGTAGAACTGAATTTGCATCTGCAGGGACCTCTTCAGCATGGCCATCACAGGGCAATTGGGAATGCCACAATGGCTGCAATCCATGTAGGGCTAAATATTGCCCTGGGACAGCCATTGTGACTGGAGGGGCATGTCCACACAAAAATCTGATTACAAATGATCTTTGTTATTGCAACAATAGCACAATATCCACAAGCATGAGGAAGCAATCAAATGATTTGCATAGCTGAGGTTGCTGTGTCATGTCTCTTCAGCTTTTGGGTCTGTGGCTAGGTGTGGTGATGTACCAGAGGCATACCTGCCTCATCACGTCTGGATTGGCTCTTTCCATACATGGATAAAATGACAGCACCCCTGACATGTTGCTCTGTAACTGGTGGACAGCGGCAGCATCACCATGGCTTCTGGAGATGCTGCTCTATTCACTGTTCCTTAAAAATGTATCTTTGGGTTTTTCCTTTCTATCCCTCTGCTGACAGAAAATAGGAAAACAACTGAGTTACACCAGAGTATATTCCAGCAAATTGGTGGTTCTCTTACACTTGACTGTAAGGTTGCTCCATTAGCACTACAGAAAGAGTAGCAATCTAATTTTTTAAAAAGAAGCACTAGGAATCAAGGGTTCCAGAAGTAGATTTTTACATCCCAGATGTGTAGGATGCAAGCAGTGCATACATTGTTGGGTAAGGAAATACACTCTGCACATGCTCAGAAGCTTCTTTTTTGCATTACATCAGGCTTTCTAAAAGTGATGACTAGCACTTGTCCTGAGCTGTGCTAGAAAGAAAAAAATGTAGAAGAGACAGATTATTTTGCAAACACTTCCTCTGTGTTTGTGACTTCTTTTCTAGTGGCGTAACACTTTTAAAACACTGCAATTCAATTTCTGGCTTTTATGTGTCACTTTTCTAGCCCTCTAACTAATGGCCATGTCATTTTCTAGCTAGCCCATTAACTAATGGCCACTTTTCTAGCCCATTAACTAATAAGAGTTAGTGGGTTGGAGCCAACCATTTTTTCCTTTAGTGAAAAAAGGACACATTCTCTTTGACCCACTCAAAGATGCAATGCTCAGAATAATGGGATCCACAGGTATTAAAGCCATTTGGGATGGGGGCTGTAGTATGGATGGCAGTTGAGTGATATTGAGTGAAAAGGATGGCTGGATCCAGCCCAATGTTTCTGGAGTAACAGATAAAGTATAATAGCACTTAAGAGACTGACAAGATTTTCAGGATATGGATTAGGGAGAATGACTGGAGGCAGAAAACTAGCATTTGTAGTAAAATAAGAATCCTATGTACGGTACCTCTTAGGGGGGGTTCCATTGTTTTGTTCCTAGTCACATTTTTTTTCAAGAACTCAAGTAATAATTATCCAGTTTCCAGGATTTTTAAACACTATTTTGTTTTTGCAGGCAAGCATATGTAAATGGAATGGCTGTCCTTTATTCCCCCCCACCACAGTCTTTTCTAAGAAGCAAATGCTCCACAAGTTTAAGGAACTTCATACTTGCAAAGAACTAAAATGTGTTTGAAGGATGCTGCCTTTCAATATGCCAAACAATTAAGAACGGAGGTAGCAAATTAAATTTAAATAAACATTCTGAACGTATTGCAATTTTTCCATGAATAAAAACTGAAAGGGGGGGGGGGGTGGAACCTTTAAACTACAGAATGTTGTTCATGCCGCAAAGTTTAGTTATCATTAAGCAGGCAAATTTTTAAAAATCCAAACCAAAGGAACGGGGGGGGGGGAGAGTTCATAACACCAGAATTCCTTTTCTTCTGCAGCTTGTGGACTTTTCTCCCATTTATTCTTGATCCAAAGAGTTTCGCGTTTCGTCCAAAGCCCCTAGAATTCTGCCTTCTTTAAGAAAACTGCTGCCCCACCCATTACAATCAGACGGCTTCTGTTCTGCAGGCAGCAGAATTTCCCAGGTTTGCTTCCAGATGCTTGTAAAAAAAAGCCTCACATGTTTTAAATGTGCACACCACTGAAATTCTTGCCAGGGCAATTCTGCGTAGCAGAAGTCTCAAGTGGTTTATCTGCTGGGGCATGTAACAAAAATCCTCAAAGCGAAAGCCAAGACAGCCCTAACTCCCTCCAACCACAGCAACTATTGGATCCCTGACAGACTTTTCAATCCAGCCTGATTTTAAGGGAAAGGAAATCCTGCCGATTACAGCAAGCCTTGCTTCCAAAACACTGGAAACAGCTTCACAGCGAAGGGCAGGAGCAACCCTGCGTAGACAGAGAAGCTACAACACAAACATTGCAAAGAAACACGCGAGTGTGACTTACCTTTATTTGGACCGCTTCTGTTAAGCTTCCCGGGGGGCTTTCTCCCCCCCCCCCCTCCCCGGTTTGGGAAGGCAACTTTCAATACGGTCCAGTGAAATCTGGGATTATCGAGCTATAAAGAGGTAGAGGCGGGGCCTGTTCAGTGCAACCCATGCCCAATCGTTGCAGGCAGACTAGCATGCACCATCTGAGCAGGGCTTCCTCCTCGCCTGTCGGTGCCGAACCTTAGGAGGAAAACATTCCCAGCCGTCACTCCCAGACTGTGCAAGGGCGGGAAGCGGGGGGGGGGGGGGGCGGCTGGACGACAACACCCAGCATCAGCAGGGATCTGGCCAGCCATTCACGGGCTCCGGGCACAAGCTGTACTTTCCCCATTGATTCTCTTTCCAGGATGCGGAACGAGATGTGCATTTTATAAATGCCGGGAAATCTAGGTCCACCCGCTAAGGCCACTGAAACGCTTTTGTGACGCTTGAATATCACCGGGGAGACCTTCTAGCTCAGCGCGAGATATATATATATTTTACACCTTCAGATATTTCATTTTTGAAAATGGATTTATTTTGCCTGATCCCCTGTTTTAAACGCTTTGGTCTGTGGGGAAAGATCAGGAGCTCGTTGCTAAAAGACCATCATCCGTTTGCACAAATACTTCAGTAGGAAGGCAGCGGCCACAGGGAGGCGGGTGGACCGTTAGGCGGACCAAGCGGGAGGGTTTGAGGAGGAGCCCTCCAAGACAGCCTGGAGCTGAATGGGTTCTTTGTGTTGGTCTTTGCCACAGAAAGCCGCGTCTGAAGAACTAACACAAAGCTGCAAACTTCAGAGCTAGCTTGGTGGAGTGGTGGGCTCTACTCTGGGTCTGATTCCCCAGTCCTCCTCCACATGATGCCTGCTGAGTGACCTTGGGCCAGTCAATAGTTCTTGAAAGAGCTCTCTCAGCCCCACCTACCTCACAAGGGTGTCTGTTGTGGGGAGAGGAAGGGAAAGGAGACTGTAAGCAGCCTTGAAACTCCTTCCAGTTGTTTCTCCTTGTTGTCTTCTCTGGCACGTTTAAAAGGAACAGGTTGTCTTGGAAAAAAAAAATAGTACTTCAGCAGATCTGGATTGCTTAAGCTAGTATGAAATTGCTGAAAAATAATGTTGCACCTTAAAAACGTGAAGTGGTGATGGGTTGCCCCTTCTTGGAGACTTCAGAAGGTCCCTCAAGGTGTGCTAGGGCTTTTGCAGGTGTTTTTAGGACAGGGATCTTTCAAGGGGAGAGGGAGGAGAGATTTGTTGTTTGTAGTTTTATTTTGGTTTTAACTGAAAACGTTCCTGTTATTGTGAACTGCCTTGAACCATGAGGAAAGGCAGTAAATAATAATATAAATAATAACTGGTTAACAAATGCTATGGAAGAAGCTTTCTATGAAGTGGGCAGATGTACGCACTGAGGAAGAGAAGAGGACAAATTATTTCAAAATGAAGGTCACAGCGATGCAGGAAACCAAATGTATAATGCGCAGCACATCTGAAAACATCCAAGCCAAAAAAATGACCTCATCGGAGGAGATGTTGAATTGGCAAAGCAAAAAGAAACTACATCTCTACAGAGAGACAACTCATTTCTGCTGCAGCTTCTGGTCTTTACTGAGTCCAAGCTTCATAATTATAAATCTGCACAAGCTTTCTCCAATGCATGTTGCTTGGAAAGTCTGAAGAGTACTTAATAATGGAGTGCATCCAACTTTGCTTTCCTCCAACAGATTGGCATTTCTGTTTTCAGAAGGAACAGAATTTTCTGCCAGTCACCCACACACACACTGACTGTAGACCCCTACTTTTCCCCTGATGCTGTTTGTGTAGGTCTGTTGACCATGCTCCTAAGGAACTGATTTTGGGGGGCCAAATATGCTGCTACTGAAGGAGGAAACAGGAAAATATTGCTCTACGAAGTTCATTGATCCTTGGACACGCCCTAGTGCAAATAAATAAATAAATGCCAAAATGGCTTTATTCTTTTGAAACTTTTAAAATTGAACTTTCATTGTTGAATATCCAGAGAGGTTGAAATCCTCCCCAGTGGTTTAGGAGCTGCCACTCCTTCCCCATATTAATTATCTGGTTTACAATCAGTTATTCTCTTGCATAGCAACAGTCCTGTTTATCCAGGGCAAATGGTGAAGGGTACCACTGGCACATGATAGCATATGTGTTTCAGGGAAGGCACAAAAGCCAATTTTAGATCTATGAAGGCTGCGTATAAGGAAACAGAATTGTTGGTTGCATATTTGTCAATCAGGTAGGACAGAATTAAGTTATGGCCCATAGTAGATCATCGCTCCTTGAAATCGGCCTCATCAGTTTGTCTAACCCCTTTTAAAATCAAGTGAAGTAGCAGAACACATGAAGCTGCCTTATATCCTCAGTTCAACTATCAAGGTCTACGTTGGATACTCTGGTTTGCAACAAAGTTCCAGAGTCTCAATCAGATATCCTTCATATCACTTTTCTAAATTGGGATGTTTGGTTAATATAGTAGAGTTTTGCCCAGTCATAGACACATGGTATTGAGTGCAGTAAATAAATCTCCCAAGAAATATACAGCAAAAAGGTAAACTTACATCTACTCAAGTAGATCCAGTTTGAAAGTACTTTATGAAAAAGAAGAATTGCAGATTTATACCCCGCCCTACTCTCTGAATCAGAGACTCAGAGCGGCTTCTAATCTCCATATCTTCTCCCCCCACAACAGACACCCTGTGAGGTGGGTGGGGCTGAGAGAGCCCTCACAGCAGCTGCCCTTTCAAGGTCAACCTCTGGGAGAACTATGGCTGACCCAAGGCCATTCCAGCAGGTGCAAGTGGAGGAGTGGGGAATCAAACCTGGTTCTCCCAGATAAGAGTCCACACACTTAACCACTACACCAAAAAGAAAGGGGGGGGGGAGTAGATCCAGTTCACATTCAGTTGCAGTCAAGAGAAAGAGTTCTTTCCCTATCACAAATGGCCAGCTTGTCTGCCATCATATATGTGGAATTATGAGGGCACCATATCTATAGGATCTGCAGAGACATGTCTCTATGGAAGGCCAAGTGCGAGAGGACAAAGTGAGAGAGGAGGGGTCAGAGGGCAGCTCCCAAGTTAAGTCAGAGGGAGACATCCCATTCAAGGAGATAACACCTACACACTTAAGAGTGATGTTTGATTGATGCCCTTTGATGTCCAGGCCTGCTGAGTCGCTCACTTCAACACTTTTAAACAGATGCCAGGGATTAAACTTGGAATCATCTACTACAAAGTAGATACTCTACCACAGTGCTATGGCATCTCTCATTCCACCATTGTATCCTGCAGCAGTGACAGTGTGCTGTAAGCCAAAATGCCCTCAAAACGAGGTTGGGGAATTGACAGGTGGGCACCTGGCTTAAAAAGGATCTTTGAATCTATGTATACAGGAAACACGTCCAGAAATTATTGCTTAAAATTACCAGGGACACTAATTAAGTAAAAAAAAAAAATTATTGTAGGAAAATATAGACACACATACAAGGTAATAAACTCATAAAACATACACACAGTCCTAAGAAAAATAGAGAGAGATTCAGAGATAACACAAGGATGAACAAACAGTGATAATTACCGATCATAGTCTTCAAGGAAGGCTCCAATGGCGACAAACGAGGACTAGGGGGAGGGGAGCCTCAACTGATCAGGAATCGGAGATGTATCAAGACAGCGGAACTGGGGTACTGCTAGATGCACACCTGTGGGGAGCTGGGTCACAGGTTATAAGGACTACCTTGAACCCTTAGGGGATGGGAGGTACAGGGGTGGATGACAGGTGGTCAGCTGGTACATGACCTCAGAAAAAGGGGAGGCTCCGCAATGACCATAAGGGCTGGACTTATGCGGCAGCCAATAGTCAGTTTATTGGGGGCACCTGATTGGATGCCCATACCTAGCCAATGAGCAGACTTGGCCCTGGTTACCTGATTGGACTTCCAGGTAATAATGGGTCAAAGGGGGAGACTCCAGGATGACCATTAAGGGAAAGAATGGGAGAAATCACTGGGGTAGAGGGGATTAAAACTATCAAAACTTATCTAAAAGGTGACAATAGATGGCCAAATTGCTACCTAAGGTAACACCCAATCTATACAAAGACACTTGGCTCTAGGTGAAAATGTTCTTCCTCTTCTTCACTTCTCTGCTGGCACCATCCTTTGTCTTGGATTCCGTTGGACAAAAGCTTAGGCAGTCTGGCAGGATCCACACCTAAGATAAGCTTGATTGCCTTATGCAGAAGTTGAAGCAGCTGTTGGATACATGAGTCTCTTTCTTTGCTGTAATGGAGTCAGGAAAACAAGATGGATTCTGGTGGTGTTAGCCTTTAGTTCATGGAAACAGGCTGGAAACTGTTTGCCTGTACAGTTCATGGTGGCGTGGCTTCTTCCACTGCAACGGCCGAGATTGTGCACGCAAGAAGTGGCTGGAAGCTCGTCTGTAGTTCTGACTAACACCCATCCAGAGATGTAGAATGCTGCTGCAAAGCTGAGGCTTATAGTGTTCACATAAGCCTTAGAAAACATGGGCAAAGTCCACTTCTTAGAGCAGATGTATGCGAGTCAAAACTCCAGGCACCCTGGCAACCATACTGGTGATCACAACAACAACAAATTTTATTTGTATCCCGCCCTCCCCGCCGGAGCAGGCTCACGATATCCATGTGTATGAAAAGTAACGGGGACTTTTTCTTACAGTGCGTGCTAAGCACCATCAAGTGACTTCTGACTTATGGAGACCCTATGAATTATCTCCTATCATTAACAGCCTTGCTCAGGTCTTGCAAACTGGTTGCCATGACTTCCTTGATTGAGTCAATCTACACTCCTGGAAAGCTCCCTCTCGCCTATGTCCAGCAAGAGACTACAACCTGGCAACTTTAACAACTACCTCCTAACCCACCAGAACTATGGTGATTTATCCTCAGGGAGGATAATCTTATCTACTGTTGATCAACTGCACTGAGTGCCTACCAAGTTCTAGCACTTTTTCTCCCTCTTCTATAAGTTCTTCTCACATTTTATAAACCTCTATTGTGCCCCTCCCAACCCATCATTTCCTTTGACCCAAAAAGTCCCCATACTGCCTTTCCATGCCAGGAGAATGCTCCAGTCCCTTGATCACTTTGATGGCCCTTTTTAAACACTAACAGTAACCTTTTCAACACAGGACAATGAGAACTGCACAGTTTTTCAAATACAGTCATACCAGAGACTGATAGAACAGCATTGCAACGCCACCGTTTTGCTTCCACTCCCTTTCCTAATAATTCCCAGCATGCAGTTTGCCTTCTTTCCCTGCAGCCACAAACCAAATCAACATTTTAATGGAGCTGCTTATCGTTCATCGTGCTGATCATCCTAACCACAACCTCTTCCCACATCCATTCTCTGCCGTCATGTACTGGCTGGCCTTGACCTCCCTGCCAGGTTTCACTCTCATGTCTGCTCTAGTCTTTTCACATCTTTTAATTTAAAACTCAGGTGTTTATTTGGCCTGTGCAATCATGGGAGGAACAAAACCTAGCACCTGGCTTTCTCACCCTACTGATGAGCAAAGTCATTCACCTTCTGCCTTTGTTCAGGTGCTGCTCTGAGGTTTCCTCATTGGGGTTGTGGAGCCAAATGGAACTAATTGGAAAACTAGTCCTAAAAACTGCACTGTGGCAAGAAGCCAGTACTCTGCTTTGTAACCAATCACAGTGACTTGGCCCTAGCTCAGAAAAGAGGGTGTGGTGATTATGGAGTAGGGTTGCCAATCCCCAGGTGGGGGCAGAGGATCCCCCGGTTTGGAGGCCCTCCCCCTGCTTCAGGGTCGTCAGAAAGCGGGGGGGGGGGAGGGAAATGTCTGCTGGGAACTCTATTATTCCCTATGGAGATTTATTCCCATAGAAAATCATGGAGAATTGATCTGCGGGTATCTGGGGCTCTGGGGGGGCTGTTTTTTTGGTAGAGGCGCCAAATTTTCAATATAGCATCTAGTGCCTCTCCCCAAAATACCCCCCAAGTTTCAAAAAGATTGGACCAGAGGGTCCAATTCTATGAGCCCCAAAAGAAGGTGCCCCTATCCATTATTTCCTATGGAAGAAAGGAATTGAAAAGGTGTGCCGTCCCTTTAAATGTGATGGCCAGAACTCCCTTTGGAGTTCAATTATGCTTGCCACAGCCTTGATCTTGACTCCACCCCTAATGTCTCCTGGCTCCACCCCCAAAGTCTCCTGGCTTCACCCCCAAAGTTCCCAGATATTTCTTGAATTGGACTTGGCAACCCTATTATGGAGGGGGATTAAAGGGTCAGTGGGGGTACTTCCTAGAGCAGAGGTCTACTCTGCTTTGAAATTCAACCCTTTCTGTGCAGGTTAATAAAAATCCAGCATCACCTTAAAGACTAGCAATATTTATTTCAAAATGAACTTTTATGAGTCAGATCTTGCTCCTTCAGGAAATCATGCTGGGGATTCTGAAAGGGCAAACGACAGGAGAGGAGAAAGAAAGAGTTGAGAGGGGGGGTTGTGTGAATCCCATCATAAATCTTTCAAGTGTAAATTTCTGCATAAGGAAATCATTGTTCCACATAATGGATGAAGTCAGACTTCCAGCCTTGCTTGAGGTACAACTGAACCCAGCAATGGAACCGGATAAAGAGAACTGATCAGGAAGAAACAGACTTAAGTTTGGAAAATCACCTGATATTATGAGGCTATAGTACGATTTTTTTTTTTTTTAAATTAAGGGTAGCCAGCTAAAGGTTCTATAAAGCAGGTCCTGGAGAGCTATTAAAAATTGTAGTGGGAAAGGAAATGCAAGTCTCTCTTTGTCAGAATGATAGGTAATGTTGAATTTCTTTATGAGTTCTAGTTCAGCACTTTCACAGGGTACATTCTCCTTTAAGTCGTTTTGGTCTTGTTGGTTTTTGGGAGTTTTTTGGGGAGGAGGCAGAGAGCAGTAGCTTTCAGATCTATAACAGTATGTCCAGGGGCAAAGTACAGGGGAGCAAACCTTTTCTTGCACAAAGACAACCCCCCCAATCTCAAACAACTACTCACCCACAATAATACATCATCACACTTGAACATGGACACTGGTACCAAAGCTTGCAGTAAACCCATATGCCAACTTTGCTGTCACATTCACCCAGACAACAAAATCACTGGACCTAAGAGCATTAACTACACTATCTCAGGCTCATTCACTTGCTCATCTTCCAACATTATATATGCCATTAAATGCCAACAATATCCTTCAGTTCTCTACATAGGACAAACAGAACAAACCCTATGCCAAAGGATAAATGGGCACTAATCTGACACCAGGAATTACAAAACTGAGAAACCTGTAGAACACTTCAGCCTTCCAGAACATTCAGTGAGTGACCTCAGAGTAGCTGTTTTACAGCAAAGGAACTTGAAGAATGGAATGAAAGGGAAATTGCTGAATTACACGTTGTTATGAAACTTGGAACAAACACCTCCCTGGGACTGAACAGGAATATTGGTTTCTTATCTTATTACATATGCAAACCCATTCTCACCAAATAGAGCTATACATTTCCCATACTTGAGAGGTATACATCTACTGTATTCTAATATATTTTATATTAGTATTTAAATACAGTAGACTCCAGCTTCATTCTACAGAAAAAAAATTTGTTATTTTAACCCATGTTTTAGATTAGACCAATGGAACATTACAACAGATTCTAATTTATTCCTTTTAAGAAACTTAATGACATAGATATCAATCTCCAATTCTGACATTTATTGCCTTTGCTGATTTTTCTGCCCAGTCGTCCCAAACCTACAATTTCCAGACCCCACCATGGTATTCCACTTTCTTTATATGTAGGACTGCTAATTCCATCCCATACTATTGTCTGATGAAAGGGAAATTGCTGAATTACAAATTACTAGCAAATTATCATCCTTATCATACTTAAGTGTTCTTGGAAGAAATCTCTGTTTAGAAAGGATGCCAACCTCCAGGTGGGTGCAACGAAACAGGAAACAACATGATGTACAGGTTGAGCAAAACTGAACAAAAATACTGTGTACTATAACACTAATTAGTGCATAAAGTTACTGTAACTCTGGTATACTCATTCATTCACAGTACAATAACAAGCACACATATATCTAACAATACACTAAAGAGTCACAATCCCAGTCTCTGCCACACCATAGGGCCTTCTTGATTTCCACCGGAAAGGTTTCAGAAGTTTCTGGTACACATGATCAAAGTCCAGCCCAAAGATAGATGGATCAAAGTCCATCCCAAAAACTCCTCAATGGCTCATATGCAAATATCTCAGGTGTGACATCAGGCATCCTAGGTTAAAAATTCTGCATGTTTCATTTAAATGGTTTATGTATATGTCCTTTTGTGGGTGTTGATGTGTTGGTATGTTTTTATCTATCTATCTATCTATCTATCTATCTATCTATCTATCTATCTATCTATCTATCTATCTATCTATCTATCTATCATCTATCTATCATCTATCTATCTATCTATCTATCTATCTATCTATCTATCTATCTATCTATCTATCTATCTATCTATCTAAAATCCCTTCTTCCAGCCACCTTTCATTTCATATTTGGAACAACTCCCCAGCAATTTCATCAGTGCGAGTCAAACCAAATGTGTAGGCAGTATAGAACTAGGATGCATATTGTCTAAAAGAGTCTATGGTGGTTAAGAAGGGGGCAAATTGATGGTTATTTGGGACACTTTGGGGAGCAGAGATATACTGTTATGAAGTTAAACCCTTTCTGGACTGGCTCAAACCTAAACTGTAGTATTTGGATTAAACTCTTTAAACCTAGTTTAGATCTCAACTAAGCTGCACCTGATTTGAAGACTGCCATCTCATACCCATGGTTAAGCTTGAACGACATTAATATAAAATCAAATATATACTAAATGCCAGGGCTTTTTAATAGAAAAGGCCCAGCGGGAACTTATTTGCATATTAGGTCACACCCCCTGATGTCATCATTGTTTCACACAGCTTCTTTGCAGAAAAAGCCCAGCAGGAACTCATTTGCATTTTTGGCCATACCAGGGGTGGAATTCTAGCAGGAGCCCCTTTGCATATTAGGCCATACATCCCTGATGTAGCCAATCCTTCAGGAGCTTACAAGGCTCTTTTTTGTAAGCTCTTGGAGGATTGGCTACATCAGGGGTGTGTGGCCCAGGCCTCAAATTCAGTGGGAGCTCACAGGAATGCAACTCCTGAACATTTCTGAGAGCTCCATCTCCTCCTTCTGAGAGTTCCACCGCCTTGTCCATTGAAGAGTATGTGCAGCTACATAACAATCCCTGGATGAGCTCCACCACCTATTTTTCTACAAAACAACCCCTGGTGTGGCCTAATATGCAAAGGAACTCCTGCTAGAATTCCACCCCTGGACCACACACCCTGATGCCAAGCCAGCCGGAACTGCGTTCCTGTGTGTTCCTGCTAAAAAAAACCCCTTCTAAATGCTTACCCAATTTTTGCCTTAACTTGTTGTGTGTCTGCTGTCTCCTGCACACCAACAACTCCACAGACTCTCATCCTACCGACTATGCATGTGAGTCCCTCTCTCCATCAGTTTGTTGTTGGCTAAGCTGGTGGGCAGACCAACAATACAAGTTAGGAACTCTACTACTTAAAGCCTGGCATCCAGCCCAACAGCTTTCTAATTTCAGGAAAGTATATTGCTCATGGTGTTTGTAGATCTGGAACCAACATTAACAGATGAAGCACAAAACAGGACATACAGTACAAACATTTATTTAACCTGAACAGCCAATTTCTGGAAAGGAATGATGGCTGGGTAAGAGGTCACTACACAGTGAGGAAAAGAGATGATTGACCTAGTACTGGAATATGTCAGGAAACTTTTTGATGTATACTGGCTTGCAACAATTCCTGATTTTCTACAACTTTGGGGGCAGTGTTGGCTCCAGTTTTACTTCTCTTAGGATGGAAACCATCTGACTATGGAAAGAAGTCAAAAGTTGAATTTGCTATATACATGGATCCCCAATTTTCAGCTGCTGTCTTAGTCCACCCTTACTATCCACATGTTATAAAGTGAGCTCAGTCAGCTCTTTGTAAGCAAGAGTACATTTACTGAGAAGCAGTCACCAATCCCACTGCACCCTCTAGGATCCTTCATTTACATTTCCCTCTGAAATGCCTCGCTTCCTAATTGGCCAATTCTAGCAGAACAGCCAATCAGAATGTAGGCATCAGGAGCCTGGCCTGCAACGAATGTTTGCTTCAAGCTTAGTCATTATATTACGCTTAGTACATAACACCACACAGGCCTTGAACATTCAGACTACACCTTCATGGGTGATAATGATGCTATCTGTGTAGGAACCTGAACACTGAACAGCTCAACTTAACCCAACTCAGCTGCCTCATGGGTTTGGTCTTCCATCTCGCCTCATTTGCTGCATCTCCCTGAACTGATGGTGCCTTAAATGTGTGGACCTGACAGAGTTCCAGATAAACTTGGTGCATTGTCCCCCATTATTTCAGCAGAGAAACCCTATGACGAGCAGCTCTTCCAATGTTGACTTTGAACTACCCCACTAGATGGTAAACTGTGGTCCTTGCTGGATGGCCTGCTGTATCTTATACCATGAGGATGTCATGCCAAGAATGTCACTGTTGCTATTGCCACTGTCAAGCCAAAACATAACAGTCATTCAGCTTGACTGGTGGTGCTCAGCTGGTTTTAAGGCAGGCAACAGAAGTTCCCCCCCCCCCAACAGGAGTGCCTGTTAGTGACTTGACCAAAGTCCAACAGGAAGTCTACATCAGTTCCATAGACATGGCAGAAGCCTGGACCATAAAGTGTGCTTTTGTCCATTAGTATGTAAGAGAAGACAAGGAGGGAGGAGGATTTTCGGAGGCTTGAGAAGATCTGGCTGCAGTTGAGGTGCTACATTATTGAGGTCTACTTACAAGGCAGTCCTAAATATATAACTGTGGCAGGAAAAAAACACTCTCTCTTTTTGTGGCCAGTCACAGTAATTAGGGCCTGTTGACAATATAGACATGGAGATGCAGTTATCCTCCTCCTCATCTATTATTTTTATGAATTGCCGAATCCCAGTGCCTGTATTGCCTGGACAGTCCTGTAATCATTGGAAATAATGCAAACCTGATAACATGTACCAGTTGAATACAACTTGTTAAATATGTGTGTTGCCATCTAGTGGCTAATAAGCAAATTTATTTGTTTAGAAAGTCTGCACATGCTGAGGGAAGGGCCCTCTTCAGCCAGGTGGGGTGATGTAAATGGAATAAATGAATTATATGTCAGTGTGGCTGATGCCACCTTGAGATTCTACACAGTTAACGAAGGAAGAATCTTAGCAGCAAATCAGTTCTAGTTTCCAGTACTCTGTGGGCTGTGTAAGGTGTGAAGCTGCTGTATACTAAGGCAGACCATTGGCCCATCTAGCTCAGTACTGTCTGCTTTGACTGGCAGAAGCTCTCTGGGATCGTGAGAAGAGAAAAGTATTTTCCTTGCATCTGGCACATGTGTTAAATTGACCAATCTGTGCACCTTACATGAAGAAGAGTTGGTTTTCATAGCCTACTTTTCTCTACCTTAAGGAGTCTCAAAACAGCTTACAATCACTTTCCCTCCCTCTCCCCACAACAGACACCTTGTGAGGTAGGTGTGGCTGAGAGAGTTCTGAAAGTTCTGAGAGTTCTGGCCCAAGATCACCCAGCAGGATTCATGTGGAGGAGTGGGGAAATCAAAGACAGTCCTCCAGATTAGAATCTAACACTCTTAACCATGATGCTATGCTGGCTCTCTTAACCACTACACCATGCTGAACGGGGCATTTTCCTTTGATTTTTTAACCCTTTGCCTCCCTCCAAGTGTACACACTCTGCTCCTTCACCTCCCTGGGCTCTGCCTCTGACCCCTAAGCTTCCCCCCATACCAGATCTCTGTTGTTCAAAAACTGGCAACACACAGGAACTGTAGTGAGAAGTCCCCAGAACACTTGTGGAAGAGTGTGGTGTAACGGCCGTGGGAGAAATCCAGGGCAAAGAAACAAATTGGAAAACAGGAACAACAAAGATGGCCACAATGGAACTGGAAAGGGATTACTGGTAGGCATGAGATGTGGGTAATTCTTCCCAGCCAGTGTTCAACCTCCTGCTCCTCCTTTGCCCCTGCATAAATAAGCAACTACATGGAGGGTGCTACTAACAGTGCCATTTTATTTAATCCGCTACACCACACTAGGGTTGCCAATCCCCACGTGGGGGCAAGGGATCCCCCGGTTTGGAGGCCCTTCCCCCACTTCAGGGTCATCAGAAAGTGTGGGGGGAAAATGTCTGCAGGGCACTCCATTATACCCTATGGAGACCAATTCCCATAGGGTATAATAGTGAATTGATCTGCAGATATCTGGGTCTCTGGAGTGGGGGCTGGTTTTTGAGGTAGAGGCACCAAATCTTCAGCATAGCATCAGGTACCTCTCTTCAAAACACCCTCCATGTTTCAAAAAGATTGGACCAGGAGGTCCAAGGGTAGGGCCCAAAAGAAAGGTGCTCCTACCCTTCATTATTTCTAATGGAAGGAAGGCATTTAAAAGGTGTGCAGTTCCTTTAAATGCGATGGCCAGAACTCCCTTTGGAGTTCAATTATGCTTGTCACAACCTTGCTCCCCCCCGCCACTCCAAAGCCTCCTGGCTCCACCCCCAAAGTCCCCAGCTATTTATTGAATTGGACTTGGCAACCCTACACCACACCTTTGTGTGCTACTCAGTGTAATCAAAAATAAAAACCAACACTGTTTGTCTTCAGGGGTGGGGGAAGAGAGGAGTGGTATGACAATGTTGACCATCCAGCCATCAAAAAGTGGGCTGGAAGTGCCTGGGAATGGGTATGACAAAGAAAACTGATGGAAACATTGCACATGATGAAAAAGGTGACCAAAATAAGCTTCCAGAAAAAGTCTGGGGTAAAAGTAATATTTATTTATTTATTTATTTTAAGATTTATATCCCGCCCTTCCCACTAGGTGGCTCAGGGCGGCTTACAACATATAAAACTAACATAAAATATAAAATTAAACATTAAAATTGACATTTCATAATTTATAGTTAAAAATCTAAACATTTGTAATATACATGAACATTAAATCATATCAAAAGAACCATTGGAGTGGGGAATGAAATGAAAACTAAAGGGGATAAATGGAAGCAGTAAGGGGCCAGATCTGACAAAAAAAAACCCCAATCAACCATTTTTTAAGCCAGTGCAATTCTGAACTCTGCAACCATGCAAACTCATCCTAGAAACATTAGTTCAACATTTCTAAGTAGTTCAGAATAAACATTAGTTAATGAGCTTAAAAGGCTGGCAATCAGAGCATTGGAAATTAATTTCAAGCATTTTTTTCCCTAAGGCATTATTAGTATTGAACAGAAGCCATTAACACAAAGAAAGTGCTTGCAAGAAATTTTCTAGCTTTTCTGACTAAATTAATTATTGTGTGCTAGTGGGTGTAGTATTGCCAGGAGATCCAAAGATTGTCTGGCAGCCTGAAACTCTAGGTTTTTTTGTAGTGAGCTGAGAAAATTGTGACTGACTCAAGGTCATCCAGCTGGCTTCAAGTGGAGGAACAGGGAATCGAACTCGGTTTCCAGATATGAGTACGCCACTCTTAACCACTATACCAAACTGCCTCTCACTTTTTCTGACATTTTAGTGTAGTAGTTAGGATGCCTGAATGGGACTGGTGAGGCCTGGGTTCAAATGCTTTCTTAGCACTGACTTTAAGCCAGTTAGTTGCCTACAGTCCAATCTACCTTTAGGATTGTTGTACAGATATAATGGAAGAGGGAAGAGCCGTATATGTCACCCTGGGTTCCTTGTAGAAAGGGGAAGATAAAATAATGTCAATGGCTGAACTTCTTTTATGATTCACAGAATCACAGAGTTGAAAGGGGCCATGCAGGCCATCTATGGCTTAATGCAAGATCAGCCTAAAAGCATCCCTGACAAGTGTTCATCCAGCCGCTGCTTGAAGACTGCCAATGAGGGGGAGCTCACCACCTCCCTGGGCAGCCAGTTCCACTGCTGAATTTACTTTTTTTTTTTTTAAGCCAGTTGGCATCTTTTTGCTTGTAATTTAAATAAATTATTGGGAGTCCTCTCCTCTGCTGCCAACAGGAATAGCTCCCAGCCCTCCTTTAAGTGACAGTCTTTCAGATACTTAAAGAGACCAATCATATGCCCCATCAACATTCTCTTTTCCAGACTGAACATTTCCAAGTGTCTTCCCAAGTGCCTTTGCTTGTAGGGCTTGGTCTCCAGACCCCTGATAATCTTCATTGCCTCCTCTGCACCCTCCTCTGTCCACATCCTTTTTGGCCTCTAGAATTGCATACCATACTCTAGATGCAGCCTGACCTATTTATTTATTTATTTATTTATTTATTTATTTATTTATTTATTTATTTATTTATTTATATTTCGATTTATATCCCACCCTCCCCACCGAGGTGGCTCAGGGCGGCTTACAACATATAAAACTTACATAGGTTTGGCTTAAAAACAGTTAAATAACAACAGTTAAAACAATAATTTAGTAAAACGTAAAACATAAAAAAGCAGCGGTCTATCAAATGCATTCTAGCTCCATCCAAAGATTCTCAGTGTCAGTTAGTTGTTGTAGGCCAGCCGGAAGAGGACTGTCTTGCAGGCCCTGCGGAACTGCCCTAGGTCCCGCAGGGCCCAATGCAGTGTACACAGCAGGACAATGGCATCTTGTGATTTGGATGTTATGCCTCTCTTGATACACTCCAAGATTGCGTTACTTTTTTGGCTGCTGCATCACCCTGACAGCTCATATTTAGCTTACAGTCTACCTGTACCCCAATATCTTGTTCACACACAATGGTACTCAAAAAGTGTGTCCCCCATCCAACATGGATGCTTGCCATTTTTGCTACCTAGATGTAGAATTCTGCATTCATCAGACCAGTTCTAAGAGATTTTTCCATAGAGAGGTTTCCCACAATTGTCCATCTGTTGTTGTTCTGTGGTTGCCTTGTTTCTTTGTGCTTTCTCAAACCACCATTGATTTGAAAAAATAAAGATAAACAATAAGGAAAGCATAGAAAGACAATGAATGGACAATTATGTAAGGGAACTTGAAGAAAAAACTGCTGCACCTCAGCACCCAAATTGTGGGAAACCTCTTCAGTGAAAAGACCCTGAGACTCACTTTTGAGATGTGTGAAGCTAAAAAGGCCTTTTAGGTGAATATAAACTATATCATAATTGTTTAAAATTGCTTGCTTGATAATATGAGAGAACAGTAATTTACAGTGTTCACACACCTGTATCACATAACTGTCTTCTCCAGATGTTTCCAAACATTGAAGTACATGTGGGGGAAATATATATATTAAAGAATTGGACCCTGATCTAGTTGAAGTGCTATGTGCTATAAAATATTGATTTCAACAGTACATAATCATAACTGATATATTTAGGGTTGCCAGGCAGCACCTAGCAACTAATGAGAAAGCACTGAACAGGGATATGAGAGGGATGCAATACCTGCTGCCGCGCCATATTGCATATTGCTTCCAGTAAAAAACCAGGATATCTCTAAGAATAACTGAAAATGAGGGCCATTGACAGAAACTCTATGGTTTTACCATAGAGTTTGTGGTGATTCCTAGAGTTTCTCTATGTCAATTGCTTTTTTTACTATGATGAGACACTGCACCTAGCATCATTATATATATATATATATATTTTCTCCCACCATTGCACTGGCTAGCTTAGTGTCATGGGGTGTGACCTAATATGCAAATTAGTTCCTACTGGGCTTTTTCTACAAAAAGCCCTGTGTGAAACGATGGTGACATCAGGGTATGGCCTAATATGTAAATGAGTTCCTGCTGGGCTTTTTTTTTTTTTACAAAAAAGCCCTGAAAATAACAATATTTGTTCCAAGTCCTTTTCCAGCAATAAAGTGTCCTTGTTGGAGTATATCAAAAGTCCATTAATTTCACTAGTAGATTACTCAAAATGGACTCTCCTCCAAAGCAGACAGGGGCAGGATCAATTAAGTCCAAGCCCAATTATCATTTTGAAAATATTTTTCTTTTTCAAGAGCCTGGAATTCATACCATGTGTTTGTGGATAAATATAATAATTTCCAAAGCTGAGCAGCAAAGCCTTCTATAATAACCAGTGCAAAGCAAAAAAAAACCCTTCCAGAGAACAGGCTGTATGTTCACCAGCTAACAAGAGGATTTGTCAAAAGCATTGGTTTCAAAAACAGCAAGGCGACCTTGAGGAAGAATCTGATTATTTGAAATGGTCTTCAGATCCAGATGGGTTCACTGGTCATGTTTGCTATATGAGTTCGATGAAGGAAATCTGTTCATCTGTGGATCTGTTATGAAAATGAACAAGGGACTTTTTACTTTACTTTATCCTTTGAGGGACTACGTGCATACAGACAATTAATTTGCATTTATAACAAAAAGACAATAAATTTGCATTTATAATAAGACACTACAGCGCTGTGTTTTCTGTTTTTCTTTGCCTATTCACACACTGCAGGTCCAGTTTGTTGTTAATTACCTCCAGGTGGTGGCTGGAGGTCTCCTGACATTACAGCTGATCTCCAGGCCTGATTTGGAAGGTGGACTCTGTGGTACTAAAACCATCCCTCCCCTCCCCAAATCCCACTTTCCTCAGGTTCAACCTTCAAAGTCTCCAGGTATTTCCCAACCTGGAGCTGGCAACCATACCATCTTCTCAGTGGTTTACCTGGCACCAAGTATATTGTCTTTTGGCACTAGATGAAACCCTTTTATTCTTCCTGACTTGTGGATGAACCACTTCTGTTAATGTTTACCCTTTATTCACAGCTCTGGTGGGTTTTTGTCTCTACCCATAGTTATTATTCTGCTCAAGGCTTTTTTTGTAGAAAAAGCCCAGCAGGAACTCATTTGCATATTTAGCCACACCCCTGACATCACCATTGTTTTTACACAGCACCAGAACTTATTTGCATACCAGGTCACACTCCTTGACACAAAGCCAGCCAGAACTGTGTTCCTCTGCGTTCTTGCTCAAAAAAAGCCCTGACTGCTTCTTCAGTCAGTGTGATGTGATAGTTAGAGTGCCGGACTAAGATCTTGGAGATCCAGGTTCAAAACCACACTGTCCCATGAAGCTCGTTGGGTGATCTTGGGACCAAACATTCTTTCAGTTGAACCCATCTCACAGGGTTGTTGTGAGGAGAAAGAAGAAGGGGAGAATGATGTATGTGGCCTTAAACTCCTTGGAGAAGGAGTGAGATAAAAATATACTAAATAATAATAATAATAATTTTAAAAGCCCTTCTCTCATTTTCAAATGTGTTCATATCTCCATTGCTATTTTATGGTCTAAGGTTTTTACTTCAGTCGTTAATAAACCTTGCAAGCATCTTGTCTATATTGCTGTTGTGGGTTTTTCATCTTAGTGGTTCATGTTTTTATCTGCTATGTAGCTAGTTTCTTCTTCTTTTTATGTTATTCTTTAGGGTTTTTGTTTTTTAAAGGAATTCTGCTGTAGATTTTTGTGGATTTTATTTCACACTGCAAAACATTTGGACCACTGAGAGAGCCAAGCTGCATATTTAAATACATGTTATTTAAATAACACCTCCCAAGGACTGCTGATAGCATGGTTTGATAGGGCAAACTGGAAAGACCAGTGTGATGGATTAGAGCAAGGGTGTCGAAGTCATTCGTTATGAGGGCCAGATCTTGACCTTGTTGTTACATCATAAAATGTAATGCAAGGTAGGGAAGATATAAACTTTATAAAGGACTCAGACAAAAACACACACTCAGCCTAATCCACCTCACTGACTTGTTGAGCCTCGCCAACAGAAGCAAAAGAGGCTTGGCTCAGTAGCTCTGCTATGCAATTGAGAGAGCCTGGCAAAGCCAGCTCTCCTTCCCCCATTTCCTCCCCAAGGGAGGAGCTTTGCTCTGCTGCTCCTGTGCAATTGAGCAAGCCTGGCAAAGTTGTGACGCAGAAGGAAGCAAGAGAGGGAGAAGGAAGCAGACAACAATGAGTTGCTCAAGAAGAAGAAGAAGATATTGGATTTATATCCCATCCTCCACTCCGAAGAATCTCAGAGCAGCTAACAATCTCCTTTACCTTCCTCCCCCACAACAGATACCCTGTGAGGTGGGTGGGGCTGGAGAGGGCTCTCACAGCAGCTGCCCTTTCAAGGACAACCTCTGCCAGAGCTATGGCTGACCCAAGCCCATGCTAGCAGGTGTAAGTGGAGGAGTGGGGAATCAAACCCGGTTCTCCCAGATAAGAGTCCGCACACTTAACCACTATACCAAACTGGCTGATAGAAAACTTCCGGGGGCCTGATTTGGCCATGTTTGACATCCCTGGATTAGAGGGTCCACTGATTTGATGTAGCAAATCTTTTCTTATGTAACAGATAGTTTTCAAATATTTATATTTCAGTGCTCCTGTTAAAATGCAGTAGAAGAAAAGTGGAGGAACCTTTTTTGAGATACGCAGCGTTCTACCAGAGTCTAAATGCTGTTAATAAACAGTGGTCACATGTTTTGTGCTTTGTTTCTGTATTAGGATGAAAATTATTTATAAAACCTTGTCTAGCATCTTTGCATCGTACCAGAGAACAATGAAAGCACAGTCTGTACCTGGAGTCAATGGCTGACCAGTGAGTTTTTTAGTGGTGTGCAGTGTTCTGTTTTTTCCACAGTCTGAAAAGTGCCCCAGGGAGTTCTGTGGTCCATTTAGAGTGAGGGACACAGAAATCAGAAGATGCTCTCAGATGGTGTATACTCTGAGATAAATGATTGGCCAGATTTGACATCAAATATGCACCACCTACTTCTATATATTTTGCCAGAAACGAGTTTTGTAGAATCTAGAAACTCCCCCTCCAAAAGGAGAGATCTTCTAAGAAGGCAACCAGAAAAGTGTCTAAAGGAAGGTAAGTTACTCCCATGTTTATCAGGTCTTTGTAATGCTCATAGTTTCTCTGTCATACCAGTTGATTTAGATTTGTTTTAAGTTACTTGTCAGGTAGTGAGCCCATATTGTAATCATCAAGTGAATGTAATAAACCCAAAAGTTCCAAAGAGCAATGGAGGCAAATGGAATTGCTTGTCTTTTAGTTTTGAGGGAGCCAAATGTGTTATGCATCAGAACAGATAAACTGCTTGATGCTTTTTTCCCTGCAAATATTCTGATTTTTTTTTAAAAATCACAGCAATGTTTTTAAAAGCATGCTATTGCACATTAAATCCATGTGCTGCTTTAATAAACATCTTCAGTCAAATGCTGCATAAGCTACATTTGTATATTTAACTATATAGAATGCATGTTGTTATAATATATCTAACTATATGCATTACTATATTTTATCAAGTTATATACCTTGTATATAAATAGTTATAAATAGGTGTGAGTGTGTGTGTGTGAGATTTCTGTATAAATTCTGTATAAATTTCTGTATAAATTCAATTTTATATGTGAAGCTAAGTGTTGATCCCTGTGCTGCTTTTTGGTTCCTTAGAGGATCCAGCAAGGCTGGACAAGTGTGATATTTGACCATTTGTAGATTCTCCTATTCCTAAACACTTTGAAGAGATTTCCCCTCTTTATTTGGTTTATCAAGCAGTACATTTGTTCCAAGTGCCACTTGGAAAGAAAAGAGATATGACGCACAGAGCCATTTCACTTTTCCAAACTTCGTATTACAACACCTTCTTGGAGATCAAGATCTACCATCAGGTTTGAGCTGATGGCTGCTGATGCCCTATGGCACCAGAAAGACCCAGTGCTGATACATAACTGCTGGGGGTTTGAAGGAGAGCATACTGCATTGCCTTCCCCCATATTGGACATGGAAAAAGAGTAAAATACTTAGGTATTTACTTGACAACAGAATTGAAAAACTTGAAACATGACCATTTTGATAAGATTATGAAGAAAATAAAATTTGATTTAGAAAGATGGAATGATCTGCAAATTTCCCTACTAGGAAGGATCGTGTCAATTAAAATGAATGTGCTACCTCGAATTCTCTTCCTATTTCAAACTATTCCGATTGTAATCCCAACAGCTTATTTTCAACAATTGAACAAGATAATAAGTAAGTTTATATGGCAAAATAAGAGGCCCAGAATAAAATTGAAGATACTACAAGATAGTAAACTAAGAGGGGGGGTTGCATTATCAGACTGGCAAATATATTACAAGGCGTGTGTTTTAACTTGGGCAAAGGATTGGCTTTTATTGAAGAATAAGAGATTGCTGATAATAGAAGGGGCAGATCTAATAAGGGGGTGGCATTCCTATATTTGGTACCAACCCCCAGAAAAGAATAGTGTATTTTTTAGACATGAAATAAGAAAGTCAATCTATAAAATTTGGATAGGAGTAAAAGCCCAATTTTACAGGTACACGCCTGTATGGCTATCTCAGGTAGAAGCATCAACTCACCCTAACCTTTACCAGTGGGAGCACAATCTTAATTATGGGACCTTATTAGATGATAAAGGCAATTTACAACTTGATGAAAAATCCTTAGATTGGTGGATTAAACTACAGATTAGATCAAGATACAAAGCAGACAAAGAAATAGGTTTTCTTAAGAAATTCAATGAATTTGATACTTTAATTTTAAGTACTGATCAGAAGTTGATTTCTAAAGTCTATAATTGGCTTTTAGAGGTAAGAATGCAGGATGAAGTAGTTAAAGAAACTTGGGTAAGATGGATGCAGGATTTTGGTTATAACATAGAATGAGTGGAATGGGAAAAAATTTGGAAAGAGAATCTCAAATTAACTAAATCGGTCACATTTAAAGAAAACATCTACAAGATGGTATATCATTGGTACTTAACACCTGAGAAACTAGCTAAAATTTATCCTAACTCTTCTAACAAATGCTGGAAATGTAATAGGACAAGGGGAACTCTGTACCATTGTTGGTGGCAATGTGAAAAAGCCAAAAAATACTGGGCCCAGATCCATGTATGGGCCCCAAAAATATTGAAAATAACCATACAGCATGCATTGCCTTCCCCCAGGCATCCTGCTGAACTAGAAATGAGAGATAGCCCGAGATATGGCACTGTGTGACACAGAGTGTTGGACTGGATGGGCCATTGGCCTGCTCTAACATGGCTTCTCTTATGTTCTTAATCCTGCAATATCCCAAAAGCCTTTGGTGGCAACCTCCCATTTCTGGCTGGTAGGGGCACCCAGAGACAAGAAACCAGTTGTGACTCCTTCAAACTGATACAATTTGAATGTGGGCAAGAGAGTGGTGTGTTTACCTCCTTCCTTGGGAGCCCCTCTCAGCTGTGCGCAGCAGGGCTTTAATGAGCTGTACTCAGTTCCTTCCTTCTGTAGATCTCTGGGAGATTTCCTGTTTCCTGCTTGGAAAGACCAAGGAAAGAGCACAGAAACCCCTGCAATATCCCAAAAGCCTTTGGTGGCAACCTCCCATATCTGACTGGTAGGGGCACCCAGAGGCATATATAGGGCTGCCAACTGTCAGGTAGGGCCTGGAGATCTCCCACTATCACAATTGATCTCCAGATGACCAAAATCCACCCCCCCCCCCTGTAGAAAATGGCTGCTTTAAAGAGTATATTCAATGACATTTTATCCTGCTGAGGTCCCTCTCCTCCCAAAATCCCACCTTCCCCAGGCTTCACCCCCAAAATCTCCAGGTGCTTCCCAACCCAGATCTGGCATCCCTAACTGTAAATAATTTTGCCCCCCACATGTAAGGAAAGGAAAGGAAAGGTCCCCTGTGCAAGCACCAGTCGATTCCGACTCTGGGGTGACATTGCTTTCACAACGTTTTCACGGCAGACTTTTTAAGGGGTGGTTTGCCACTGCCTTCCCCAGTCTTTTACACTTTCCCCCCAGGCAAGCTGGGTACTCATTTTACCGACCTTGGAAGGATGGAAAGCTGAGTCAACCTTGGGCCGGCTACCTGAATCCAGCTTCCACCAGAATCGAACTCAGGTCGTGAGCAGAGAGTTCAGACCACAGTACTGCTGCTTTAGTACTCTGTGCCACTGTGCCTAAAGCCCAGTCTATGTGAATTAGCGTTCCACTGAATAGGAAGAACGGCTAGAAATGGCACTACAGCACCCTTCTTTGCAAGATTAAGGACAGCCATGTGTTCTTGCAAGAAAAATATGAATAAATGGGTGGGTGGGAAAGGTTGAATAAGGCTCACAACTTAATACTATGCATGAGTATCTGGAAGCAAGTCCCAGTGTGCTCAGTGGAGCTTAGTTCCTAGCAGGTAAGGATCGGACTGATTGTTAATCCAAATATTCCAACCTGATTCATTAGCTTTCTAGTTGCAGGAACAGTTCAGAGAAGGCGTGCTATGAATCAAACAATTTGTGAGATGATACAGTTGCATGCAGAACTGGTCCTTTCACCTGCCCTTAGTATTTAACCTGTCTGTAACAAAAGAGATTAAAACCTCCCCTTCCCTTGTAATTGTTCATCTCTGCCTTGGGAGATGTGCCCCTCATGCTGATCAGCATAGTAGCTTCAGCTGTTAAATATAAGGATACTGGGTGTTTATTAGGTCTCAGAGGACATCACACACATCAATTGGTCCTAATCTTTACAACAATCCACTAAGGTAGAAGATTACTGCTTTTATACCCATATTATAGGTGGAGAAGCTGAGGCTAAGAGAAGACTGCTTGCTTAAGACTATCTAGTTTGCTCATTGTGGAGGGCAACATGTAACTTAGGAACTTCCTAAATTGCAGGTCAGCCTTATATAGGGAAATCCCAAACAACCTGGGATGTCGATGGATTTAGAATCTATAACTCTGGGATTGCACTATTGGTTGCTATGCTACAGCAGCTGCGCCTGCCAGGCCCCTTAGGAAAGGCAGGTTGACTTGAAAGTGTCTTCTCTAGTAGATTTCCCTTTTTTAAAAAAGTTTTCTGTTTCTGCAATTGGCAAAACACCTGTGTATTATTGGGACAGGAAGAAGTTAAGAAGTTGTCTCTGGGACGATATGCCATGACTAGTCTTCTGTTGTGTGCAATTCTGAAATGTGCTTCAGCAATAATAAGACATATTGAGGGCTCTTTGCTTGACAGAATTATAATCTAATTCTATCAATCAGTATCAAGGGCAAACTATATATTAATGGGAGATCCATGATTGGAATTGGGAGAAGGTGCTGATTTGGGTAGAGATTAGCACAGTGGAAGGGAAGGGTTTTACACCATCCGTATCCTTCACCCTTCATTGCCCGTCTTCTTTCCCAGCTGGGATTAAATTCAGTCCAGAGGGGTAAAGAGATCTGGTCTCAATCAGGAAAACATCACCAGGACTTCTAGAAGCTATGAAGGACCCCCCACCAACCACACACAAAAATTCCCTCTGGGCTTCCCTCACTCATTCCAAACCAAACATGGCATTCACATATGGGTGCAACTCACATCATTTGCTTAGCTACACACACACACTTAAGCAGGACTCCTGGAATTGTGCACCATAGTTCCCATCCTAGCATTGTTGCACATGGCAGTGGAAATATCTAAGCACCCCGTTATGCTCCAAACATCATCCTCAGTCAGAATCCCTTCACTTCCCATTCTGTCCGCTGTATAGAGTCAAAGATGCACCTCAGGAAAAGATGCAATTGCAGGTCTCTATTGAAATGTGTCAAGTGGCACAATGGGGATGAGAAACAAAAGGTTGTGTGCAGAATCTTCACAGAAAACAGCTTTACTGTAGGGGAGGGGAAGGTGATGGCAACATCACAAGGAAATTCTGGGAGACAGTTCTAGGCAAAGGCATTAAGGGAGAAAGGACAGAGCCATTTGAGCAGATCTTTGACCATACATGTGCAGCCCCCCACTCAGTGGGGGAAATCACCACCACCCAGAGCCATTTGAGGGTGAAGAAATTATGAGGGGGGAGGCCTTTTGGTGAGGGGGGAGAGCCAGTTTGGTGTAGTGGTTAAGTGTGCAAACTCTTATCTGGGAAAACAGGGTTTGATTCCCCACTCCTCCACTTGCAGCTGCTGGAATGGCCTTGGGTTAGCCATAGCGATTGCAGGAGTTGTCCTTGAAAGGGCAGCTGCTGTGAGAGCCCTCTCAGCCCCATCCACCTCACAGGGTGTCTGTTGTGGGGGGAGAAGATATAGGAGATTGTAAACCGCTCTGAGTCTCTGACTCAGAGAGAAGGGCGGGGTATAAATCTGCAATCTTCTTCTTTCTTCCCACACTGTGGTTTCAATCCAGACTGGGGCTCTGCGTGCTTGGGCAATGAGTTCTCACACATTTGATGTGTCATGGTCAAGCTGGGGAAACCAGAACTGTACAATACAATTAAGAATTGTAACATGTACTTCACTCTGTAGAGAGGAAGGAGTGAATGTTATGTCTAGGATATATCAGGAGGTGGGAAGGGAGAAAGGCTAGAGGCATGGCTTTGAAAATAAGGTAAGTACATGACCCTCATTATTAGGGTTGCCAACCTGCAGGTAGGGCCTGGAGATCTTGCAGGATTAGATCCGATCTCCAGCCAACAGAAATTAGTTTCCCCTGGAGAAAAAAACTGCTTTGGAGTGTGGATTCTATGGCACTAGACCAAACTGAGGCCCCACTCCTCTCTAAACCCTGCCCTTCCCAGGATTCAAACCCCTCAAAATTCTCCAGTTATTCCCCAACCCAGAGCCAGAAACCCACTGTAATATCTGAATCTGTTTCTATAGAGAACCAGCATATTGTAATGCAGGGCTCTCTGACATTTTTGAACCTGTGGGCACAGCTGGAATTCTGACCTGGCATGGTGGGCACAGCAGCAAATGGCTGCCACAAAACGGCTGCTGCAGAAGGTGGAACCAGCCACAAAATTATTTCCACAGCTTAACTTCAATAACACAGTGCAGATCCTTGTGCTGTGGAGGGAGCTGCTGCCAAAACATTTTTTAAAACCTGCACAGCCACCCTGACCTAGATAGCCCAGGCAAACCTGATCTCATCCAATCTTGAAAGCTAAGCAGAGTTGACTCTGGAAAGTACTTGGATGGGAGACCTCCTTGGAGTACCAGGGTCAGGAGACAGAGTCAGGCTTTTTTCAGCCACCTCCCTGAATATCCTCCAGGCCCCCAGGGTTCAGTCACCAGAGGTTACCATGATTTCCAGGTGTGCGCACTCACTCACACACACATAAATATAACCCCTCCCCAAATAAACAATCTGCACAGCCAGTCCAATCACCAGTGGTCTATAAGAAGCCATACTGAGTAAAAGCCCTGCCCACTTCCTCAAAACTCTTGATGGGCACCAGAAAAAGTGTCAGTGGGCACCAATGGGCATCTTGCTGGGGACCCTGGTGTAGTGGCTTCTGTCTGGTTTGAATATCAGAGACCTGGTTTGATTCCCCACTTAGGGAGCTGTCTGGGTGATTATTTGACCAGTCACTCCCCCTTATTGTCTTGCACAGTTGCTGCAAGGGAAGCAACCGGATCACACCATCCTGAGCTATGTGGATTGGGGGGTGGGGTAGGGTACAAAGCTGAGGAACGAATGAGGCTTTAAGTAAACAGGTTTCTGAATGTCTCTTCAGGTTCATGGGCAATTAGAGAGCTTCTGGTTGCCACTGGGAGCTCTTGTGTGGACTGAACATGCTTCTTTTCTCCTTTCAAAGATTACAATGCAGAGGAATCTGACTGCTATAGTCCTCTTGGTAGCCCTGTGCGGTGATGTTGGCCTTTGCCGGAGGAGCAGCTCACCAAGTAAGCGGAATAAAAAGACCTCCACCAATAGTGATACCAAACTGCCAGCCCCGACAATATCAACTGTCTCAGGAAATCTCTGCCATGGTGGTCCAATGATTGAGGATGTGGTTTTAGACCCTCAGGACACCAGATTTTACAAGGATAACTGGAAAGATTTTCCCAGTGGCCTTCATTACCCTGACTGCTTTTCATCTCCACAGCCTAACATGACCAAAAAATCCAATGTTAACGAATGTGTTAGCTTCACAATGACTTCAAGCAAGCTGCACTTACCTGAAGGAAGGAATTCAAGTGACCAAAAGGCCAGGGTGATGTGGCACGTGATAAATCACCTGTGTGCAGAGGAATCATGCCGTGAGCCATGCTCAAGCAATGGAGGCCTTGGTTACTGGGGTGAATTACTGATTATCAGCTTGGTAAGCTGTAGTGTTCTAGCTGCAGGATAAAATCACAGGGGCCCAGTTGCTGATACGAAAACCAAACAGGAAATAGGCCAATAGCAAAAACTTCATTTCATGCTTGGGTTTCTACTACTGAGCAAGCCTAGTGGATCAGCAGTAACATGCATTCTGTGCTCTTTCCCCAAACATCAGTTTTACCAATATATGCTACGCATTTCAGATGCATGCAAATTGCTGTAACAACACCATCAATTACTGCTGTGGTTAATGGTCATTGTGTTTATTGTATACACTGGAGCTGTGCTTTTAAATGTCACAGACTTAATCTTCCTTGGCTTTGGAATCTACTGCTTACTGCGTTTTTTGTTCTGATCCTATGCAAGTATATCTATCTATCTCTACCAACTGAGGGCATGCTTCATGTATCTGATGAAGTGGATTGTAGCTCATGAAAACTTCTACTACAATAAATCTATTAGTCTTGAAGGTGGCACTAAACTCTTTTTTTAAAAAGCCAACTAAAGTGTTTATTTGGGGTTGGTAAAAACGGGGGATCTACAGCCATCCTTTGCTACAAGAGGTATGTGGCCAATCCAAAATAATATTTCCTGCCATAGTCAAAAAGATGGACCTGATAGATCTATTCTGCTCTGATGCTGGTAGCTTCTCTGTTCCAAGGAGAATAAGGGTAGGAGGATATCAGGGTGAAGAGGAGCATACTGTTCCTAATATAATGACCAGATATCCTTGCATCAAGGATATCCCTCTAGTACTAGTGGGAGCTCTTGGCAATGGGTGATTCAGTGCACAGAAAAGGGTTTGTGATGGGTGTTTTGACTGCATATTGACTATGTAGTGCAAAAGTTTAGGTCAGGGCCCCCCAATGCGGTGCCCATGGGTGTCAAGGCACTGATACCTTTCCTTATGTCCACCATTTATTTATTTTTTTAGAAAATGGGGTAGCTTTTGTCCATCAGGGTTACTAATTGGCTATCGGTGATCTGATTGGCTGTGTCATTGCTTCAGGAGCAGCTGCCAACACAGTATGAGGATCTTCACTGCATGACTGATGGTAAGCTATGTGTAAGCAACTAAGTATTTTAAATCAATGAGTTCATTTAAAAAGGCATCCTACTAAAAAGAGCTTCTGTCTAAAATTTTGGATAAATACTATCAGAGATATGCATAACCTCAGTCCTTTACATTTTGTGGTTAGCTCTGCCTCTTGTGGCAGCCATTTTATGGTTGGCTCCACCTTACACAGCAGCCATTTTGTAGTTGCATTCATTGCCCTGTGTCAGAATTCCAATGGTACCCACAGGTTCAAAAAGACTGGTGACCCTTGATTTAGATGATCACACACTACCTAGACAGTGGTTGCAGAAGTTTTTAAACTAATTTTTCAACTAATTCCTATGGGAAAGCCAACAGAAGGGGAGTATCTGATTTGGGACATCACAAGATGGGTCCTCATGAATCCTTAATAAATAAAACCATCCCCGCAGCTATACTCCACCATTTCACAAACATTTGAACCCTACAGTATCATTCCTACAAGAAAATCCCAGTTCTCAAAACAAAACAAAATACCCCACTATTTGTATTGTGTGTGTGTGCGTCTGCACCTAGAGGTCATGGTGACTGACGCCTACCGGGAGCCTGGAAGATATTCAGAGAGGTGGGCTGAATAAAGCTTGCTACCACCTCCCGCCTCCGGTATTTCAAGGAGGTCTCTCATCCAAGTACTTGCCAGAGTCAGCCCTGTTTAGCTTCCAAGATCTGACAAGATTGGGCTTGCCTGGGCTATCCAGGTCAGGGCAAAAACCACTACTAAATTTAGTAAACAGTACAATAAACCTGTTTCCATTATGAAGCCTAACACGGTTGATGGATAGGGTGACTGTTGCCTGGGAGTAGAGCCAGGTGGGCAGTCCTGTTGGTTTGAAGCGGTAAAACAGATTTTGAGTCCAGTGGCAACTTTAGGACCATCAAAAGTTTATTCAAGGTACGAGCTTGTGTCTGAAGAAGTGTGTGTGCACACGAAAGCTCTTACCTTAAATAAACATTTGTTGTTCTTAAAGGTGCCACTGGACTCAAAATCTGTTGCTGCTTGGGAAGTACCTGGAGATTTGGGGATAAAGCTGGGAAGGGCAGGGTTTGGAGAGGAGAGGGATTTCAGCTGGCTAAAGTGCCACAGAGTTCACCTTCTGAAGCAGCCATTTTCTCCAGCGGAACTGATGTCTGTCACCTGAGAGGTCTTCAGTGGAAGTTAACAACCTTATATCACGGATTAAAATTTATTCATCACAAAGGGGTCCTTCCAGTCATTGAAAGAGCTTTTCTTCCATGAGTGGAAAGGGCATTATTTCATCTTACTTTTATTATTTGATTCTTGATTCAGGAGTTAGGCTGGGTAAAAATATTTTAAATAATTATTAGATTGCTACCTTGCTTTTCCTCACAAATGTCCTCAGTGTAGCTCAAAATGACATACAAAATACAGTAGAAACAATATTTAACAAGAAAAATCAAACCTAGAGAAAGAAAAGTAATCACTCTGGGCTGGATTCAGACTAAATCTTCCATTGGCAGAATACCCTGCCTTCCCCATCCCACTGCAACCCACTGATTGCTTTGAAAAGTTACTCCTGGAAATAGAGGGTCAAGGAATGACCTGAGGTGAGTCTGCAGCAGGAAGTAGGAACTGCCACTTTAGTCTGGATCCAGCCCCCCACCCCATGATTTCATGTCAGCCCAAAGCTGTTTCCATTCCAAAACCTGCCACACAGAGATAAATTCATTTGAAATTCTCTTCCCCCCCTCCCCCGAAGAGCAAAGTGTTTCAAGCTGCATCTGTAATACTTGTCTGGTGCCTTCTTGCATCAGTAATGGAAAGACTGATCCTCCACTTTCCATACACTGCAGTGCCTTCTTGACCGCAAGATGTGCTAACATCAAATTAATCTCACATTTTTTATTAGCAGTGTCTCCACCAGACAGAACTTTCTCCTCCCCCATGACTCTCATCTCTTAAGTAACAAACAGAACGATTGGTGCCCATTAACAGGACAAGAAAGAAAGCAAAGTTGGCAGGGGGCCCAACCCACTACTGTGCTTTTGTGCCATTCCCAGTCATTCCAGAGGTGATCAGCTCAGGAATAGCTGCTGTAATGGATCCAGTCTTCTTTATTGTATACCACTGTGATGAATCTGCTCTGATGAGATCCCTTTGTTTCTTTAACTACAGCTGTGCATTCAATATATGCCCAGATTTCCTTGGACCCAAGACACATCCTTATTAGTTTTTCTTCTGTCACCATCTGGAAGAAAAATAAAAACTTTTTCAAAACCCAGACCATTTCAAGTCAGCCTATAGATGAGTGATTGCCAGTGTGGTACCATCATGGCCTTCAATGGGATTCCTGGTGCCTGTCTTGCTTCTTTGACAAAGCATCACTTCCCCAAAGCAAAGAGCCAGTCCTTTCCTCCACTGGGAGATGCTTCAGAGAAACCCAGGAGGCATCACCTTTTCATCCTCAGGGAGCACCCATCTGGCCATCACAGGAGGTTGCTTGGCTTGCAAGCTCCCATCATTTTATCACTGGACCCTGTGGCACTCCATGGCAGCCATTTTGTGATTGCCCCCATGGTAGCCATTTTGTGGTGGCCCTCACGCCCTGGCCTCAAAATACTCAGTGCCCAAAGGCTCAGTAAGAGCCCTACTACAGATCAGTCTTTGAACATGACTGCGTTCATGCATATGTGAGGGGAGGGGGGACCAGGATCCCCCCCTTCTCTTCTCTTTGTTTTTATGGTAGTATTACAGAGTGATTGACTTGTGCAGAAATTAATCCTGATTAGATCAAATTTTACAGTTTATTGCAGGCCAGAAACAAAAACAGCTTGGTACAGAAAAGTACAGAATACAGGAAACTAAAACACACACCGTTTTTACAAACTAGCTTACTGAAAACTTCAGACTGTCTTTCCCTTGGAAGATGGATTAGCCCCACAGCTGGTGTCTGGGCTTGGCAGCAGAGCAAATTACAAAGCTCTAGAGCTGACAAAAGCTTTGGTACCTATTTCTAGGGCTCTCAGGAGGCAGATTTTATTTTTGGACCAAAATATGGTGCTGATTCAAAACTCTTGACCAAAGGAGAATCTAACTGATAAATTTTTTGATGCTGAATGTGTGATGTTTCATGCAAGGCACCACTTGCACAATGAACTCTTGTGTGAACATGTACAGCGGCCACTGCTAAAAGAACATACTTAGTTTATTTGGGGGACCAAGGTAGCACATAGGTCTGCAATGAGCTGCATATGGGCTGTCCAGCTGTGAAAAGCAAAGGTACCATTTCCTCTTGCTCTCAAGAGAAACAGCGATTGTAATGTTGGTATCTTTTAACAGCAGTTTGCTGTCACTCCAACAGCAATTAATGGTTCCTAGATAAGCTGAATATGGTGCAGGCTGAGACAATCCAGTTTAGTCAACGTCCAGTGATTTCATACATATTTATGTCTGTGCAATCCTACTGAGAATTTAAAAACACACACACACACAAAAAACCAAACCAACCCTCTGCATGTCTACATCAATTTGGCAGAAGTATCCATCTCTATATTTTATGCATGGATTGATAAATTGAAAGAGATACAACCCATAACAGTAGTAGTGGATACTTGCAGTGTTTTTATTTGCAAAGATACAGACTGAGCAAGGGAAAGCAAGCAGGAACATAGACTAAGAGTTAGTCCTAAATTGGGGGGAGGGGTGAATATTGGGCATGCTAGAGTGCCAACTGGACTGACTCACATCCTGTTAAGCAGTTGTGATCAGGAAGCTGACAATCTGGTGACCTGTCTGGATGTGCCTGGGCAAATTCAGATGTGGCCATTTTGCATGATTTATGCTGTTTCCTTCATGATTACAGTGGTTTTCCTTGGCAGCAGCCATTCCCTCCTATTAGGCTACCACCACCTCCAATTTTTTTTTAAAAGCACATAGCTAAAAGGAAGACATTCCATTTATTTGAATTGAGACTTACTATTGTTTGCCTTTGGTGTCCATTTTTTGTTGGTATTCCAGACTTTATTTTTATACCATTTTATGTTTTTAAAGTACCATGTATACCAAAGTAATACACACCAAACCCACCCCCCCATAGGAAAAAACCCTAGGAAGCAGCAAGAAAATGACGACTTGTGGGCTGAATTCACACATCGAAGAAACAAAAATCAAGAGGGATTTCCCCAGGTCAGCCAGTCACCTTTATTGGCATGTAGATTTCCCCAAGACCAAATAGTAGAGCTGGAAAATGTGATTGCATCTCTATAGGGAAAAAGTCCTCCAAAAACATTGCTCTTCTACTTCCCAGTATGGTCCTCACTATGGAACACCTCTTGATGCTTGGTTTCCACTCCTCCCCAGATCTTTTGGCATGCTGCTCATTGAGCTGGCCTGGACAGCTGTGTGGTCATACGGCTGGCTCCTCCTCTTCCTGTCACATGGCTATTATGTGACTTCCCCTGATGTGCTCGCAGTTCAGTGGGTCCGAGGTCTAGAATAGTTGAAGATGGCTGCTCTACTGAATTTTACATTGGTATCCACAAGTAACTCGACTTTTGCTGTGAGATTAAGCTCTCAAATCTCAAGCTGTTACAAACAAGCTATTTAAATTATTCCTCTGATCAGCAGGACATAGTGCATTTGAAGCTGTTAGTCTGTAAACACTCCACAGGGGAGAACATGAGGAAGGGAGGAATTGACTGCTAATTGCAAAGACTGGGAAAGGGCACTTAATGAGAACAGGTAATTCAGTGAAGTCATGATTCATCCAAAAGGCAGGACTGGATCATCTACTTAAAAGGTCTTTATGGGTGGGAGCAGGGAGGGAATACACACAATCACAGCTGCTCTTTCCAAGAACATCAGTTCTGTGCACAAAAGTGATCCCATTAGCGAGGCTGCTTTTCAGCAGACTGAAAGGTCAGTGTGCAGTAACATGGGCCCCATGCATCCACCATCCCTGCAATCAGTTTTTATATACCACCGATAACCAAGGTACAAGCAGCAAGATCCATGCTGAGTCACAATTTAGTATTTTACCTGGGGACACTCCAGCAGATCTCAGTGGTGTCATGTCTCATGGCCTTCCGAAAACTGATTAAGAAGCAGGAGTCGCCAGATTTCTACATCCCAACAATGAGCCCTTTGTGGGATTCAGAGTGCTTGGAGGGGGTCAGTGTCCACCACCAAAGACAGTAAGCAATGTAGTCAAGCAAGTGACACCCCTAGATCCTGCTCAGTTCTGGAAGCCAGAAGTGTTCCATTGCCACAAGTGGGTGTTTTCCCAGCTCAAGACCCCCATAAACATATCTGACACTACAAAACCCCAGAAAAATGCAGTCGTTCCATAGCTGAAGCCTACAGCACAATTGCAAAGTGTTATCTTGATGGTCTCACAGTCCTACGCATGAGTAAGGATGCCAAACTTGAGTAAATTTTGCTCTAATGCACAAGATGTAAGGCTGCACAGCCAGCTGTAAGTTGCTGTCTCGACTCTGGTTTCTAGGCTTTTCTCACAACCACACCACCGCCTACCTTGACAGCCCTGCTGCTGCTACAGTAATCTTATACAAAATCTGTTTGCACCATTATTACTTTGCTGCTTGCCCTGCCTGAGCTGTCTCACCAGCAAAAACAGCAACCCGCACAAATTCTGGGCCAGCACCTTCAGAACAAATCAGCAGAGTAACACAAAGAAGGTCTGCCCTGCAATTCTGCAGCCACTGAATGAAGGCAGCTGTTGTCCCAAGTTGGAGTTAAGAAATGGAATGTGCTCTAGAGACCTGCTCAAAGTGAATCAGCAAGGTGGTGGCTGAAGTGGAGCAACCTGAATTTGAGGCTGAAGAAACACACAACATCTAAAACTGATCTTTTGGCAGGTTCTTCATCTGTGGTCTTTGCAATGTACATAAAAGATGCACATACCACTGAAACAAATGCTGGTTCTTCACATCCAATTATTCATTTAAACATTCACTAATCATCTCATTTTAAAAATTACAATTAAATATAAACATTCTGGGGAATGGGGTGAATGTGTCCCCTGCCAAATCAGTGTTGTCCTCAGCCAGCTCCCCCTCCTCCCTATGATTCTAATTAATCACTCCTTTTTAAAAAATCTGCAGAATAGACCCAGTGTGGGAAAAGAAAATATTTGTGGAAAAGTCACTTTTAGAGTGGCCCTTCATTCTGTCAGTCTCCACCATAGATTTCAATGCCGTGTGATAAGCACAACATTAACTACTTTTGCTAAAAGCTTTCTGAAGCAATGAGCTTTTCCTGTGGCATAAAGCCCAATCTCATCAGATCTCAGAAGCTAAGCAGGGCCATCAGATCTCTGCAGGGTCAGCCTTGGTCAGAGTGGGAGACCACCAAGGAATACCAGGGTTGCTGCACAGAGGCAAGCAACTGCAAACCACCTCTGAACGTCTCTTGCCTTGGAAAATCTATGAGATCACTGGAAGACAGCTGTGACTTGACTAAGGGAAAAACCCGCTTAAACCACTAGGTTTGGAGCCTAATGACTGAATAAGGATAGGCAGCACAATCCTAAAACAATTACACCCTTCTAAACTCATTGATTTAGGATTGCCCTATACTTCTCTGTTGCTGCAAGATCAAAGCAGACTGCAAGATGAGCCCTTAAGACACAAGTTATTACATAGAACATGGAGAGGGAAAAACTTGAAAATCCTATAACAAACCCGTTAGCTTCATAATTGCATCGTACCAAAAAAAGTCCACAGAATTAAACAAGTTATGTCCATAAACTAAAGTGTTCATTTAGCTGCCAGAAAAGGACATAAGAGTTGCCAGAATTACTTTTTAAAGGAGGGGCAGAGATGGGAAGCAGCAAAAGTCAAACCTGAAAACAAACTATTCTTCATTCAGACAGCGCTATTAGGAAATTGCCTGCTGAACACAGACTGTCTCAAGGGACATCATTCTCTTTCAATTTCAATTAGGGTGTGTTCTTGTGGAAGATCTGGAATTGGATCAGGAATTTTTGGAATTGTGGAAGATTTGGAATTGGTGAACACTCCTTTAGTTACATATTCTTGCTTTCACTCATACTTATGCACTGAATGGTCACCCATCACAGTTAACAACCAGCATGATGAATAAAGACTGTCCATTGGCAGAATTACTTTGTTCTGTTGCTTCAGACCAACACATCTGAATTGAACTCTGTAATCCAAAACATTCATTAAAGCTTCTTTACAGTATAGTATAGCCACTGAAGTTCCATTATTTCAATTGGAAAGTGAATAAACATGTTTAATTATCATATATATATGATATATATTGGTTTCTGTATATATATATTGATGTTAAGGGTTTACTCCTGCTGCCCACCTCATAACTCCGAATTTCATCTTATAGAGACTCCATGGGGTTAAACCCCAAAGTGGCATTCAGCATAGTTATACAATGACAAACATTTTCAATACATTTTGTTTGAGAAAAATAACTATCCTGGAAACAAAATAAATTTAGGAGACCTGAATTTAATAACACACAGCATTTGAACCAAGATGAAAAGTGGGCTATCAATGTTTCAATACCTTTATTGATTAATTAGGTCAAATGTAACACAATATTTCATTTTAACAAAATGTTATTATATTCAATGATTTTGCCCCTACACACATATATAAAAATTCATAGCAACAGAAACCAATTCAATTGAATGTTAAATAAAACAAATAATAATTACCTTTGGAAATGAAAGAACAAATTATTTACTTATGGTAATATAAATAATCAAGGGGCATGGACCAATTCCCCATCCTCCCACGTTTCCAGCACAGGAAACCCAGCAAACCAGGAAATCCAGTATTGTCACTTTTATTGCTCCCACCTGTAGCAGCCACCTTACCCTATTAAAAGTCCTGTTCCAGCCAGGAGACTATCTAAATATCCAATATTATCTTCAATCCATGTTCCAGGCCAACTCGAGACACAGGCGCTTTTTGAAGTACTTTTTGTCACAGTTCCATAGTTCTTCATCCTGCACAGTCAACTTTTGATGTGTGTGGCTGTACCATCAATGATCCAGGAGATGCTACATGATGTATTCTTGGACATGGATCCTGTCTCCCAGGTCTCAGAGAGGTCATAGTACCTCCAAGATACAAGATGCCCAGCCTTACTGACTACTTCTTGCCTATGCCAATCAATCACTTCTTCCTGCTAGGTGTAGTGGTTAAGAGTATCAGACAGGTATCTCGGAAACCCAGATTCAAATCTGCACTCTACCTCACTGGGTGATCTTGGGCCAGTCACAGTGTCTCAGCCAAACCTACCTCACAGGGTTGTTTGTGAAGATAAGGTGGAGGAGACAAAAATGATGGAAGCCACTCTGGGTTTTCATTGGGGAGAAAGGAAGAGTATAAATGACTTAATTACTTCAATACAATCAAACTGAAAAGTCCTTTCCCCTCAATGAGTCCTCTAAAGTAGGAGACCTTTCCTCCACAGGAGGCTCCCAGCCCTTCTGATTTATTCCGTAGTTACTTCTGCAGATCCATCTCAATCTTCCCTCTGGTCTGCATCTTTACTACTGCTTTCCCCACCCCCACCCCATTGTACTGCTCTTCCCCCTTCTTCCCTGGGTTTAAGGTGCTCTGAAATGCACACTATGCATCTTCTCAGCCAAAATCCAGCAACCCTGAAAGGGAGATAATCCCAGGAACTCACCAGCCCCCACATGGAGGTTGGCAACCCAACTTGGAAGTATCATTTGTAAATGCAAAAGATTGAGTTGCACACTTTTACTGTTTGCTTGGGAACACTTCCTGGTTGGAGCTTAAGATAAGTTTAGGTCCAGAAACGTTTTCCAGCAGCAGGGTTCTTCAAAGCTTGCCAACTGACTCCTCAATACAGCCTGAATTGCTACTGTGCCTTTTAGCAATATGACCGCGGCTGTTCAATCAGGGCCTGATTTTACTCCCATGCCAATCTACGCTTGCAGCAGCATGTATGCACTGTGTAAATAGGTGTTTCTCTTTTTAACTTATTATCATTATTGTTTACCTTTGTTGAATAGCCCTATCCCGGCCAGCGCCAGGCTCAGGGCAATGTAGAACATTAAAAAATACATATATATAAAATCAGTTACATTAAAAATTACAAACCCTGATGGCATCTTTAAAGTTCCCTTATTCAGTCATTACATCACATCAGGGATAGGGGGATCCCTCCAAGAGGGAGTGGAGAGGAAAAGGTGTCAGCGGGGCAACCTTTGCTGTCCTTATAGCTTGGCGGAAAATCTCTGCCTTGCACGATATTTTCAGAAATTCAGCATGCAGTATCTGTAAGCACACAGAAAAAAGAAGGGTACAAATCCTGGAATAAATATATTATGCAGAGGGCTCCCCCAGTCCCAGGGTACCTTCCAGCGTCTCTTGGTTTTTGGCGGGAAATGCGCACATGATCTCAGTGCTGCAAATCAACCCGCTGTTAAAGGGGCCGGACGGTTCGAAAGTTAGCAGCCCGACTGAGAAAGCACAGCGCCTCTCTGAACATGTGTAGAGCGCCGCTCAAGAAGTCCAGGCAGCTCTGCTCTCCCCGCCCCCCTAAAATTATAATGGTCACGACCCAGGCAAGCGACTTCCCTCTCTCCGCGTCTTGCTCGTCTGCCGTAGAGATGAGTCACACACCCGAGCCAATAAAGCCGGCCGGCTCACCCTCGCTTTCCTCGCCGTCTACCTGTGCAACACGTCAGCAACCCCCTCCGGGGCGTCCCGCGTGGCCGCTCTCGCAGCAGGGGGGCCGCCGGGCCCCGCCTCTCGCTCCCCTCTAGGTCCGACGACGAGGGCGTGGGCGGAGCGCCGCGAGGCAGGCAGGCAGGAGGAGCGCGCGTGGCTTCTGCAGGAGCCGAGGATGCGGCGGGTCCCGCGGGCGGGGCTCGCCTTGGCGCTGGAAGTGGGGGTGCGCGCGCTGCTCTTCGGAGTTTTCCTGTGAGTGCAAAGGGGGTGGGGGGGAGAGGTCGTCGTTGCTTCTGGCCGGGCCAGAATGTGTATAATGCACGGCCTGCTGGCTCTGCGTGTGCATTCGAAGAAGGGGGAGGGGAAAAGCTCTCTCTGGTGGTGCCGATGCTCTGCTGTCGAGACCGGAACGAATGGCTTCTTCTTCAAGGCTGGGGACTACCGTAAAGCTTAGAATATTGTCGGCTTTTCGGCAAACCTGGGCGATGCTTACGTGCCATATGGGATATTGATGCTTGCCTCTTGCCGAATTGCATGCATATAGGAGGGCGAACGGCATCTTGTTGGTAACATGGCTTTGCCGGGTTGGATAGACCTTTGCTGGCTCTGCCGTTACTTCTTAAGTGCATGGGAAATGATAAGCTTCCAGGCATAGAGTTCCCATAGGCTTGCATGAGATGCTCGTAACTGCGGGCCCTCGTATTTTGAAAGGGGAGCCCTTTGTCCCGCTTGCCTCTGGTGTGGTGCAATCCCCTTTTGCGTCACATCCGCACGGCCTAATCAGACAAGCTGAGTGGCATCTCCTGTGTTCTGTTATAAACTAATTAATTTTGTTATTAAAAGGGGTGTGCGCCCATTTGTGGAAAGATAAGTTTATCAATGATGACTGTTAGCCGTGATGGCTAAAATGAAACCTCCATTGTCAGAGGCAGTATACCTCTGAATGCCAGACTCGAGACAGCAACAGATGAGCCTTTGACCTTCCATTAGGGTTGCTGACTCTGGGTTGGGAAATTCCTGGAGACTTAAAGATAGAACCTGGGCAGGGTGGGGCTTGAGGAGGGGAGGGAGGGACATCTGTGGGGTGTATCGCCATAGAGTCCACTTCCCAAAGCAGCCATTTCCTCCAGGAAAACAGTCATTTGGAGATCAGCTGTAATTTTGGGAGATCTCTAGGTCCCCCTTCCCGAGGTTGGTAACCCTACCTCCCTGTCCTTGCTGGGTGTCGTCTGGGGTATCTGGTTTGCCACCATGTGGAACAGGACCAGATTCTCTGATCTGACATGGTGGATCATCAGTGATATAGGCGCTCTCTCCTGCTCAGCAACATCTGTTTTGTTTTCTTTACTGTTCAGCCAGTTGAAAAGTTCCAATGAATTCAAAAGCCTAGGTGCTTCTTTGTGATTTTTGAGTTGAATCTAATAAAGAAATTTATTTGCTCTTTGGGTTTATGCTATAAAGCTTAGCAACTGTAGGTTACCATATAGGTCTGGGGGGGGGGGATCCCAAACCAAGAGAAGTATCGTACCTTTTTATTAGGGCCAGTCAATGTATCACAATATGGGGAGTGCAAGTTTTTGAGTTCCCCTCATCAAGAGGGATGTTGGGGGAAGGGGGGCAGGAATGGTCTTATGTAGTTGTTAGCATGTTGGACTGGAATCTTGGAGACCCGTGTTTGAATCCCCACTCCGCCATGGACATTCACTGAGTGACCTCAGGCCAGTCGCTTTCTCTCAACTGAAGCTATCTCACAAGAGGGGCGTGAGGGTGAAATGGAGCAGAAGAGAATGATGTAAGCTTCTTTGGGTCCCCACTAGGAAGAAATGTAGGGTATAAAATATAAAGATGTGGGATTTACTTCCTAGTAGGTCTACTGAAGCATGCTCCCTAAATGAGGTTGCTATCTCTACCCAGAATACTGTAAATCTTTATCAGGCACATCTGGAGCTACCAAGCAACCAAGTCTTTCCCATTACCTTCAGTCCAAGTTCCCTAAATTGGAGATGTGAAGGACTGAACCTGTGACCTCCTGCAGATGTGAAGGATTGAACCTTCTGCAGGGCCACAACAGTGGGAGGACCATGGCTCAGTGGTAGAGCATCTGCTCAGAATGCAGAAGGTTCCATCAGCTGTTAAAGAGTCTGGCAGTAGATGATGTGACAATTGCTGCCTGAGTCCCTGGAGAGCTGCTGCCAACCTGAGTTGACAGTACTGACTTTGATGGACCAGGGGCCTGATTCAGGATTGGACAGCTTCATATGTTAGTGTGTTTATGGCATAACCTAGTATCTTGCTACCGCTCAGATTCTCTTGGTAGAATTGTGGCACTTGGTTGAATCCACTATTCATGGATGGGCCTTTATCTCTGGTGCTTCAATGGGATGTATGCAATAGAACCAGACCTGGATGACCCTTTGGAAGCTAAGCAGTGTTGGCCCCAGTTAGCACTTGGATTGGATGCCATGAAGAAAGCCCAGGGTTGCTGTGCAGAGGCAGTCAATGGCAAACCACCTCTGAATGTCTCTTGCCTTGAAAAGCCTATGGGGTTGCCATAAGTTGCCTACAGCTTGATGGCATTTGCACTACCAGTGGCCATTATTCATGGCTGGGCCTTCGTCTCTGATTCTTCAATGGGATGAATGGAGTAGAATGGATGGCTCAGGATAGCCTGATCTTATCAGATCTTGGAAACTGAGTGGGGCCAGCCCTGGTTAGTATTTGGATGGGAGACTACCAAGGAAGTTCAGGGTCGCTATGCAGAGGCAGGCAATGGCAAGCCCCCTCTGAGTCTCTTGCCTTGGGGTTACCATAAGTTGGCTACAGCTTGATGGCAGTTTCCACTACAAACGGCCATTATTCAAGGCTGGGACCTTGTCTCCGGGGCTTCAGTGGGATGTCTAATAGAACAGCCTCTTGTGTACCCTAAATGAGATTACTATGTTTACCCAGAGTACTGTAAAACTTTATCTAGCACATCTGGAGCTACCAAGCAGTACCCTAATAACACATATTTATGCACCTTTGCAACACTGAAAGCATCTGATGAATAAGCCTTCCCTGAGTTGTATTGTTTAAAATATTAATAGATCTCTTTTCCACTGTCTGTTTGAGGCAGTGTGCAATTGCTAACAAATATAACACGATATAAAACTTTGTTTTAGAAAAGGAAACGAGCACCAATCACACAAAACAGCAGCTAGATCCAGGTCAGTAGCCATGTTGGTCTGAAGCAGTAGAACAAATGTTGAGTCCAGTGGCACATTTAAGACCAACAAAGGTTTATTCAATGTATGAGCTCCCGTTCGCATGCACACTTCCTCACATACATTGAAATGAAAGTTAACAGCAACAATACAGCAGATCTTTATGGAGAGTGACAGATGTTCCTGTCTTTTTTTCAGTGATGGCAGTGGGTGGATTTAGGGTTGAGATGTGAGCCGGAGCCTTTCCAGCTGGACAGACTGAAAGCAGACTCTGGTGAGATGTGCGCATCCAAGCTCCCAAAGAGGCTAGAACTACCTCTGTGTAACTTGGCCTTTTCAAGACTCCCAAGATCTTAATTAGCACCTGCTTCTGCAGTACAAGCATTTGCCACAAGGAGAGGCCTGCCTCCATCTTTCTGCCCTTGAAACCAAACATCTACAAAACATCCTGTGTACAGGAAATGAGAATGTGTCTCCCAAAATCCTACAGACATCTCCCTGTATTGTTAAAGAGTCTGCATGTAGGAGTTAGTGTGTTAGGCTAGGATCTGGGAGATCCACATGTGAACCCCCACTCTGCCATGCAAGTTTCCTGGATGACTTTGGGCCAATCATACACTCTTACCATAACCTATCTCAGAGGGTTGTTGTAAGGATACAATGGAAGAGAGAACTATGTAAGCCACTAGGGCAGGGGTGGGAAACTTCTGTCCTGAGGGCCGTATATGGCCCCTGAGGTCACTTGGTGTGGCCCTCGGGGATTGCTAGATCAAACTGAGTCATATGGCAGCCTCCCTGGGGCCTGGCTGGCCAGCGAGGATCGTGGGACCTAGCCGTGCTGTGTAGCAGCCTCCCCAGGGCCAGGCAGGGATCACAGGGCCCAGATGTACTGTGCAGCAGCCTCTCTGGGGCCTGGCTGGCTGGCTGGCCGGCCAGAATTGCTGCAGGGTCTGGAAAAGTTACTGTCACAGTTCAGTTTGCACTTGATTATCCCAGATGGTGTGGCCTAATATGCGAATGAGTGTGTGACCTAATATGCTAATATTAGGGGATGTGGTCTAATATGCTACTGAGTTCCTGCTGGGCTTTTTCTACAAAAAAGCCTTGGACCTATGCATTTGCCTAGGGCGGCGGGCTGGGTGTGTATGTGTGTGTGCTCTCCTCACATGACTTCAAATAGAAAAACAATTATTTGCATTAATTTTGCTGGTCTGAATCATTCTCCCTTGGCGGAGCACTGTTTTTTAAGTTGATAATTTTTTATGGCCCACGAATGATGTTATAAATATCCATGTGGCCCTTGGCAGAAAAAAGGTTGCCCACCCCCGCACTAGGGGGTTCTGTTGCAGAGAAAGGCAGGGTATGAATGAAGCAAGGAAATAACATGTCATGTTTGTCACCATTTATATGCATGCTTTTGTGTCTGTTTGCTTAGATGCTAGCCCCATGGAACAATGTGGCACTTAATTCTGATCAGAGGGAATGAGAGCAAGCAGCTTGAGAGGTTTTATTTGATTCATGCCCCTGTCACCAAAGGGAAAAAGTGGGCAAATGGGAGAATCAATCCCCAAAGTCCTTTCCTCGTGATTAGATAGTGTGCTTCATCCTTTGCATGATGCCCTCTATAACCTCAGATTCAGGCACATGCAGGCAGAAGAGAAAACAGGATTACAGTTACCTATAGCTGTTGTCCGTTCAGTGTTGTCATCTTTCTTGCACTCATATCCACCTTTCTGCCATTGTGGAAATTTAGTTGGCTTACATGGGACTCCTAAGGTCATCTCCCATCCGGGCAGTGACCAGAACCAAAGGTATAGTAGCTGCAACCAGAGCCCTCCCAGTAATAACGTGGGGCCTCAATCATCCTGCTGCTGTTTGCCTTTCCAATGCAAACAAATGGATCATTAGGCAAGATGTGAACTCTGGCATGGCTGAAAGACAGCACGCAGCCTCCAAGGGCTTTCAGGGGAACCAGGAGGTTTGCAGAATTGCTGCAGTTGGGTATGGGGTGATACAGCTGTGTTGATGAAGTTTTGTAGGTGCAGGGCTGGACTGAGACTGGAGAATGCATGGGAAAGGAAAGTAATATTGTAATATTGTTGCTATTTACAATATTGATTTTAAGAATATAAGAGGTGGTCCATCTAAAGTAGTATCCCGTGTCACACTGTGGTCAACTATTGTATTTTATTTTACTTCATTTATATCCTGCTTGTCTCCCCCATAGAGACCCAAAGCAACTTATGTTGTTCCCCTCTCCGCTGTTTTATCCTCACAACCCTGTGAGGTAGCTTATGTCAAGATGGGGTTATTGACCCAAGAGGAACCTAACCTAACTCACTAAAACAGCCCTGTGAGGTAGAATAAGAGACTGACTAGTCCAAGATCATTCAATGGGTTCCCATGGCAGAGTGGGGATTTGAACCTGGGTCATCCAGATCCTAGTCTGACACACTAACTGCTATAGGCACCACAGCGTCCACCGACACATTTCCTAGTGGCCACCAAGTGCTTTTTAGAAAGTCAGTAGGGCTTTTGCCCAGTGAGGTTTCTAACTGGCTATTGGAAATTTGGTTGGCCAAAACTTTGCTTTGGCAGTAGCTGCTACACAGCACAAGGATCTTCCTTGTGACTGAATATATGATGTGGCAGCCATTTTGTGATAGGCTCCACCTTCTGAGGCAGCCATTTTGTGACTATGCCCACAATGCTGTGTCAGAATTTTGAAGGTACAGTGGGATGTGCATAAGTAATCCTTTAACAACCTGCAGGCTCAAAAGGGTTGGGGATCCCTGCACTGTACCTTACTGGCTCACAGGAGTACCATAATAAGACACAAGGAAGAGAACATTTCCCCAGTGCAAAGCTTTGCTCTTGGAGTGCTTGGAAAATGTTAACTCCTCCCAACAAAAGCAGGCCTTATGAATTCCATGCAATAAAAATTAATCATGATTAGTATTGCACAAAAAAGGCATGTCCAGTATTCTTTTTTTTATCCCAGTTTGCACTGAATCTTATTCATATTAGTTCTCCATCCCACATGACTTTTGTGCCTGCAGGATCCATAATTCTCAGAATATTATTTTTGAGTGGTTAAAGAGGATGCCTCCTTTCTTTTTCGTTGAAAAGCTGGGTAGATTGAACTCCCAGACAGAATTTTGATTGCCGTGATGTCTGGAAAGGAGCTGATTAAATTAACTTTTAAATAATATTGGAAAGGATCTTTGCCACCAATGGTTTTCTTTGGTTCTAGCAAAGCTTCTTCTCTTTGGCATCACCTGTGCTGCCCAGGCTTTCCCAAAGGGTGCAAAACTTGGGAACAAACACAGCACTTTCTCCTGATACCAGGAGAGCTACCCTTTATACAACATTGTTCATGGAGTATTTGATTGCAGACAAAATGGTTGGTGGTTAACTGAAAGTATTGATCAATAATGCAGGGTGCCAACATGACAACAAATAAGTAACCAAGTGTGTCTATTGCATTTTGCAATAAAAATCTGATCATACACAAAGAAACAGAGAATTATGCCTGTCCAATTATGCCTGGCTAGCTTGCGCATTCATATCTGATCAGGGATTTGAACCTAGGTGGAATTTTGTTCCATGGACTGTAAAGACACTTGCTTTGCTTTTCAGGTTATGTACTGTGAATGCATTCAATTACCAGTGGAGCTTTCCACCAATGTAGGGAGCCATGTTGTAATAAAGAGACACATTCTGCTGATAGATGAGTGACAGTTTAGTGGGAGACCTGGGTTCAAATATTCACTTTGCTTTGAAGCACGACCCTGAGCCAGACACATTCTCTCAGCCTAACCTACCTTGTTGTGAGGACAAGAGGGCCCAGGGTGCTGATCTGTATTCCTTGAAGGCAAGGGCAGGATTAAAATATCCTAGACTGGTGATTCTTGGCACCAGGGCAGAATAATGGATTCATAGTCAAGTGTCAGCTTTAGAAGCCTGCCTCTAACTTGAGTGGTTCCTCTGTTGGAGGAAGAGCCACATAAATTGGAAGAAGGCTTCAGACTTAGCTGCATGCCTTGGGTTAGTTAGTAGTTCCCAACCTTTTTGGCGCAGTGACCCTCAAGTCCATATTTGCTTGGTACAGCAACACATCAATTTATTGTTCATGTGAATTTTGGACCTTGGGTCTTTGGCAGCCATTGCTTTCATGCATTTTAAGGATGCCTGTTTTATAACCATGACCGGAGGCCTCGATGCAGAAATTTACTTAAACCAATAAAACTGCAAAACCTATGACAAACTTTCACAGGCTTCATGACCCACTTTGGGGTCAGGACTCACAGGTTGGGAATTGCTCCCTTAGGCTCTAGCACTTGAAGCCTTTTATACTGGGAGAAAGTCTCAGCTCTGGCCTGCTGCTTTCTCTGGTATTATCACACACATCTTGGTTACTGGATTCTCTTTTCTGCAGGATCACTGAAATCCTGCCTCCATTCCAGCGGGTCATACAGCCTGAAGAGATGTGGCTGTATAAAAACCCCTATGTGGAGTCTGACCACGTGCCTGCCAAGCCAATGTTTGTAAGTATGCCTTCATCCCAACCATTTTGTGTCGTGTAGGCTGTGCTTGAAGTATATGGCTTATTTCGAGTGGGCGCTGCTTCTAATCTGTATCCTGTGTGGGCTGTACAAAGTGGCATGCATTCATAAGATAGCATCTGCGGTAATGCAGATGGGAAAAGAAATGAAGCAAGATGATACTGCTGAATCTTGATAAAGAAAGATCTTTCATAGTCAGCAGGGCTTTTTTTGAGCAGGAACGCACAGGAACACAGTTCCGGATGGTTTGGCATCAGGGGGTGTGTCCTAACATGCAAATAAGTTCCTGCTGGGCCTTTTCTGCAAAAATCCTTGTGTGATACAATGGCACTGTCAGGGGGTGTGGTCTAATATGCAAATGAGTTCACCCTGGGCTTTTTTGTAGAAAAAGCCCTTGTGGTCAGAATTCTTAGTTTTATGGAACAAGATTAGTCAGTGTTTGGGCACAGAATGGGTGTTTTTTGATTGATGAAAATGCATCAGTCAACCAGTATTTGGTTGTTATCTTTTTAAAAAGTAAATATTAAGATATGTTCTAATGCAGAGCTCTGTTTTCTTGAGAGGCCCCTCTCCAAATACAATTTAAATTGAAGAACTTTCCCCTCTTTGTAAGAGCTGGACTAAATATCCTACAAGGTTTTCTCCACAATAAAAGGAGGGGAAGCTTAAACACATAGAGTAACTGATGCTGAATATTGTATCTAAACTCACTCGCCTCTGTGTGGATACTCAACCATGTAGGGTGGAGGTCTCTGCATACATAGGTAACCCCCTGCAGGTGTGCAGAGAATTATGGTGGAGGGGGGGACCCTTAAAAACCAGCCTGATGAGGATGGATTATGCTCTAGAAAAAACAGAATGTTGACAGCCACTAAAGGTCAACTGGGGCAGTCCTGGAGAAAAATGATCTGTCCCTTTAGTGTGTGAAAGAAGGCAGAAATCTCTCTTAAAGGAATAGGACACTTTTTCTCCTGGAGGTTGGAAACCCTTGCTGGAAGGAGAGATGGAATTAGCCTGCTGAAGACCCTGAGAGTTCCTAGAATCCTGGAGGGGAACATTTTAATGAGCGGGATAGAATTCACAAACTCTCAGGTTCCCAGTTCCTGACAACTTATTAAAAAGTATTTAGCACAATATTGAATTATTAAATGATATTAACAGAAACATCACAAAAATGGTGGTTTTATTCCTCTCTCTGTATGCATTCAGCAGATACATTAACAAATACTGTAGATTGTTTTAAGGACAACCGGATGTGTATCTGTTGCCAAAACCTGAAATATTGTTATAACATAACCTAAAAGGAGACAGATGGAACCTTGGCTGAACCAGTTCCAGGTATTTGGTCACCCCAAGCAAGACATGCCCAGTGCTTTCTCCAACGCAACTCCCAGCTGGGTGTGACTGATCTCCAGACTACAGAGATCCATTCTCATGGCAAAAATGGCAGCCTTGGAGGGTGGACTCTGTGGCATCACATCCTTGTTGAGCTCCCTCCCTCCCCAGGCACTGCCCACAAGTCTCCAGGGATTTCCCAAGCTAGAGTTGGCAACTGCAAGGGCTTGTCCACTTGGTGTATCAGCAGCCTCCACAGTTGTCTGGGTGATTTGATGACTGAAGGGTTCACAGTGTTGTAGCCTTGCTGAAGCTAAGTACATCTGGATCTGGGCAGTGTCTCATCAGGAGACTTTCTGGGCAAACTGTGTAAGCCACAAGTGTTCAAAAGAATATTTTTTAAAAAGACAGGATAAGAGGAAAAAACAGCCCAACACAGAGAGCCTTCTAAACAAGGGTACAACATAGGAATTATATGCTTATGGAAAACGTTGTGATGCGACGTCACCCCAGAATTGGAAACGACTGGTGCTTGTACAGGGGACTACCTTTACTTTATGTCTGCATCACATGCAATTCCTTACAACAGTGCTGTAAGGTAGTCTGAGATTGTTATTTTCTTTGTGGGGAGGGGGGACTGAGCCTGAGGGGAAATGGCTTCCTTAAAGCCATTTAGGGAGTTTATGGTGAAACTTGAACGTATCTCATTCTTAAGTCATTGGCTACAAGCAATACATTTTATTTGTTTGCATTACAACCTGCTTTTCTCAATGTAGCCATCATAAAACAGTCTGGAACAAGACAGTTAACAGGACTCTTTAAATGTTAAAATGAACAAAAAGATAGCCTGGGGAAATGGCAAAGCATTTGCGATGCGTAGCTTCCTTTTGCTTTTATTCTTTTTTCACAGCATTGCTGACTAAGCCTGTCTCTTTCCTCCTGTTGCAGTTCATTTCTTTTTTATCTCCCTTGGTCTTGATTCTTCTGGCCAAATTCTTCATGAATGCTGACCAAGAGGATATGCGGGAAGCATGCCTAGGTGAGCTTGAGCGGTGGTGATAGTAGGGGTGGGTGGGTAGATGGGGAGCATTGAGCTGTACGGTGGCTGGGCAGGGTCAGAATTGTTTTACTATTTGAAGTAAGTGTGGCTTTTCTACATGCCTTATTACACAACCATCTGTCAAACAAAGCTGTCCTCTCCTGATAACATCAGCCAGGTCAACTGCTGGACAAGAGGACAAGGGCATAGTTGTAGTTAGGATGTCAGAATAGGGTCTGGGAGACTCAGGTTTGAATCTCCGCTCTGCCGTGGAAGCTCCCTGTGTGACCTTGGGTCAGTCACATCCTTACAGCCTTGCTGGGTTGTTGTGAGGATAAAATGGAGGAAAAGAGTGATGTATACATCAGTCTGCACTCCTTGGAGGAAAGGTGGGATAAAAATGTGCCAAATAAATATAAAAAAGATATTGGATTTATATCCCACCCTCCACTCCGAGTCTCAGAGCAGCTCACAATCTTTTATCTTCCTCTCCCACAACAGACAGTCTGTGAGATGGGTGGGGCTGAGAGGACTCACAGCAGCTGCCCTTTCAAGGACAACCTCTGCCAGAGCTATGGCTAACCGAAGGCCATTCCAGCAGCTGTAAGTGGAGGAGTGGGGAATCAAACCTGGTTCTCCCAGATAAGAGTCTGTACACTTAACCACTACACCAAACTATGCCTTTAGAGACTCTTGAACTCCTTTCCCCATTGTCTTGCTCATCTTTACAGGGATTAGAATTGAGCTGTTAACAATCCTGTTGATGACATGAACTCTTCTTTCTCCAGGGGCCAGCTTGGCTCTTACGCTGAATGGAGTCTTCACCAATGCTGTGAAGTTGGTCGTAGGCAGGTTAGTGCTTCCCAGCAACTTATCTGTGCCAGTATTTCTCTTGGGCCCTCCCATTCCAGTTTTGATGGCCAAATGCTGAGAGTTTTGTGGTGGGCCACATCTTTGGGAAAGCCTGCTTGAGTTGCTTGACCTCTGATTTTAATCCAATTTCAAGGGGCATGCCAAAGGTCCCCAGTTCAGTCTCTAGCTTGCAGGGCTGGTTCCAGGTTTTGTTGGACCCTGGGCAGAGAGTGCTTACCTCCCTTTCCCTCCTATGCTCACCACCAGGACCCCCCTCACACTTCCCTTTCTACCCCTACCCATGTACCCTGCCTTTGAGCAAGAACAAAGGGCAGAGCTTCCAATGAGGTTAGGATCCCTTTTGTGTTTGTGTGCATGTGTGTGTGTGTAGTGTCACAGTCTGCTTTCTGAAACAGGTTAGAAGCTTTGTTATAAAAGATTAAACTGCAGCACATACACAGAAAATAGCCATCAAAGTTAAACGATCTGAACCCAGGAAAAGGAAGATTCCGCTTTTAAAACTTTCTTAAAAACTTCTGCCTGCTTTAGTGAAAACCTCTTCCCTCCCCCCTCTTCAAAGTCTTGATCCTCATGGATATATTCTAGGTGGTGCAGCCAGTGAGGTCCTTTGGCACATCGCCCTTGTCTCTCTTCCCAGCTCAGGTTTTTTATGATGCCCATTCATCTCCTTCTTCGGCAGGTGGAATAAATGGGCTTTTTCACACTGACGCCCAGTTTCTGTTTTCCCTGACTCTCCTCAGTTGTGGAAATAAACAGTTGCCATGGGTTCAGAGTCCTCAGTCGTAACAATCAGTACTCTGGGAATTCTCTAAAGCTCTCTGTCTCTGCAGCGTGATTGTTGGAGTCAAACTAGAACAAGACAATGTGAGAGCCATAACTGGATCCTCCCACTGTTTTTAGAATGCTAAAATCAGCCACATGGAGAATGAGGGCCATGCCTGGGTAGAGGGAGTTCAATACTTTCTCCTAGGTGGTTGCGCCAGTTGAAGCTAACTCCCCACATGTACATGTACACATGCATTGTCCCCAAAGGGGAAAAAAAGATGGGCAAACCATACTTTTTCCCTATAAGAACTACAGTGGGGATAGTTTTGATTAGGGGGTACCCTACATGGCTCCAATTTGAACTGGACTGCTGTGTAGCTGATATTAGGGATTTAAAGTGCCAAGAGGATCCGGTCAGCTCTGGCAGCATCTTGTTTCATGAAGTCTAATTTGAAGTTGAGCCAAACAAAGGCAGAGACCTGCACATTCTTAAGAGACCCCTGGAATTGGGTGCAGCAGGGGCTTTTTTGGAGCCTAATAAAAGAAGCATCCTATGGCAGCAGCTTCCTCTTTCAGCTCTTGTTAGCACTGCAGAGTCTCATCCTTTTGCTTCCTTTCCTCACCACAGGCCTCGGCCCGATTTCTTCTTCCGCTGCTTTCCAGATGGTCGGGCAACCACTCAGCTGTTGTGCACGGGTGACGCAGAAGTAGTGACGGAAGGGCGCAAGAGCTTCCCCAGTGGGCATTCTTCATGTAGGTTTGACGGTTGCCTGGATGCATTGCGGGCAGGAACAGGAAGCCCTGATCAGATTTGATAACGATCAGCTTACTGCTAGTTCTTGACTGTGTGCCTTATATTCTCCTAGATCTCTTAACCCTGCATCTGCAGCAGATTGAACCGGGGGCTGCTGTTCAGTTCATCCGCAACAGCCAGAATCATTCAGATGGCTTGTACTAAAAGGCCATTTCTGGAACTGAGCTGTCTGTCAGCCAGTTCTTGACTGAGCAACGTGTGCACTCCAGTCCCCAGAGGAGAGGGCAGTCTCATTGGGCAGATATGTTTGCAGAGCTGATAACTCCAGGTCGTGACCCCAGATATATGCTGCAGGGAACAGCCAACCAGAAGGCCTCTCTGCAATGTTCAGTGTCCAGTCTAGGCTCAGGCATTTCCTATGCCCATCTCATGCCTTTAGTGTTGAACCCTTTGAACAAGTTCTGTGGGTTCTATGTAGTCTAGAACAAGAGAAAGCATGCACCATGGCACAGACTATCTAGTGCACATGGGACTTGTTCATAGGAGGCAATCCTAAATATTCCTAAACTTTTGTTTTAGCTCTGAAGCTATGTAGCAAGAAATTCTTCTGCAGATGCACCCAAAGCATTGTGAAAATTAGGATTTTATACCTTTTATATTAATCTTGGGGGAGAGGGCTCATTCATACATTTTGCGTCTTCATAGTTCCTAGTAACACTTGAATAACAGAATCAAGTGGATGTTAGTATCCCTTGAGAGCCAGTGTGGTGTAAAGGTTAGGGTGCCAGACTAGGATCTTGGATGTGATTGTGGGAACCTCTCACACGATTGCCTGTTCCAGGGGATTCTGTTGTTCAAATAATGCAAGGTTAGCCATGGGAATGCAGCAGTTGCCCAGTTCCTGTAAAATATGAGGCAGTCCTGAGAGGACACTTACAGCATTGCTGCTGTCTACAAAATTCAAGGCTAGCCTGCTCTATAAACTGCCCAGATACCGCGTTCAGGCTGCTTTTACTTAAAGGGAGTGTATGAAGATGGTTGAGTATTATTGGGGTCTCACAGGGATCCCCCTTCCTATCTTGCAGTTGCTTTTGCTGGTCTTGCCTTTGGCTCCTTCTACATGGCAGGGAAGCTCCACTGTTTTGCACCCGGTGGGCGTGGGCAGTCCTGGCGCCTCTGTGCCTTCTTGACACCACTCTTTGTCGCACTGCTCATTGCTTTGTCCCGTACCTGTGATTACAAGCATCACTGGCAAGGTGAGTGAAGGCTTCCTGGGACTTTGGGGATGATGATGGAACAAGGGATGACAACGGGTTGTATTGCTTAAGCACGGTAACCCTTCCTCTAAGTCAGGGATGGTGAATTTTGTGGAGCCTCCCTAGCAAGGGTTCTCAGGGACCACATCACCTCAGGCTCTGTTTTTAGAGAAGTAGAAAATGTTTCCCTGAGTTCACACTCAGGCTCTGAACAGATGAATGAACAACCCTGTGGCTCTTCTGGCCACACTGAAGCTGGTCAGCAACTGATCCCAGCTTCCTCTTCAATCCTGACATTATGTTCTGCTCTTATATTTATACTTGGAACCTTCTGTACAGATATGGTCATGGGGGCCAGATAAACTCCTGTTGCGTGCCTAGTGCTGTTTGGGGGTTGCTGTAGCACACAGTCGAAAACAATTTACCAAAGCCAGGCAAGAGTTCATGTATTGGGTTGAGATAGGTTTTTAGTTCTGGCCTAATGGCAGTAATTATTGGGTGGGGTTTGTAGAATTTAGACTCCCTGAATGTTATCTTGTCTCCAGACTGAATTTCCACTGATTCCGCCTCCCCTCTTCAGACCCCCCATGTCATTTCTCAGGGTCCCCTATCTCCCAGGAGAAGCCTTTCATGGAGACCAGTGGGATGCAAGGAGAGAAGTAGCAAAGTTTTTGTTCTGCTGGTGGAAAATTTAGTTTGGTTCCAACACATTAAGCACTGATTGTTGATCATGGGGGCTTAGGGTGGTAGGAGTGCTGGGTAGCCCTTCTAATAGGGATGCTAATACCAAGCTGTGCAAAACTTCAGGCACAAAGGCTGGGGCAGATCTCCAAATGCCCAGGCATGCGCAAAGAGCTGTGTAGATGCTATAAGGGGATAGGTGTTCTCAGAACCACCATTTGTAAAGCTGCCTGCAAACATGACAGGGAATGGTCTTATCATATGGAAGGAACAGCTAGGCTTATATGACCTCTGGCAGAATATAAGCCACAGGGTTGCTGTAGACCTCACTCCTACCAGAGAAACCACCATGTTGCTACATGGTGCACTCCTGAAGCAATGCAAATACTGGCACAATAGTAAGTCCTGACTGTTGTGCAACTTTCACATTTGCTGATGCACTGGAAAAACACTCAGCATGCAAAGGCTTGTGTCCCAATCCACTGCACACCTGATTTAAAGCTGACTAATCTACAGTGTTGCAACCAACAATAACTGGTTGGGTGTGAGTTTGGCAAGTCAAAAAGATCCCAGGTTCAGTCCACAGCATCACCTATGAAAGTATATCTAGTGAGCTCCTCTTCCTGATACTGAGAAAAGAGCTCCAGGGAAGCGCTATTGGACTGAGCTTGATAGGCCTCTGATCTAAGTTGATATACTGTCTTATATTGGACAGGACATTTTCTTCCTTTTTCATTGGATTTGCTGTAGGCAGCAGGCTTGGTGCCAGAGATGTCCAAGCAGATGCACAGCTCTGGAGATGATGAGCAAGTGATTTGTTTTTTTAATTAGATAAGCTGCTGTTAGATAGCCCTCGTTGAATTGACCTTTGCATTCTTTTTCTTCTTTTCCTCTCCAAGATGTAATGGTTGGCTCAGCCATGGGCCTTGCCTTTGCGTACCTGTGCTACAGACAGCATTACCCACCTCTGACGGACCCCAACTGCCATCAGCCGCTGCAACGCAAGTCCAGACTCTCTGCCCCCGAGAGGCAAAAGTTAACCCTCTCTGGTTTTAACCTAGATGTATAAAGGATACTCTTGGGGAGAAAGGAGGTACAGCCCTCCACAGGACCCTGTGCCTGGAGGGGGGGGGAATATTCCCACTTTAAAGGGCCAGCATGCTCCTCTTCCCTTCGTCATGAGCCTGTTGGCAGAGAAAAGAGTATTGCGTTTGGTGTGCACTGAAATGGAGGCGAACCATCGTCTTATCCCTGGCAGTGGTATCTTACTGCAAAGGATCAGCCCTGGATCCACTCTAAGGCCTTTTGCACAAAGCGTTTAGTGTACAGTTCTGGAGCACTGGTGGGATCAAACAACAATCCAGTCCAATTCTTTGCTGCAAGGCGGAAAATATTCTGCAGGGCAGTTGCTGTGGTTAACTCAAGCAAACCTGGGTGCATGTTAGCTCACCGTGCATTGTAACACCACGTATGCAGCATGGCTTTAGCATGCAGGGGCAGGTTAGCTTTGTTTGCTGCCTACTCAGCTAGTACCTGCCTTTTAAAAAAATACACCCCAACTCCGTCTTACACAGAGAGGTCATGTTGGACTTAGGTATGGCTTTAGGAATCTGTATTCCTTTGACTGCCTCCAAGAGATGGTTTTGCACTGTATGACCAGGTTATTCATTGCATATTGTCCAGGCCCCATGCTTATCTTGGTAACTGATGCCAATGTTGGGGTCTTGACCATTTTAGCTTCTGTTTTGGAAGGCATTATTATAGTCTTTATGAAGGTAGAGCTTGGAAGCAGCAGCTGTTGATGGTGGAGAAATGAGGGTGTGCAAGTCCTTCCATGACCTGGAGATGGCGTTTCAGGGTGTTCCTAGGTTTTGTTTTGTTGCATGACTAACCACTTCCTATCCCTTACTTCATATCAACTTTTACCCCCCCCCCCCATTCCCTCTTTATATTCAGTCCCTAATCTGTACTCTGAAAGTATCCATACTCTGACTTGAGTCTTAGTACATGCAATCTGGTGCATTTGTTTTGAATGTAGCTCTTGCATCTTTTTTGGTGCAGAGCAAATCTAGCTGTAATCATGCCAGCACAAAATACATGACTATTGAAACAGGTTCAAGCTACTACATATACCTTTAAAGCAACAAGGCCAGTTTATATTTCTTTGACCCCTTTAGGGACGAACAGACTATAAGTACTTTAAAATATTTTTTATCATTCTAATCCTTAGAAATTGGCCAGGGATAGGATTTGAGGGCCAGAACCTCATAAGACATAGGGGATCTCTGATAGAGTTCCCATATGTGCATTGTAGTTTGAATAATGGGCCATAGGGGGCAGTATGGGTCAGGGCCATGACGGTGGGAAGGATTTTCTGAATTCTCCCCCTTCCCCAGATGCTTTAAGCCCTAGGAGATAAAGAGTCACAATAGGGATACTTGTCTTTTTCTCATCCTGGAGCATAACAGAATTCCTGCATGCCCAGCCCTGCAACAAAGCAAAAATTGTTCCCTGGTTCAGAAAAACAGCATGTAAGGAGGTTAAAGTCCCTTTTCTCCCAAACCATGGTCCCAATTCAAACTGGGTGCTGTGGCATTTGTCTGCTGTCTGGCTGTGGGGAATGCAAGGGGGGGGGGGGTCAGGATACCCACCCCAACTCAAGCAAAAAACTTATTGTGTAGGGAGTTTGGCTCTGTGTGGCTTGTGAGTATGGCCTAAGTGATAATACCCAGAAATGCCATGCAATTTAGCATAGTGCATGCGAATTAACACAAGCAACCCCATTACCAACACTAGCCATTTTTTTGCCATACAGAAAACACAACATCTGACCTGCTTCTGGTAGGGGAGGAGAGCATTTTTTTCACAGGAGCAGCATGCAGGGTAGCATGACATTGCACAGAAACTGGAAAGAAAAAAGCCTTTACAAGGTTGGTCAGTTACCATGTGGTTCGAACAGTGGCTCGCCAGAGAGCCCTGAGCAAGAGGATGGCAGTTATCACTTGTTGTTTCTTCTGCTCTCCCCACTGTAGAAATTAAAGGAATGCTGCCTCTGGATAGGGGTGTTCCACTCCACTTTTGCAGGCAGTAGCTGTCATCTCAAGCGTTAGAACACTTTCAAGCTTGCTCATTTGTACTTCCTGTTAAAATGAGGCTAGCCTGAACATTTGCAGAGGGAAGAACTGTAGGTTGTAATGTAAGGATTACAGTGCTCACGTTTGCCTTTTTAATATTTTATATGTTTTTAGAGACCAAATCAGGTCACTCGAGTCTCATGGTTGTTGGTATTTTTTAAAGTGTCAAATCAAATAAATGCCGGTACTTTAAATGACAAGAGTCGCGTCCCTGCTGTGATCCTTGAATCAGTCTTTTAACAAAAATTACATGGGCTTGCACTGAACAGGTAAGGTTTAGCTCAAGGTTATTGTGTTCCAAATCCCAGCTTGACCTACCATTCCCCCTCTTGCTTGGTTAAGTATTTGTCGTTAATGTTCCCTTTAAGCTGTGGAGTCTTCTGACCAGAAATTCTGCTTTGTGCGCTACTACCATTCAAGTTGTGAGCTACTGCGTAAATTAGTTTGCTCTGGGACCATTTTTCATAAGCTAAGAGTAAGACAAAAATGCGTGAGCCAGAGGCTAAAAAACTGAGCTAGCTCACACTAACTCAGCTTAGAGGGAACATTGTCATCCGTCTTCAGTATTACTGATGACTGACAGGAAGATTCTAAAACATTAAAATTGGTGCATTCAAAAGAAATCCCCTTTGCTGTATAGCAGTGACTGGGGGTAAAGGCCTTTCCCCTTGCTGATTCAGCACAGCAACAAGTAAGTGTAATGGGTTAATGGCCTCCATGAAGGGTTACATTAGCTCTCCTTCCACAGTAATGCAGTGTCTACTTAGGAGTAAAACCCCATTGACTTCTCAGACATATGTGCATGAGATTAGACTGTTTTTAATTTGCAGCTAACTATCTGTAAAACACAGGATGCTTGTGCACTGTGTTCACCCAAGATGCGGCTTAGTTTCTGGAAGAACTGCTGCGAAAGCATGAAAAATAAGGTAAGTTTGCCCTGCGTGCATTTCACTGCAAATAACCAAAAAGGGTTAATTAAACCAAATTTCAAAATATAATTTATAAAATGAGTTTTAATTATCCATAAATTACACATACAGCATAAATATCAATGGTTTTTGTTGTGCCATATTCTTTGACTAGCTATATATGAATAGTAGAGCAGTATTTATGTCATGTGTAATTTATGGATGATTAAAGCCCATTAAAAGTTTTTTTAAAAATTATATGTAATTTGAGGTTTACTAATTAGCCCTTTTTGATCATCGATTTGTTTTCAGGGTTGTGTCCCCTCTCCCCATCTTTTTTTTTACTCCAGTTCACTGCAGTTCTCTTTGGCCTCCAAGGTCACCACCTGAAGCAAAACATTCTAGTGACTGCCACAGGTGGTCTGCAGCTGACTTTTAGTCAATGCAACCCTGACCTAGCTTGACAGCAAGGCCTCACTGGCACAAATTTGTGTCCTGTTAGTTCTGTAATGTAAACACAGCTCAGCAGGGCTGTCTTGGCAGAACCACTCAGAAAGCTATTTCAGATGTATATATTAATAATGGTTGTTGTGATTACACCAGTGTTAGGTCAGTGCTGACTGCAGCAGACATGAAGTGTGAACAAGAACGTATGTCTTTGAACAGGGGCTCCAACACACGATGGTTAGATCATCTGTCATTCATGGTTTCTTGCAGTGACTGCATAGGATAATGCAGCAAGCAGAACTATTGCACATAGCATGGAGCTGTTCCAAAAGGAAGTGGATTTGTGTGTCTTAAAATACCAGCACATTCAGGGACTTTAAAAAAACAGAAAATGGCAGTATGGAGTAGCAGTAGAAGTTTCGATTATAGCTATGTCTCATTCCTTGCCCTCAGCAAGGGATCATGTGTGTCTGGGCGCAGGGCTTTTTAAAAGCAGGAATGTAGTTCTGGCTGGCTTGGAATTGGGGGTGTGGCCTAATGTATATATGAGTTCCTGCTGGGCTTTGTCTACCCAAAAAAGCCCTGTCTGGGTATAACCTGAATTGTTGGGTATATTTCTGCTACAATGTATATAACTGGTTGCAGGGAAGCTAGCTTCTTGGCCACTGGGTTGTTTTGTCTTGGCTTAGCAGTCAGGTATAAACACTTAAAGTTGCTCTTAAACCTGTGCTAGAACCCTGCATTTCTTCGGTCTTTGCTTCCTCTAGCATGTATGAATGGAGCTTGTGGGGTGGGAGAGAGAACCTTTGCACTGTTAATTCACTTTAGCATTCTCCTTGCAGAAGACAAGAAATACGCCAAAGCCATATGTTTACTGAAAAAGAGATTAAATAACTTTTTTAATAGACATATTTTACAAAGTGCATAAATTTCAACAGCTGTTGTTGTGACCCGACTGGCCAAGGCTGGATTCTTTTCTGTATCCACCCCCAGAGGTTCTAGCCCAGAACTCGGTCACACCAAATGGTGTTGTTGCTCAGTCGCAGCTGAAGCACTGGTGGATGAGGTGGTGAGTGAGGCAGGGGCAAGAGTGCAATCACATAGGGAGACTAACCCATGAGACAGGATGTATTGATAAGAGTATACAAAGAGTACAGCATGATCACACCCACCCCAAAAACACCCACCAAGGAATACATTGCTGGCTACCGCTCTTGTTGAAGAGCTTTCCTGAACTGTGAGCAAATACCTGGAAACAAGGGACACTTTTTTTACTAAACAGTTGTGCCAAGATTTAGGGCTAGTGCATATGAAGTAGCTGTGCAATTGTACTACAGTCCCTGGTTTATAACCTAGCCCCCCAGTGTGAGCACATGAAGCCCCTGTGCAGTCACAGTACAGTACCTCTTCTACCTGACTGACATCCTATTTCAGTAGCATGAGTGGCCTTTGCTATGCTTTTCACTGTAGCCAAGAGAAACCATTTGGTCTGCCTTCTGAATTATCACCCTGGTCATGTGAACTGTCTCCTAATGGTCAATTGACTGGGATTCCAAGAGGAAACTGACCTCCATGGAAGTAAGCAGAGGCCGGACTGGTCATTCCTTGTTGCTTACTAGGGCCCCATCACTCGCCAGGGTTTACATTTGGCAACATATTGTGTAAAGCAGGCTGCCTACGTGCTGCAAGTGGCCCTGCTCTTCCTCTTGATCCCAACTTTCAGAGTTGGCTATGCATACTGATGTTCTCTCGCTGATCACTACAATGCCTCGCACTATAGGTTCTCTGACAACGTTGGATTTTCTTTCCAGCACTCTTGGAGCAAAATGTGCTCTTCTTGCTGCAGCTGAACAAAATGTGTCTGTGCACAGCTATCCTCAGGACCCTCCACCTTCATGGAACGAACAGCTGCTTGCACAACACACTACACAAAGGAGAGCTGGGAAAGCCCACGGTGGATCTCATGCTTATCAATATGGGGTATAATGAATATGCTCACAGTGCCACAACTGAGTCAACAGGTCACATCTTGGGAGCGTACAAAAAAGGAGCAAATTTGCAGCTTTCCGCACAACTGTCAGTTTCTCCTTATGGAAGCATCTTGTCCCCATCCCCCCCACCCAACACAGCCACTGTACGGATCACCTGACAATGGTCAGCAGAGCAGGCCTGACTGTAGTAAAATGGGTTTGGAGAACCTCTTGCTTTGGTCTGTAGCTCCACCTGTTGGGCAAAGCAGCAGCAGGGAAGGGTACAGAACAAAATAAATCCATAGAGAACAAAACCGTGATGCTGGAATACACAAGTGCTGCTACACAACAAAGGTTTATAAATATACCCCCACAGAGACACAATAAGGAGTTATTCACTCAAACGTGACATCACCTTAACCAATGCTGCTCTCTTGTCCCAGAGGTTTCCAGCCAAAGTAGTGATGTGAAGTTCTAGCACCGATTTCTAGCCACATCTAGTGCAGTTCTAGATTCGACATAGCTGGTATTGCAACTTAACACACACCTGCCTCTAAGCCAGAGGGCACAGCCCGGAGAGTCAGTGTGCAACAAGTATGGTATGAGGCCAAAAATGCTTGCCACACTTCCGCTGTTACTGGGACAAGGAATGCTCCAGGTTGTGGGGGTGAAGCATGCTGGGCGCATCAGCGACAGATGAGAGAAGGTGGAGGCGATGGGACAGGAAGTCTTGACAAGCTTCCACTTCGGACTATATCTAAGAAAATTGGAAAGATCAGCCATGTTAAGGCAGTTTTGCTTATGATGAGAATGATGTTATTGCTGCTCTCTGAATAATGCAGGTAATGAGGGGCCGGTAAACACAATCAGGGAAGACTACTGAGTATATCTAATAACTGTATAAGAGATTTCAGGAACTCTAGTAAGATTCAACAAGAGGCTCAAAAAAACCAGACAAATCTGTTGTAGTAACCTACAGCTCAATAAACAATATATTGATAGCACTTACATAAATACTGTATATTAATTTAAGGAAAGTTGCCCACCCTCCCATCAGGCACAGCAGGATAAACCCAGAAGAACACGAAGTCTCTCTGGAAAATTGTGCCTTTTTCTCCCCTGTGCCATCAGAAAGACTAGAGTTTGATCCATTGAGGCTACTTACAAAGAAGAGAATCAGCATAGTATACTGATATATGGAAGGAAGCTGGGCTGATGTCAATGTTACTCAGTACCTTGTTGTAATGAATTTAAGGTTACCTTGCTGTAATGAATTTAAGATGACATTTCTGAGACTGTTAATGGTCCTTGAGGGCCATTTGACTCTTTGCCACATCAAGGCAAAATGCCCCCCCCCCCCCAGCATGTTCCAGTTTAACAGCAAATTCCTGACCTCTGTTCAAAGAAAACCCAAGTGACTAATCACAACTGGGCAAAAATTCACACGATACCCACACAAGATCTATTAAAATATATGGAGAGGCCTTAAGGTAGAGAAGTAGAACTGCTCCTATAGAGAGCTACAGCTGAAAAATGTTGTGAGCCTGTTGCAATTGCATGGCTTGTTTTGTTTCCTGAAACATCAGAAGCTTCTGCCATGTTGTTGATCTGGCTGATCTAAGCCGAAGTAGAAGCAGTGGAAGAGAGTGGGCAATTTTGTCTGAGAAACAAAACGACTTACATTTGGTAACTAGACTGATGCAGCATGTCAGTCTGGCTTTACAGGAGAGGCTGGTCCAGGCTGATGCCCTGCGTTTGGTAAATCTCTTTCAGCAGCAACAGTGCTGTGTCTTCCGACACCCTAGAGGTTAGGAATAGGGAATTAAACAGAATAACATGAGTGCCTTTCTCATGAAAGTGCACATGGCAAGCCTATCCGAGTCAGATGTGACAAGCCTATCTAGACTAAGATGAATCTGTGAGGTGCTCCTACGATGCCACTTAACTACATGCAGCACCTTCCCACATGCAAGGAAACTCTAGAGAAGGGCTCATCCGGGGAGGGGTTGTAGCTCAAGTGGTACAGCATGTGCTTGGCATGCAGCAGAAGGTCCCAGATTCAGTCCCTAGCATCACCACTAAAAATAAGGTCATAGGTGGTGTGATAGGCCTCAGCCTGAGACTCTGGAGAGCTGCTGCTAGTGTGAGTAGACAATACTGACTGATGCATCAATGGTCTGGTTCAGTATAAGGCAGCTTCATTAGTGCCCACGTGTGACCCTACAGCTAATCCTCAGGGCAGTTGCGGAAGAGGAGGAGACAAGCTGCAGGAGCTAATATTGCCTTCATCCAAGATTTCAGAGGCAAAAACAACGGCAAAGGAGGTGGTATACCTGCCTCTTCTCTCAAACTTAACCTTTTTTCTCAGCTTGGCCAGCATGAAACTAGATGCAGCTGTGCCTGCCATCACTTTGATGTCTTCATTCAAAGTGGCAGAAAAACCATAACAGATGCCAGCCGCCAGCCTTCCATAGGGTGAATTTTACTCATAGGCCCCCACTGCAGACTCCTAGTCATTTGATTTTTAAAATGTCAGCACTCTTAGACTTATGAAAGCCATTTTTCACTGGGGGGCAGGGAGGAAACCCTGATGAAGAGTCAAAGATGGTCCACTACACAGATTATTGGATGTGCCTAAGAAACCCAGAAACCACCTGAGTTCAGACATGAACTTGCTCAGATTTCTTTTCAAGGGGTTGGGTGCAGCCAAGAGAAGCAGACACTTACTTGAAACGATGGCTGTAAAAACAAGTTACTGGAGGAAAACCCATTAGTAAAAAGCTTTATTTTCTGACTTGGATCTTTTCAGCAGCAAAACTGACTAAATTCCATGACCATTAGCTTTATCTCAATTTTCAAAGTTCAACAGACAGCTACCCGCAAGGATTTCCTAAAGCAATTTAAAAGCCATTACATACCAATAGCAGAGATGGCCTTGCAGTGCAAACAAATATTCGTTAAAGCTTTCAATTGGTTTCTCTTGAAGCACATAGTCAATGCGGTGGCCCCCATTAAGCATGCCCACATTAATTGATGTGGCTTCCAGCTCCTCGGGTTTCTCATCTGAATGAAGTAGACAGACACAGCCAAGATTACATGGGGTTCCAAGTTTGTGCAGGCTATCCAATAGTAACAGGCATTGCAAGGATTCTGTACCCACTGAGACAAAACCAATTAATTTACAGTTTTAGCAGAAAAACTACACGTCATATGTTTGATGGATGAGGTTTAGAGAATAAAGAACACAAGTCCTCAAGGAGCATTTTTTTTAACAAACAGAAAAGTAGCCCATATCCAGTACCAAAGAAACTTAAGCGTAGCTTTCAACACACTCAATTGACATGAGTCAAGAGCTTTTGTTAGCTTTTGTACAGCTAACACTTTTTTTGGCAAGAACAGCAGGCACCACTGTAACTGCAAGGAAGGAGGGCACTGCTGGGATGTATCAAACACCTTACTCTTTTGCCACCTTGCTCTTTTGCATAATTCCCTCTTCACTAACCAGGTTGCTTCTCTGAACTGGCTTCAGTTTCCGATTCCTGTTCGGTATCTCCGGTGGCCCCTGCCTCCACAGCTGGCAATGAGACCCTGGTGAATGATTGCCAGGCTATCCTCAAAGAGCCTAGCAAGTTGTTTTTTATGTCAGTGCTCATCCGAGTGAGGCCCTCCTTCAGCTCTGTAAGAAGAAGAAATAGAAATGGTCCAGCAGCTGAATGTAGCAAGGCTCACACGCAACCTAGAAAGCCTGTGATTCACAAATTCTGTCAGAATTCCAGGATGCACATGTCCTTCCCGTCAACCAACCCATCCTGCTCAGTTCAGCATGAAGCCAAATCTGTCATCTATCAGATTCCCTTCTTTGGCCCATTCAATCCTATTTCTTTCGCATAGACACATTATCGTCTATACACACATGCTTTACCCAGCTCTAATTCTCATTTCCCTGGACCAGATCCAAGATAAAAGTTTTACATCCAATCAAAAGCTACTGAAATTACTGTTCTGAGGTGTGTAAGTGCATGGGGGGGGAAGGTTTCCTTTCCTTATGCACATCATCTTCAGAGGCAAGGCTAAGAAACAGTAGATAACATTTTGAGGAACTGCATTCAACTGTTGAAAACCACTTTACAAGGGGACTAGATATATTCATGGGGGATAAGTATCAGTGTCTCTTGGTATAAGCTTTTGTATGCATGTACACGTCATCAAATACATTTTGTGCATATATATGAAAGCTTATACCCAGAAATTAAACTTCGTTGGGTCTTAAAGGTGCCACTGGATTCAACCTCTGTTCTATTGCTTTAAACCAACACAGCTACCCACCTGAATCTATCACTGGCTATTTGCCATGATGACTGAGGCAAATCTCCACATTCAGAGGCACTAATCTTCTGAATCCCAGAGTCAGGAGTCAACCTCAGGGGAATGCCTTGGCCTCTATGCCCCATTGTTGGCTGTCCAGAGGAACTGGTTGGCTGCTGTGTGAGACAGGCTGCAGGACTAGATGAACTATTGGTATGATCTAGCAGGGCTCTTTTTATACTCAACTGAAGAATACTCTCAGGGATGCAAAGGGTCTCATGGAAACTGGATACTTGCCACTCCTCAACCTCTCTCATTTAAGGAGTCACTTTCCACCCACCACTTAGATAAAGCTACATTCCCCAAGGCAGAGCCCATGCCACCAGAATCAGCACTCACTGCTTTGAGATAGAGTAGGTAGAGAAAAAAATATTTTTCTCCCTTTCTCACAATACGAGAACTTGTGGACATTCAATGAAATTGCTGAGCAGTTGGGTTAGAAATGAAAAAGGAAGTACTTCTTCACCCAAAGGGTGATTCACACACGGAATTCACTGCCACAGGAGGTGGTGGTGGCTACAAGCATAGACAGCTTCAAGAGCGAATTGGATAAGCATATAGAGCAGAGGTCCATCAGTGGCTTAGCCACAGCTTATCATTGGAACTCTCTGTCTGGGACAGTGATGCTCGGTATTTTTGGTGCTGGGGGGGCACAGTGGGAGGGCTTCTAGTGTCCTGGCCCCACTGGTGGAACTTCTGATGGCACTTGGGGGTTTTTGGCCACTGTGTGACACAGAGTGTTGGACTGGATGGGCCATTGACCTGATGCAACATGGCTCCTCTTATGTTCTTATGAGATCCTGAGCACCAAATCTGCTGCCAACCTGCATTTATTCCTTTGGGGCATTTGTACAAACTTGCAAAGTGAATTGGGCCTATGATGACTTCTTGTTTCCAAGAGAAGCTGGCTGTGCAGTTCGCTAATAGGCTGGGTCTTCTAGCATTCGTTTACACTGCGATCCTAAAAAGGTCTACTCAGAATTCTACTAAAGTCTGCTCAATGGTACCCCCAGGAAAGTGTTCTCAGGACTGCACTGCCAGTCAATTCCTATGCACCTTGCCTCATGTTTCAATTTCTTACAAGGTTTTTTTTAATAGTTCTCAAATGTTTGAAAGGACAAATGGCCCAAATACTTGGAGTGGGGAGAAAATTCATAAAAGCCTGACTGAAGTAGGAAGCAGGAGAGAATACATGAAAATCCATACTGGGGTTAGAGCCATGTACATATGATAATAGAGGGACGTGGGGAAGGAGGAGCAGAATTTGTCCCACAGTTGGAAATCCCACAAGTACTCCTGGAAGAAGATACATCTGTCTAGAGCTTGTCATGTTTGGTTGAGAACTGGTACCCACAGCCTGACAAACTTTCTAGAGGCCCTCTTTGCGAGCTAAGGCCAGTCCTTGCTTATTGACAGGTAGCCCACAGCTTTCTGCATTTTGAAACCCTGAAAGGCTGGAATTTTTTCCCAAATGGAAGCTGAAATACCTGTGAATAATATTTGAGTAAACACTAACACCTGTCCAAAAGGGGCAGAATACATTTACATGAATGTGTTCAAACACCACCTGAAAATGCAAAACATTTCTTGGAGCACGCATTCAAAAGGACAATGTCTGCAAAAGGAACAGTCTCTGCATTACCTAAATGCATCCTTTTCCTGCCTTTATGATGAGGAAGCAACATAGGTTCAAATTCCACATCAGGGACAATCAAGGGCTCAATCCTGTATGCCACTGGGTCAAACTGCAGAAGAAAGAGCATAAGACATTCAATGGTATGTATTTGCATGTATCAGGGAAACAGACTTCTACCCCAGCCCCTTCTGTTAGAAAGGCTCCGAACAACTTGCCATTTGCCAGGAGTGAACAATTGTTGTGGGCCCCCATTGTGGATATGGGCTGCAGCCTGGGGAGAAGTAGGGTTAACTCTTTCCCCGCATATCATTTTCCTAATTTCAGTCTTTTCTTTCTCAGGGAGGAAAGGGGGAACACACGATGCCTGTTAGGTCTCCCTGTGTAGAACAAGTTTAACTTCAGGGTAGGGAGAGAGCTGTTAGGGGGGAAAGCACTGGGTGGGGGGGGGGAGTATTTATATCCTGCACTATTAACCAACACTGGGTTCCTGAAAGGGTTAAAAACCCTCTGCTATAACCACAATCTAAATCCTTCCCACTGTAAACCAATTCCACCCGCATTTTAACAAAGATCATGTTGTACAGTGTATCAATACAGCAAATAAGCCCAGAAAAGCAGACTGATCTTGAAATCCAGCTATAGACAGCTGCACTGAACACTGGGCAACAAGGTGAAATCTCACGTTGAACACATAAATAGGAAAGTTATTTTCTCTAGCCCAAAGTTCTGTGTTTGTGAATCCCACTGGAAATGACATTTATGAAAACAAAAATTATTAAAGCTAAGTCCAAGTCATTTGATGCTCATGTTTTATATTATCTACACAGGTAACATATTTTAATTAGCTCGGGGGCGAGGAGCAAATGGGTCCTGAAACAGTTGAAGACCCAGGAAGGGAAGGAGAAAGGGAAGGCAAGGGATGGGGACCACTTAATAGCACTGAATTCTCTTCATTTAGTGAGTTTTTGTTTATGCACTACATGTTCAAGAGCCATTTTGACCTGGGGGTGGGTGGGGAACCACAGTGTTGCTGTTCATACATACGGGATGAAAGACATGGAAGAAACCTTTGCAGGTAGGCAGGCTGTACGTTGGATCAATCCTTTTTATTCCTCGTACAGTGAGAAACATCCCAATAGGAGACCCAAAGGCAAAGAAGATCTGCGGCTTATAGATCAGCTGAGGGTAATTGGCAGAAACCTGGAAGAGTTTAAATGCAACAGACTAATTGGTAGGGGAAAAAATTGTGCAAAGCACCACAAGAGCACCCCCAGCAGGATCAGGGCAAAAAGATCTACCTAATCCAGCATCATGAGTAGCCAAAGAAATACTTCTGGGAAAGCCATTAGCAAGCCACTCAAGGCAAAAATCTCACCCCCAATTATGCTTTAGGAGAATTAATGCTTGTGTCTGAATTTACTGTTTAAAGTTGATTACCCCTAATATAGGAGAAGAAAGAAGGAGGCCCACCCAATTTGTTTCTCCAGAGAGTGTGCACCTTGATACGTCTTAATTATGCTTCCCCTCACTTCCTCTTAAGTCAACATTTTGCTAAAGGAAAAAAGACCCCTTAACAGGAGAGCTGCTCCATTTACTTGATCCAGCTACCCTTTTCTGCACTCAGCTATGTGTCCACTTACATTAAAACATGAAAGGCGTGAAAGACGGGACTTCACCCCAGCACCGAGGTATGATACACAGCTCACTTATGGAATGCAGTGCTGTGGAATGTTGTGATGGATCACAATTTAATGAGTTTAAAGGTAAGAGTTACCCAAACCTGTACAGAATCAGACTGCTGATTGGTTTTCAGTTAGCAAGAAAACATCTGCATTATTTGCATCTTGTCTCCAAGATCTAAAGCAGGCTCCCAAACAATCTTCCTGATAGAGGCAAAACTCAAACCTATTTAAGCTTCATAAATTAAACAGAACAAGAATGTTCAGACAGCTCAATAAATTATGTGTTGTTTGAGACAGCCGCTTGAATACTTGTGTAAATATTTTGGGTATAAAAAGGCCTAGTTATTACGACCAAACTAAGATACTGATGCACGAAGATTTAGAACCTGCGGGCAAGATTTAGAACCCTATGAGAGGGCAAAAACTTCAGGAGTAGTACCCTTTCCCCTACAGCCCTGGGACTGGACAAGGGCAATCTGAGATAGACAGATCTGCCCAGAGATCACATGTTCTTTAAGGCATTTAACATTAGGCTGCTGGAGGCTAGCAACTGGAAACGAAATGATCTGCAATGGTGTCCTTAAATACTTTGCTGAAAGCAATACAAACTGGCCACTAGCAGACACTACTTACTTGGTAAATTGATGACTGATCTGACCCAGTAAGGCTCTTCTCAACAGTTCAACAGTGAAGCCCAACAGGCCATTGTTCTATCTATGATGCTGTTAATGCAAGGCTGACATAATAAAGCAACTCTGAAAAGCCCGCTGATTGCTGGGGGAGGGTTACAGTTACCTGTCCTGTCACAACATCCAAACACTGGCAACTGGACTTCATATTTGTGGGTTTTATGGGCACCTTTTGCTTGACATCTCCATCTTCCCAAGCCATTGCAGGTTTTTCTCTTTTGGAATCCTGCAACAAAGTCAGACAGTTCTCTTCTGTAGCCATTTCTGCCAACACTATGCTTCCACAGCTGCCTGCCCTATGAGGTTGCTGGAGGAGCGGGAATTTCGCCTTGCAAAGATACCAGAGCAGCATGATTACTAATATTCAGCATTTCAACAGCACACTAGACACTGCATCAGAACTTGCTGATGGCATTGCTTGTCCAACCCACTGGGGCAGACAATAAAACATTCAGGTGTAAACTGCTGATCCGGACCTTAATATCTTACAAACAATAATTACAACTTATGCCAAGTTGCCTGCTAAAAATATTAACAAATGAAAAAGATCCTGCTTTGGTTGTACCAAGGGCTGGTTTAAAATGCTCTGTCTTCCCAAACAAGATACGTCCATAATTCCTCTCAAGCCAGTGGTGGCTGAACTACCACAATGCTGCCAGCCAATGGCAGTGTGGGCAGGTAATGAGAAGCATAGGCAACATCCATCACCTCCTCCTGGACCAAGGTAGCCAAGATTCACCTTTTTGAATCCTGCTGATACTGGCAGTGCCATAGGGCTCAACTCCCCCCCACCAATAATCATATAACTTTATTGGTTTTCTCAACAACATTACATAAAATGCATTGTACCAATTGAAAGAGAAGTCAGATTAATACAGGCATGGAATACAATTTTTCAGTCGTTCTAGCCTTATCCAAGAAATATATTGCTTAAGATGCATTGATAAGAAGACTTTCAAAAATAAATTAACTTTCTATAATAATGATTTCTAGGAATACTACCATTCTCTGAAAAATAGGGTCAATAAAGGGTACCAAACTGCTACAACATGCCTTTCATATTGGACAAAAGTGAGGGCTCAACTTTGACTCAGCTGCCAACACAGAATGTGTGTCTGGAAGGCAACATCTAACAATGCTCTCCTCACTGTACCACTCCAAACAGCTGCTTGGGTGGAGAACCAGTCCTGACTATACAGCAAGCTGTTATCCCAACTGGACTATTGGAATCCTACAGGATGGCAAAAAGGAAAAAAAATGCTGGTGAAAATAAGCAGAAAAACAGGAAGGAAGGAAGGAAGGAAGGAAGGAAGGAAGGAAGGAAGGAAGGAAGGAAGGAAGGAAGGAAGGAAGGAAGGAAGGAAGGAAGGAAGGAAATCAGCCAGTATCATAATGCCCCTGTATAAATCGATGGTGCGGTCTCATTTGGAGTACTGTGTGCAGTTCTGGTCGCCGCACCTCAAAAAGGATATTATAGCTTTAGAGAAGGTGCAGAGAAGGGCAACTAGAATGATTAAAGGGCTGGAGCACTTTCCCTATGAAGAAAGGTTGAAACGCTTGGGACTCTTTAGCTTGGAGAAACGTCGACTGCGGGGTGACATGATAGAGGTTTACAAGATAATGCATGGAATGGAGAAAGTAGAGAAAGAAGTACTTTTCTCCCTTTCTCACAATACAAGAACTCGTGGGCATTCGATGAAATTGCTGAGCAGACAGGTTAAGACGGATAAAAGGAAGTACTTCTTCACCCAAAGGGTGATTAACATGTGGAATTCACTGCCACAGGAGGTGGTGGCGGCCACAAGTATAGCCACCTTCAAGAGGGGTTTAGATAAAAATATGGAGCACAGGTCCATCAGTGGCTATTAGCCACAGTGTATGGAGCACAGGTCCATCAGTGGCTATTAGCCACAGTGTATGGAGCACAGGTCCATCAGTGGCTATTAGCCACAGTGTATGTGTGTATATAACATTTTTTGCCACTGTGTGACACAGAGTGTTGGACTTGATGGGCCGTTGGCCTGATCCAACATGGCTTCTCTTATGTTCTTATGTTCTTAAGGAAGGAAGGAAGGAAGGAAGGAAGGAAGGAAGGAAGGAAGGGAGGGAGGGAGGGAGGGAGGGAGGTGAACACTCTTTTCTCCTATCTCCACCCTGCTTAAAATCACAGCCTCCCAAAAGCTGCTCTTCATCTGGGGGAGGAAGAGGAAACACTAGGAGAGCTTCACAACATATACTTGTGTATGATTTACACACCTTGCCTCCCATTAGGGTCAAAAAGCAGCCCAGTTCATAAAAGAACACTGCTAATATTGCATAATAATAAATCCAGCACCACCAGCAGACACCCTCAAGCTCTCCCAGTACAGAAGATAATGGATATTTCTTCTTCTCCTCCTCCTCACTTCCCCTTGCAAATACTCTTTTAAAAAAGCATGCAAAAGATTCAGATCCTAGACACCCTTTCCACTTTCGGGAAGCACTTCTGCTTGCAGAACAGGGGAAAGGGTGATATACATTCATTCCCCCACACCCACTGCAGCCTCTAGGATGTTCCTGTCAGTCAACTGACCCAACAGGACACAATTTCAGTGGATTGAGAAGATGGAAGCAGGAGGGGGGAGGCAGGAAAGTCACTGCTTATGTGCTTATACAGCACAGCTCCACTCACACTGCATAGGATCCAAGCTCTATTGCCCTGCCAAAGATTAAATAAAAAACAAAATAGGTTTTAAGCATAGGTTTGTATTTTTTTTTGAGGGGGGACATGTCTATGTCCAGGATACAAGAGCCACCTTTTCAGGCAAGGAGAAATACAAGACTGCCAACATGGTCATGAAACACAAGTCATGTTTTAGCAACAGCACTCAGTTCTCTTCTACTGATAAAATGGGGGTGCAATCCATATCCTGTTTTTAGTAGAGGAAGTATATTGTGGGAAGAAACACCATTCCTGAAGGCAGCAGTCCAAGCCAGTGAAGGTTGCCTGTTATTCTAGATAAAGAAAATAAAGTAGAAGCACAGAGGGCTGAATACTCCATTTAGCAGTATCACCAGGTTTGGTAAAAGAAATTCAAAACATGCATGCATTATTCTGACCCTGAAAGTAGAACTGAAAGTACTTCAGTCATTAGAAAAAGCATACCTGGTTGCTGCATTTGTTCCTTAAGTAGTGCAGGATTTTCATTCTAGGTCCCAAAGGAATTCCCATCTCTTTAAGTTCTTTTTCTGTACACAAAGCCTGCACAATAAAAACTTTGTATATAAGTTCCAGCTTTGTTATAAATAGCAATCCAAAGGAATAAGGGATACCCCAGCTTCTGCTTTGCTACTATCACTTGACAAGAATACGGGGTGGCTGATTGCTTGTGCCACTAATTCTAAGGGACTGCTGAGTTTTTGCAAAACATTGAAAGCCCAGGTTCATGAGACTCTTATGCAAAAATTATCCCACCACAACCAGTAAAGCCCATGCAGAAATGTACCACTGTCAGGCCCATAGTACACAAAAAGACAGGGAATTACTGCTGCTACAAGTAGAGAAGAGCACCCACTAATTCACATTCAGGTTCTCTTTTGCATATGCCTAGAGAAGTCAAGTACATATTTCAAAAGACACAGATCTGGTCCCCCTTATTCCTACACCACCAAATATATCTCAAAGAAGCAACTTCCATGATGAAGGAACAAAGCAAGACATCATGTCACATCAATTTACCAGTGCTTCTCTATCCACATGCTCCCTCTCAAACACAGAATAATATTCAAAAAGCTCAAGTTCCTTCAAGATGTCCTTTACTGACTCAGAGCCTTCTTCACTGGATGCTGACGTGCAGGATCCCTGTGGAAACAGTCAACAGTTCTTCAGCAGTACTTTTCTAACACAATTTGTGAGTTTCTGGATCTAATGGACACTTAGGCTGCATACAGACAGAAGCTACTGATCAACATTCTGCCTTCTTGAAGCAGACATAGTCTTCCCATCTTAACTGTTTAGGGGTAACCAGTTCTACCTGTTACCAGCACTTAGCTGCCTGGCTGGTAGGTACACTGTTGATTGACTGGCTTTCGTGACAATCAAAACGCAGCTCCCTCCAGAACAACATTTAATTTTTTAAAAAAAGAGAATTGCTCAAATGACTGCCTGAAGAATGGGAGACAGGATAAGAATCCCTACTGGAGTTGGAGCTAGAAAGGGAGAAGACCTTGATTCACAATAGAAAATTCTGCTTCTGTCAGGAAGTTTATCTGTATATATACACTAAAAATCCTTGTATATATGCACTTAAAAGTGAGCATGTGCCGAATAAGGATTGTGTATTTTGAGCTGAGGAGAGGTTTGTGAGTTGGTTATAGTTTGTTAAGGGATAATCCCTGAAGAAGCTGTGAATGTGAAACACTGTCACAAGCTGGCAGAGGTGTCAGGCTGCTTTGGCAAAGTATGGAAGAACACTGCTACATTGAATTCTAAGCGACCTGGATTTATTTCTTACAAGAGCTACTGAAGTGGATTTCCTACCAGGTTATGGATACAATATTTGGACTGGATTTTTGAACTAAAAAAAAAACACCTGGAGGAAAGTTATTTATCTACACGGTGATTTATGTTGAGTGCTGGACATTTATGAATTCTGTGTAAATCTTATTGATTGCATGGTGTGAATTCTATTGTATATTATATTACTTTCTATGATGAGTGTGTATAATTTAACAATTTGAATATTGGCTTGCACAGTTTATTTTCTTTACTTCAGTTGTTCCTATGCGTTCCTTACTTCTTCACTATATACATTTAGGCAGCATGATGCAGAAGATGTATAATGCTAGATTAAAAAAAATAGCAAAAAAATAGATGGAAATAAGCACATCACAATCAATTTACATCCATGTACGTAATTTCAGACTTGGAACTCATCTTTTGGATGGACCCATTAATTTCTCTCTATGTCATATTGCTTAATTGTCTAGACTCCAAAATGGGGAGCAGAATGTGGGACAATGCAGCAATGAAGCATCTAAATGGGAAAGTCAAGGAAGAAACAGATTCCAGTTCTACATTAAATAACAGCACAAACTTATTGTGCCAGTTCATTTTCACCAAACAACAAACATGCTTTAACACAGAACAGATACACAGCTTCATTCTCCTGAATCCACAATCACCATATTTGATTCTACAACAACTACCTTAACAGTTTTTAAAAAATCACATAATTTAGACATATACTTGTAACCAGTGTTTCCTCTAAGCTGAGTTAGTGTGAGCTAGTTCACAGATTTTTAGCCTCCAGCTCTCACATTTTTGTCATAGCTCAGGAAAAATGGCCCCAGAACACAATAATTTCTGCAGCAGTTCACAATTTTAATGCCAGCAGCTCACAACTTTAATACCAGTAGCTCACAATGTAGAATTTTTGCTCACAAGACTCTGCAGCTTAGAGGGGACATTGCTTGTAACGTAGGAAAATGTCACATTTTTAAATCCACTTTTAAAACCCCCTGAGTTTGGCAACTCAGCAGCTGTCTAGAATAGAAGGAAAAAGGCTGTCAAGGACATGACATGACATCCAGACCTTTTGGCACCTACAGAGACAGAGCTCTTAGAGAGAACAATATCAACCCTCTGATTGGTAGGTAACATTATCCAATTGGATTTTTAAGCAGACTCTATTGCCTTTTCTAAAATTAGCCTCCAGTTCTAACAACATAAAAATGATGTTTTAAATCCAGAAGCTGTTTCTACATGCACAAACATACCTTGTTATTATCTTCTTCTCTCTCTGTGGTGCATTTTTGATTAGTGAGAAGATCAAACAGTATAAGCGATCCTTAAAAAAAAAAACACAAAATTGTTAGCGGGATGTCAGTCTCAGAGAGGCCAGAACTGTCTGGCAAGCTTCTTCTCCTCCCTTTTCTAATTTGTTTTAAATTATGAGATGACAATTTTAGACCTTTTTGCTTCAGAGAAGTTTTAGATTTCAGAAACAAACAAAACTCTTAAAAACAACACAAAGCTATGGCTGCAGTCTGATTTTTTACAATAGCAAAGATCCTAAAGCCATGGAAAAAATGCATTCAAAAGTCAAAGTCTGAGGATGTTGACTAGAATGGAAGTTTACAGCTAAAATGTTAAGCAAGCAGATGCAAATTTTAGTTATCTCCATGCGCATGGAACACAAGGGCTTGGGGTTGTAGATTTGGGGGCAGATTGCAGCACAGAATTCTGAAGCCACAGATTATAATTCAAAAGAACAAAAACTTTAACACAGTCAGTATCCCTAGCTGGTATGTTTAGATCTCTTGATACTTAGCCACAATAACCACAAAACATATTCTTAACTTGAATAGTAGCTTCCTGCTGAAGCTTTAGACAAAGAGACTACAGGATAGCAGGTCTCAGGAGGCCTTGCAAATCTTCATATTTAATTAAAATTTTAAAGGAAGGGAGAAAAGAAGGATGATGATTCAGCTTTAATCTGTCAAGCCCACACTGTTCCACCACATCTCAGAATAATGACCCCAAACCCAAATAAAATGAAGCATTCAACACGCATGCAAGTTCACGTGTTTGTACATGTACTGAGGAAACAGAGAGATTTATATCTGAACTGTGACCTGCTATTGAAACTCCCCCTTTAAGGTTAGGGTTCATTTGCAAGAAGAAATGGAGCATTCAACATGCATGCAAGCCCGCTTGTTTGTACATGTATTGAAGAAAATGAGAGACTTATACCTAAACTGTGCCCTGCTATTGAAACTCCCCCTTTAAAGTCAGGGTTCCTTTTCAAGAAGAGCAGATAGAGCCGATTCATTTCGGAAGCAACTGTGTCTACAATGGTCTGACAGTAGGTGGTGCTATTATAGAAGAAAACATCCAGGATTGTGTCATTGATAAAATGACGCAGGCGGTTGATGCTTGGCAAGGTGATTCTTTCCAAGTCTCTGAAATCAAAACAGAGAAGGGCATTTAGAGGGGAAAGCATTTAAGAACTCCTTTTTGCAGCTTTCATTTCCAGTCAGGATTCCAATTCTCAAATTGTCCCACAGAAGCTTTATTTCATCGCAGAGAAGCTTCCTCCAAGGCAGCAGGATAAATACAAATGTGCCTGACACTACAGGCAGATACAAATGCTGTACTCCCACTATGGGAAAGGGCAGCCTATAAACCTATGGAAAATAAATAAATACTCTATTTCAAGAAGTATAAATTAGTCCCATTGAGTTTAGTGGCCTTTCAAGTAAACATGCATAGGATTCAGATTAACATGACCTAAAAATATTTAATACATTGGCTACCATATAGGCCACACTGCATCCATAATGTATTTCCCATTCAATGTGAGTAGAATGCCATTATGAATCCCTAAGTACTCAACATCAGATCCAGATATATTAAGTGATTTTGCTGAGAGAGTTGAGAATGGGATGATGAAGGCCAGTTCACATGTTATCAAGTCTACTTTCTACCAGATGTCCACTGGGAGTTCAACGCTCAGTACTTAATTCTCAGGTGCATAGGAGTCCAATTCGACTGGGACCATGGAGAAAAGGGACTTATGCCTCATCCCCATTTTCCCAACCCAAAATTGCCCCACAGAACTGGGGAAACTGACATTACATGTAATACTAGCTTCCCTGCAGCCATTTAGGTTGGGAAAATGATGCACTGGGAACCGTGCCGGATTAAACCCCGCGGAGGTCTCTAGGCAGTCAAAATCTCAGGGGGCCCCTCACAAATTATTTCAGAGTCGGAGTGCCTGCCCTGCTACTCATGATCCCTGCTGCAGCCTGCAGGCACCTTCTTAAAAGCCCCTTTGACTAAGCTGCAGGGGAGAGGCTGAGAGAGGCAAACTTGGCGACGATGCCAGCAGCAGCTGCACCAGACAAGTTGGGCAAAGAGTGGTTCAGTTGCTGGCTGTGCATGCAGGCTGGGAGGACTGCAAGCAGGGGGGAAACTGGGGGTGGGGGAGGCAGCCCAGGGCCCCTAGAGACATGGGGGCCCATAGGCCAGTACCTACTTGGCCTAATTGTTAATCTAGCCCTGACTGGGAAGGTCATCTGTCTTGACAATAAGAGATGGAGTGGGAAGTAGGCGCTCCCTCACTAGCAGCCTTCAAGGATGCTTTAGGCTTATCCTGCATTGAGCAGGGAGTTGGACTAGAAGGCCTGTATGGCTTTAAGAACATAAGAGAAACCATGTTGGATCAAGCCAATGGTCCATCCAGTCCAACACTCTGTGTCACACAGTGGCCAAAAAACTCCAGGTGCCATCAGAAGGTCCATCAGTGGGGCAGGGACACTTGAAGCCCTCCTACAGTTCTATGATTCTATTATTCTAAGTGAGAAAGCAGAGGGTGGGAGAACAAGTTGCCATGGGAAAAGAATAAAGGAAGAATGGACAAGCAGGAATCCCACATATGTTTAAAGCATCTTTGTCAAATATGCTGCATGGAGTCAGGGTACACAAAGGATCCACAGCACATGGGGTAGAGCATCTGCTTCGCACACAGAAGATACCAGGTTCAAGCCTAGGCATCTCCAGTGACAAGGAACAGGTAATAGGTGATACGAAAGACCCATGCCTGAGATCTTGCACCACTACTGCCAGTATGAATAAACAGTGCTGACCCTGATGGACAAGAAGTTTGATTTGGTATAAGGCAGTTTCATATGTATGTTTGCTGCACTATGTCCATAGCGTCCTGACAGAAAGCACAGATCTGCCATTCTATGAAACAACAGAAGGTTAACCACAATATGTCTGTCAGCATGCAGTCACAGGTAGGTTTGCTAGAAAAACTGCAGGATTTACTTACACATCCACGCCAGTATGTAAAGTACTGTGCCAGTTCACTGGAAGGAATTCAACTCGGCCAATTTGGTTTTCCTCCTGAGCTTTCTTGAAGTGTGCTTGCAGCATGCTCAAGGAAACATTGCGGAAGTCATCAACTGGAAAACAATTTCAAGCTTGAGTGAAGCAGCCACCACACACTGAATAATTAAAGCTTGTTCAACTTGCACACTCAACTCCATACCCAATTCATGGGTGCAAACAGCAGTGGTCACCACCTGCAACTCATTGTATTCATCCCACTTCTTGAATCTGAAGCCTTTGCAGTTCTCACAAATGCAGCCAAAAGATGCAGATCAGTTCACAAGGTACTCAAGACCCACTATTTGGAAGTCATTATGTTAGACCAGGGGTGGCCAAACTGTGGCTCTTTCACACATATTGAGTTGCTCTTGCAGCCCCCCCGCCCATCAGCCACCTTGGAGAATATATGTGTCTCTTAAAATGTCTTCTCCACGCCGAGGCAGTCAGCAGCTTAGATAATGCATTTAAAGTTGCTTTGTGTGCATCTCTCCTTCCCTCTCCCTCATCTGCCTTTCTTCCTTCCTGTCTTGCAGCTCTCAAATATCTGATGTTTATTCTACGTGCCTCTTACGTTAAGCAAATTTGGCCACCACTGTGTTAGACTATTGCTATTAGAAAACTGCTAGAATATTCCTACCAAATTTATGCAGGAAAGGAGATGAACTGGAAATCAAACATTGGCAAACTTCTGAGAAACAATTCTATACATAAAAACAAGCACTACTGCATTTGAAACTGCAACTTATATGGAGCAGCATTAGGTGATAATGAACAATGAGGATTAGACCATCTAAAACCAAAAAGTTCCACCACAACTTTTAAAGACAGCTGGGCTTTTGAAATGCATTGGTCCAGAGCGGAAAGTAATCCTATACATCAATACTGTGGATAATATCTGACCTGGATAGCCCAATCTCATCAGATCTCAGACGCTAAGCAGGGTCAAGCCCTGGCTAGTATTTGGATGGATACTTCCAAGGAACACCAGGTCATGACATGGAGGCAGGCAGTGGCAAACCACCGCTCAATGCCTCTCACCTTGAAAACACTATGGGGGTCACCATAAGTCAGCTGTGACTTGACAGCAAAGACAACAACATACCATAGATGAGAGCTGTAGTGAAAATAGCTAAGGAAGTTGGTCTTCAAAAGGAACAGCACTCCAGTTCTTCTCGAAACTTCCCATGTAGGACATTAGCATCCATTTTACCGAATCAGGAACATGAAGGATTTACGTAACATTTAAATCACAGTACTTCAGTACAGTAAGTCCCCTGATATGTGATACCTGCTGTAAGTGTACATTCGCCTTTTCTAAAGTGTTTCAATTCTTTCTAATTCTAAGATCTGCAATATTCAAAGCTATGCTGCGCAAGAGATGCTACCCCTTTAAAAAGTACACTGAAAATACCTAGTCACTTTTAACACAATCTTCAGTTTCCTGTAAGAAATATCTGTATGAGTAGCTGTGTAAAATATTGACAAAATCCTCATATGCAATTTCTACTGCTGGCAAATGCTCAAGCATTATCAGACTGCCAAATAACTCATTCTCTTATTGCTTCTAGATGAGAAATTACAGTTTGTAAGGATATGGATTAAAATAAACGTATAACACAACAGTACTTTTGCCTGGACAACAGGCACATATATAAGAATGCAGGTACAAGGTCACTATGAAGGGCAAGCTGTTCTAAGTATATTACTCTGATGCTGAAGCAACTGGACTCCTATCAAGTTCTGTTTTTTACCAAATTTATAGAATTCCCTACCCTGGAAGGCCTGTGGCTGGCTCTCTGCCTATTTGTCTTAAGGTATTTGCTTAAAGCTGTTGCATTACAGAGCACATCTACCATCCATCTTTGGACTTCTGGGATTAGAATAATTGAATTAGAATCTTGTATTTGTCTGGCATTCAGAAGGTGTGTATTGCTTTAGAGCTGTTTCTATTTTTGTACTGAGTTTTCTTCTTTTTAGTCTCACAAGCTACTGTATGGGTCCACTGCATCATAAAGCAAGACCGAAAAGTTCTAACTGCCTACAAATACATCTGACTTCTTGGGGGATGGAACAAGCATCTTCTCTTCCACTTACCACACTGAATAAGGCTACGGAACCGTATATCGCAGGCTGGTCCAATTCCATGCACAACAAAAACCAAATGATCTATTTGCAGAGGCTCTCCTGAAACAAACATAAGACAATTTACATAGTGCATGTAGCTAAGACTTTTGCAAATGAGTGCGGTATTTTTCAAAACTATGGCTCACAGAAAATACTGGTCCAAACTAGCAATAATAGCGTTTTATAAATGAAATCTTGATAATTTTGAATACCTTACTGTAAATCACTATGGGGATTTAAAAATAAATAACAGAAAAGTTATTACAGAGATAGCTAATTACATTATCTGCACCCTCTTAATTTTGAGCAGACATCATTCAAAATTTTGTTCTGTCTTAAAATCTAAAATAACTTGTTTAAAAAGATTCCTTGCAGCCCTTTACTTAACCCATTTCAATCAAAATGCCTTGGATAAAATCACATCAAAGTAAAGAAAGCTGAAAACCAAACAAACTGAGAAGAAAACATTCAGTTACCACTAGGGATTTCAACACAGATATTTTCCACTCCTCTCTTCACTGTTCTTGGTCGGCCTTGCTCTGTGGGACTTGCACCCCAGTCATCGGAGACTGCTACTGGATGGTAATGTACCATCAGCTTGAAAGAACCATCAAAAGAAATCAGGTTAGAAGTGGAGTAGTATAGCAAGCAAGCATAAATAATCACATTCAAAGGCCTCCATCACAAAGAGATGAGCCTAAGAAAATCTGAATACAAAAACATGTACTGATGGTAGCAACCTTCACCCCATTCCAATTAATTCTATTGTAAGATGTACTTTTATTATTTTCCATGGAAGCGATCCAGGAATCTTTCTGTACCAACATATACTAAAAACTGGAGTGTATTTGAAAGGCTATAACAAGCCTAAACACAACACACACAATCAAGTTTCTAAAATGTACTAGTGAAGAAGCAGAGACACTTTTTATAGATGTTTCCAAGATACTAAAATACAGTAAAAAAGCTAAAGTAATAGTCTGAGAACTGCTTGTAATACTTGAAAATTTATTTAAGAAGAAACTTCTCAGTATGAGAAAGCCACTTACCTTTGGGTTATGCAATATTATGATTTCTCTAGAAGGTGACTCTAGTTTCCTCTTCCACTCATCTAGTGTGACACAGATCATATATGTTTCCTAAGGAAGAAACAAATTCTTTATCAAGCCAAACATATTTCAGAGAGGCCTTCATTATTTAGGCAAGTGGTTCCCAAACCGGAGGCCGGGGACCCCTGAGGGGGCAGGAATTATCGTGAGGGGTATACAAAGAAATATATATCCTAAGCATTGTCTGTTTTATCTTTTTGTCATTATATGTCAATTAATAGAAAGTCATAGTACAACTACTATTATGTGGGGATCTGCAAGATTTTTTGATGTTAAAAAGTCGCCTGTATACTCTAAAAGGTTGGGAACTGTTAGTTTAGGTCAGAGGTTCCCAAACTTATTTAGCCTAATGCCCCCTTTTCAGAAAAGAAATTACTCAGCACCCCCACGGAAATCTACCTTCAAGAAATGGACTAAAAGATGCAGTGACATATTTGTACACAGGATAAACAAAGATGTTGTAAAGAAGACACTTTGAAGCTTGAAATTCTAAAATTATTTTATAAAATCAATCATAGTAATATTTACATACACAGAGAATTTTTGAAATTTCTTTATAAGAACATAAGAGAAGCCATATTGGATCAGGCCAATGGCCCATCCAGACAAACACTCTGTATGACACGATGGCCAATATATATATATACACACATACACACACACACATACTGTGGCTAATAGCCACTGATGGACCTCTGCTCCATATTTTTTCCAATCCCCTCTTGAAATTGGCTATGCTTGTAGCTGTCACCACCTCCTGTGGCAGTAAATTCCACATGTTAATCACCCTTTGGGTGAAGAAGTACTTCCTTTTATCTGTTTTAACCTGACTGCTCAGCAATTTAATTGAATGCCCACAAGTTCTTGTATTGTGAGAAAGGGAGAAAAGGACTTCTTGTAAACCTCTATCATGTCACCCCGCAGTCGACATTTCTCCAAGCTAAAGAGCCTCAAGCGTTTTAACCTTTCTTCATAGGGAAAGTGTTCCAAGCCTTTAATCATTCTAGAATTGCACACTGTACTCCAAATGAGACAGCACCATCGATTTATACAGGGGCATTATGATACTGGCTGATTTGTTTTCAATTCCCTTCCTAATAATTCCCAACATGGCGTTGGTTTTTTTTTATTGCAATCGCACAATGTCTTGACATTTTCAGTGAGTTATCTACCATGACCCCAAGATCTCTCTTTTGGTCAGTCTCTGCCAGTTCACAACCCACCAACTTGTATTTGTAGCTGGGATTCTTGGCCCCAATGTGCATTACTTTGCACTTGGCCACAATGAACCTCATCTGCCACGTTGACGCCCACTCACCCAGCCTCAACAGATCCCTTTGGAGTGCCTCACAATCCTCTCTGGTTCTTATCACCCTGAACAATTTAGTGTCATCTGCAAACTTGGCCACTTCCCTGTTTACTCCCAACTCCAGATCATTAATGACCAAGTTAAAGAGCATGGGACCCAGTACTGAGCCCTGCAGCACCCCACTGCTTACCATCTTCCACTGCAAAGACTGCCCATTTATACTCACTCTCTGCTTCCTTAGCCAGTTTTTGATCCACAAGAGGACCTGTTCTTTTACTCCATGACTCTTGAGCTTACTAAGGAGCCTTTGATGAGGAACTTTATCAAAAGCTTTCTGGAAGTCAAGGTAAACAACATCTATTGGGTCCCCTTTGTCCACATGCTTGTTCACCCCCTCAAAGAACCTTAACAGGTTAGTGAGGCAAGATCTTCCCTTACAGAACCCATGCTGAGTCTTCCTCAATAACTTGTGTTCATCAATGTGCCTACTCATTCTGTCCTTGATAATGGATTTATAATTATTATCCCACCCTAAATGCAAACAGACTCAGGGCAGGTAACAGCAACTGAAATATAGTATACAATGCATCACTTCCCTCATAAAGAACAATGCAACAAAACCAATGAAGATAAAATATGCATGTAGCAGTAAACGGGAAAAGCAACAGGCAGTCTGAGTTCAATGCACCAATTAGTTCTGGCTTGCAAAACTTTGTGGTCAGTTAAGTCCAACTTCTCAGTCTTGCTCATCCCCTTCTCTTTCAAATAGATTCAGTTCCAACAAACTGGTAACCCTGCAGTCTCCAACTTGAAAAGATATACACACAGAAAATTAAGATAACAAAGGATAATATAAAATAAAAATAGGGTATAATGGAGAATTGATCCATGGGTATCTGGGGCTCTGGGAGGACTGTTTTTTGAGGTAGATGCACCAAATGTTCAGCATAGCATCCAGTGCCACTACTCAAAACACCAAGTTTCAAAACAGTCAGACCAGGAAGTCCATTTCTATGAGACCCCAAAGAAGGAGCCCCTATCCTTTATTGCTTCAAATGGAAGGAAGGCATTTAAACAATGTGGAGTCACTTTAAATGTGATTGCCAGAATTCCCTTCAGAGTTCAATTGTGCTTGTCACAACCTTGCTCCTGGCTCACCTCAAGGTCTCCTGGCTCTACCCCTAAAATCTCCAGATATTTCTTGAGTCAGACTTGGGAACCCTACCCCCACATGAATAGTTTGAGGAATAGCCACCTTTGCAATTTCTTTAATTTTGAAATCATTACTTACCATCAGCAGAGATCAGAGTAGTATTTGAAGCAGCAGCTGTTTATCTCAGTCAGCTCCATGGGAAGTAAGGCCAGAGCTTGGGTAACATGAAGTAATGAATGAAGCAGGCAGCCAGCAGTGGGCTCCTGGCTTCAGGTAATTCAGGAAACACTTAACTGCTTCCGGAATGACATGAAAGAATACGGAAGTTTCTTTGAAGAGGCTTTACTACTATGGAGATAGGCTTCTTTGATGTAATGCCAGCTGGGCATTGCTTAGTTTTTTTATGACTGTGTCAAAGCTACAGGATTGGGTTGGGAGGGCAGACTAGACTGCCATGGTGCCCCATCCACAAGTCGCAGAAGCCTCCCATCCAGAAATTGAGCATTTCATCAACCATGTGTGCAAGTTCTTGTCTACATCATTACCTGGAAAATGACAATACTCAAGTTCTAAGTGTTTGTGTGGGTTGCTATCAGCTTAAGTAAACCTAGAGACCATGTTCTTAATGGTAAACAACTGCAAAATAGTAAACACCTGTGAACCGTCAATTCCAACTGACAGGAGGCCATCTAGTTTGACAGGTATTTGACAGGAGAAGATCTAGATGGGCCCAGCTAAATTGGTTGTTTTGTACCAATGATTAGTTGCACAATTCTAGCACTTTAACAGCCAGTCAGTGATATAAGTGGATTAGTAAAATATCAAAACTAAAGAAGAGGAGCAGAAGACCAGTGCTGGTGCTAGGGGTTCCACCGCCCTAGGCATGCCCCCTGTGCACTCCTAAGGGGGGGGATATTCTTCACACACACAGGTGGTAGCTTCCCACTGCACGCATCAGCTCTGACTAGTGCAATGGGAAGGTGCTGCCGCCCAGCCGCTTTCAACCTGAAAGCAGCAGGCAGTGGTAAAATGGGGCTCTCTTTAGAGGACAAGCACAGGCAACATTTGCCCTGTGAAGAAAAGTGGTGACGCAGCACCACCACCCGGGGCTCTCAACTTGCCTGCTGAGATCGTGCCACATAGGAAGGGGGAGTAAAGGGGTGACCAGCAGCAACCCTGGCAGGGTGGTGCCCTAGGCAGTCACCTACCCTGCCTACTCCCATGTGCTGCTCCTGCCGAAGGCACTCTTGTGTCTGGGGCACTGCAGTTGGCTAAAATCAACAGAAGCAACCACCTGGTAACCAGAGGACTGTAAGAAGTTTGATGCTCTGTAGAAAACTGTGAGGAGAAAGCTGCAGGTTGGAACTCTTCAGAGAAGTTTGTGCAATTGCCTCAGTGCTTCCACTGTCCTGACTTGAACTGTATTGCTGAGAGAAACTGCAAGCAACCTTGAGAAGCTGCTAGCTGTAGGGAGTATTGGCTAGGATAGCTAGTAAGGTTTTTTGTTTCTGTGATTCTTGTTTGTATGTACACCTCTATTTTTTTATTCTTTCTTGTATACAATTGCATTCTTCTTATATTTTAAGTGGAAGGAGTTCTGGTCCTCATTACTAGTCTAATTAGGTGAATTTGCACTAAGTAGCAAACAAAAGAGAACCCTCTATTTTTGTTAATAGAAATTTTTCTCTAAATTAGAAATTCTGGATGCCTCCCAGAAATGTGATGTTTTGACACCTACCACCTTCTTCCTTTATGCTTCCACCATCCCCTTATTTTTATTCACCGCCCCATTGCACCCAAGGCTACTACCAGCCCCCTGGATTGTTCCAGTGCCCTCCAGGGGGCAATATTGCCCATTTTGGTAAACACTGGTTTAGATCATAGCACAGGATAACTAGGAAGTAAGAGAGTTCGAAGTGCAAACATGTATCAGATTATAAATCATGACCTTAACTGAATGATTCCTTTGCTGGAGAGCACAGTAAAGGATTTAACACAATGAAGGATTCAACAGCAAAAAAAATAGTTTTATAACTACAATGTTAAAGCACCCAGCCAGTAAAATCCCAACTATTTCCTCTAATCCACCCCACTAACAGCAAGACCAAAATACCATCACAGTTCACTGAGGGAGCAATCACCAAGAACGTTTACTGGTATCCCCACCATGTGACATGAGAATACTATTCACTAATTTCAGAAATGTCAATAAGGACATCATGCAGCATTAAATCGCTACTAAATCTCTTTGGAAATGCCCCCCATATAAGAGAAAGATTGTGCTACTTTTTAAAAAAAGAGCGAGACAAACAAATGGCCCATCATCTGCAAAACATACTTTGTTTACATTCTTACAATATAGATTATTCCTTCAAGTAGTATTTACTTGAGAGGCAACTTTGCATTATTGGCTCACATTATCCTGTGCACTAATTCTTTAAGACTGAGATCATGTGTGTACTGTTCACTTCACAAATTCCATTTGTGAGATGGCATACAGATATGTAAAGATGAGATTCTATAGCACAGGGGTGACCAAACTTGCTTAACGTAAGAGCCATATAGAATAAACATCAGATGTTTGAGAGCCGCAAGACATGAACATCGGATGTTTGAGAGCCACAAGACAGGAAGGAAGGCGAACAGATGGGGGGAGAGAGGTGGAAAGAAAGCAACTTTAACATTAAATGCATTTTCCAAGCTGCCAGCTGGCTTGGTTTGGAGAAGCGATTTAAAGAGACAAATGCCTTCTTCAAGGCGGCTGACTTGAAGTGGGGGCTTTAAGAGCCACAAAATATGTGTGAAAGAGCCACATGTGGCTCCCAAGCAGCAGTCTGGCTACCCCTGCTATAGCACAACAGCCATTAGAGCTTATTTCACCATGCACCAAATTAATACTCTCTTTCTCTCTCCATCTCCATTCAAGTTGTACATAAAATGTCTTCAGTTTACAGTCAGGCTCCATTTGTGAGAATAAAACAGGTACAAGATAAAGTAGGAAGGCTTATCTGCCACTTAGAAAAAAACTAAAGGTCTAAGGTCTAGCAGGAAAGCAAATGTAAACACTGCAACAGAAGACTTGCACATAAATGCCTACGACTGAGAAAAATTCACTATTGACATGGGAAGGAAAGGACTAGATAGGAAACAGTTAGGATATTAATTGAAATCAAATTTGAATGGGCCTCTAATACCCTTTTCCAACTTTAATTGGAAAGGGATGAGTAGCTAAGAGCTTGCTCAGACTGTGACACTATGAAGCTGGATATTCCCAAGGAGATCAGAAAAATGTACGATGGGACACAACTGGTGTCCTTAATCAACATTACCTCCAACTTTTCACTGAAGCTTTCAGAGTACGGAATATATTTGTTGTCTTTTTCTCCTTTGTAAAACCAAGTGCAGCGCCTGACTTCAGAGTCTTCTTCCTCCCAGTAGACAGCACAACGGAGCCTCTTTTTCAAAAACACGTCATATCTGCCCCCCTCTGTTGGCACAACCAACTCCTCACTATCTTTACCTGCAGGACACAAGGAGTCTGATAAAAGGAGAAACTAAACTTTAGATATTAAAGAACCACACACTTTTTATTTATTTACTTCATTTATAGCCCACCCTTTTCACCAAGACTCACCAAGACTCAAGGCAGATTACAGAACACAAAAAACAATTTAACCAGATGGCACAAGCCATCCAGAAATAAGGGGCTGGATTAGAACCCATAATTCATAACTACACACCCAAATATTGTTCAAGAGTACACAATTCAAAAGGTACGTATTTTTCGCACCATAAGGCGCTCCGGACGATAGGACGCACCATCCTCCTGGGGGGCGATCCGCTGCCTCTGATCCAGGCGCTTCCTCCGTGCCTGCCTGCCTGGCTCCAGCTCTGATGCTTACAGCAAGCGCCAGGATCGCTCCCTCTGCCCTCCGATCCCAGCACTTGCTGTAAGTGTCAGAGCTGAAGCCAGGCAGAAAGGCACAGAGGAAGCATGCTGCCCTCTCCACAGCCGGCGCTCGCAAAGCGCTGGGTTTGCGGAGGGGGCGGGTGCTTCCTCTGTGCCTGCCTGCCTGGCTTCAGCTCTGATGCTTACAGCAAGTGCCGGGATCGGAGGGCAGAGGGAGCGATCCTGGCGCTTGCTGTAAGCGTCAGAGCTGGAGCCAGGCAGGCGCGGGGGAAGCGCCGGGATCAGAGGCGGAAGCAGTGGATCGCCCCCCCCCCCCAGAAGGTAGGTACCGGTACCTCCGCTCAATAAGACGCACACACTTTTCCCCCCACTTTTTTGGGGGGGAAAGTGCGTCTTATGGTGCGAAAAATACGGTAATACAAAGGGCTATCTGAATATGCCCCAAGTAGATTCCATACAACTTGATCTGAACATTCAGTATGACAGTATAAACAGGGATAAAAAATCTAAGAGGAAAAAGATTGCTTGTATGTGTTTTACTGTGCAAAGAACAAACATGCAATTCTTCCTTCCAGGATTTTGTTTTTAACATTTTATAGCGGCTATTAAAAGCAACATCAGCTCGTTAAATGAAAAAAATAGAACAACTTCCAACCCCTAAAGCCTGACGATGGACCTATTTGTTTTATTCTTCTGTTTGATTTGCTAATTTAATTGCATTATTTTGAATTTAAATGGTAGGCTTTTACAGTTGTTCAGTTTATGTTGTGATCCACCCTAAGCCCGTTATGGGAAAGGGCAGAATATAAGCCTACTAAATAAACAAACAAACAAAACAAAGAATTATCACTTTATGCTATCTGTTAAAATGAACTTAAAAACAGACTGTGAAAATGAGAAGCCATTTGCAGAGAATGCAACATTAAGTGTAGAATACTACATATTTCTTGGTTTTATTTTTTATAAAAAACCTGCAGAAATAGCTTTGAAAATTAAAAAATGTTTTCAAAATGAACACATAGGAAGACATCATACACTAAACATCTGCCTGATCTTTCCATGTTACCTATGCTACATTTCCCTCTCTGCACCTCTGCACATAGGAGGGAAGGAGGCATGGTACAGCTGAGTCTCATCAGATTTCGGAAGCTAAGAAGGGTCAGCTCTGCTTAGTATTTGGATGGAAAACCACCAAAGAAGACTGCAGAGGAAGGCAATGACAAACCTTCTCTCCTTCGCACCTGAAAGCCCCTTGCTGGGGTTGCCATAAGTCGGCTGAGACCTGATGGCACTTTTCCCACACACTTCTGCACACTTCCCAACAGCCAACAGATCTCTCACAAAAGTACAAAGGACAAGGCAGGTGCTGTTCACCTGTTTTGAGAGAAAAGCAACTTTTGATCACTTGGCATTCATAACTGTGAGTCATACTTTTCAGTGTTACTTAGAGTTAGTAAAGCATTCTATACATCAAAGGCTCCTGGTTCTAAAAGTGGCTATGAGAAACTATCAGGACTTTCAAGCCTGGGACATTCAGAAGTCTTGATAACCTGTTTCTAAGACATCCATGATTTAGTCTGAATGAATCATGCAGCTAGGTCATAAGAGTTAAGGGAGACACTTTGTAAAAGAGAAGATATATGAAAAGTAGGTGATTATAGATTTTTTGTACACCTCTGAACTTCTCAGATGCATTACAGAATGCAGGAAAAGATTACCAGCCTGGAATCTTCAGCCCTGTACAGACAAATAACCTCCCCTTCCAATCGACTTACTGGATTGGTAAAAATGTTCTAACTTCTCAGAATCTTGTCCACTAAAGGGAATCCATCTTTCTCTGGAATCAGCTTCTTTGCAATAAAACCAGTGTGAGGAAACGGGCTCATATTTATTTGCTGTATCTGCTTCCGCTGCCTCAAAGGAGCTGGATGAATTTAATGATGGAGAAACCTCCGTTGGTTGTGGTTCCGCTGCTGACATTGCACTACCTGGAAGAACACAAGAAGACCAAATTAACAGAACACTTTTTAAACACAAAATTTGGTTTCTTTCCCAGCATTAAGCTAAAATCACACAGGAATTAAAACACAATTTCTGAAAAAATAAACTAAACAAAAGTGGAAGTGGTTACAAGAACTTAAACAGAAGCTGCACAAAGCAACTTCTTATCAAGTTACTCAAACTAAAACAAACATAGGAACATGGATGAAGAGTGTAAAATGAGTAAAACTCTTTACATTTTTGGCTCAGTGGGTGGCCTCTTTCTAAATCTGACAAGGATATCTCAATTGTTTGACAGCTAAATAACTGCACCAGATTTGATAATTTATGAGAGACGTATGCACAGGCAAATTGGTAAGCCATGGGAAGTAAGGTTTTCCACACAGCTATATCAAAAAAGTGATCTTTAATACGGATCAGAGATCAAGCTTTAGATTTGTCTTCTTCAGTTCCAAAAACCTATACCATCCATGAACATAGACTACATTGAGGAATTTAGTGTTTAAAAATGGGATCTTGGATTTAAATTTTCAAAAAGTCTTTAGATTATTTTTTAACAATGACATTGAGAATCAATGCCATAACCTTAAAAGTTCTTTCTCTCCCATGTTTTGTTCTAGTAGCATTCCTAAGCACACTGAACTTCTTGCTTTAAAACACAAGACTACATAAATCGGAACAAATACCTCAAAAAAGAAATACTGGATACCTCACTTTCAATGGAGGCGTACGTCACACATATTGCCAAGGTGGCATTTTTTCATCTTCGTCAAGCCCGGCAGCTGGCTCCCCTCCTATCTCGCTCAGACCTAGCCACAATAATCCATGCAACGGTCACCCCCAGACTAGACTACTGTAACTCGCTCGATGCTGGCCTACTCTTGAGTCTGATCCGGAAGCTCCAACGGGTTCAGAATGCAGCAGTGCGAGTCCTGACAAGAACGCCATGTATTCTACCTGTGCTGTGCCAGCTACACTGGTTGCCAGTTGAGTACCGGGTCCTCCACTATGTCCCTGGAAGGGCGTTACGCTCCAGTAGTCGAAATCTGCTGGTGATCCCTGGCCCGAAATACGTCCGGCTATCCTCAACAAGGGTCAGGGCTTTTTCAGTCTTGGCCCCAACTTGGTGGAACACTCTGCCAGAAGACATCAGGGCCCTGCGGGATCTTTTACAGTTTCGCAGGGCCTGTAAAGCAGAGATGTTCCGCCAAGCCTTTGCATGAGGACAGCAACAGTTGCTATGCTGGCACCTTTCCTCTCCACCCCCTCTTGGGGGGATCCCCCCACCCCTGATGTAATCCAATAACTGAATTAAAGCACTTTAAAGACGCCATCAGGGTTTGTAATTTTTAATGTAATTGATTTTATATATATTTATATTTAATGTAACTGATTTTACTGTTGTACATCGCCCTGAACCTGGCACTGGCCAGGATAGGGCAATTCATTAAATACAATAAATAATAATAATAATAAAATCTCACCATCCTATTGAATCAACACACATAAAATACAGAGTTCTATAATCACACAGTGCTTTATGTGGGAACTGTATTATCTGTATTTCTTTGGGAACTGAATTATATTAGCATCACTAGCTGACAGGAAACTATTAAACCATTTTGGTTACATAAAAATGTAGGCACGAAGATAATATCTGAGCTGTTTACAATCACAGAACCCTAATTAGTCTGTCAGTACTTTGCTGTGTTAAATTTCCTACAGAAACACTATATTCTATTTGTATTCTTTTGAGATGGGACCCTCTTAAGATGCTCATACCTGCACCTCAGATTTGCTTTTGTATTATTTATATCACGGCCAGTAAACCAATCAGTCTCTACAGTGACAAGTAAAAATGTCAGACTACTGGTGGCTTCACATAGACACTTTTGGGGGGGCTTATTTTTGTCTCTGTAGTAGAAATGCTGCTATTCAGAAATCTCTCTCCAGAAATTTCCAAATGAAAGGATGCTGTGAATGTATGTCTGTACAGATCACTATGCTGTGTAAGTAAAATATTCCCAACAGTCTGGGAAAGTTCATCAGCAGCAAATGGACTGCTTATTTCAGAAAGGACAGGAGAAACCATGGGGCAGGAACCCCAGCTCTTGCAAACTGGCATTCTCCTGCTAGAATTTAACCCTGCATAACATAGGGGGAGCTGAATGCACAAGCTCTATCCTATATGTTAATGACACAGATTCATCAGCAATGTTATGAAAAAATCAATTCCTGTGTAGGAATGCTGATGTCCAGCTTCTATCTAAGTACAGGGTATACTGACAACACCCAAACAACAATCTCAACATGCTCCCACCCACTGCTTTAGTTAATTGAGCACACCAAATGCCATTCCTAATTCCATAATGCTCACTGTGCTCAGGGAAGGCTCTACAGAAACAATGATGACGAAACAGCATGTTGGCATACAGCTACTTACAGCCATTACTGAAGCTAGAGATGCAACGTTTAACACACGTCTGTCTCTTAACCAGTAATTGGTCTCTAAGGTGTTACCAGACTCAAATCTAACAGTAGCTCACTGTAATGGTTAACTTAATGTTACCCTTTCTCCAGTACTTAATTCATCATCCTCTGAGCACCGGTCACTTTGTATCCAATTCACATGCCATTTTCATTCAAGGTTGTTCCTACATGGTGCTCAAACCTCTAAGGATCATGCTGCAGGAACTGTGGCCCCTTCTCCCGTGTTTCTCACTCTCCAAACAGTCTGTTTACTCCTTAGGCACTAATGTTTCCCTCCCACCAAACACACACAATTATTTCTGTATGCTTACAGGCACTGATTGATACCCTTCAGCTCTGTAAAGTAAAACTCCTTCCCCATCACAACACAACACAGCCTTCCCCATCACTTCTCATCCCCAATATGGATATTAAGTTCTCCATCCCAAAACATAGCACCAATACTCTCCTGAACAGCACACCTGGAATGGAAAGTGCAGTGTGGTGGTTAAGGTATCAGACTAAGATCAGGAAGATGCAGGTTCAAATCCCCACTCTGCCATGGAAGCTTGCTGACTGACCTCACAGGGTTGGTGTAAGGATAAAATGGAGAAGAGGAAAATGATGTAAGCCACTCCAGGCCTCTACTGAGAAGAAAAGTGAGATATAAATGAAGCAAAGAAATGACTAAACAAAAGGATAGGGGAACTAAATACACTGACTTTTCTCATACACAGCTATCTCTGATTTCCTCAGCTCTAGTTTACAAAAAAAGCTCTCCTTCCAACACCACCTGCCAGACATAGATCACCTGCATCCATAGCAGGCCGCTACACATGTAGCACTATTATTAAAAAATAAAGAATGCCACTCTGTATGATGCCAGCCTCAAGAAACTACCACACCATTCCCACAACCTCATTCCTTCCTTCCACCCAATCCATTGTGGAGCTGCTGCAACATAAAACAGACAAAATACCTAGCAAGACTTGCAAAGATCTCAGTTCAAATTCCTGTTTAGTCCAGAAGTTTAACTGGACAAACATATTTGCCCATTGCAAACCTCTGCCTTAGTCTTAATATATCCTATAAGACTCTTGCATGAATGAGAGGATACAAAAACCGTAGAGCTCAATAGTTTATATTAGGCAGTCACCACCTTAGCCTCACAACAACCCTGTGAGGTAGGTAAGGCTAAAATTAGAAGGTGCAGGAGGCTTTCTGGGTGATCCCTCTCTCCACCCCCTTCCACCAGGGTCACCATAATATACCCCTGCCTTTCTCCTGAGCACCTTAGAACTATTCAAAGAGGGATAAGCCGGGAAGTAATGACGCTGGGCCAGTTCCTTCGCCCAGCCAGCCTCGCAGGGCCGTTGTGAGGTTTCAAACAGCAGCCAGGAGAGCCACGCACGCCGCCCCGAGCTCCTTGGAGGATTCAACATCTCGCTATTCTCCACCTGCCCCGCTTCCTCCACCCTATAACCAGCATCCCAACTGCATCGCGCTGTGCGGTGCCCCCTTCAGCGATATCACCCCTCCAGCCACCGCTGCCCCACTCCTTCCCCTCCAGCCTCCCTTCCTTCGTTCCCTCCCCCGGCCAGCCCAGCCCTCCGGGACATCTCTTCCCCCGCCTGCCCCTCACGACATCCCCCGCAGCCACCCGTCCCTCCATTCCTTCCTTTCCACCGCCCGCTCTACTCACGCGGGCTGACCCCAGGCGGCCAAGCCGCGACGTCTCCTGGGCTCGGGCGCCTGCTTGCTGGCTTGCTTCTCGCCTTTCTGCGCCAGCTCTGCTGACAAGGGCCGGCGTTACGTTCCGCTGGGCTGCAGCTGACCCGCACACGAGCCGGGCCTCGCTGGCGGTGGGGCCGGCAGCAGTTCACCCTTCTGCCCGCCCCCTCCCGGGGCGGGGCCTAGCTCAGTTCGTCCCATCCGCAGCCACCGGCAGCGTCGCTGCCTGCGCAAGGGGGAGGCAGGCGCAAGAAACCTTGTTGATGTTATTGTTTCCTATTGGAGGGGAGGGGAGGGGAGGTTTAGGGGCTGCAGAGGAAAGGGGCCGGTTCTGAACGGTTTCCTGTTTGTTTTTTTCTTCACCCCTTTTCTGGGAAGTTAGTTCACCCTGTGGATTCTGTAAGCTAGCTCTTTTGAACTCTGTCAGTGTGTATTCTCTGTGTATGGAGTTTGTTATGCAGCTTTCATGTTGTTGTATCTACCTCTTGAATTTCGCCTATCTGAATCTGATCCCAGCAAAATTATATACCGGTAGATGTATTATTATAGGTTTTTGTCTGGGGGGAAGGGGGATTTAAAGGATTAAATATTTTGTGAAAATTTGACTACACTTGCTGTATATCATTTTGAAAGATTTATAATTTAAAAAGTAAATGTGAAAACCTTATGCGAGATCAGTTCTTGGTTGTGTCGCGTGTTATATAAAGATAAACTAGATAAGCTATACAGATAAACTAGATTTGCCCTTGTTTGGTTTTTTCACTCCAGCCCTGTTAGCCACCGATGAGAGTCAGGCCATACTTAAGGAATGGGGGAGTGTGGAACTCACTGCCAAAAGATGCGGTGCTGGCCAGTTGATTTAAAAGAAACAGGTTGTATGGAGAATAAGTCCACTGTTGACTGATTCAGGTTGGGTAGCCCATGTGTTGATCTGAAGTAAGAGAACAAAGTTTAATTCCAGACCAAAGTTTAAGACCAGTGAAGTTTAATTCTGGGCATAAGCTTTCATGCATATTTCATCAACTATAATATCTGAATAGGCCTGCCTGGATGTTTTAGTGGCTGACTAGCAGATGTTAGAAACTGCATGGTGGACTACCACAAGCTTGATTGTTACAAGTTGGTTCCCCGTTCCTAATTTGCCAGTCCAACCACAAACCAGGATACTTAACTGTGCACCTTATAATAACCTTCAGACTATCCTCAAATCATTTATTGCCAGACTCGGGAACTCTACCCTGCAAGCAGATGTATCATTGTCTGGTTCCAGCACTAAGGGCTCCCCAGCAGTGTGGCAACTGCACTACAAAACATGCTTCAGACCACACCGCATCATAAGCAAGCAGGACAGAGCTAAGCAAACAGAATAGGAGTTGGCATGACAATTTGAAAAGAGAAGAGAGAAATTGCAAATAGAACCCAGAACTGACTGTTGCAGGAGAAAGCCCTCAACAAAAATGTTACTTTCGCCCACAATATGACAAGGAGGACAATAGAGCAAAGAGTGAGACTGCTGCAGGAGTAAGCAAAAAGGGAAGATTTTTTTCAAAAGAATGAAAACAGAAAATGAAACTAAAAATGATGCAGGAAAAAGTTCTCAGAGCAGCAGATAAGCAACAAGGCTCAAAAGGGTGGGTGGCAAGCAGAGAGTTTAGAAGCTAGGATAAACCTCCACAAAGAACCCAGATTGAAGTTAACAAAAAAGTGTCTCAGCAGTATTTCAGAATTATGTGACCTACTTCATGTCCCTAACGGGGAGAGAAGTGGGATATAAATGAACAAAACTAAAATAAATTTCAAAAACTGAAGTGTAGTTACAGGTGTTAGAACAGTGGCAGCACTGTGGCTGTGGAATGAAATGGTAGGTGTCAACTAAAGAGATGAGGTGTGGGAAGTAGCTCTTAATGAAATAAACCCGTAAAACCTCAGGAGTGAGATCAGGACTATTAAAAGTTTTTACTTTTGCTTTTTAAGGAAAGGAGGCATGACTGTTCCTCTGCATTTGGGAGTCACCAGCTGCAGAAGCAAGCTCTGAGCCTCCATGAACACTAATGGGGAGGGGGAGGGGGGGCTACAAAAAAAAAAGAAAGAAAGCTAGAGTTGGGTAGCCATAGAAAAACTGTTGCTGCCATATGCCAGCTTGGGCCTGTGTATTTAGCTTAAAAAGTAAGAATCCTTTACATAGCATCCAAGGAAAACAGGACATTTTTAAAAATGCCATTTAGTTGAAGCAGGACTCTGGGCCTCATTGCTGACCTTTCATCACATAAACTGCTGACTGAGAACCTTGCACAATGGATCGTTTTTACTGATCTCTTGAGCCCATTTGAGAAATGCTCTGGGAAATGTGACTGGGTACTAACCTTGTTTTCTATGACATAAGCACACTGATACATTCTTCATGAGAAGAGCAAAACGGCTAAAAATAGATAATTTTTCTCAGCTCAAAGTTCTGTAAATAATAGCTGTGTTGGACCTTGTTTGAGCAGATAACAAAAAAGTTAATGGGTAACTAAAATATATGCTCCTAAGTAGTATAGGTCATAGAATTAAGGAGTTACTTCATTAAATCTCAGTTAGAAGGTGCTATAAAGCCATCAGTGATGTTCTTATGTCTTCCTACCCTGACTCTCCAAACCTCTAGAAATAAACATCTTCATATCAATTTGGTGTACAAAATTGTGATACTGGACCAGGAAAGGGGGGAGATCACACTTTGAGGTATAGCTGTAGCTGGCATGTCAGCTAAAACTGAGAGAAGTTTTTAAAAAGCTGTCCAACAAAATTGGTCACCAGAATTGAAGATCAGGGTTATGAAGTTTGATGGGGAGTGAATTCAGTAAAATGGGGAGACCTCAAATGCCTCAGTGGAGATCTGCAACCCCTTTGGCTGAGGATTCGGATGTCATGATTAGGATAGATAGATTCCGAGTACATTCAAGGACTAATCTTAATCAGTCATATCGTAAAGTTAGGAAATCCAACCAAGAGGGCAAATGCATCATTAATGCCAGTTCATTTGCTTTCAGTACCATTATTTCAGCACAGGTCATCATAGCTTGTACTGATTGCCTGAGTAAATTATAGCAATACATTCCACTCCCCCCATAAAATATTTGACATATTAGCATTCTGAATTTTGAAACAGCATGTAATATATAGATAGATGAATAGGGCTTTTAAGTTTTCAAAATACAGCCACCAGCAAACATTCACCAGCAAGTAAACCTGGGATTAGCGTTCCTTAAGAAAGATCATTGCTTTTTCATTTTAGAAAACCTTTCTATGATAACATTTGATAAACGTTTCTCATGTACCTATTGCACAATATATGAAGGCAGGTCATTGCTGGAGATCTGAAAAATAAGATTAAATAGACATCCATCAAGAAACAGCATTTCTAGAATCTGAACCAGCATCTGAAGAAGTGGGCTAAGGACTTCGGAAAGGAAAGGAAGGAAAGGTCCCCTGTGCAAGCACCAGCCATTTTCAACTCTGGGGTGACGCTGCTTTCACAACGTTTTCATGGCAGATGTTTTTACGGGGTGCTTTGCCATTGCCTTCCCCGGTCATTACACTTCCCCACACCGGCAAGCTGGGTACTCATTTTACCGACCTTGGAAGGATGGAAGGCTGAGTCAACCTAGAGCCGGCTACCTGAACCAGCTTCTGCTGGAATCAAACTCAGGTCGTGAGCAGAGGGCTCTGACTGCAGTACTGCAGCTTTACCACTCTGCGCCACGGGGCTCACAGGACTTCAGTTTGCAATAAATTTATGCTAGATTTTAAAAAGTTCTAGCTTTTTAAAGTACCATAAAATACCTCGTTGAGAATTCTTAAAACAGGAGTGGTCAAATTTGCCTTAACGCAAGAGCCACATAGAATAAATATGAAATGTTTGAGAGCTGAAAGACATGAACATCAGATGTGTGTGAGCCACAAGACAGGAAAGAAGGAAAAATGGAAAGAGAAAGAATGCAACTTTAACTTTAAATGCATTCTCCAAGTTGGCTGATGGGGCTGTGGGGGCTTTGAGAACCACACAATATGTGTGAAAGGGCCACATGTGGCCTCTGAGCCACAGTTTGGCCTGCTCTGTTCTAGAAGATACTAAAGGGGATTCAGAAACAGCTTCCTCACAATTAAACTGAAGACAGTTTCAGAAACTGGCATATTTTTTGTCATATTTTATTGTTCAAAATGTTTTAAGTAGAGTTTGAAACCACAGTAGGTATTGAGAATACAAAAATACAATAAAAATAGGTATTGTATGCCCTGGCTACATGATTGACTTTATCTCTTTATGCCCTTATGGTTACAAACATTTATTCATCTGCCAGAAATTAATATTTCACAAACACACAACCTCCAAAAAAGAAGCAAGAGGAAAATTATAACTCAATAAAGTGCTCTGCACTTGGTAAGCCTATTTAGGTTTTACAGAACAAGGAAGGAAGGAAGGAAGGAAGGAAGGAAGGAAGGAAGGAAGGAAGGAAGGAAGGAAGGAAGGAAGGAAGGAAGGAAGGAAGGAACAGATAAGCCAAAAACAATATTGATCATTTAATTATAATACAAAATCTGGAAATGAATTTGGGAAGCATATTAGACAGAAGTCTTATCTTCAAAATTCAATAATTTTCATTTGTGACTAGAGCATTGTGTCACTCAGAGGAAATGCCATTTCCCCAAGATTTTGTTCTATATAATTCCTCTTTAAGAAAGCAAAATTCTATAGCCTTGACAGATCAAAGTATTAAGGATCTGTATTAGTTAGTATTTGAGTGTTCTACTTACTGCAGATCAAAGCCAAACACACATTACAAGGACGGCTTTTTCTCCACATGACCGCTTTTCTTCCATGGTACAATAACTTAAGCAATTATCCAATCTGAAGAGGCATGTGTAACTCAGACTTGTGAAAGAAGTCCATACACCCAGGGTTCAGAATCCCCATGGAATAGCTTTTGAAAGCATCCTTACTGGTTGTTTGCAAAAGAACTTCATTGAGATCTGGTGACTCTCTTTACCCAGTCATTTTAGCAGCAGTGCTAGGACCGCCGATTACAAGAAATTACTTGTGCTTGTGTATCTTACATCTAGGTCAGCCAACAATTTTTTTTTTGACAGCTGTATATTTTGCAACGTGGGGTCTGAAGATGCCAACCAAAATGTTTCATGTCGTTGCTTGCCAGAAATTCAACAAATGCAATTAGCATATTGTGGAACAAATACTGATCCTGATTAAAGTAAACTTTGCATGTCCCAAAAGCCTCATTTACGAGGTTTGAAAAGACAAGCAGACAATGCATGAATTTCATGCTCTTTCAACACACTGTCTTTAAGGGTTGACTCAGGGTACCATTGCACAAAGGTACCAGTCAGTGCTTAGATGTAACACTGGCATCCCTACTGCCTTTTTAGCTCATTTTTACTCTAAACACAATCAACTATGAAACAAGGCTATTCTAAGCAACTACAAGTTCAAACATTTTGCAAGTATAAAAGGATGCAGTATTCCAACAGAGATGTTTTTCTTCACCCCTAGAATCTTTGTTTGCCCTGACTTGAATAGCCTAGACTAGCCCAGATTCATCCAGTCTCAGAAGCTAAGCAGAGTTGTCCCTGATCAGTATGTGAATGGGGGAGCACCAAGGAAAACCAGGGCTCAACACCAAGACAGGCAATGGCAATCCACCTCTGAATGCCCCTTGCCTTGAAAACCCTACAGGGTCACCATAAATCAGCTGCGACTTGACAGCAAAAAAAAAAAAAAAGTATATTTGCTTAGCTTCTGAACACATGCTTAGCTTTTATTGGAACCCGAGGGAGGCCACAGTAAGTATTCTTTAAAAACAAATTTTAAAGGATTCATTGTGGTTATGCATTAGAGAGGGAACAGAAGTAAGCTTCAAAACAATGAGGTAGAATGAACATTTGTGGATCTTGCCTTGTACAGAGTGGGGGGTGGGGAGACAAAAACTGCTTGCTATCAGAAAACACCATGAAGCAATTAAAAAGGTATGCTGCCATCCACAAGGACATGCTTGGCTCCAAGGAATATTCCGTCATTTATAACTTGGCCATTATAGCAAGCTGAACAGTATGCAACCAGTATTTCATTTAGGAAACAAGGATTCCTGATGCCAGATTATGCTTTCCTGTCTGTTTATAATCTCACAATCTGAGATTATGGAATTCAGGCCATCACCCGCTACATCTGTCCTTCATTAGCCAGGGAGTATACTTTTCAGTGGGGTAGCCATGTTAGGGGGCTACCACATGGAGGTTTTGCTCCAGTTTGGCACACAAATCAGAGTGGGCTTTTTTTTAGGGGGGGGGACACCCACACATGATCATCATCTACTTACCACATTTCCCCCTGCTTTGCCCCTGATTTGGTACAATCTTATCTCTTTATGCCTGATTTGGTACAATCTTTTTTGAAAGATCACAATCAGTATGTTTGTATGTCACAGGGATGGGGAAAGCATGTTTTTTGCGGGTCCACCCCATCCATATTATTTTCCTTCCTCAGGCTTTAAAACCAGAAAAACAGCTCACTATAGCAGTATATTGGTCTACTAATACCTCTGTATTCCCAGCTTTCCTTTTAAATAAATTGTTAGCCCTTTTTGTTGGGAGACATGCACATCCTTGCCTATCTCCACAATTAAAAGGGCTACATACTCCTTAAAATGCGAGCTGGAAATACAGAGGAGCTAGTGTTACAACATTAAACATATATGTCAGTAGCCAATTTTTAAAAGCTTGAAAAGCCATCAAGGATGGGAAGCTCAGGCAAGTGCAGGGAAACATTACCAATGAACATAATTTTCATTCAGCATATATAACCTTAAGGGCCTACAATAAATTGAGGGGGGAAACAACATGGAAAAGCAACTCTTCAAGTAGTCTGTGAGTTTGCAGGTTTTTCAACAGGCTGAGTCCCTCCCCCCGTTTAACCAAGACTCAGAGGTCTCCACATAGTCCCATCCTGGAGCATATGCAGTCTTCATCTGACCAGTGTTATCAGGTTGGGGGTAATTTATAAAATTGTTTTTCAAGGGAGTTTTCAGAGCCTACATCAACTAGCTTTGTTATCACATGAACACAAGAAGCTACCTTATTCTGAATCAGACCATCAGTCCCATCTACGTCAGTATTGTCTACTCAGACTGGCAGTGGCTCTCCAAGGTCACAGGCTGAGGTCTTTCACATCACCTCCTGCCTGGTCCTTTTAACTGGAGGGTGCTAGGGATTGAATTTAGGACTTTCTGCATTCCAAGCAGATGCTCCTCCGCTAAACCACAGTCCTTCCCATATCAACACAAGGATCAGCCAGTTTATTATCATCAAACTTTCAAGTAATCAACCTTGAGGCCCAGTTATAAAGGTGGACTATAAATTAAACAGATAAACACAACTATAATGATGATTAACAGCTATTCATATGATTGGTTCCATCAAAGGAATCTTATTTCATAAATTTCTAGCTCCCATCCCTGCAAAATAACTTTGTAAGATTGGTGGATGATACCCCCTGAAATTTTAATGTGTACTGGATTCTTCTTACCAAGTACATAGGGCTCAGTGTTTCTTTTAAAATCTGTCAGGATGCTAACATCACTAAACCAATCCTTACTCACTATAGCATTTTTCAACATCCTATACTACAATACAGAATAAAGGGTTTAGTTTCTCAGGTTTTGGATTTCAGAATCCAAGTTGTCAAAAACCTTTCATGAAATCTGATCTACAATAGGCAGACGCTGCCAAGGCCCTTCTATGGTTTACCTACTCTGGTATTTCTAGCAGTCCAAGACATCACAACATATCTACATAGCCAAGGTTCCTGTGACACCAAAAACTAGGTAGAGAGAGATCTAGACCAGGGATGTCAAACATGCAGCGTGGGGGGCAGATCAGGCCCCCAGAGGGTTCCAATGAGGCCTGCGAGCAAGTCTGCTTTCTTCTTCCTTTCTCTTGCTTCCTTCTGAGTTACAGCTTGCTTTGCCAGGCTTGCTTCATCACATAGGAGCTACAGGGGAAAGCTTCTATGTTTTCCATTGGCTGAGGCTCCCCCCCCCTTGGGGAGGAGGGAGAGCTTGCTTTGCCAGGCTCTCTCAATCGCACAGAGCTACTGAGCCAAGCCTCTTTTCTTCTATTGGCTGAGGCTCTGCCTGCTCCTCATCCCCTGGGGAGGGAGGGAAAGAGCCAGAGCTTCCTTTGCTCTGTTCCCTCAACCACCTAGGAGAGATACAAAAACTTCATGTTTGTCTGTGTCCTTTATAAAGTTTTTTTATCTCTGCTACCTGACATTACATTTTATGACACACATGGCTTGGCCCAACAAGGTCTCATTTGTCAGATTCGGCCCTCATAACAAATGAGTTGGACACCCCTGATCTAGACTACAAAGGTGTTTACACTCATGATGGGTAGAGTTTGCTAGTATTTACAGAAAATACCAGTAAGAACACAGTGCTAAAATGAACTTCCACTTAATTCAGCCCACTGCATTTCTAAAAAAACAACAACATTGCATATCACATGGTTCCAACACTGGGATACCTTTTCTGTGTTACCTATTGTTTTCAAGGCTGCAATAGAAGAGAGACTGTTATGCACGTGGGGTTAAAGATATGTAAGACTTGGATGTCAAAACCAGAACACTTATCATATCAGATAATAAGCAGGAAGTTATTATGGTACACTGATTAATATGCTGTCTTTTGACAGGTTTTGATCTGGTTGCACAACTACTGATGAACAGAAGGTGTCCAACAAGGATGATAAGATTATCTACTCGAAAAGAAGGGGATTTTCTAGGTTTTGAAAGACAATGAAGTGGCATGGAGTCCACTTACTGAATGCAGCCCACTGTAGCCATACAACTACAATATAGCTGTTTCTCCTGACCCCCATCTATTTCAACTAGCAGCATTACAGTGTTGTAAAACAATACCTTTCCCTTCTATTTCCATCTTTAGTTCAAGATGCCCTTCTAGCTCTAGCTAATCGAATGAGATACCTTTCAACAGGCTTAAAATTAGGATTTTATATCCAGAAGATGTTCTATGTTCTATTGCAACAATTTTTTTCCTGACTAGCAATGAGTGATGCCTCCCCGTTTTCATCGCAGATGTTCCAACGCTTGCTTTTCAAAAGACAATAATCCCCCAGGAAAATCTCAGAGATGGGTTGTTATATAAACTGACACAACCAACACAGAAAGCTTACTGAACAGCAACTATCAGGCAAACCCTACAGTTAAATACATCAGCATGAATGTATTTCTGCTTATTTAAAACCAAGACTTCAGTGAAGCAACATTACACGCAGGAGGGAGCCAAGATATCCTCCTACTTTGGAACGACTCCACCTCCATAAATAATATTGAGATCCCTTTCACAAATACTACAAGAATACCTGTTTCCAACACATAACCCTTCTAGCACCACAAATTCTTCTTATGGAGCTGCATCAAGACATCACTAGTGATTTGTGAGAACACTGAAATCCTCACCAATGCCCTCATCCCTAGAATGCACAGTCTGAAGGCAAGAAAAGCTAAGTGCCTCAAACCAAACACTGGTACAACCTGCAACTTAGACAGAGAACTTACTGGTTCAGAAATTAGCATTGCTATTGACTGCATTCAGACAATTTTTGTAGACCTGTGCTTTTTAGTAGTCTCAGCACGGGATTTCAAAATCTGGGGTTTCAAAATCTGTCCCCCTGATATACACAAGCAAGCTCTAAACTCTGTTGCAAGAAATATCAAGAACAGAGTGCTCCCTGTGGCTTATCACATGCAAGTCTATAGCATCTCAGGTGGGCAGGAGAGATTTATGGTCACACTAAATGTGACGTATGTCAAAACACCTGCAATAAAAGCAAAAGCTAGAGGAGAAACTGGAGTTCTGAAACAGAATAAAGTTTGAGTCCAGCGGCACCTTTAAGACCAACAAACTTTTATTTGGGGTATAAGCTTTTATGAGCATGTACATCTCAGATACACTGAAGCAAGACTTCCTCAACCATTACATATAGGTAGGGAGGTGGGGTTAGTTCCCAGAAAGGCCTAATTAAAGTCAAGATGCATAACTAACTGAGCAATAAGTATAGCCAAGATTGGATTAAAGCAGTTGGTAAGAGCTGTGAATAGCAGCAAATTAGCATACAGATAATAAAAGAACCAAGTCTGAGTCCAGTGACACATTTAACACTAACAACAGTTTAATTCTGGGTATAAGCTTTTGTGTATAAGAATGCACATACAAGCTTATACCCAGAATTAAATTTTGTTGGTCTTAAAGGTGCCACTGGACTCAAACTTGGTTCTGTAGCTTCAGACTAACATGGCTACCCACCTGAATCCAAGTTCTGAAAGACTTGGAAGGGGGGTGGGAAGAGAGAGACAGAATGGACAAGCTTAAGAATCCCAAAAATCTTTTAAGCTTTGTTTTTCCAAGTGCACAATCTTTCAGAATTTCTGTTACTCATCTGATTCACTGATTTGGTTATACTGTGACTATTTGGTTCATAAGTACAAAACAGAGCCCACGGTACTGATCTCCTGAGCATGTTCACAAGAGTTAATCCTGCCCTTCCTCCAGGGCACTCAATGTAATACCATAGTCTAGAATATCTTCCTGTTCTAGCACACAACTCTCTGTTTAAGGTAGGTTTAGCTAAGAAAGAATGACTAGCTCAAGGTCACCTTTTATGAATGAGTCAGGATTTGAACTATCCAACAGATGAAGATAGTTTCAGAATATTGATCTACAATAGAACAGCAAGATTTTAGTCCAGTATCACCTTATACACCGACCAGATTTTCTGGGTATAATCTTTTGAGGGTCTCTTTTGACTCTTGAAAACTTATACCCTGGAAATCTTGTTGATCTCTACGGTGCTACTGGATTCCAATCTGGTTTCTTCACCACACTGGCTCCCTAATTTACAAATCAGCAGACCTAGTTTCAACATCCAAGCATCTGACTCACACAGAAGTCAAAACTTTATTTAAGCTTGTAAGCAGCCCAACGGTAAACAACCACAAAAATGGAGCTAACAAGATATACTTCACCTTTGAAAAAATGTTAAAGCTAATTGTTTAATGCACTTTAACCCAGTGTTATAACCTCTCCCCCACAAAAAAATCAAGGAATCTAATACAGAACAGTTTGTGTTTATAATAATAAGTTTATGTGAACTAAATGGCCACAATCTGACAATAACCGATGATACAACTGGTCTCTAATAAGATGTGAAGCTAAAAGGAAAGTCATTCTGTTAGGACACAGATCTTCTCACTAAAGATGCCCTAAACATTATTTATTTATTTTATTTAACTTAATAAATTGCCCTATCCCAGCTGGTGCTGGGCTCTAGGCAATGTGCAACGAAATAAAAACACACAAATATAGACCAATAAGACTAAAGCAAATTAAACCCTGATCGCGACTCGTGAAAGTGTTGTTGATCAGATTTCAAAACGTTACATGGCGGGGGGACTCCTAACCAGGGGAGAGGAGGGAGGTGCCAACAGGGCAAACCATTGCTGTCCTTATGCAAAAGCTTGGTGGAACATTTCTGCCTTACAGGCCCTGTGAAACTGCGAAAGATCTTACAGGGCGCTGGTGTCCTCTGGCAGAGTGTTCCACCAAGTTGAGGCCAGGACTGAGGACAGCCGGACCTCTTTAGGGCTGCTTCCAAACAGTAGAGCGTAAAGCCCTTCCAGGGGCATAGTGGAGGAGGTGGAGGTGGTCCCGTAGATCAGGTCACAGAAAGCAGCTCTTCTTATCAAGTCTATTGCACACCACTGTCTCTTACAAGACAGGAAGCAGGACACTTAAGACAGAATACCAAGCCATTTGTGTGGTCACACTTAATTTCATTTTAATTGCTTGATTCCAATAATGTCATTTGCAAACTTCGCATTTAAAAAACTTGGACGTTTATTTCTCACATTAGAGAACAAAGACCACTTTGGGATGAACAAAATATTTACAGTAGTAGCCTTACCTGTCCCCCTCAGACAGCAAATGTAGGAATCACCAGTTACACAGATAGAAGTGATTTTTTTTTGTAAAGCAACATATGAAATATCACTAACGCATCTGGCCAAGGGCATTTGCAGACAGAGTTCTTACAATCATTTGCCCTGCTTTCTAGCACTGCATCTTGAACAGGCAACAGTCAAATCTTTACCTTGGTTCCTTCTGCTTGTCCTATAAAAAGCATCATGATTGTACCTCCATGGTACAGGAAAACGGCAGGACAGCTATACTGGCTTTGGTTGCCCTACTGACTAGCTCATCAGAAGGGCTTCAATTTAGCAGGATGTACCCCCAACAATATAGAACACAATGCAATTACTATTATAAGAGTAAGGAACCTGTAAATAATACAAAGAGGAGCAGCTTAAGGAGACTATTGTCTTGATTTTACTGGTGCTGAGTTGCAACTGAAATGTCTTTGTACCTAGCAGAGTCCGACACATGACTCAGTCATTCAAAGAAGTCACTGGTGCTCCAAAAGCTCTGTCTTCAGAGACTTACAGCCTTACCTCAGTGAACCTCATACAGAATTATAATCCTCCTATGGAGTAAAAGCATGCTGATAACTAAGGAAGCTACTATAGCTAGCCTTCAATCATTCAGGGTCAGCATGTAATCTCTTCCCCTATATTTGTTTGCAGGATCACCAAGCTAAGAATTTAGTCCTAGGCAATTCACCATGTGATTTTTAAATCAAAACTCAAGTTACCACTTATTGCTTTTGATGTCAAAAGAGCTGGGGATTGAACAAAGTCACAGTTCTTTGAGAACTCCAGGACTCTGCCTTAGGATTGTTGCTATCTCCAACTTAAAGCCCCTTTCTTTCCAGTTCTTCCAGTATGGCTTGGATTCTGTGAACAGCCTCTTTCCTTGCCTGGCGTACACTCTCCTGACCTCCTGTCTCTATAGAGTCCAACTCCAACAGCTTCTTGGTCAGCATTTCCTCAAGTAGCCGGAAGCCTTTGTCCATTTTTCTCCCCACAAATTCATCTACCTCTTCCTCTAGCAATTCAACCCCCTCCATAACCTCCATAACCTTTCGAACTCCCGGCTGCACATCTGAGGGTTCTGTTGGAAGCTGCCCATTCGTTTTGAAACCTGATCCATGGTCAACAGCCGCAGGCAGCTTCTTCTGTACATTATCATACAGCTGGGGCTGCGCACTGTACTGCACTTTGGTGTTGGAAGCAGGTGGCTTCGTGTTAAGCTGCGTCAGCTTGTGATCATTCATGGTCCCAGAAGGCAGGTGAGTGGCTTCAGGGAAGTAGCTGTGCTGGTTAGTTCCTTGCTCCAATTGGTTGTAGGAGGAGTCCTAAAGTGAGAAATAAGAGCCTTTAACATTGTTGCTAGCTCCTCCAATTCCATTACCTCACATCTTGCATCAAAAGTGAAGTGCACACAGATCCCCTAGCAGCCAATACTGCCAGTCTGCTTCTCTGCCCTTGAGCAAGGTCTGCATAGTCAGGATGACAGTACATAAGAGGTTCAGGCCCTGAAAGATACTAGACACAAGAAATGCATTCTGAACCTGTCAGAATGACATCACAATATGCTATCACCCAGTAACCTGGCTCCCAGGTGACCTTCCCTATGAACTCTGCCACCCATAAACTGTTCCAAAACATGGTAGCTAGGGAAGCTTGGTAGACTAAATTCTTCTGGTTCACACATGCTCCAGCAACTGAAGAACACCACAGGATTATCAAGATGATATGAAGATCACCTCAATTGTCCATAGGACAATTGGGAACTGAAGTATTACCAAAGCTTGAGAGTAATCCTAATGAGGGCTCAGTCCACTAGAAGGGCCAGAGGTGATCAGATTGTGGTGGGTCAGAAACAAAACTGCCCAAGCTGCCTATATTTATATACAGTCTAGAAACCTTGAGCATTAGTGCCTGTGCTATCATACCTATATACCTATGGAGCCACAACAGCACCAAGTGGCAGAGGTGAAAGATGCATATGGTACCAACCCCCCCCCCCTCTCCCAAACCCTTTTTCTGAAGGGATGAGAACTGGGGCATAAATTCCCTAGGAAATACAACAAACTGGATATGCACATCCTGAAAGCACCAACAGAAAGTAGAACTCTGGCCCTTTCCAGAAGATTAAGCCCACAGCCATGGGATACAGGTCAAGACTCACACCCCTTAGCATTTAATCAGAAGCTAAAAGTGCAATTTTAGGAACAGGAAGCTTTCCTTCCTCTCATTGATGAGCTGGAACTCGGTGTCTGATACTACTTGTCCAAAGCAGTGGTAGCATCTGAACAAGAAATATCACTAAGAGTAGCCAGGGCAAGGTGACTTGGTGAGTTAGAATACATGGTACCACCACCTTCATCCTTTGTCAAAGCAAAGAGCCCCATTCTGTATATCAGATGAAAGGAGGGGTAGCTAAGCAAACTGAACTCTCCAGCACAAGGGAAAGGTGATCTCTTTGTACATTTTAAAAACGCACCTTTGCACTGTTAATCTGAGGATGTGGGGCAGGTGCTCCATTGGCAGGCCAAGGAGAAGAGGATTCAGCAACATATCGATTCTCATGTCCTGTTGATGCAGGAGACCAACCATATGGAGGCTGCATCCCATAAACACCAGGAGGTCTCCATGTTGCATCTTGAAGCCTCGGCTGGGGCGGTGGCGGCCCCTGTTGAGGAATACCATGATTGCAATCACCATAGGGATATGGTGGGACAGGAAAGCCAGGTGTCTGCAGGGCAGAGAAATAAATTATTTCTTCACGCACCCATCTCATTAAAAACATCTTGATAGTAAAAAAAACAAAAACAAGTGGGAGAATACTTTAATATATAAGAATTTATAAAAATCACAGATTGCAAGTTTCACTTTAAGAGGCAATTCTACCTGTGTTGGGGGGGGGATTCCTCTAAGATTATTCATTGCAGTACTGCAGCAGGCACAAGCAGTACATTTAAGGATTTTCTCTTCCAATAAAACTTATGTAGATTTAATCTATAATAAATTGGCTAAAGCTCATATAATCAGTTATGAGTCCTGTAACTGGCAAGAGTCCAAACGGACACATTTGTCATAATGAATCATGGAGATCTACCAACTCAGATCAAATTTGGTAGTAACTTCAGTGGGCTTGCTCTAAAAAGAAATATAAGCAAATGGCTATGATTCATACCACTTTATGGAACAATCATGGGCAATCCTGGATATTTATTTTAAACTGCAATTTTATCTTTTGTAGGGAAACTGTAATATGGGATTATCTGTATAAGGCTCATCATCTCCTGTAACTGTAGTTTAATACTTCTGAATCTATGATATCACAGTGGACATGGGAATAGGTTGTAGGTTGAAATGTTAGGCATACTATCAGAAAGCAAGTCTTATTGAACTCTGAAACGGTTTTCCAGGACAAACATGATTAGGGCTGGTAGGCCAGCGATAAAATATGCCATGTAAACATGCCCAGCCAACTAGGCAACTAGATACATCAGGAAAAAGTGTTCTTGTCTGAAGGCTGTATCACCAAATGAAGAAAAGTTTTAAGTGTAGAAATCCAGCTACTTTAAGCCAAAAAGCACTAAACTCATCATGCCAAAGGTAGAGAGATCTCACTAACTGGTTCATCCATTACAGATCACACATAACTGCCTGCAAGAGCTTCCTTACCGGAGGCTGGGCATATCCTGGTACTTGCCTCCTCACCATAGTACCTTCTGCTGGACAGTTAGGTGAGGGGTAGTTCCAGTTGGAAACTGATGACTGAGACTGGTACAATCCAGGAGACTCTGTAGAATAAGGGACAGGAGGATGCCCTGTAGAATAATAGGTATTTGATTGTGGGGGATACGGAGGTGGTCCTGTCCCAGGAGCTGAGTATGGAGTGCCATAAACGCCATTTGTATAGGAATGATCGATCCCCTAATAGATAAAGAAAGGACATTTAAACCAATCAGCCTAGTGAGCAAATTGTGACATTTTAGAAATTCCTGTAGCTTTACTAGGTGTCAAACATGTGGCCCATGGGCCAGATGGGCCCTGCAAAGGGCTCCAATCAGGCCCTCCAGCAACTGGCTGTTGTCTGCTTCATTTTACCTTGCCTAATGTGCTCAGTCACCATTTTGTGTTTCTCCCCAGCAATCAGTCAGCCAGCAAAGCAGCCTTTCTTGGTTCCTACTCTCTCCCCCTCCTTTTTCCCAAAGGGAGGAGGAGAGAGGAGGAGCCTTAGCCAATGAAAGAGCCTGGCTCTATAGCTCTGCTGGGTGATTAAGTTTGCCAGACTTCCTTTGCCCAGTCCCCACCATCGGGAGAAATACAAAGAAAGCACTTTTAAGACTAGCAACGTTTCATTTAAGGTATGAGCTTTTTGCCTTGCTACAGAGACAGAGAGAGAGAGAGAGAGTTTGGTTGGGCTTGTTATGGGTACAACTGGTTTTCCCTCCTCTTTTTCCTATATTCATGCCCTCCAATCTTTCTCAATAGGAAAGCATGTGAACTGTTTTAAAGAGCAATAACAACAAGCCAGGGTTAGGCTGAGTGTGTCCAGCCCAGGTTTACTTAACAAATTTCCCTTGATTTTTCTTTCACATTTTCCTTTGATTGGTGATCTTGAACTTAGACTTCCCACACAGTAGGCTGATACTGACCACTGTACATGGCTGTCTCTCTGTTCTTGCACTGCCACATAGGAGTTGTAGTTATTTTTCTGGGGAAGACTATAATTTTGTAGACAAGCACATAAGCCTCAGTATGTGCCATGGTGCCTTCACATAATCTTGACCAGCACATGAAGCAACTTATGTACAAAGCTCACAATGCCCAGCTGCTTCATGTTTTCCTCTGGGTCTGAGGCTCAAAGCATTGACTATGAGATCTTTGTAATGAATGTCTACAAATCAAAAGTAGGTTTGCAACTTATATACATGCACACTTGAACAACATATTCAAGACTGGTACAGAACAGACGTTGCCTGCAGTTTTTTATGCAATAATTCATAGCAAGAGATGACATTTATCAGACTATAAAACAAAATATTGCAAGCATGCTAATGTTTTAAGGGAAAAAAATTGTGTTCGTCTGCGCCCCCTTTATACAGTTTATATGTCTGCCACCTGGCATTACATTTTATGACATACATGGCCCGGCCCAACAAGATCTCATTTATGTCAAATCCGACCCTCATAACAAATAAGTTCGACACCCCTGGTTTACGGGAAGTCACTGGAGAAACCCATCCATTGAACTTTTTCAAATCATACAGTTTTTAAATGGACAGGAACACCCTTCAATTCTAGCACAGAAAACCATGCAGTCTTTGCCTGTACAATATAGCTTCAATACAAGATTTACTGCAACTCTCAGCACTACCTAATCCCTTGGAATAAAAAAGGAAACAATCCTAGTGAGATCTGCCTGCCAGATTCTACCGAATGAAAGACACTGCACTGTTAGAATTCCTGGACCCCTGGCTCATGCAGTTCTGCAGTTTGGGGTCAGAAACTCCATGCACAAAGGCTGAGATTGTGTCATCCCCATCTCTTACTGAGCACCATGCTCAATGGACAGTGCACTGTGACTGTACTCAGAAAACAAGTAATCCTCCTGCAGAAAAAAAACACCTTGTGCTCGTTCAGTGAGTGCCCTCTAGCGGGGAACACTTTGAGTAAACCATGTTTATTCAAATAAAAAGTGTTTATGTTATCCAGATTAAATATGGTATCTTCTCAGGTAATGGATGGTCACTATAAGAACCTTACTCAAATAGAATACGTTTGTGTCAGTCTGGGTGAACTGATACACTGGAGCATTGTATCTTAGAATGCGTGTTTTACACAGATATAAGAAAATTACAGATTTTACTGCTTTCTTAAGGGAGGGCAAGTATACGTACAGGAGTGAAACCAAGAGAGTTCCTAGAAGGTAGCTAACATAAAGCCACTTTGGCAGTTGCAAAGTTCTTTTCCCAAGCTATAGCAAGATATAACAATGTAAATAAATCAATGAGTCTTAGTCTGGACTTGAATTAAGATTGTTTTAATTTTAATAGTGTGATACTGTTCAAGACCATTGGTTTGAATGAGTAGTTTCATTTAATAAGGTTTATTCATTATTTTTATTTGCTCCGGGAAGCAAAATCCCCTGGCTGTCCTCAACCAGGGCTAGGGCCTTTCCAGCCCTTGCCCCAGCCTAGTGGAACTCTCTGCCTGGTGACATCTGTGGCTTGTGGGCCCTGGTACAGTTCCACAGTGCCTGCAAGACAGAGATGTTCCATCAGGCCTACAGTTGAGGACAGCAACAGTTCACCATCAATCCCGGACTCCATCTCTCATCCTTCCCCACCCCATCATGGGGAGGGTGGTTTATAAATTGAATAAATCAAATCAAGTCTCTTTTAAAAGCCACCTTCAGCAGCTTCTCTGGAGAGGTGGCATATAGTCTAAATTAAATAAAAATAATGCATTCTGATAGCATTAATTTGTTAAACTGCAGAGGAATTGTGCATACTGTTTTTAACCCTTTCTTCTCTATAGTTATCCAATTTCTTGCTGTGAGCTGAAGAAATTATGATTTTCTGTTTAAATAGTTTGGAAGAAAGGAATGATACTTCAATTCACATCTATGCAATTTAAAACTTTTTACCTTCTAGGGTTTTCTCTAGCTTGGAAAAACCATGGCTACTTTCACCATATGTGTAGTCCTGCCCTTCCAGAAGACCTCAGTGTAGTGGTCACAGGCTCATTCAACTTTAATTTGCACCAACATTGCAAAAGAGATGAGACTGAGATGAGACAGTACAGTGGTAAAGTGAAACCTGCCAATTATAAGTTTAGGTAGTCCAGTTCTTACCTCCACCACACACTCCATTTAGAGGAAGCTTCACCATGCCAAAAAATGACACATACCCAAATTCTCTGGTATTTTAGTAAGAAAGTGTGTTACAGTTTTTGATAGTACTGTATTTGGCAGACGAAGAGCAGATATCAACACAGAGACTAAGACACAAGACTAAGAACTCTCCAGTCTACTTTGCAAGGCAAACGGTCAGGTGCAAAGGTCCTTGCATCATGTCAACATCATGAGTCAGTGTTTCACACTCAAGATGCTGATACCAGATCACCTAAGAATGACAGAACAACTGCAGCACAGAAGGCCTTGTAGAAGTAAAAACTGTGCTTCTAATGAATTCCACTTAAAATAACTTTCAGCACTGCAATATAATCCATTCCCTAAGCAGCAAACAGATAGCCTTGACCTGGATAGCCCAGGCTGTCAGATCTTGGAAGATAAGAAGGGTCAATTCTGGCAGGTACATTTGATGGGAGACCTCCAAGGAATTGTGGCACAGAGGCAGGCAATGGCAAACCACCTCTGAAATGTCTGTGCCTTAAAAACAAAAACAAAAAAACCCAAGTCTAGCTCGCCACCTAGCGGCACCTAATGGTACATAATACTAAAGGAGCAACAGTCTCTAGCTGCCAGACAATCTTAAAATTTCTTGCCTATTCTACACACACCACCATACGATAATTATTATTAGATGGCTCCATCCAAGGTCATTCTCCAAGTGGACAATCTTGGTTACAAACACACAAAATACTGCTTTATTACTCTACCTGGCCTTGGTGCTCAGATCCAGGAGGATATGGACTTGGGTAAGAAGCCCTAGGCTGAGAGTTCCAGTAGTGGGAGCCATATCCCGTATAAGAAGGCTGCTCCTAAGGAGAGAGAAGGAGGGGAAAGTGGTTTTACTTCCTGAAAACCAATAACATGCAGGAGTGTTTCTATTACAAATGTCAAAAATAGCTTCATTCTCTACTTACATTCACATGTAACCAAGACACACAGTGGACATCTGCTTGTTAACATTCTTGTAAGTGGACCAAGCTGAACCATTCTACTTCCCAGCTATGGCAAGATGGCACTATCCTGCTAATTAGGAGAAGGTCTAAGCTCTCTTTAATCTTACAGAAAGGCTGAGTTAGCCTCCTGAGTGACTAGTCTACTAATAACATCTTCGAGACAGGCAGAGTTTGACTACATATTTTGGAAGCTAAAGGTTCCAGGTCCAATCCCAGTTAAAAGAATCAGGCAGTAGGTGATAGAAGATGATGATGATATTGGATTTATATCCCGCCCTCCACTCCGAAGAGTCTCAGAGAGGCTCACAATCTCCTTTACCTTCCTTTCCAACAACAGACACCCTGTGAGGTGGGTGGGGCTGAGAGGGCTCTCACAGCAGCTTCCCTTTCAAGGACAACCTCTGCCTGAGCTATGGCTGACCCAAGGCCATGCTAGCAGGTGCAAGTGGAGGAGTGGGGAATCAAATCTGGTTCTCCCAGATAAAGAGTCCGCACACTTAACCACTACACCAAACTGGCTCTGATGTTTAAGATCTCTCCCTGAGATCCTGGAGAGCTGCTGCCAGACTAAGTAGACAATACTGCCCTTGATGGACTGACTTTGTATAAGACAGCTTCATGTGTATATGCATGTTTAAAAACAACAGACCTTACATTGGGCAGTGACTGGCAAACAAATAATTAATTGGTCTCTACGTCAAACAACTTCTTTCAGCTGAACAAGGAAGGCCATAGCCGTGAATGTTTTGCATGTTTGTGACATTTAGTGTAAGAGAGGATTTCAAGAAGTATGCCTGAGCCAAACAGTTCTCAGCAATTCACACCCTAAAGCAGTGCCCCTAAGCATTATCAGAAGGCATTTGTTCTTACTACAGCTTCAAAACACATAGTTGATTCTAATACTCTGCTGAACACATTTTGTGCACTAGGAGAACAAATTTTTGAGCAATATTGCACATAAGTTTCATAAACAGCTATGTTATTCCTTAAAAACAAGACAAAGGATACAAAATAGAAGAGTAACATGAATGCTGCCGCTCCCTTTTCCTTTGTTCCGTTTTTCCTGTCCAGTCATTCTTTCCTTCTGGTTAAAAAGAGGTATGCTGTATACAATTGATTACAGATGAAAGCAAAGGGGAGAAGGCTCAACATCAACCTCATGGAGTGCTTCCCGTATTTCAAAACAGATTTCGCAGTTTGGATACTTCCTTTTATTCCCTTAGAAGCTCACTGATTAAAAAATCTTGAGCAGTAGAAGATTCTCATCCCTCATTTTTGGACTCAAGGGCTAAAAGGACTGAAACAAATTTCGCTATTGAAAGCTTACATTCTGAATAAAACTTTGTTGGTCTTAAAGGTGCCCCTTGACTCCTGCTTTGTTCTACTGCTTCAGAACAACACGGCTGCCCACTTGGATCTAAATTTTGCTATTTCCAGAGTGATCTTAAGATTCTTATCAATAAGCAGAGGAAACAAGATCCTCATCAATAAGCAGAGGCAACAAGAGTTTCCAGAGTGTAAGGGATAATTGATTAATTAGAGGCTTAATATAACGATCCCTTATATTCTCAAAAAAAACCTGCACTCAAGCAAAATGTGAAAAGATGTATCAATCCTATTAAGGCCGCAAGGGCAAAGTCTATCCAAATAAGATCTATTCAGAAATCTCCCCTGTAAAACCGCTGAGAATATAATATTCAATCTTGCGAATAAGAAAGTTCTGCAGTATCATGAGAAAGTAAGATAGTACATACTGAGAGTAAAGATTTTTTTGGGGGGGGAGGGGATTCCAAAAGACAGGGGTGACCAAACTCGGTGGACTTTTAAGATCAAACTGCTGCAATCAATCCCTACAACAAGCTTTTCAATTTAAAAAAAACAAAACCAACTTCAGATTTGCCCATATTAGCTGACATTCCAACTAAAGTTAATTTCTTGTGTTAATGAAGAGGGCTTTCATCCACCTGAATTTGTAGGTATTCTATTTAAGAGTGACTAGCAAGCCATCTTTAGCACAGAGCAACATTAGTTTCAGTTTGAAGGCATACAGCCAGGCTCTTGCTTCCAGGAATATTTGTCAACATTTTGCCTGCAGTACAACATTTGATACTCAAGGGACATTATTAAAAACTGGGCCAGAGATTAATCAGTATTATCAGAGATGGCTTTGATTTAAATAGTTGAGATGTAAAGACTGCTTTCAAGTTGAAGACTTGTACAGCTCCGGGGAATATACCCCCCTCCATTATGGAAAAACTTTATAGTGTTTGTACACAGTTTTGCTTTGTTGAATGCTGTTCTAAGTTGGAGGGTCCAAGATAAATCTGCCAAGAACAGGATCCCCAGATGGGAGAAGGTCTTAACCTGCTCAACATTGGACCCACTGATTGTCCATTGAAGCAGGTTCCATTTTCTGGTCTTGATGAAAACTAAGATATTAGATTTCAGATAATTAATCACCAAGCTTTCTCAGGAACAGTAACTGGGGAAAGACTGCAAGAACCTTTGCAGACCAACCCTAGTTCGAGACAAAATGTTTGGATGCATCTCTCACTTTGAGATTTCTTTCAATCCTAGGTAGTTGTTTTACAAGAAACGGGTAAGAACATAAGAACATAAGAGAAGCCATGTTAGATCAGGCCAATGGCCCATCCAGTCCAACATTCTGTGTCACACAACGGCCAAATATATATATATATATATATATATATATATATATATATACACACACACACACACACACACAAACACACACACACACACTGTGGCTAATAGCCGCTGATGGACCTCTGCTCCATATTTTTATCTAACCTCCTCTTGAAGGTGGCTATGCTTGTGGCCGCCACCACCTCCTGTGGCAGTGAATTCCACATGTTAATCACCCTTTGGGTGAAGAAGTACTTCCTTTTATCCGTTTTAACCTTTCTGCTCAGCAATTTCATGGAATGCCCACGAGTTCTTGTATTGTGAGAAAGGGAGAAAAGTATTTCTTTCTCTACTTTCTCCATCCCATGCATTATCTTGTAAACCTCTATCATGTCACCCCACAGTCGACGTTTCTCCAAGCTAAAGAACCCCAAGCATTTTAACCTTTCTTCATAGGGGAAGTGTTCCAAGCCTTTAGTCATTCTAGTTACCCTTTTCTGGACTTTCTCCAATGCTATAATATCCTTTTTGAGGTTCGGCGACCAGAACTGCACACAGTACTCCAAATGAGACCGCACCATCGATTTATACAGGGGCATTATGATACTGGCTGATTTGTTTTCAATTCCTTTCCTAATAATTCCCAGCATGGCGTTGGCCTTTTTTATTGCAAACGCACACTGTCTTGACATTTTCAGTGAATTATCTACCACGACCCCAAGATCTTTCTCGTGGTCAGTCTCTGCCAGTTCACATCCCATCAACTTGTATTTGTAGCTGGGATTCTTGGCCCCAGTGTGCATTACTTTGCACTTGGCCACATTGAACCGCATCTGCCATGTTGACGCCCACTCACCCAGCCTCAACAGATCCCTTTGGAGTTCCTCACAATCCTCTCTGGTTCTCACCACCCTGGACAATTTTGTGTCATCCGCAAACTTGGCCACTTCACTGCTCACTCTCAACTCTAAATCATTTATGAACAAGTTAAAGAGCATGGGACCCAGTACCGAGCCCTGCGGCACCCCACTGCTTACCGTCCTCCACTGCGAAGACTGCCCATTTATACACACTCTCTGCTTCCTATTACTCAGCCAGTTTTTGATCCACAAGAGGACCTGTCCTTTTACTCCATGACTCTCAAGCTTTCTAAGGAGCCTTTGATGAGGAACTTTATCAAAAGCTTTCTGGAAGTCAAGGTAAACAACATCTATCGGGTCTCCTTTGTCCACATGTTTGTTCACCCCCTCAAAGAAATGTAGCAGGTTAGTGAGGCATGATCTTCCCCTACAGAACCCATGCTGAGTCTTCCTCAATAACTCGTGTTCATCAATGTGCCTACTCATTCTGTCCTTGATAATGGTTTCTACCAACTTCCCCGGTATTGAAGTCAGACTGACTGGCCTGTAATTTCCTGGATCTCCTCTGGAACCCTTTTTAAAGATGGGGGTAGCAGCATAATGTCTCCCAGAGTTCAGCTGTAGCAACACAGCAAAGAACCTCAGGTCTCTAGCAAAGCCACTGGGATAGACAGCCCATGAGCATCTAACACAAACCGATAAGCTGCTGTAATGTTCAGAGAAATCCTGGGGCACCAGACTTGGGGGGGTGGGGAGTGCTCATCATCATAAACCACTTACTCAACTATTTCCCTACAGCTAAAACAAATACTCTCAATTGTAACAGTAATAGTCTGCATAGCCAGTGTTGTGTTCGGTTTTTTAATTCATAAAAAAATTACAGCATCAGCCTGTTCAAATGGTTAACATTAGGAAAACATCAGTACCATAAAATATTCAAATACAAAATGTGTAAGTAACTTACAATAGCACCATGTTAATTTATCATCTAAAAGACACAAATTAATCATGCATGGAAAGTCAAAAAGTGGGCTAGAAATGGAATTAGGTACTCAAAAGTTAAACAAATGCAAGGAAAGTTGAGCTGAAGATACCTTGGAGGGCCATCTGATATAGGACTGGTCCTGCTGATTCTTGATCAGCCTTCATCAGGAAAGTGAGAATGTAATTGAGTGAAATTTAGTTTCACTAGTAGACTTAAAAGTTTGAAGACGTAAATAGCAACAGCTACCCGGACATGATGCCTTTGCTGCCTCCACATACTCCCACTCCACTTTTCACCAGCAGTGCCTTTAATACCCTTGTCAATTATGACTTAATTATGACCAACTAATGCTTCCAAATGAAAAAGCTATAATTCCCAAAGGAAGCATCTGCTTGTGTTATCTCACTCTCCCCCTCAACACACCATTTTGTTTAGTATGTCAGTTCTCAAGCACTAAGGATGAACAGTTGCTCTCTTTAATACATACAAAACAAACTGTACCTTTAGACAGGTAATCCCAGCATATTTGTAGAACACAGCGTTATTCCGGTGCCCTTGAAAGCTCTGATAAAAGCAGAAAGAATAAGCTCACCGGGACACACCCAGTTTCTCCAGTAAAGACTTCTAGCCTCCCTGGCATTATGCCAGTCTCCTTGGAACAGCCTAAACTGAATGACACATCCAGTCACTATCTTAGCCTAACTTGTTTTACTGGGTTTTATTATGAAAACCATGGTGGGGAGGGGGAGACCACGTACACTGCCCTGACCAGATTCAAGGAAAAGAGGAATATAAATATAAACAATGGGAAACCAATATATAGCACATACGATAATGACTTCTTAGTGGATTTGATCCCCAAAAGCAAGTGACTCGCTTTCAGCATGATGTTGGGTTAGGTCTGGGTAGTATAAAAGGAAAGGCGGTGCAAAACCCATCTTTGTCTGCTCTCAAGCAGTCCTGAAATTTGCTAAGGAGAGCTCATTTACATTGCAGCATTAAGGGGGAATACAACTGATTCTATGGGTAACTCTGAAATACAGGACAGAGAAATACAATATAGATATTGATAAAATTCTTGACTTGTTAAGAGAACTTTGCTGTACAAGCAAAGAAAGTAAGAGCAAAGTTAAAGTATTAAGATGTGATTTTTTTAAAAATGAAAGATGTATTTGCAGTCTGTATTTGGCGGATATAAAGTTGTATAGGTGTTTACTAAAACTGCAACTCTAGCATACAAGGAATATTTCTCTACCCATTAATATTGCATTTTAGTCATCCTATTATTCCAACTTGCCTTCTAAGATGGAATCTTGGCAATGATACCTAGCCATCTTTATATATGTACTGAAACTGTAGCACCATTAATCTATATCGGTTTTAAATTTTTTATTTAACTTAAATTTACAAACCTGTAAATTTAACTGTATTTTATTGTATTAATTGTATTTTATTGTTCTATCATGGTATATCTATCATGTCTTGTAAGCTGCCTTGAGCCTGCCTTGGCAGGGAGGGCGGGATATAAATAAAAAATTATTATTATTATTCTATTAGCAGATACAAAGATACAAAAACATAGGATCATATTAATTATAACTAGGTTTCAGTATGCCTTTTCCCAAGCAAGTCGGAAAAATCCTTGTTTTTACATGTAGCCAAATTAAACATATTCTGCTATTGAGAATGTGGGGAAAGAATCTACATATATTAAAACCAGTGTTTGGGGGGGGGGGTTGGAAAAAGCCCAGCAGGAGCACGTTTGCATATTAGGCCACACTGCCTGGGCTGGGAGCATGTGGCTGGTACATGGGGGATTGGGCTAGCCAGAGCCCTGGCCAGCCCAGGCAGAGCTGCAGCAAAAAAAAAAGCCCTGATTAAAACAAAGTCTTGAGCTCCATTACATTCATGGGTGGGCAGCCAACAGCACTACAGGTATCATAAAGGACACAGGTGTGTGGGGGGGTTGTAGAATATTTGGACAAGGTCCCAATGGCAGGCCTGTAGTGCCTGTCCCTTCCATATTAGGGCCTGTTTTCTGGACTTGGAAGACTAGAAGCAAATTACTCACAAAGCACAGCTGGGACTGCATGGGTACTGCAGACCACATCTGAATGGGACACACAGTACTGCAATGCTGATTTGTAGCATACTGCTCAACAACAACACATGAAGCTGATTTATTGTGAATTAGACCTGTGGCCCATCAAGGTCAGCACTGTCTACTCAGACTGGTAGCAGGTCTCCATGGTCTCAGGCAGAGGTCTTTCACATAGCCTAATAAATTATCTTTTTAGCTGGAGATACCAAGGATTGGACCCAGGAGCTTCTGCATACCAAGCAAATGCACAGAGCCCCTTCTCACCACTGCATTAGCATGACAAATAAACAAAAGTTATTGAGAGGCAGACAAACTCCCATTACATTCAATAAGGGAAGGTGAATTAGTAATTTAGGAGCTAGTTAGGGAGGAAGGCAAATGTAATCCCACTCAAAAGTGTGTAAAATATATGGTTAATTTTGTTTCTTATCTAAACAAGCAGCTAATATACACATATACAAGTGGGGAAAGAACTGCTCCTTGGGCAACACCTGCACTTCTTTAAAAGTGACCCCACAGTGGCTTCATTGAGTCTCTGCGCACAGAGAACACCAAGAGGTAATCCATGTAACATACAAATCCTTGCTCCACATCCATTCCACCTGCAATTACCAGTATTTTACTAGAATGCAAAACTGTACTGCTGTGCTGTAAAAGAAAAACCAGCAGGAAAAGGCAATAGTGTTTGTGATGCACAAGCCACAATGAGCTCATCTGGAATCATGGTTATCTAATCTGAATGCTACCACAAGGAGTTTAGGATAGGAGACGTGTAGTCAGTAAAGGAAGGAATGTGGCTTTCTAGTACTCAAGAAAGGTAAAGCAGCTGAGACTTTTGAGTATGTGCAGCAAGGATTGATGTAAAGTGCTAAGTGATGCAAAACAACCTTCCTTTAGAAAAATTAAATAGTTTATTGATTTGAAGAAAATTGAACAATAACAACAGCAGATAAGCATCAATTGGCATAGAGATAAACATGGGTAAACAGTTACACAGCATAAACTCAGGAATGTATTAGCATACAGTGAGAGGTCTAGATGGATTATGATCTGAAAAACATTGTAAGTATAAATAATATGATAAAGTCAGCCATTACCAAATTAAATGAAGATGTAAACAAAACAAATTATCCTGTGTCATAGCTTGTACTAGACCACACACAGGTTATGATTATATACTGGAAAAGGAGAATATAGGAATGCGAGCCAAGTTAAAAATATAGCATGCTTAAGTGTAAGGGATAATGAGTTGTGATGTAGTCTACATCTACAAAAGGTATCAATTTTTAGGAAAAGTGAGAATTTTGGGGATATATATCAAGCTGTGTTGTAAACCAGGGGTGGGGAATGTCAGGCCCTCGGGGATTGCTGGGCTGAGTCAAACCACGTGGTGGCCTTCCTAGGGCCCAGCTGGCTGGTGAGGATTGTGCAGCCCAGCCGCACTGTGCAGCAGCCTCCCCAGGGCCCAAGTGGCTGGCAGGGATTGCGGGACCCAGCCTTGCTATGGCTTCCCTGGGGCCTGGCCTACTGGCCAGGATCGCTGCAGGGCCTGGAAAAGTCACTGTCACAGTTCAGGTAAGTTCCCCCCTCATTTATTTATTTCCCTATTTCTCCCCCCCCCCCCCCATTTCTTTGTTTCCTTTAATTCCCTTTCACCCCTTTCTTTATTTCACTTTCTTCCCCTTTATTTTCCTTTCTTTCCATTTCTTTCACACAAATTATCCTGTGTCATAGCTTGTACTAGATCACACTTAGGTATGAATGATTATATACTGGAAAAGGAGAATATAGGAATGCGAGCCAAGTTAAAAATATAGCATGCTATAAAAATATAGCATTCATTCCCTTTATTTCACTTTCTTCCCATTTTTTCATTTCTCTTTCTTCCCATTTCATTTTTCTTTCTTTCCCTTTCCCTTCCTTCCTTTTCCCCCCACCCCGTGGAACGTGAGTAGTGGGCATTGTGAAGGACTGCCACTGGGGTATGTGGGTGCCTTTAAAAGTCTGCTGGAAGCAGCTGCAGTTTCCACATGGAGGGAGGGGTGGCAGGGGTGGGAGCCAGCTACCACCAGTTCAATTTGCACGTGATTATCCCAGCTGGTGTGGCCTAATATGCTAATAAGTGTGTGACCTAATATGCTACTATTAGGGGATGTGGTCTAATATGCCTGGACCTAGGCATTTGCCTAGGGCGGCGGGTTGGGCTGTGCATGTGTGCAGTGAATTAGGCTCTCCCCACGTGACTTTAAATAGTAAAACAATTATTTGCATTAATTTTGCTGGCCTGACTTGTTCTCCCTCAGCAGAGAACTGTTTCTTAAGCTGATAATTCTGAATGGCCCACAAATGATGTAAATATCCAAATGGCCCTTGGCAGAAAAAGGGTTCCCCACCCATGTTATAGGTGGTCTGTAATCATTCTATAATGAAGTGTTCCCACACTTTTTAAAGCCAAGTTGATTTGGTGGAGGCTGAAGAGGCCTTCCAGTTTGAGGTGGTCAAAGACTCTGCAGCTACAAGAAGACTAGTTATTAGTTTTTGGACTATTCACTGTGGGTGAATAGGGAGGTATTGTGTAAGATGTGATGGTTTTGATTTGCCTGAGAATGTCAAGCTAAAATTTCTGTAATATCAAACATTACCACCAGCAGTGGCGTACGTTCAGACGTTCCTGCATTTCTTTCAGGATAAAAGAGAACTTGAGTTGGAGAATAATACACTTAGTTTGGAGTGATATACCAACGATTAAGGATTTTGAAGGACTGTAACCTAGCTCTGATTACAGGGGATGCAAATAAATACGAGGAATAGATGTTCGACCACTGTTTAACAGTGAAAGAAACATTGCCGTGTAGATGCCATTTATCTTGATAGCTCAATAGTTTATCACTGTCTAGATGTATGAGTATGTCATAAATTGAGGATATCAGACTTTTGTCGTTGTTACAAAAGAATCAATCAATTTTTCAAAAGCAGTTACTGGAGTGTTTAGAATTTTAGGAAGACTGAGGCTAGACATTGTGTGACTTAATTGAAGGTACCAGGAGATAGGAGAGGCAATTTTTTGCTCCAATACAGCCTTTGGTGATCAGTGTGTGAAGCAATATGAATCAGTAGAGTTGTGTTTGCAGATCTCCACGGCGGAGTTATTACGTGATCACTGCACGGCTGGAACCAAAGTTGATGGAGGAAGGATGTGAAGCGAGAGATTTCTAGAAGCAGTTTATTTCTAGTGCTGTCCCATGTTTAAAAAATGGCTGAAATAAAAGCATTATGTTTGATCAAAGAAGAATGTGAGGGAGAGTTTGACAAAATAGATTCCTGAATATTTAGTGGGGAGAGAAGTGATTGCAGTGGTTTAGTCCAGACAGCTAGATATGCACCACTTTTATAATGTTTACTAGTAGCAATGTTTTATGATAAATTAATACATCAGAGTAGTTCAGACCCTTCAAATTGCGACAATGCTTGATAGTTTGGAAGCCTATATTTGATTTCTTATGTTGCCAAAAGAATGAATTAAATATCAACTGCCATTTGCGAAGGAAAGGAATCGGCAGGTCATTGGGGATAGTATAAAAGAAACAGAGAAGTTTGGGTAGGGCAAAGGACTTTATAAGATGTAGTCAGTCAGCAAAAATACATTGATTGTGTATCTCCGAAAGAAGACAAAAGGAATCAATTAAGCATCTCTTGGAAGGAAAGTTTCATAATGCAGAAGCAGGGGAGAGGCCTGCTTGGAAACATTATCCTAAATAAGTTATAAGAAGCCTTTCTGACACACTTAGGATCATAATGCAGTGGTACGTACCAGGTTAGAGCAATCTAAATCTCTTTTTTGCACAGAATTAGAGCATTGGTGTTTTCTGGGATGGTGAAAGAGAAAGCTACTGGATAAACCCCACCAGAGATTTCAAGCTTTAAGGTAACACCAATTACTAGCTGGAGCAGTACTGCCCCATTTATTAGCTAGGATAATTATTTTCAATGTAGCATCTTCCTTGTCCTCAACTCTCTGTGCCACAGCACAACCTCTACCTTACAAAGGGCTACATCAGTTGTTAAGATTGTGGATCAGACTTCAACACTCCCCAGATTAATAATTCCAGAGAGGTGGTCCTATTAGTCCGTTGCAAGGCCTTATTAAATACTCAAGCATAAGCTTTCATGAGTCAGAGCTTCTTATTTTATTTTTACTTCTGCAGTTAGAGGAAGACAGAAAAGGGGAAGAAATGAGAAAGGGAACAGACGGACAGAAATAAACAAGATGGGTCATACAGGTTTTACCATTTTTTCTAAACTTCAATCTGGTATTAACATCCCCTTCCCTCAGTGAACATAGAAAAGTGAGATGGGGGAGGAGATCTTCAGAAAAAAAACTGGAACAAAAGCATATCCAGACCAGTGTTCCCTCTAAGCAGAGTTAACAAGCTAGCTCACAGATTTTTAGCCTCCAGCTCACACATTTTTGTCTTAGCTCATAAAGGATGACCTCAGAGCACAATAATTTATGCAGTAGCTCACAACTTTAATACCAGTAGCTCACAAAGTAGAATTTCTGCTCACAATACTCTGCAGCTTAGAGGGAACATTGATCCGGACGTGCGCTAATAATAATTTTAAAAGGCAGCGTTGTCTCCCGCCCCTAAAAGGCTGCAACGCTGCACACGTAGTGACGTAACAGAACAGCTGCACGTGGCGGCTCTTCGTAAGCGCGGGAGGGGGGACCGCTTACGTCACACACAGCTGATAATGGACAGCGAAAATTTGACCGTTACCTGAAAACTGCCATTGTCGCCACGAGCGACTCTCTCCCCCCTATTACCCCCGCCGCCATGCACAGGACACCTGCGGGTCTCCATGCCCCATGGTGGCGGAGGAGGCTCAGGCTCCGGTCGGACTCGTTCCACTTCCGTACCGTGTAACAATCTCCTCAACGCGGCCGCCATTAGCGGCTCCTCAGGCTCCCCTCGCTGCCGCCTCCCCGCTAGGAGCACTACACGCATGCGCGAACAATGTCCCGCTATAACCAATTGGTACTTTAGGCATTCCCCTTCTTACCTTCATTTCTGTCATCGGCTTTCCAAACCAATAGGCAAACTGCCGATAATAACCCGGATGTGCGGAGTCCACAGCTTCTTGCCGACGTCCCCCGATGTTTTAGACGTTCATCGGCAACGTGCACCAATCATGCGAAGTATCCAATCAGAAGAGACCTTCTGTATCAACCAGTAACCCTTGGAACGCTGGAGAAAAATAGTTGGGTTAGAATTCCAGGATAGACCGATAACAAAAATTACATAGAGTCGGGTAGAACCTTAAATATTATCCTAATTTATTTCAGAGGTAACTTCTTCAGATCCACAGAATTGTACATCCTTTTGACCTGATTAAATACCCGACAGAACGGGTGAGTGGGTAGTTTTTAGAGGTTTTTCTAGTTAGGCACAGGCAGATTTTTTTCTCTGAAACACTCAAGAAAGATTACAGTGTAAATCATGCAGTCAGCAGAATGAGACATCTAATGAGCAAGGTAACAGGACTAATCGGCTTTCTTCTGTAGAAATGTAGCAAAGTTACATTTGGAGTTCTGGAACCTCTTAATGGAAACAAAATTCTTTTAAAAAATGTTGAAAAGTCCATGAGGGGCACCCTGTGTTTGTCTTTCATTTCTGTCTTGAGAGTTTGGGCACCTCTTTTTCTAGAAAAAAAGCCCTGAGATGATTTTTTTTTTAAAAAATCCAAATGGAGAATATTTGCAGGGAGTTCTCCCCCCCCCCCCCTCAATGGAGACCATGCCAAATGCAATCCTTCTCTTGCAAGAGCCAGTTTGAAATGCAACAATCCATTCCTTTAGCTCAAAGAGGTCCCTACCTCACTCCTATGCACATCTAAAGCAGGTCTGAGTTCGTTTTATGATGTATAAGGAGCCACCTGCAAATATAGTGTGCACTTCTAAAGATACAGATTTTCCTTTGCAAGGACATAAATCTGTATTGTGGAAACGGAAATGGGAGTAGCTGTAGGTCTCACGAACACCATGTGAGGTGGTCTGCCTCATTTCAGACTTCCTGTGTAGGGCTTCATAGTGGAATGCAGCTTCATAAAGGATAAAGGTTTTGGCACACAGAATGGAGCATCTGGGGGAGAGACAGCCGCTAGAATCATTCTCCCCAGATGCTTGTTTCATTCTAGTCGTTTCCAACCAGATGAACTCCCAAACATAAGAGCCCTGGTAGATCAGAACAGTAGCCCATCTGGTTTAGCATCCTGTCTAACACAGTGGCCAACCAGTTCCTCTGGACAGCCGACAATAGGGCATTGAGGCCAAGGTCTTCCCCTGATGTTACTTCCTGGCTCTGGGATTGAAAGGCTTAATGCCTTTGAATGTTGAGGTTCCTCTTAATCACCATAGCTAGTAGCCATTGATAGGCTTTTCCGCCACGATTTTCGCTTCTGGAGAAAACTTTGCTGAAGAGACAGCTTTCTTGGATGGCTGCTATGTTGTAAATCTTTGAAGAACAGAGGACAGCAAGTATGGTTTAATGATTCAAGTGTTGGGCTAGGACTTGGAAGACCCCAGTTCCAGTCATTCTTACACTATGAAACTCATTGGGTGACCTTGGGTCAGTTAACCCCCTCAAACTCTCCTACCTCACAGGTTTCTGGGAAGATAAAATGGGGAAGGGAGAACTGTTTTTGTTGGCCTGAGATAAAGGATGAGATAAAAAGTAATAAATAGATGGCTTAACGATGACACTATTATTCCAACCCACAGTATTTAGGTCTTTTTCTTCTCAGACCTTCTTCAGACCAGCTGCTGCAACTATAAAGTAAGTAAATAAGCATTGCTGCTGTTTTTTCTACACCCCCCCCCCCTATTTATTTACTTCATTTAATACTCAAGTCAAACTGTTCACAGGTGGCTCTGCAGTCCTTCTGGTCACTCTCCCTCCTGATAATAGCTGTAGGGAAGGAGAGATACTGATAACGAAAAATTTCTCCTGAAATCTCTTCCTGGGAATAAAGTTTGGAGATACCTTCCCCCATAGTCTGAAGTGAATTCTTTTGCAATCCTTTTTCTAAACTCCCAGTTAATTTAAACTTTCCCAGTATGGAAAACACTCCAATCCTGATTGCTAGGGTTAACTTTTCTGAAACTTTTCCAGTACTATTATCATTTTACTGTTGGACCTTGCAATCCTGGAGTAACAGGACACTGGACTAACCTTGGACAGGATCACACTGGGAGTAACTGCATACAGTGTTCTAACAGTGCCATCCTAAGAGCATTTTCCTAGCAGCAAGCTCCACTGAACACAAGCAAGTAGGATTCTATGTAGCCCTGCTTACGATGGCACTACTTATGTGGTTGTGTTGTGATAATCTACCAGCACCTAGGAGTACAAACCCTTTACCACCATATGTATGTCATTTCAGAAGCAAAACTGAATCCATTTTTTTTTTGTGCTGAATGTGATTATGGGATGAGTTTATGGGTGTGTTTGCCCCGGACACACAGAAATATGCCTGGGGCCCCAGTTATGATAACCATTTCATTTCTAATCCCAATTCCCACCAGAACCTTTCTCCCCTGTCAACTATGGCTACTCCCACACATCCTTCAATGGACTGTATCATACACACTAAACAATGCAGTTTCAATACACTTGTACTTTCAAACTGGATTTTGCCCGTGCACACAGTTAAATCTGGTTGGAAAGTGTATTGAAAGTGCATTATTTAGCATGTGTGATCGCAGCCGATACTCTGCATCACAGGACCAATTCGCAGTTGTATGCCCCAAATTGGAAACACGGTGGTGTGATGTTCCATCCGAACAACAGCTCGATAGTCCACTGTGTGGGTGCCCATGTACATTTACTTGTGAGCAACAGACACACACTGAACTCCTGAAGGGGGGGCGGGCCGGATTACTTCCAAATTAACAAACCCCGGCTTGGCTTGTACATGGGGCTGATTCTTAGGCAGCAATCACACACACTAAATAATGCACTTTCCAGTTGGATTTTGCCAGTTCACACACAGTAAAATCCAGTTGGAAAGTGCACCAAAAATGGGTTGAAAGTGCATTACTTAGTTTGCGTGATCACAGCCATAAGTAAGCACGCACTCAGCTTCAGACCCCAGGAAGCTTAACCAGGCATGCAGGGGATGCGGCGCGCAGTCCGTTTCCTCCAGCATGAGCCGAGCCCCCATCGTCTTGCCCGGGGCGCGCTCCGCTCTCCGCAGCAGATGAAAATCAGCTTTGATTTCTCGCCCAGGTGGGCGTCCCCTCCGCAGCCCATATAAGCCTGGGCCTGGCGCTTTCCAGGCCTTCCGGAGCTCCATGCGCACGAACCCACCGGACGGTCGAAACCTCTCCGCCCCTTCTCCCCGCCCCGCCGGAGCATGTGCTTCCGGACTGGGCGGGGAGAGGGCAAGGGGAGGTTCCGCTTCTTCGAGGGCAGATGCTGGCGGCGGAGCTTCCGCTGCGTCCGGGGGGAAGATGAATTATATGCCCGGCACCGCGAGCCTCATCCAGGATATCGACAGTGAGTGAGCTTCTCCGCCCCCCAAATCGCGCCCCGGAGGAGCCTTTTGGATGCACCTCTTTTCCAACTGGCTGGCGCGGTTCCTCTGTGCAAGCAGAGCGCAGGGCCATCCGTTCGTTTGTCTCGGGCATCTTTAGCCTGTCCTTTCTCCAAAGGGAGCTCGGGGCGGCATGTCTGAGTCTTTCCTTCACGATTATATTGTCACAACAACCAGGTGAGGTAGGTTAGGCAAAGAAAGCCTAGTCTGACGCCTAGCTCATACATCGCTTTCTTGTACACCTTTCCAGGCTGCTACTATTCATCCTTTAAAAACAACACTTTTGTTTGCGGGGGTGGGGGGGGGGGAGATATTAGAAAATTAAGGCGTCCGTTTTCTCTTGCAAGTGATGTTTTAATGAGTGCTTGTTTAATGCCCACAGAGCTGTTAAGGAGCATTGCAAGATCTGTATTAAGTAGGTAGATTGCTTTGGCACAAAGGCAAATCCGTTTGCTTCCTATACTGGTGGAGGATGACTGTTTCCCCTTTTCAAAGGAAGGGGAAGAGCCTTTGTATAGATGAGTTGGTCTGCCAATCTGAAGCTTGCTTTTAGGCTTCTGCAATTCTCTCCACTGGAATTTGCAATTTATATCTGTTGCATTTTTGATCTGCTTTTCCTCCAAGTAAAGAAGGGAAGTGTCGGTTATGACTGGAACATCTAGTAAGCTTCATGGCCAAGTGGTGATTTGAACCCAGGTCTCCTTGCTGCAGCACTGTAATAATTCTGCATTTGGATTCTTGTGTTTTCATAGGCTTAGTTTTGGGGTAGGGCCTGTTGGAGTAGGGTTGTCAATTCTTTATCTAGCTGTTGTTGCTGTGCTGTTAATTGCAATTTGAAATGTGACAGCAGGTGAAGCTTTTCATAGAAAGTAGATCAGCATTCTAATATCACAAGCCAAGTCACTCTAAAAGGCATCGCAACAGGGGCCAGTTAGGTAACTTTTGCTATAGCTGTTGATTCATACTTTGATAAATAAGTCTTGGTACAACATAAAGACTAATGAATTGATTGTGGCATAATGCCATAATAAATTATGTAGCTTTTAAAGTACCATGGTTTGTGATAGAGAATTACTCATAAGTTTTATTTTAACTGTCAGTTTATTCATGCAGTGTTCAGAAGGCTTATGCATCCTGAATTTTGGGAAAAGGCAAAATGGGGACAGTGATTTTTACAGTGCCACATGTCAGCAAATAGGACATCTCTCCTATAAATAGGAAGAATATGGGTGGATATGTTTCATCAGATGCATAACATAGGCAGGGGCGGTAGAGATAGATAAATGTCAATTTGAACATAGTGGGAATCAGTGCTTTTGATGCTTGCTTTTAATGCCAGGATCCAACCCTGGAACTTGCAATGTGTAATAACAGTACCTCTGAGCATATATAAAATGCTCCCTACCCCACAGTCATTTTCTTCCCTATAGTGTTTCTTGTAGCTTAGACCCAAATTAATTTTTAATTTTAACGGCAGTATCACTAGATAAAATTTTATTTGATCTCCCCAGCCTGCAAAATACAACTGATGCCATGCTTGACTAGGAATAGAAAAGTCAGTATTCTGCAGTTGGGACAGAAGAGTTTGGATAGTAAAAGTAGCTTGTGTGCTGTAGTGATTAGAATGTGAGACAGTAAATGTAGCCAGTGTGCTATAGTGGTTAGAATGTCAGACTGGGAACATTTGGTTTTCAAATCCCTACTCTTGAGACACTCACAATTGCTTTAGACTAACCAGTCTTGCAGGCAGACCTGGTCAGTTTCTCAGTGTTTATTTGCTTGGGTTGGTGACTAAATGTTGGCCCACTAGCAGCAGTGGCCCATGGTGTACAGAGAAGAGCTGTAGGCAGGCATTAAGGAGCTGGCTCCTAAGTTTTAGCCAGCAGCTCTTAGATCAGGACTGTGTTTGTCCATGCCTACTGGCAGGCCTGTAGCTACAGGGGGGCCAGGCCCATCCTTTCAAACCCCCTTTCCAACTGTCTGGCCCCTCCATTGGAGGGCCCCCAATCTGTCCCTTTTGCTCACTGCCTCTCTGAACAAGTAGTAACATTGCTGCTGGTCTTTTCACTTTTTTCTCCCCCCTTCCCTAACACAATGCGCAGAGCAAGGGATGGGGGGAGTCAAGAGGTCTTGTCTTTCTGAGAGAGGGGCTCATAAGAAAGGGGTGGGGGAGCAGAGCTAGTGTGACTGCCTTGGCAAAGGAGGGGTTAGCTTGTGGAACTCAAGGCAGCTTACATTGCTGAGAGCCCAGGGCTACCAAACTGGATGGCCCTGTGCCCCCCCCCCCAACAACAAATCCTGCTGTGGGCCCCGCCAAACATTAAATCCTGGCTATGGCCCTGCTTACTGGCAGATCTGTTAGAATACATGAGGGTGGAGGTCATCACCTGGAGTGCCTTGAGATGAACACCTTGTGCATCTAGCTTCCACCAGCAGCTGCTGCTGCTGGCCATCTCTGATCTCTTATCAGACACATGCTTCTGGAGTTGGCAATCTGGGGAAGAAGGCGGGTAAGCCCAGTGCGATGAAGAGTAAGAAAGCTGCTGGGGGTACAGATCTGACTGCGGATGTTGTATCTTACAGGTGAATACTGACAAAGCTTTTTCTGGCCAACAAGCCAGCAGCAGCTGTTCCAGCTGAACTAAGTCTGGCTTTCTTTCCCTCCAGTACTATCAAACTTGGGCATGGCCAGAGGTATGACTTGAAAGGCAAGAGCCAATGGGGTTGTTAGCCCATGTGACTTGCAGCCATTGTCCTTTGGATGATCCAGCTATGGAGTCTCCTGTTATAAGACTACTTAACTAATACGCAGAATACAGAGTATTAACTTTATTATTATTATATTCTGCCCATTCCCCCATTTGGGGGCTCAGATTTCATAAAATCATAGAAGAGAAGGGACCTCCTGGAAGCTGCCGCAAGGAAGTCCTCTGTCGTGCCTTAATCAAGTTGAGCTGAAACTTCATCTTTTGCACAGTTAATTTCCATTTATAGAGGGCTTATGAAGGTTTTCCTCAAGTCATTTTGGGAAATAGTGTTCAGCTGAACAGCAAGAAGAGACACAAGCCTGTAATACCTTGGCTGGAGACGTGTTTGGTTTGGGAAGTTCTGAACTAGGGACCTCTGGCTTGGGAAAAACCCCTCACAATCACCACTAAAAAAAAAACCCTGCCTACTTGGTGCAAGTTGTATTGAGCTGATTTGCAGGTGACTTGACTACTAATCTGGATTTTTCTCTCTCCCAGAGAAACACTTGGTTCTCCTCCGAGACGGCAGAACGTTGATAGGATATTTACGAAGCATTGATCAGTTTGGTATGCTTACTTTTGCTTTTTTTTGTTTCGGTTGAAGCAGAGGGCACTGAATGTGTCCTGTAATATTTGACAACATCTCAGGATCCAAAGAAAGCAGAAAAGTATTAGCACCCCTGTCTTGGTTATGGATTTGAAGGCTGCCAAATAAACAGTGCCATTAAAAAAAAAAACTTGCCAGAGCCCTGATCTAGATAGCTCAGGCAAGCCCAATCCTGGAGGCAAAGCAGGGTTGACTCTGGCAAGTACTTGGATGGGAGGCCTCCTTGGAATACCAGAGGCTGGAGGTGTGAGCAGGCTTTATTTAGCCACCTCCCTGAATATTCTCCAGACCTTCAGTAGGAAGTCAGTCATCAGAGGTCGCCATGACTTCTAGGTGCATACGCACACTCTCATGGACACATGCATATATAAATAAGAACAAACAAACCAAAAAAGCTTGCCAGAGAGCTGCTGGGTCAAAATCAGAGGCCTGGATCCAGTTAGCTTTTGTACTGATGAGAAAGGATGGAGGCAGTGCAACCTCAAAAAGGCAATGCTGAGAATCCTGGAATCTGCAGATGTAAAGGCCATGTAGGATGAAGGCTGTAATATGGAGGAGAATTGAATAAGATTGGAAAAACTGACTGGATCTAGCCTGAGATGGTTCCCTTCCATCTGGGTATGTTATCTTCTCCCTTTCTGATCTTACTTTGGATCCTGGTCCAAATCTTCTGCCTGCTCTAAGTAAGCCACTCAAATTCTGATTCATAGCCAGGGTTTTATCCATCCTTTGTGCGTGTGCGGGCATGTGTTATTCATGGCTCATTTCCTGGGTGAGGAGGAGCTAGATTAAGACAGGCTAGAAGATGACACTATGATGTAGAGACTTGACCTAAATCAAATCTAATTGCTTTTGTCTTTGCACAATTTTGCGTTTAAGCAAATGACTGTTTGAAACTTTCAGCTGCACACTGATGCCCTTAGCTACTCAAGATGAATGCAAACTGGGAAAGCCACTGTGTTTGTAATATGATTTGGATAGAAAAGAGTCAGGCATGTAGGTGACTTGGAGATATACCCAACTGAGTTTGTTAAATGCTTTGGGAGTCTTATTGCACTTGGAAACTAGACAGGATGTTTTTATACAAGTCAGGTGGGTTCTCTGGACCTGACTCACCTTCCCTGCCACCACATGGCAGCTGTAGGAAGCTCATTTCCACAAGTGCCGAGGAGCCCAGTTTGGCTCAAAAAATGTCATGAGCGGGGAACTGAAGTTCCTTCTCTACCCACACCATGGTGGAATGTCAAATCAATCCCTGAGGCACTGGGGAAGTAAGTTATTCACAGCTGCAGTGTGGCTTCAGGAAAGGTGAGTTGTGTCAGGGGAACAACAGTCTGACTCCTGCAAAAATGTTCTGTCTAATTCAGGTTGAGTTCCCTTAGCAATTTAATACTTTGCGATGAGCAAAGGTGGAGATTTCCCTGGCTCTTGCTGGTGATTTGCATCAGTGGACCTTCAGCTTCGCCTGAAATCATGTAGTTATGCATATTAATTAATATCTAGGAAATGTGATTTCCTTAACTGTCCAAGAGATGTTTATTACCTATTCAATAACCATTGCCATTAAAATAATGTTAATTTTCAACTTGGTAAGAATCTGTCTAAAACCAGTAGTTCTGCGGGGGAGGATGTCTTCTGGGCCAGGCTGCTAGAAACAAATGCCGCTGAGGTCAGATGCGACAGGATTGTGAATGTGTTATTCCTGTTTCATAAATCCATTTCTGTAAGACTGAGCTTTTTTCCTGGCTATAGAATTGTGGAGACCTTCTGGTACCTTGGAAACTAAATAGAATTGAACACCAGATTAGTTTCTGGATTTCTCAGTAAATCTCAAGCCTGAAGAAATGGATGTGTGAAACAGGAATTACACGTTAACAATCCTGTCACAATCTACAATTTTTGGGATTTGAAGATATATTTGTTCTACTGTGAACCATACCTGTGTGAGACATTTTTATGAGACATCTGATTTATTAAAGATTTTGATATACAATACAGTCTAGTAATTTGGATCACATATACCTTTAGAGGTTTTTGGTTTGCCTATTGTTCATGTGGTTTCTCTTCTTGTTTTTCGTTTATTGGGGTGGGGGGCATTTTTATGGGTTGAAAGGCCCCCCCAAAGGATAGGTCTATCAATAGGTAATAGCTATGACAGCTAGATGAAACTTCCACATTCAGAGGTAGTGGTCTGCTGAATATCAGATGATTAGGAGAGCAACAAGCAGGGGTCATGTCCTATGGTATGGTTTTCCAGAGGATTTGGCTGGCTGCTGGGTGAAACAGGATGCCACACTAGATTGGCCATTCCGATCCATCTGTATTTCTGTTATGTAGTGTATCTTCAGTGGATTCACTCTCCCAGTTGAACTTTATCCACTTGCAAAGCCATCCCTGATGAAGGGCAAGTGAAAAAGCACAACGCATTTTGAGCATCGGTTGGCTTGTGCCTGAAGAACTGGGCTCTAGAAGAAGAAGCCTGGTTTTTAGTCCTCCGTTTTCTCTACCTTAAAGAGTCTCAAAACAGCTTTCAATATCCTTCCTTTCCTTTCCCCACAACAGACACTCTGTGAGTTAGGTGGGACTGAGAGAGCCCTGAGAGAACTGTGACTGGCTCAAGGTCCCCCAGCAGGCTTCACGTGGAGCCATGGGGAATCAAACCTGGTTCTCTAGAGCAGAATCTGCCACTCTTAACCACACTGGCTGTAGCCTCTGAAAGCTTGTGTAGGTGCTGCAAGACGACCATTTCTTAAAAGTGTGCTGCTTATTTTTAATGCAGCAACATTTTTATGCCAGAGGTAGAAATAAGGCCTGAAAATAACACAATTGTTAATGTTACCAATGTGGGTTTCCATGTTGGTATCACCAATGTGGGTTTGCACACTGCAATCACATTTTCTTAATTATACAGTTCAAGATATTTGTGGATGCAGGTTAAAATGCCACAGGTCTGGTGATCTCCTTTACCACTAGAGGGAGCCAAATGTTCTGAAATGACCTTCTCAGTTCTTTGTAGGGTGCAAGTGTGTATGGTCCAGCCAGTATTTTGTTGAAGTCTTTCAAAAAACAATTAGGAAAATCCTTGTGTAGGCTTTCTTGGGCCTTTTACCTGAGCTCTGTTCTTCACAACCATATACAAATGGCAGTCTACAGAGGAAAGCTTCATTAAGTTGCTTTTATAATATCCCAGCTTTCACCTTTTCTTTCTGGTGATGGTGCCAGTTTGGTGTAGTGGTTAAGTGCGTGGACTCTTATCTGGGAGAACCGAGTTTGATTCCCCACTCCTCCACTTGCAGCTGCTGTAATGGCCTTGGGTCAGCCATAGCTCTGGCAGAGGTTGTCCTTGAAAGGGCAGCTGCTATATGAGCCCTCTCAGCCCCACCCACCTCACAGGGTGTCTGTTGTGGGGGGAGAAGATATAGGAGATTGTAAGCCGCTCTGAGTCTCTGATTCAGGGAGAAGGGCGGGATATAAATCTGCTATTATTATTATTATTATTTTATACAAGCCTGTGGGATTTAATAGGTAAAATGTTGGAAATTGGCTCAGCAGATCTAGTTTTAAATCCTGGCTCATTAATAGAGCTCCTGATTTGTTTGCTGAACAAAAAGAACATAAGAGAAGCCATGTTGGATCAGGCCAATGGCCCATCCAGTCCAACACGCTGTATCACACAGTGGCCAAAACATACATACATATATATATACATATATATACACACACACACACACACATACATACATACACACATACACACATACATACATACTGTGGCTAATAGCAACTGATGGACCTCTGCTCCATATTTTTATCCAATCCCCGCTTGAAGCTGGCTATGCTTGTAGCTGCCACCACCTCCTGTGGCAGTGAATTCCACATGTTAATTACCCTTTGGGTGAAGAAGTACTTCCTTTTATCCATTTTAACCTGACTGCTCAGCAATTTCATTGAATGCCTACGAGTTCTTGTATTGTGAGAAAGGGAGAAAAGGACTTCTTTCTCTACTTTCTCCATCCCATGCATAATCTTGTAAACCTCTATCATGTCACCCCGCAGTCGACGTTTCTCCAAGCTAAAGAACCCCAAGCATTTTAACCTTTCTTCATAGGGGAAGTGTTCCAAGCCTTTAGTCATTCTAGTTACCCTTTTCTGGACTTTTTCCAATGCTATAATATTCTTTTTGAGGTGCGGTGACTAGAATTGTACACAGTATTCCAAATGAGACCGCACCATCGATTTATACAGGAGCATTATGATACTGGCTGATTTGTTTTCAGTTCCCTTCCTAATAATTCCCAGCATGGTGTTGGCCTTTTTTATTGCAATCGCACACTGTCTTGACATTTTCAGTGAATTATCTACCAAGACCCCAAGATCTCTCTCTTGGTCAGTCTCTGCCAGTTCACACCCCATCAACTTGTATTTGTAGCTGGGATTCTTGGCCCCAATGTGCATTACTTCGCACTTGGCTACATTGAACCTCATCTGCCACGTTGATGCCCACTCACCCAGCCTCAACAGATCCCTTTGGAGTGCCTCACAATCCTCTCTGGTTCTCACCACCTTGAACAATTTAGTGTCATCTGCAAACTTGGCCACTTCGCTGCTTACTCCCAACTCCAGATCATTAATGAACAAGTTAAAGAGCATGGGACCCAGTACTGAGCCCTGCAGCACCCCACTGCTTACCATCCTCCATTGGAAAGACTGTCCATTTATACTCGCTCTCTGCTTCCTTTTAATTAGCCAGTTTTTTATCCACAAGAGGACCTGTCCTTTTACTTCATGACTCTAGAGCTTTCTAAAGAGCCTTTGATGAGAAACTTAAGCATTATTAAGCTGCACCTTGCCAGAGACTGAGCACATTTCAGAGATCTCTGAGAGAGAGCAGATAAGAAGTGCTGTAAGGGTGAGGTTTGGCTTTCTAAACAGCTGGGGAAGTTGCAGAGAATTTGAGTTTGTGTGACTGTGATTGCTGAAAATTCTGAGTTTGTGGTTGCTGGGGAACTGCTGTTTGTTTGGTTTGAGTGGGCTGAAGGTGATTGTTGCTGATTGATTAGGAGTGGCTGTGTTCCTGGGGCAAACTGAGGCCCCACCCTCTTTGCATTATTAAGCTGCGCCTTGCCAGAGCTAAAGGGCTCTTGGCCTGGGGGCTGTGTAAGGACCAGGAACGCAGATCCCTATTTTCCTTGCGTTCCCAATAAAGTAAGTAGACCCTCCAGAAGGAGAGCCACATAAACAAACAGGATTTAAAAGGGGACTGTATATTTTTAAAAAAGCTATCATGAAGATAGAATGCCAGCAGGGGGGTGGGGGCTTTCCAGTGTTTTGCACTGAGTGTCACATGTATGACTATCTGCCCACAGGACAGAAGTCTTGGGTGTGTGCTCGATGCAAGGAGCCCCTCGTCCTCAGGGAACGAGTTCGTACCCTTGAGGCCGAGGTGACTGACCTGGAGAAGCAGAGACAGTCAGTTAGGCACTTGGAGAAGACTCTCGGGGACGTATTAGATGAGCCCCACTCTGAACATGGCAGCCCCGTTGCTACCAGGGAGCATGAGGGTCGAGAGGGAACAGGGCATCGTGTTGAGGATAAGGGGAATGCGCCCTCAGAAGGGACCTCTCCTTCAGTTGGTGAGTGGGTATCCTTTCACGCCAAGGAACCATCCCTGGGCAGGGAGAGGGGGGTTCTTGGTAGTTGGTGATTCGATCCTTAAGTAAATAGACAGCTGGGTGGCAAAACCGCGTACTGACTGTATGGTGACTTGCCTGCCTGGTGCAAAGGTAGCGGACATTTCGCGTGTAGTAGATAGGCTGATAAACAGTGCTGGGGAAGAGCCATGCTCATGGTGCATGTTGGCACCAATGATGTCGGAAAATGCAGTCGTGAGGTCCTGGTGGAAAAATTAGGCTGCTAGGCAGGAGACTTAAGGCCAGGACCTCCAAGAGCCTTCTCAGAAGTGCTACCTGTTCCACATGCAGGGCTGGAGAGACAGGCACAAATTAGAAGTCTCAATGTGTGGATGAGATGATGGTGTAGGGAGGAAGGGTTTAAGTTTGTTAGGCACTGGGATGCTTTCTGGAACAAGCGGGAGCTGTACAAAAGAGACGGTCTCCACTTGTCCCCAGATGGAACCAGGCTGCTGGCGCTTAAAATCAAAAGTGGCAGAGCAGTTTTTAAACTAAATCTTGGGGGAAAGCCGACAGGAGATGAAATATCTCTGGTTCGGGAGGACTCATCTCAAAGAGATGAAGGGTTAGCTGTTACTTTTCTATCGGGTAATGGATCATAGTTGTCCACTGAGATGGTGACAAACAGTATGGATGGTCTGCCAAAGTCTCGAGGCAGCAGAAGGAAGGTTGCGGGCCTAACTTGCCTGGGAAATTATAGATGTTTGTATACAAATGCTAGAAGTGTTCAAAGTAAAATTGGTGAGTTGGAATGTTTAGTGTTGGGGGAAAACATAGACATTGTGGGAATTTCAGAAACTTGGTGGAATGAGGAAAATCAGTGGGACACGGTGATTCCTGGATATAAGTTATATCGGAAGGATAGGGAGGGAAGGGTTGGAGGTGGGGTGGCTCTGTATGTCAGAGAGGGTATACGGTCCAGTAAGACTGAGGTCAGAGAATTAGATTCCCTTCTAGAAATGCCTTGTGTCGAAATAGAGGGCCCAAAAGGAAATTTAACTATGGGAGTTTTTATTGTCCACCAAATCAAAAGATAAAGGACGATTATAATATGATGGAAGAATTAAAGATAGTGGCTAAACATAAAAACTGTGTCGTAATAGGTGATTTTAACTACCCACAGATTGATTGGGTCAATATGTGTTCAGGTCGAGGGAAAGAGATTGAATTTCTAGACGCTCTCAATGACTGTGTTATGGAGCAGATGGTCACAGAACCTACCAGGGGTGGGGGGCGATCCTGGTCCTAAGTCCTAAGTAATGCCTGAGACTTGGTGAGAGATGTAAAAGTGATTGCACTGCTTGGGAGCAGTGACCATAACGTTATTGATTTCACCATTTGTATAAATAGGGAGTTGCCCCAAAAGACCAGCAAAACCACGTTTAACTTTAAAAGGGGTAAATTCTCTGAGATGAGGAGGCAAGTGAAGAGGAAACTGAAAGGAAAGGTAAATACAGTCAAAACCCTTGGGGAAGCTTGGAAGCTATTTAAAACTACAATCCTAGAAGCTTAGATAAAATATATACCACAAGTTAGGAAAGGCACAAACAGGTATAAGAAAAGGCCTGCATGGTTAACAAAGAAAGTAATGGAAGCTGTAAAAGGTAAGAAGGATTCTTTTAAGCGGTGGAAAGCATATTGATGAACACAAGTTATTGAGGAAGACTCAGCATGGGTTCTGTAAGGGAAGATCTTGCCTTTGAGGGTGTGAACAAACATGTGGATAAAGGGGACCCAATAGATGTTGTTTACCTTGACTTCCAGAAAGCTTTTGATACAGTTCCTGGGACAATCCAGGGTCAGTTCCCTAGCATCTCTGGTTAAAAAGATATTGAGTGTAGCAGGTGATTGAAAAGAGGCTTTTCTACACAGTGAGCATCTGCCAGTCAAAAGACTGCACTGCGCTGGGTGGATCCGGAGATAGATTCCTTTGAACATGGTTGCTTGGGAAGGGGCATAGCCTGATGGAAGCAAATGTGCTTTGCAGGCTTGGTCTCTGGCATCTTCAGTTGAAATGTCTTGCATAAATGGGTGTTGGGGAAGACCTTTTTTCTGGAGAACTGCTGATAGTGTGAATGGGTCTGTGGTCTGACTCATTGTCAGATAGTTTCAGATGTTTGCATGGCATTGAGTGAGTCTACCAGCCCTCCTGGGGTATTCACCCACAAGAATAAAAGTAGTCCGGTGAATAAAAATGAAAGTGGTCTCAAAGTAATTTGGGGTGTGGGAGGGGAGATCTGAAGCAGAAAGGGTTAGGGTGTATTGGATGTAGCTGTGCCTGTATCACTTGCAAAGAAGTCTGGGAGCTTTCAGTGCTGTAGAGATGGCATGAAGAATAAATCTGGGTCTTTTCTAAACATGAGTGATAAGGCTTGTCAGTGTTGAGGCTGATACAGGAATGAGCAAAAAATAAGCCAACACAAATGGAGAAGCCAATATTAATTGCAACCTTTTAGGAGATGGAATGAGGTTGACAACATTTTTTAGATCCTTAGACCTTCTGATTACTGGTGGCTCACAATGTCATCTTGAAAGCAGACTGGGATAATAAGGGGTGAATGTAACGTGTGGGTCTGGTTAATGGAAGCATGTAGTCATCCAAGGAAACCGGTAGTGGAATAAGTCTTTCCCCGACGCTCTATCAATATTTATAAATTAAGACATTTTATATTGACTATAAAAGCAGGCTAACGTCGTTAGAGGCCTATTAAAGTTTGAATTATGGCATCTTCCATGCAGCTGCTCTAAGGAACTTCTAAAAGGAATTTATAGTACACTGCTATTAAATAGCTATTCAGAATAGTCTCTCCCATTGCTTAAAAAAGATTGAAGCAGTGCATTGGTGTAACTGCAGAGAATAAGTGACCATCTATCCAGACATGGCGTGACTCATTTTATAGCTTGAAATATGAAATGGATACTTTTATCTAAGTGGCATTTAACATCAGTGAGGTTAGGTTGGGATCATCTGGCACATTTAAAGTATTTTTCTATTCCATTATTGTGCCTTTCCTTGTGCAGGGTAGTGTACGTGGCTCTTGGCACTTTTGTTTTATCTTCTCAACAACCCTGTGAGGTAGGCTAGGGCTGAATATCTGGCTGGCCTTAGGTCACCCTTTAGATTTTTCATGCGGAGTGTGGTATTTGAAGCCAGGTCTTTGCAGATACAAATTTAGAACTGGGCTACTCATTCTCTCCTAAGCAACTGCTTGGCATAATCTTCTGTTAAGTGCAGATTTGCTAAAAATTTTAGCAAGAGTAGATGCAAAACCCAACTGTTGCACAAAGCATCCAGAATAATTGTCTGTGTTCACGATCAGCCTTGGGCTGCCTTATCTTAAATAATCTTCCACTTTAGTTTACAAAGCAGGAGCTTCTGGCTTTCTTCAAGATAAGTGAGTTTATAATTAAGGTCTTACTTGCCAAAGATTTATGCAACGTACATAATAACGGCACACAAAAACTGCTCTGGAACTCTTAAAAGCCTTGTAAATGCTGAAGATAATGTGTCAAGATGTTCTCTTTTTGGCTGGCTAAAACTTCTTGAAAAGGTATCTAATAGGTCTTTTTAAACTCATTTTTTTTTTAAAGGCAGCGTTGCCTTGGATCATTCTATCTTAGCTGTTGGCCCTAGGAATAAGACTGAAATTTCCCTTTGAGAAATCTTTGCATCTCCACCCCCACATCAGCAGTGGGGTTTACGCATTTCCTTCTCCAGTTCTTGACTCTCAGTGGTTCAGGTCAATGAAGTTGGATGTTTGGCATGACCAGTCCCTTCCACTGTTCCTAAAATGTCTTGCAACTAATAGTCACGCCTAGCTGTATTTTCCCTTGAGGAAATGGAAGTGGATCAGTGTTTGGCCCTAGAAGTCAGATGCTCTGTTAGGCTGTTGCATCTTTGCTGTAGCTGCACTCTGAACCACTTGCCAGGAAAACCATCATAGAAGGAGGAAGCAGCCCTACAACGCCTGTGCTCTTCAGTATTGGTATCTTGCAAAGCAGTTCCCAGGACCATCCATTCCTTGCACTGCTATCTAGATGATGTCTGTAAAATGGGTGGTGACGTGACTTTATTTTTGTGCCACTTTCCCCTTGGCTCATCATGGTTTCCAAACATATCAGTAAACAAACATTCAGCCACAGGCAATTCTACGAAGGTCTGCCTTGTGCTTCCCCCCTTTATTTTATCATTTCTCACCACTGGGAACCCAAAAGAGCTTCCATCACTCTCCCAGCACCCTTTTTATCTCAACAACCCTGTGAAGCATGTTAGGCTGAGAGTGTGTGACTGGTCCATGTTTATTCAGTGGGCTTCCATGGCAGAGTGGGGATTTGAACCTGGGTCTCCCAGATCCTACTCTGACATTCTGTTGAGCCATGCTGGCTTTCTTTCTGATGGTAGAAAGGAAGGAACAGTCCTCAAACGAGATCGGTTGGTGGTCCATTCCAAAGGGATGGAGCTGCTGCTGAAAACATTTTTTTTGCCTAGCCTGAAACTCTGTAAGTGTCTCAGGTCCTGGTCAAGAGATGGTAGGTTCCACCCAGGCTTATCTGTTGGTTTATTGACAGCTCTGTCTTTGGGCAGAGGGAGACTGGGCATGAGCTTGGACTCCCTTTGACCCATTGCAGCTTGAGATCCACTTGAATCACAAGACTGCCTAACACTGAGTGAGACCATTGGTCTATCAAGGTCAGTGTTGTCTCCTCTGATTAGCGGAGCCTCCCCAAGGTCTTGTACAGTTGCATAACTTACAAAATCCTTTTAACTGGAGATGCCAGGAAGTGAACCGAAGAGAGACCTTCTGCATTCCAAGCAGATGCTCTGCCACTGAGCTGCAGCCTCTTCCCTTAAATTGCATCTAATGCTGGAGATCCCATATGGGTTGAGAGGCCCAAGAGATGCAGAAGGGATTGTTAATCTCCCCTCACCATCACTCATCTCAGTGTAAAGACTCCCACCCCAGTCTGCTTTAAACCTGCAGAAAGAAGAAAGAGAAGTACATATATTGAGACTGTCTTTTTTCTTTTCTCTGCCAGTGCTTCCCTCAGTCTGGAGGGAGCCATTTTTGTTTTAGGAAATGACATATGGGTTAGAATACCCCTCTCTCCCCAGCACTGACACACTGGTCCATATTTCCCTTCCCCATCTGCTTTCCTTTAGCAGGAACTCCTTTACATATTAGGCCGCACACCCCCGATGTAGCCAATCCTCCAAGAGCTTACAGTGCTCTTATTATAAGGCCTACGGTAAGCTCTTGGAGGACTGGCTACATCAGGGGTGTGCAGCCTAATATGCAAAGGAGTTCCTGCTACAAAAAAGCCCTTCCATCTATAGAACCAAGCACTTACTAGATAGTTGGGGAAAAAGTGATGGCATGAACATCATGTGTGGTATGGCTCTTATATGCCTTGGGTTTTCTGCAGAATGGAACTGGTTTAGCAAGCCATTAAGATTTTCTTGAGTCACTCAGAAATGCTGCAACCCTTCCCAACAAACTTGGATTCTGCCCACACCCCATTCATCCGGGAATTTCTTTTCTCATTCATGCATTGCCATTGAAACAAATGTGGGCATTAACCTCCCAAATGACTGACAAATGGAACTGTAGCAGGGAATGCAGATCCACAAGGACTTGGACAGGCTTCCAGGTACCTGCAATCTGTGTGACATTTGGGAGAGAGGAGTGAGCATCTTACAACCAGAGGCTGCACCCTTCAAGTCAAGGACAGATTAATAACTTTGCAGTGATATACAACCTGTAGGACAAGGTGGGGCAGTTGCTCTAAGGGCTGGGTGCCTGACAGCCTGCCACACTGGAGTGGGCAACATGGCCTTTCTTTATGCACTGCTTTTGTTTGTTACTCTCTTCCTTAGAGAAGCAGCAGTGATCCTTCCCCACCACTAGGGGTGCTGTGGGTCCTGCTCTAGCCTCCCCAGAGCGGAAATGACTTCGAAGACTATACCTGCCTATCTTTTCTGAATATCTGTAACCATTGCATGCTCATAAAGCTCTCGCTGCAGCTTAAATATTTATTTAAAAGAAACTAAGTACCATGAATCATAAATGAGTAAATGCTTCTTACCCCCCCCCCCCCAATTATCTATTGAAGAAGAAATAACTATACAAGCCGACTAGGTCTTGGATTGCACAAAGGTGAGATCTTGGGATCTGGGTAACTCCGAAGAGCTGGGAACAGTGTACACTCTTCAGAGAGCAAAAACACATTCAACTTTTGTCCACATTTAAGTGTATGCAAGTGTGCTCTTGGGGAGCCAGACTGAGGAACAGTTACCCAATCACTCATTGCTCTTCAACATGTACGTTTTTTAAAAAATCACAAACAGTTCAGATGTTGTGAGGAACCATGGCTCAATTAAACCACGGTTCAGCTAAACCATGATTAGTGTGATTATCCGAATGTGAGCCTCTAACTGTGGTTAGTTGGAGAGGGTCCATCCAGCCAGGATCTAGAGCCATGGTCTGAAGCCAGTTTCTTGACCTCAGTGGGTTTGTGTGTACACACACATGGCCTAACTTAATCCTGGTGTCACCCTTTCCACACTGTAGGCCAGGCTTGGGAGGCAGGGGAGAGAGAATGCAGTGATAATGGAAACTAGCATTTATCAAGGAAAGCCAGGGCTTGAGTGATCATGAAATCAAGATTCCATTTGAAGACTTAACACTAATTGAAATAAAGCCATAGCTCTGTGTTAAGTCTGTGCACAGTGGTGCTTTTACAGCATCTATTGCAGGTTTTGACATCTCTAAGAGCAAATTTTAATCTTGTCTTTTGGAGTACATTTTTATCCAGCTTTCTTTAGCAGGGCGATTCCTGTTTTATTATGCTGCTATAGACTAGCATGTCTGTAATTGCTGCTGGAACTGAACAGTAAGCAGGATCTAGCTCGAGGCCATCGTCCATCAGGGGCAGGCGCACACACTGTCAGGCGGCTCTCAGTCAACCTCTCAGAGCACCACTGAAGAAAATCATGCATTGAAGGTGGTTGTCCATGTTTGTGAGAGTTCTCATGCCTCTCCTGCTCCTGCATTTCAGTCCTTTCTCTGTTCTCTCCCCTCACCCTGGAACTTGCAGCCAACTTGGTGTTGCACCAGACAGTGGAGCGCATTCACGTGGGCAAAAAGTACGGTGACATCCCCCGCGGCATCTTTGTGGTGAGAGGCGAGAACGTTGTTCTTCTGGGAGAAATTGTAAGTAAGCAACTCCCTCACACACACACTCCTCCATTTCCCAGCTTTGTGGCTCACAGGGCTTTCCTCTGTGTCATTGGAGATGATTGGTTCTCAACTGATATTCCTGTGGTCAGTTTTTATTGGGGTGACACTGGTCCCAGGCAAAGGGAGATTTCAGATTTCCTCTTTGCTTTTTACCTGCCCTGCTTTTGTCATCAGTGTTTCTCATGGCAAGTTCACACCTTTTTTTTAAATTGCTGTGGCTGTTTTCACATAGACACTCCCCCTGGAGTGGAGTGGAACGATGTCTTTGGGAGCAGCCACATGCCATTCTGCAGTCTTTCATGAGCCAGGTTTTTCTTTATCCTCAGAATGCTCTTCCTCAAATCTGGTTTCCTGCAAAAACACAGTTGAGGTGCATTAACACACAGGGCTTTTTTTTGTAGCAGGATCTCCTTTGCATATTTGATCACACACCCCAGATGTAGCCAATCCTCCCAAGAGCTTACAGGGCTCTTAGTACAGGGCCCACTGTAAATTTCAGGAGGACTGGCTACATCAGGGAGGTGTGTCCTTTTGAATTGCAGTTCTGAGCTCTCATGTTAAATGTTTATCTGCATGGAAAACCTCTACATGCAGAAAGCTAGTGTACCAGGGTAAAAGCTAGACTTCAGTGCTCCCTCTAAGCTGAGTTAGTGTGTGAGCTAGCTCACAGGTATTTTAGCCTCCATTTTTGTCTTAGCTCAAGTGGCTCCAGAGCAAACGAATTTATGCAGTAGTCAAATCGCTCACTCACAATTTTAAGACCGTTAACTCACAAAGTAGAATTTTTGCTCACAAGACTCCATGGCTTAGAGGGAACATTGCCTCCGGAACCTGCCTTGCTATGCTAGGTCTCTATTCACTAGGAGCTCTCCTTGTAGAGAAGGGCATCCCAGGATAGGAGCCTCTAGCTGGAATTGTTTCAACCACAGTCTTGCCATCTCATTAGGACCCAGGCCTTCTTTTCCAGCCATGTCATCTGGGAAGCATTAGTGGTCCAGGGGCTTGTGAGTTGCTATGTTGCAGTTTGTGAACCAGCACAGCTGTTGGCAGTGTTCATTGCACCTTGAATATGATTTTTGAATAGGACTTGACCTTTATTTTGCCACAGGACCTAGAGAAGGAAACTGATACCCCATTGCAGCAAGTGTCCATTGAGGAGATCCTGGAAGTACAACGGGTAGAGCAACAAACGAAGCAGGAGTCGGAGAAGCTAAAAGTGCAGGCGCTGAAGGAGCGAGGCCTCTCCATCCCCCGGGCTGATACCCTCGATGAATATTAGACAGTCTGTTTGGACAGGCAGCTGCATCCGTGCAGCATTTGAACTGATGGGGTTTTGTGTTGATCTGTCCTTATGACCAAGGACTGGCGGTTGTTTTTTTTTAATTTGTGTTCTTTTTGGGGGGGGAGGGGGTGCAGGACACAAGTTAATCATGGCTTTTTGCTTTCTCATTGCAAAATCATGGTTCCTGACGACCTAAGCACTGCTGGATGTCTCATGTAAACCAAATGTTGATAGAGCAGCTATATGGCTTGGGATAAAACTTCTTTTTTTTAAGTTGACTTTCTTTATCTGTGTCACTAGAGGAGGTGGAATGACACCTCCTGACATGTAAATAAAAAAAAACCCCGCAGTGATTCAAATGCTGGTGTTGCTGAGGCTGGAACACTTTTGAGAGTCCGTGCTTGCCTTTTTCATCAAAGTGCTTTCCCTCCTCTAGCCACAGGACAATAGCTGAATATCTCTAGAACCGATGTGGCAAAGAGGCTAGTGGACACATAGACATATGAAGCTACCTTAAACTGAATTAGACGTTGGTCCATCACAGTCAGTATTGTCTACTTAAACAGGCATTGTTCCCTAGAGTCTCAGTCAGAAGTCTTTTACATCTCTTGCTGGTCCTTTGAACTGAAGATGATGGGGATTGAACGTTGACCTTCTGCATGCTAAGCAAATGCTCTGCCAATGAGCCACAGCCCCTCTCCTCAGAAGCATGCGGAGAAGAGATAATGGTAGTGGGTGGAATTGCCAGTCTGAGATGTGTCACTCTTGGGGGATGAACAGGGTTTAGTAGGTTGCAGTTTAGCAAATATCTGAGTGGCTGCATTATTATTTGATCTCATCTATGGGTGTTGCTAAGTGATAGCTCATCTCTCCTGCAGTTCCTACTGGTAATGTATGTGTTGCATTTTTAATTCTTTCCTTCCTCAAAGGAGCAATTAGCTGCTCAGCAGGGGGAAACAGTCTGATGGACAGATCTTTGGTAGTATTAAAGGGCAGGAGAATGCTGCAAAGATAGGAGTCCTGCTGGATCCAGACCATCTAGCCCAGCATCCTGTTTCCCTACCGTGGCCACTCAGGATGCCCTGGCACAGAAGCTGAGTTCCCTGTCCTTCTTGTTGGCCCTTAGCAGCTGTATTCAGAAGTACAGGGTTTCTAGATTTTTATACCTTACATGGGTATCTGAATAGGAAAAAAGTAAAACATCTTGGAAATGCTTTTATAGTAGCAGAAGCCTTTTTATCAGAAGCAATTCAAGTAGCAGTTAAGCTATTAGAGCCAGCATGGAGTAGTGGTTAAGAGCAGCAGATTCTAATCTGGAGAACTGGGCTTGATCCCCCATTCCTTCACATGAAGCCTGTCAGGTGACTTTGGGCCTGTCACAGTTCTCTCAGGGCTCACTAAGCCCCACCTACCTCACGGGGTATCTGGTGGAGAGGAAGGGAAATTGATTGTAAGCCACTTTGAGACTTTTTAAGGTAGAGAAAAGCAGGATATGAAAACCTCCTCTCCTAAATATTTCTCTTACCTTGCTTAAAGTGTTAAGCAGGGCACAGTAAATAGGTTTGTCTAGATCTAAGGAAAACTGAAGTTGCATTAAATAATTAAGGTCCATTCAATAATTCTGTTGAAAAAAGTATGTATGCTGAAGAGTCTACTCCTTCACTTGCAGCTGCTGGAATGGCCTTGGGTAAGCCATAGCTCTCATAGAGTTATCCTTGAAAGGGCGGCTTCTGACAGAGCTCTCTCAGCCCCACCCACCTCACAGGGTGTCTGTTGTGAGGGAGGAAGATAAAGGAGATTGTGAACCACTCAGATTTGGAGTAGAGGGAGGGATATAAATCCAATATCATCATCATCTTAGTTCACCTCATGATTTGGGTGGCTCTCCAGGGTACTTTTATGTAACAGGGTTAGGTAAACCTGTAAAGTATTGGTTCTGCATAGCTGGGGGAGGTCTGTGACAGTACTTGAGAAGCTTGATGATCTTCAATTTGGTGAAGGAGGGATTCTCTGGTTCTTTTCTGCCTTGTTCTCTGGCAAGCTGGTGGTGGTTGGTGCGCTCAGACAAAAAACATACCCTGAAGGGTGGATTTGTGGGCTATTTGGATGACATCACACCAGTTGATATTGTGTGTTCAAAGTGTTTTGCCTGAGGTATTCTCCCTTTCCCACATTCTAGTCTTGGAGAAACCATGCATCATTTTACAGAAGCACAGGAAAAAATGACAGCTGGCGCATCATTTCCTTAACACACAGCCTTTGTCTTGGAGTCTTTGAATTAAATGCTCATTTTTTAAATAAAAAGGCGGTTCTTCCTGCATTGCATACTATGACAAGTAAATTATGTGTCTGAAGGCAAAACCACAAGTGGATTCTTTGCTTCTGCTGTGGAGAACTGAGTTCTTTGAGCAACCACCTGTTTGGGATCGTGGCATTTTGCACTCAAAAAATTGCCCTGCCATATTTCCTGCATTGGAAGAGATTCTGGGGATATGCGTTTGGTTAAATAGTCTTTGGGGGGGGGGGGTGCACTGAATGCTTATGCGATTTAATTCAATGATAAAATAGTACAGAACAGATGTAAAAAAAAGTTCAGCATATTTCAGGAAGATCTCATTGCTCTCAAATGTCTTATTACCCTAGCTTGGGAATCTCATACTTTGCTATACAAAGACAAAAGAGCATATTTAGTTTGTAAACAGCTTTGGATCAGGCTGAAGGCATATTTCTACCGCAGCACTCTGTTGTTAATGGGCGCTCATCAGCTTCTTAGGAACCTCAGAATAAAGATACTTTGAAGATAACCATTTCCTATTATGACTTACTTTTCCCCCATCTGTTACCATTGCCCTGTACACTGCTAGCTAGCAGCAACTGAATAGATCTATCCTCCAAGAATGAACAAACTCTTTTTCTTGTTCAAGTCTTCTAAAGTAGCAGCCTCTACTTGGGGCAATGAAGATGCCTTGATTTGAGAAATGCTTCCTTATTTACTAAATTGATTGGCAATCAATTTTGCTGGAGAGTCAATACTAGAATAGCTTCTGAGTCACTCTGCTGTGAATGTGGTTCTCTTTTGCTCTGAGTTTCTGGGCTGAGCAAAAAGTGAAGTTAAATGCTTTTATGTCCCCTTGGTTTTCAGATCTCTGAGTTCCCTCTTTGAAACCAGCATCACTTAGATTTCCTGAAAATACTAAGCATTGCAATCACTGGATCTTAGGTGCACAGATCTTGACTGAGCTAAGCCCCACTATATATGTTTCACAGTGTGCAGTTTTTAAACAAGTTGGTCAAGTCAGAGAAATACATATATCACCTGATCTGTACTCTTCAAATTTTGGGATTCACCTGTCCTTAAGGATCACTAATAGCTTGTTTTAAAAAAAAAACAGTATATGACAGAAAGTTAGGTGAAGCATGTCAAAGCAACCCTTTGCTATCCAGAATTCTTAGAACAAAGTGGAATACTGGGTCAGAAAGCTGTTGAATTCAGATCACTGAATAAAAGCTGCTCAGGGTTTTGCATGTCATGTGATCTTTTAAAACTTGAAGAATGCAAGCACATCTGTACATAAACTGCTACTGTGCACAATGGTTCAGGTACCAGAGACCAGTGTAGAGGCAAAGTGCTTTCCTTTCTTTTTTACCTGTTGTTCTCCAGTCTCTTAAAGTAGCTGGACAATGTCAACAGGTAGCCATGTTAGGCCATAGTGCTGCTGAGTTGAGCTGAAGCTTTGTTAATGTAAAAATGCTGTTTCCATGTATTTCTATTAAGACTTAAAATTATGTATAATTGAATTCTTACCACTGCTTGCAATGTGCCTTGTTTCTCCCACCACCTTAAGTCTACATTAGCACCTCTTTCCATTTAAAAACATCTGCATTTCAGAGCAAGATGGAGAAGGCCCAAGTCTGCAACTTGTTTTTTCCTGTCTCTTTGGGACTCAATATTCAGTGTGCTGAAGAGTTCTGTAGAACTCAAAAGATCCCTCACTTTTTAATGTTTTGGTTGTTTCTTCTAAAGATAGGATTCCTCCTGTTGAATGCTTTTATGACTTGGCTCAATGTGCAGAATTTATAAGGACCTCACCAGAGGAAAACACAGGGTTGAACCAACTGCAAGTGTGTGGGAGATTAACTGGGCCACTGACATCAGCTCTCAGGTGCTATACCTCTTGTGAGTGTATCTGTTGTTATGGGCAGCCATAAGCCTGAGTAATTCCATCTATTAAGTTTAAGTTTTCTATAAAGGGTAACTATCAGCTTTCGTTCATAATAGGGATGTGAATGGCATTTCCAGAGTTCAAAGCACCTATATAAAATCTTCCTATAATACCAACGATAAAGCTTATTTAAACTTCCTATAATACTATCAATAAGGTTAAGGCTTATTATCTTGATAATACATATTTTTGTCCTAGAGCCCTTTGAGTTGTTGACCAGTAAGATTTGAATTGAGACCTCCCAATGCATTCACTTTTGCAGCAAAAACTACTGCTTGTTGCTGTATATTATTGCTGCTGCGGCTTCTTTTGCTCTTAAGGCCCATGACTAGATTTACCGAATTAGGTCTGAAACTTGAGCTTTGCACGTTAGCTGGAAAGTAAGCCTCTCTGAATTCCAGTGAATAGATTAGTAATCCTGTTCCTACCCACCTCCCAGAAACCAGAAGGCGTAGGAAGGCGGTAGCCACTTTAACGAATGCTTTTATATGAATGCGTATATCTGAAAGTGAAGGGGTTTTCTTATGAATGCGTATATTTGAAAGTGAAGGGGTAATGTTAGCAAAACTGCCGTTATGGGCTAAAAATGTAAACCGGATTAATGAGATTGTATGGGTTGGTGGGTGCAAAGGGTTGGGTTTCAGTCCGAAAGTGGATGTGTGTGCTGATTAGGGAGAACGCTTGCAGGGGCCTCACTCCCACCACTGTTATAATGCAGATTTTCACACTCCACTTCAGACACTATTGCAGAAGGTGGGCGAGCGACAGAGTCCCTGATTTTTTTCTCTCCTCGTCGCCTTCCTTGGAGGGGCTCCAGACTCCCATAATCGCGGAATGCCGAAGGAACTACATTTCCCAGGATGCATCCGAAATCCCATTTTTTTCTCTTTTGGGGGGAAGGTGGGTAAAGGGGATTACATAACTTCTAGAGCGTTGACACCTCTCGGGCCCGCCCCCCGCGCAACGTCACTCGGCCGGGAGCCCCGCCCCCATGGAACGTTTTGTAGCCAGTCACTTTCAGATTGCTACACTCTTGTCCTGTTCCACGCTATTTCCTGCTACTGCCTTGGGGGAGAGCAAGAGAGAATTCCGGCGCTCTTTTTCTGCCTGCCCCCTCCACGCGTGGGGAGCCGGGTTGGCTTTCCTTTAAAAATCCGGCGTAGTGAGCAAGATCCTGCTCCTAAATTTAGCCTGGGCAGCCTCAGAAGCGGGACTGGAGCATTCTTCTCTCTTCCACCCCTTCCAGCCTGGGTTATGGTGTGTTAAGGAGGAAGGGGCGTGCGGGGGCTTTTTCTTTTCCAGCGCCGCCAGCCCCCCCTCTGCCCCCCGATCTTCATCCGAGAGGCTTTCCCCCCGCGCCGGAAAGCCGTTTACAGGCTGTGTGGCTGTGGAGGGGGGGGGGAGAGAGTCTGAGAAAGGGGGCGGGTGAGGGGATCCCCCCCTCTGCCTGCATTGCATTGCGGCTGTGCTCCAAGGGGAGCGGAAGGTCTCTTCTCCCCCCCCCAACTCGCTGGCCTTGATCGTCGCGATTTCCACTTGGAAAAAGGGGGGAAAAACCACCACGGGTTTTTTTGTGATCTAGGGTGCTGCTGATTCCCCCTACCCCCCCAGCTCCCAATTGGGAAAATCACCTCGCAAGCTGGTCCTAGAGGAAAGCAGCTTTCCCCCCGCCTCCCCTGTTTGGGGCTTTTTTGCATTTTTGTCCCCGGACTCCCACCCCGTTCGCCGCCGCATCTTGCAAGCTGGATCATTATGGAGCTAGAGAACATCGTGGCCAATACAGTCCTCCTGAAAGCCCGAGAAGGTAAGAGAGCCGCCGGAGGCTTCCAGCCTCTCACTGTGAGCCTGTGCTCGGGGTGGAGGGAGGAGGCGGCGTCTCGGTCGAAGGGATCCACCTAATGGTTTCAGCAGAAAGTTTGGGGGCCCTGCCTGCCTGCATCCGGCATCTGGCCTTTACTGTGCGCGGACGGGCAGCTTGCTCGATGGGGAGAGGAGGCGGGGGGCGGGGAGAGAGAGAGAATAGCTCTGCCCTGTGAAATGCGGTTGACTGGCGAGAAAGAGGGGAGGGCGGCAGCGTGTACTCCAGCAGCGTGGTGCCGATCCGTGGGCGACGGAGCCTTCCTTTAGGGTCGCCCAATGGAAACAAGAAGAAGAAATAATAAAGGGCCATCACCACTCTGAGGGGACCGGGTAGCTCCAGAGGAGCGCTGATGCCCAAGTCAGTCCCGTTGAGTGTAATAGAGCTTCCTTCCGAGTAAGTGAGCCGACTCAAGGCTTTTGTCGTGACAGTATTTGATGGGATGAGCAACAGAAGAGAGGTTCTTTAAACCTTAAGGTGGCCTTTCCTGCTCGGATCCCTTGCTTCTAGGTATATCTTTCTTCATTCCAGGGCGTGTTGTATGGTTTCAGGATCACCCTTTTGGCCTCAGTCCCTCCACCTTTAAAATGGACATCTTACAGTGCAGTGCTATGCAGAGTTACTCCAAACTAAGCCCCTCTCCAATATCTGTGGGTTTATACTGTAATTACATGAGAAGTTCCCTTTTGATAACCTGACCTGTTGTGTCCTTGGACGTATGTCTCCTGTAAAATGTTTTGCATGTTAAAGATGAAAAATGGATTGTTTCTAGCAGATAGATTTGCTTTCCTGACTGGACTTTTTTTGTTGTTGCAAATAGAAGCAAAGGCTAGTGTTCTTCTTTGGCACCAATATGGTTCATGATGCTGGTTCCTGTAAGATGTGGTCCTGTCAGCAGAGCACGGCTGGTTAAAGCCACAGGTCAGATGCCTTAAATTGGTCAGGATGACCATAGTGAAGAGAAGTAGCCCAGGAGAAGTGTAAGCGTGCTTTCTTTAAACACACACATATACATGTAGATAGATCCAGGTGGGCAGCTGTGCTGGTCTGAAGCAGTAGAGCAAAGTAGGAGTCAAGTAAGCACCTTTAAGACCAATGAAGTTTTATTCAGAATGTAAACTTTTGTAGGCATGCTTACTTCTTCAGACCATTCCCACCTCTGAAGAAGTATGCATGCATACAAAAGCTTACATTCTGAATAGAACTTTGTTGGTCTTAAAGGTGCTACTTGACTCCTGCGTACACATGTAATTATGGCTGATGTCTGAGGACAGAGGTTTCAGATAGCTGTACAGATCAGGAATGCATTGCCATTGGCATGAGTGAGCTAGAATGTTAGCTATCCTTGCTTCCTTTAGACAGGAAGCTTGGTGCATGAGATTGCTTGCTGCTTAGCATTCATTCTTTCTCTAAAAGCTTGTAATGGGGGCGAAACGGAGAATGCCTTGCAGAGGAGTGCTTTTGATGAGCCTGGGAAAAACTAGATAAAAAAGGTGAAGTGACTTTCACCTTCTGCCAGGGCCAGGCCTGCCACTAGGCTAACTAGGGAATTGCCTAGGGCGCTGGCCTTATGGGGGCACCAAATCAGGCACCCCCATGTGATTCAGTGATGTTATCAGTGCAAGGGGGGGGGGTCCCAGAAATTAGCCTTGCCTAGGATGCCAGACAGTCTAGGGCTGGCCCTGCCTTTTGCATTTGAATTCCAGAGATCAGTCTTGACAAAATTGATATGTAGATCCAATTCAATTTGCCATGCCTAAGCATGGGTGATGTGGTGGATCTAATGGTTGGGGTTTTTTTTTCAACTCTAGGTGTCTGGAACAGATACAGATGGGTAGCCATATTGGTCTGAAACAACAGAGCAAAATTTCAGTCCAGTTGCACTTTTAAGACCAACAAAGTTTAATTCTGGCTATGAAGGCAATGGCAAACCACCCCGTAAAAAAGTCTACCATGAAAACGTGAAAGGAATGTCACCCCAGAGTCGAAAATGACTGGTGCTTGCATAGGGGACTGCCTTTGCCTTTATAGGCTTTCATGTGCATCTGGAACAGAAATCCTCACCTTGGTAGGTTTTCCGGCCCAGCAGGACATGCTGTTACTAGGTTCCAGTGCTGCACTTTATGTCTACTCGTGATGCAACAATCCACATTAGCCCAATAGGAACATTGTCCCAACCATCTGAATGAACGAAGTGCAGGAGGCAGATGTGATTCATTGCTGAAATGTTGGTTGTCCTTACATAACCTTTATTTTTTTAAAGACACTACAGTTTTGGAATTCCTAACCTTTTTGTAATTGGGCTCAGAGCCTTTCAGAATGACTAACTTCATTGGGAGTCAGAGCCATAAATTCTGTCTGGTTGCATCCCGCCAGAACAAGGAATAATTTTCTAGGTCCAAAAGATTCCTTGCCTGGAAAGCCGCAATTCAAGTGGTAGAATGGGAGCTGGGTTGAGTAGGGTGGCATCATGTCACGAGGTCTTGGACTGAACCAGAAAGCAGCAGCTAAAGCAGATTTCTACAAAAAATAGATTTTACTTTGCTTCTGTAATCCAGATAGCAGTTCTGTTCATTCATTGCCTGAATGGATGACTTGTCCTTGGGGATGTTCATGCATGACAAACTTAATGGTGATGTGAGTTCCATGTAGGGAATTGCATATACCCTTTCTTGTGACTCTTTTGCCATGTAGTCATTGTACGGGGAGCATTGATGAGCAAAGATTCCTCAGTGAACATGCTGGAAAAGAAGATACATTAGCACATTTTTGTAAGGGTTTAGAAAGTTATAAGCTGCTTCCTTGAGAAGCAAGATATGGCTACAGTTTTGCATACTAATCACTTCCTGATTAGACTACTGCAGGGCATTCTCTGTGGGGCTGCCTATAAAGACTGCTGTTTTATGGGCAGTCTTTGTAGAAACTTCCACTGGTTTAAAATTCAGCAAGAGATCTGCTGGTGGGAAATGATTATTGCTCCAGTGATAAATCAACTCCATGGGCTGGCAGATTGTCTCTGGGCAAAATTTAAAATGCTGGTGCTTTCCTTTAAAACCCTAAGGCACTGATACTCCCTCAGTGACTCTGGAGCCACATGTAGCTCTTTGACAATCCACCTGTGGATTTTCTGAGTACTGTATCCCAGTGTGGCACCTGCTCCATCATTCAGGTAAGTGGGCAGTGGCCTAGCCTGCCAGGGCGTGTAGTTGGCACTTGGTCCCAGGTTTGAAATAGTCACTGCCAGAGGAACAGGTAAGCTGGGAGCCACTCTGAGATGCAGGCCTCGTGACAGGGATGGAAGTAAATGTGTTTCTTTTGGTAGATGGTAATTGTATTCATGGCTCTCAGTGACCCACAGAGAGTAAGCACCACTGCCCTAAAGGGTCTACATCCAGGATGCCTGAGGGAATGCTAATCCAGTGACTAAAGATTCTCATTAATGACTAAAGATTTTCATTTGTTTCTCTGTATTCTAAGGTGACAAGGATGGTCAGTAAGACAGGATCTTTTCTGTTGTGGCAACTCCTCATTTGCCTGGTGTCACATCTGTTGACTTTCAGTGCCAAGTAAAAAGGCCCTCCCCTTCAGTCACAGAGTTGTTTCTGAATTCTGCTGTTATACTTTCAGTGTTGATTGATTTTCACGTCTTATACTTGACAACCATTGCTATCATAGATGTCTTTTAAATAATGTAAACTGCAATGTAAACTTTTTAGGTTGTGGATTATTCTTGGCTGAAAATATATATATATATATATATATATATATATATATATATATATATATATATATATATATATATATATATATATATATAAACATTATGTCACTGCTTTGTTGCACTCATTTTGCTTTGACTGTTTTTGAACTGTAATCTGTCCCAAAACTTTTGATTTTAGAGTACAGCAAAGAGATCCTTTTTAAATAATAAGTTTTTGACAGATCAGTGTCTCTGATCCACCCACTCCCATAACTCACCCATGAAAACAGAGAATAACAGTTTAAGTTCTAGAAATCCAGACAAATTAATGAAAGAAAGAGTTCTATTTATTACTGTGAAAGCTAAGCAGAGCCTCCATGTTTAGAGACGGTATACCTCTGAATACCAGTTGGTTGGAGACAAAGGGGAGATTGACGTCACTGTGATAGTCTGTGTTCAAGCTTCCTGAAGCAATGAGTTGGCTACTGTTGATAAAGTACAGGATGGGCTTTGTTTTGACTCAAATACATAATTTTTTAATGTTCTTAAGGATATATGGTGGATTAAAAAGGTACTCCAGAGAGCACTACTATGCCAGCCTACTCAGAATCCTACTTAGGTCTGTTCAGCGGGGGCTTACACTCAGAAAAGTATTTTCAGGATTTAATTGTTTTCTCTTAAAAAAAAAAAAAAAGGTCCCCTGTGCAGGCACCAGTCGTTTCCGACTCTGGGGTGACGTTGCATCATGACATTTTCATGGCAGACTTTTTACGGGGTGGTTTGCCATTGCCTTCCCCAGTCATCTACACTTTCCCCCCAGCAAGCTGGGTACTCATTTTACCAACTTTTTAGGAAGGCTAAGTAAACCTTGAACGGGCTACCTGAACTCAGCTTCCGCCAGGATCAAACTCAGGTCATGAGCAGAGAGCCCGGACTGCAGTACTGCAGCTTTACCACTCTGCGCCATGGGGCTTTGTTTTCTCTAGGAAGGTGAAAATATTGCAGGCCTGTGGTTAGTAAAAATCACCCCCAGCATGAAAGTTTTACAAAAGTTCCTTAATTTTAAAAAAGACCATTTATTACTGACAGAAGCCCTTGTGGGCAAGCAGACCAGTATCATTTTTTTTTTTGGCAGACAAATACTTTTCATAGTTTTATCTGTGGCCATCATTTTACAGTACTCTAGAACTATTTACCCTTGTTGTCCCTTTCAAGCATGCTGAAGGAAACTGCAGGAAACTACTGCTGGATCTGTAGTAATGGAACACCACATACTACTGGCCATATGTGAATCCTAACTGTAATGCAGGCAGGACCAGCTGTAAACATCTGGCAGGAGTGCTGTGGGTTGGAGACATTTAAAGACTTGGACCAGGATCTAAAGAGGAATGCAAAGGAAACAGAGAACAGCATGTATAAATGCAGCTGAATCATCTTGGATTGGATTCAGCCTGCTTTTCTACTCAATATCACTCTGTTCCCCTCCCTCCCCCCCAGTATTCCAGTCCCCATTCCATAAGTCTTTTGTACATGCAAGTTTCACCTTTGGTAGTCAAAGAGAAGCCCTCTTCCTTTTTCCACCAGTATAAAAGCTATCAAAGATTTCAGGTTTTCACGGCTGGTAACATCATTAGGGTTTGTAGAATCTTTTGGGATCAAGTGCCGTGTTCTACTGGAGAAAGTTTTCTACTGGAAAAACTTTCTCCAGTAGAACACGGCACTTGATCCCAAAAGATTCTACAAACCCTAAGTATAAAAGCTGGTTGGATCTAACTCAATGCCTTGTGTGATTGCTGAACAAAGGACAGTCTTTTCCCACCTGTCCTGCGATGCTATCTGTGTTTCAGGTTTATATGTGTGCACATGTTATCAAATGGCTGTCAAGTTATGATGACACCAGCAGCTTTCAAGGCAAGTGAGAAGTAGAGGCGCTTTGCCGTTGCCTTCCTCTCAAGAGTCTTCCTTAGTGGTCCCCCATCCAAGTACCAACCTTGCTTAGCTTCCAAGATCTATACCAGCGTGGCCAAACTGGCACAGGAGCCACATGCGGCTCTTTCACATATAGTGCGTGGCTCCCGGAGGTCAAGGAGGAACTTAACGCAGGCTTATTCTCAAGTAAGAATGCCTAGCATCAGGACCTCAGTCAGCCTCTGAGTGCTGACCCATAGGTAGGTGACTATATCTGCCATGTGTGAAACGGGGAGGGAGGGGAAAATAGGTAGGCTTGCAAGCTTTTCTCTACCACAGAGGTCACGTGGAGATCTAGAACAGAGGAAGAGAGCACAAGAGCTGAGGGAGCCACTGGAAGGAGGGGTGGAATTAAAGAGGGCAGTGCAGGGTTCCCCTTTAGTTTCATAGCTTTTGTAGAAGCTGTATGTACTAACCTTGGTGTCAAGGCAAAGAGAACTGCATAATGATGCAAATGGTGGTCAGTGATTTATATAGTACATGTATGTGTCCTTCTCCCACTGGTGCCAAAAAATTAGTCCTTAACCTTTCCCTATGCTGGTCTTATGATGACTGTTATTCCCAGCTTTTGGTTTTGGGGTTTTTTTAAAAAAGTCTCCTTCAAGCTTGGTTATGTTGTAAAGTGCACAGATATGTATTTTATATTTGCGTGCAAAGAAAGTATTAAAAGTTTTAATAAAGATATATGTGTAAAATTTGTTCATTTCTTGTGGCTCTCAAACGTTTATTCTATGTGGCTCTTACGTTAAGCAAGTTTGGCCACCCCTGATCTTGGTTTAGAACAGAGCTAAAGTTTATTTTGACCAGGCTGAATTTTTGTTTGACTGGGGTCTCAGAAGCTCATAAGAAAGCACCCTCACATTATTCAGGTTCTAGTGAGTCTTGTCTGTTTGGAAACAACATTGATATACAACATACATAGCAGTGGGGATGACTTCCACTGAGCAAGTCAGCACAAGGAGTAATACTCGGCTTTATGGTGTTTGATGGAAACAGCAGCTGCGTGTTCTGATTGGCTGGTGCTGGCTAAAACAAACCAACTTTGATGGGGATTTTCCAGGGTTGTAAAGGTTCCATTTTAATGGATAATGTAGATGTGCAGATCTTTTCAATGTCTTTGGTTACATTTCTCTTAAGAAAACTGGATATGCCTTTCTTTCTTCCTATGTTTCCTCAGTCACCCATCTTTGTATGTCAGGCTCTGTATAGCTCCTCTGAAACTCAGCTGTAGCTTCCATCTCTGCATCGATCTAATTTTTAGTTTAAAAAGGTAAAGGTAGTCCCCTGTGCAAGCACCAGTCATTTCTGACACTGGGGTGACGTTGCTTTCATAGTGGTAACGCTGCAGTACTGCGGTCCTAAGCTCTGCTCACGACCTGAGTTCGATCCCGGTGGAAGCTGGGTTCAGGTAGCTGGCTCGAGGTTGACTCAGCCTTCCATCCTTCTGAGGTCAGTAAAATGAGTACCCAGCTTGCTGGGGGGAAAGAGTAGTTGACTGGGGAAGGCAATGGCAAACCACCCCATAAAAAAAAGTCTAACTAGAAATGTCAGGGGAATGAATTTGGCACCTTCTATGTGCCAGGCATATAGAATAATGGAGTTGGAAGGAACCTCGAAGGTCGTCTAGTCCATCCCCCTGCACAATGTAGGAAATTTACAAATACCTCCCCCTATACACACACACACAGTGACCCCTGCTCCATACCCAGAAGATGGCAAAAGAACTTCTGGGATCCCTGGCCAAACTGGCCTGGAGAAAAATTTCTGTCTGACCTCAGTGTGGCAATCAACATTTCACTGGACATGTAAGAAAGGGTCATGAGAACTAAGCACTGGTGCAACTCTTTCTGCTCTCCTTCTCATCGACTGCCGAAGTTCACAGAATCAGCATTGTTGTCAGATGGCCATCTACTCTCTGTTTAGAAACCTCCAAAGAAGGAGAGCCCACTACCTTATGTTCTGCCACTGAGCCACAGCCCCTCCGACGAAATTTCTTCCCTCCTTACAGTGATCAGACTAGGAACATGTAGTGTTTGACGTCTGCATCAGACTGCTCTGAGCTCCTTGGAGGAAGGGTGGGATAAAAATGTATGGATTTTGGTGAAACGAGAAGGGGCAACAAAAGTCCTGAGATTTAATTCAATTAAATAGCCCTTCTCAAGTGGTAGTTCTGAATTGTAGCACTTAAGAGTTGAATAGTAAATTCTAAAGAAATCTGATATTATAAAGGAAATGTCTTGATCAGTTTCCAAAATAGAGTTTCCCAGGCAGATTCAGTGAATGAAGATTTATAGACTACAGGTGTCTATAAATCTCCTAACAGCCACACGCTCCATGGATGATTTTTTTTATCACCCTGGGACGTTAAACTACCAAAAACTTTGATAGCTTTCTAAGGTTCTTGGAAGGCTCCAGATGGAGTAGTCAAGTAGTCAAGGAGAGCCAGTTTGGTGTAGTGGTTAAGTGTGCGGACTCTTATCTGGGAGAACCGGGTTTGATTCCCCACTCCTCCACTTGCACCTGCTGGCATGGCCTTGGGTTAGCCACAGCTCTGGCAGAGGTTGTCCTTGAAAGGGCAGCTGCTGTGAGAGCCCTCTCCAGCCCCACCCACCTCACAGGGTGTCTGTTGTGCGGGGGGAAGGTAAAGGAGATTGTGAGCCGCTCTGAGACTCTTCGGAGTGGAGAGCGGGATATAAATCCAATATCTTCTTCTTCAAGTGAATCCAGACCTGTGTTCAAATCCCAGTGCAATTACACATTTGCTGGCTTTGTCCCATAAGCCATTCATTTTTTTTTTTTTTGCACCACTGAGATAAAATGAATTAGCTGATGCAGATTCTGCTTTCCCCCTCCTTGTCTCAATGGATAGGTCACTGTTACCACCAGTGCTTATCTGAGGCATGGTTATCTCTAGTTGCTGCTTATCAGTAGGCTTGAAGCTACTTAGAAATGAATGCAGCAATCAGCAATGATGTGACAGCCAAAAGAAGGCCACTGGGTTCACAAGTCTTCAGGCCATTTGCAAGCTGTGAGGAGCGATGAGCTCCATTTCATGGCTTATGTAGAGAGTGAATGAAATGAACGTTCTGAATGCTTTGCATAGCACTATGGAAACGATGAAGACTGTCTTAAGGCCATTTTGCTTTCTAGGCAGCAGGATCCTGCTTGTCCACTAAAATCGTGAAAGCAACACTATTGGATCAGGCCATTGGTCCATCTATGTCAGCATCCTGTTTCCCTTACTAGCCAGACAGATGCCCTGGAAGTCCCGGAAGCTGTGGCACAAAGGCCAAAGTTTCTATTTGTTCTTGCCCTCTAACAGCTGGTGTCCAGAGGTACACTGCATCTGAACATGGAACCTCCATTTATCCATTATGACCAATACCCATTGAAGGACATACCCTCATTGAATTCTTTTGTGTCTCGGATGGCAAAAACCAAATTAGCAGTAGATGTACTGTGCTCTGCAAAGGCCTAGATTAATTTGACTTGTTAATTGGTTTGACTGTTTATTCCTGCTGAATTGTATTTTGCCCAGAGGAGCACTCGGCTCAGCTCTCTTGGTGGCCTGTGAATATCTGTGCTGCGTAGCACAACTTGAGTGAGGCTTTCTGTGGCTTTCAGTTTTTTCCCCAAACATGTCTGGCCTGAGGGCGGTGCCTGCCCTTTAATTATGTGGGCTTGGAACACCCAGCCAGAGCTGATCAGAAGGTGACCATGCACCAGGATGTCTGAAAAGTCTTCCTCTGCCAAACGTTTTCAGAGTATCGGCGGCTCTTGTGTAACATTCAGATAATTTGAGCTTGCCTTTCTGCAGAGGCTATCACCCCTTCCCTCACCTTGTGAAGACAGCATGCACATTGTGCTGTGTAAAATAATCACACTTGCAGAAACATTAAATCCATGTATTTTTCAGCCATCACGAATTTGCATCCTTGCTTGGTTTGTAGAACTTTGTGCTTATTACCAAGCGCTGTTATGGTGATGGGCAGTGTGGAGTTTATGAGGGGAGGGGTAGAGATGCCAGTTTCAGGTCTATCCTGGGAAATGAGACAGAACCTTAATAAGACACAGGGACGAATTGGGATGCTATTCAAGAACCAAAATCCATATTTCTCAACTCTTGCAGCTACAAGTAGGGAGGTTTTGAGGCCGGTGTGATATAGTGGTCAGTATTGGTTAGCATACCAAGAAGTTCTTGGATTGATCCTGCCATTGCCCTGTGTTGGGTAGAAAGAAAGCATAGATATGTTGTAAAAAAATATTTTTAAAAATATCTAATTTTTATTCCTTAAATGAGTTGGGTGTGCAAGTTGCTCTTTTCCATTTTATCCACTCAACACCCCTGCAAGCAATGCTTTTGTGCATTGTTGCAAAGATTAAGGGGCTGATGTCCAAAACTAGAGACTGGGGGTGGAGCTGGGAGCAAGGGTGTGGCAATCACAATTGAACTCCAAAGGGAGTTTTGGCAGTCACATTTAAGGGGACCGCATGCTTTTAATTGCCTTCCCTCCATTTGAAAATAATGAAGGATAGGAGCACTTCTTTGGGGCTCATAGAATTGGACCCTCTGGTCCAATCCTTTTGAAACTTGGGGGGTGTTTTGAGGAGAGGCACTGGATGCTATGCCGAAAATTTGGTGCCTTGACCTAAACAAACAGCCCCTATAGAGCCCCAGATACTCACAGATCAATTCTCCATTATACCCTATGGGAATTGATCTCCATAGGGTATAATGGATTGCCCTGCAGACATTTCCCTCCCCTCCCTTCTTTCTGATAACCCTGAAATGGGGGGAGGATCTCCAAACCAGGGGATTCCCCTGTCCTCAGCTGGGGATTGGCAACCCTACCATGAAATCTTCATGAATATCTCAGGCTAGAGTTGGCAGCCCTACAGGTTCATTAGGATGCATCTTTTCTTCTGTGCGCTAAAAAAGGAATACTGGGGACTTCATTGTTCATTGGTGTACTGTGTATTTTATTAAAATATTTTTATCCTGGCTTTAGGCATGCTGTGCTTTTAGGGCAGTTTGGAAAAATATACAAGTTACATGAGTAGAGAGTGTGGTGTGCTGGAGATGCGAAGGCCCAGCAGGATTTTGGCATTTTTCTGCTACATATGGAACAAACCTTTAATCTGAGCCCCTGCACACACATGAGCCCATACATTTTATCTCATTTAGTGGTCAGTGTTGGATTAGGGTCTGGGAGCCCCATGTTCAAATCCCCCACTCTGTCATAGAAGTTCTCTGGATGACCTTGGGCCAGTCACACACTCTCAGCCATCATAGACTTCTTGTTGGGAAGTTAAAATTAAGGAGGGAAGAACAATATTGTTTGTCAGTTTGGGTCTCCACTGGGGAGAAAAATTGTTTAATTTGAGGTGGGTAATGGGCTTGTAGCGTGGTCTCTCAGACCCTGTAAAATGAACCCATCTCCCACCCCACCCCATGCTTGGGTCTCTTGGGTATAGCGCAGCCTATACCTGCGTTCAAACTTTATTGCTGTAGTGAAGGGCTGTTACAAAACAGGCTAAGATTATTGGTCAGAATCAACTATTTCACATACTGTCAAGTCAAGCTCATTAATGAAAACATGCACATATATTCACATGACTCAGAGGCATTAAAATAAAAACAGCATGTTTGAAGCTCCCTCTCCCCCACACATACCTTGCTCAAATTTTGTTTGATGCAATTGCAAAAAATGCCACCTTGAAAGATATCCTTTTATCTTTTACCAAGCAGGTATCTTGCAATGACCAACCAGAACATTGTGAAATTTCCCTCTTGGGAAATCATACAGTTGACCTTAAGTCATGAATTAGATCTTAATTAGATCTTGGGAGGGACGGTGGCTGAGTGGTAGAGCATCTGCTTGGGAAGCAGAAGGTCCCAGGTTCAATCCCTGGCATCTCCAAAAAAGGGTCCAGGCAAATAGGTGTGAAAACCTCAGCTTGAGACCCCGGAGAGCCGCTGCCAGTCTGAGAAGACAATACTGACTTGGATGGACCAAGGGTCTGATTCAGTATAAGGCAGCTTCATATGTTCATATATGTTCATAACCACTTTAATGTATAGACAATCTTTAATGAGGGAAGTGTTGATATCTGTCCTCTGAATATGCTGTAGGTATATGTTGGAATCTCAATTTGGTTAATATAGTTTCAGGTGAACAGCTGTGTAGGTCTGTAATAGCAGAACAAAATTTGAGTCCAGTAGCACCTTAAAGGCTAGCACAATTTTTCAGGGTATAAGCTTCCATGAGTCACAGCTCACTTTTTCAGAGATAAATAGAAGTTCCATTAGCCCTTATATTCAGCAGATATTTATTTAAAACATTTCTGTGCTGCCTTTCCAGCCAAATAGTTTCCAAGGTGGCAAATTTGAAATAAAGTGAATTTGAAATAAAGTGTGTAAACAATAATTCAATAAAAACATATACATTCTCATAACCCTACAAACTAGGGAGGGGGGCAGTAATGGTTATTGGGGGGTAGGCCAAACAGAACAAAAAAAGTCTTTATCCTCTAGTAATAGAAGGCAACAGTAGAAGGAAATTTATGAATTCCCTGGGGAATGTGCTCCAAAGATTTGGTGCTACAACCAAGAAGTCTTTTTTTCAGGTTGCTAGCCATCTTGCCTCCGATTGCAGTGGCACCCAAAGCAGGATATAAGGGTTGCTGGATAGCCATTCCTATTGGTATCTGACTAAGTGAATTTTGTCTCACAAAACCTTATACCCTGGCAAATTTTTGTTGGTCTTTGAGGTGCTACTGGATTCAAAAGTTGTTCTCAATTTTGTGAACGCTTCCTTTAAATTTGCAAAAGAGGTGTTGTGGGAATATGATTTTCCTTGTTTAATAAAAGCTTGCCAGTAAAACTGGTTATTACTTTTATTTCCCTTTCAAGCTGTATTAATTCATCCACCTGCGTTAGTGTGTCATTAGATAATGTGATATTGGATATGCCTCCCTCCCCCCCAAGCAGTATTCAGCGATGTATATATGGCCACACTGAGTGGACTGTTTCCTGTATTAGGTGGAAGAGAAGGTATTACTAATAAGCCTCATAAGTAGCCTAATGGCTGACTTCCTGTGGCACGTCAGTTGTTTCCAGATGGACAGGTTAGGAAGGTTTTGTTTTTGAATTAGAGAATTGGTAGGCCATTTTTTCCCCATCCTCCACAATTGGAAGAGGAGGAGGAGGAGGAGAAGGAGAAGGAGAAGGAGAAGGAGAAGGAGAAGGAGAAGGAGAAGGAGAAGGAGGAGAAGGAGAAGGAGAAGGAGAAGGAGGAGAAGGAGAAGGAGAAGGAGAAGGAGAAGGAGAAGGAGAAGGAGAAGGAGAAGGAGAAGGAGAAGGAGAAGGAGAAGGAGAAGGAGAAGGAGAAGGAGAAGGAGAAGGAGAAGGAGAAGGAGAAGGAGAAGGAGAAGGAGAAGGAGAAGAAGAAGAAGAAGAAGAAGAAGAAGAAGAAGAAGAAGAAGAAGAAGAAGAAGAAGAAGAAGAAGAAGATGATGATGATGATGATGATGATGATGATGATGATGATGATGATGATGATGATGATGATGATGATGATGATGATGATGATGATGATGATGATGATGATGATGATGATGATGGATTTATATCCCACCCTCCACTCCGAAGAGTCTCAGAGCGGCTCACAATCTCCTTTACCTTCCTCCCCCACAACAGACACCCTGTGAGGTGGGTGGGGCTGAGAGGGCTCTCACAGCAGCTGCCCTTTCAAGGACAACCTCTGCCAGAGCTATGGCTGACCCAAGGCCATGCCAGCAGGTGCAAGTGGAGGAGTGGGGAATCAAACCCGGTTCTCCCAGATAAGAGACTTAACCACTACACCAAACTAGCTCTCCTAGCTATATGAGATAGATATGAGAAGATATGAGAAGATGAGAAGAAAAATCCCAAAAAATAACGCTGTGAGTTGTGTTAAAAAATTACTCTCTCTCTAATGCTGGCATGAAGTTGATGTCCTGAGGTAGCAGCTTGCCCATCATACCTGAGGTAGCTCTGTGAGGTAGGCCACAGCTGTTCCCATTTTACAGGAACAGCAGTCGGAAGATTCAGGTAAGTAAATAAATAAAGAACACTGTGCCTTCCTTCCCAGTGGGGCCCCAAAGTGGCTTAACAGTCCTGTAGCCAGAAAATTTTGGGTAGAGTGACCCAGGAGACCCCATGGAGCTTTGCTGTTTCTTCCCTCCATTGGCCAGCCCACCCAGCCCCAGCTCTCTCTCGCACTCACTCTCTTGCTCTCCCCTATCGCTGACACTCTCCAGCTTTCTCTTGCTGCTGCTCTCTCACTCTCCCCCCTCTCTCACTGTCACTCTCACTCTCTCACTGCCATTCTCCCCCTTGTTGTCACTCTCTTGTTCTCGTGCTGTCTCTCCCGCTTTCACTGGCACTCTCTCATCTCACGCTGTTTTGTCTCTCTCTCTCACACTGCTGCATGCTCTCTCTTTCGCTGCTGCTCTCTCTGCTGCCGCTCTCCTCCTGCCTTTTCCTCAGTTCCTGGAGGCCCTCCAACGGAGGGGTCCTACAGAGGGAAGGGGCTTTTTTAATAGAGCAGCCTTCCCCCCCCCACCCCCCATAGATACGAGTCTGCTTATATTGCTCTCCTCGCCTCCCATTTCATCCTCACAACAACCCTGTGAGATAGGTTAGATTGAGAGAATTTGACTCACCTGAGATCACCCAGCAAGACTCCATGACAGCAGGAATTCAAACCTGGGTCCTGGTCTGACATTCCACCCACTACAGCACATTGGCTTGCCCTAGTAGGACCCCTGTTGAGTTCATGGCTGATGAAGCACCAGAACCCTGATCTGCCAACTCCCTGTCTAGTAATTACCTTATTTACCTAAAATGAAGACGGCTGTGAATGTACAATGATCTCCCCTAAAAGTTTATACATCCAAAAATGTTTTCAACTTAACTGTAGCTTGTATGTGAATGTAAGCCAACCCTCTTCCTTTTATGGCAAACCTGAGGAAAAAAACTTTGTCTTGCATATGAGCATACACAGTAGGTCATATCAATGTAAGTATTTAAATTGTTGAAAGGAGTCAGGGAAGTGACATGCCAGTCTTTCTGGTGCCTTTAAACTATCATTGCTTTTTTTTTTTTTAAAGGGTTTTATAGGATCCTAAAGCTGAAATTTGAGAACACCAACACCGATGGCTGCTGAGAGCAAGCATGGGGTATGGTGGGAGGGAGGGAATCATCTCTGCAACATTTCCTGTCTTGTGGGAGCTTTGAGGCAAACGTGACCAGCGTGTACAGCTGTGCTGATATCATGAAACATGCAGCCTGGAAAGGTGGTTCCCCCCCTTTCCTCATGTGAGCAGGTTTGTTGATACAACAGATTGGAAAATGCTTATGCCCTGCCATTTGGTGCGTAGGCTTTTTCTCCCCCTTCCCCCCAGGATAATGGTTTTATTTTATGTTCAACAGCTTGTCTGCTTTCACAGGTTACCTTTGCAGGGAGGGAAGGAGTTGATGTCTTTATTTGTGTGTTTAAATTTTGAATAACATACAAGCTCTGAATAGGAGCAACCATTGATGGGGATGAAGAAGAAGAGATTGGATTTATACCTCACCATTTACTACCTGAAGGAGTCTCAGAGTGGCTTATGATCTCCTTTCCCCTTCCCTCCCCACAACAGACACCCCTGTGAGGTAGGTGGAGCTGAGAGAGCTCTGACAGAAACTACTATTTAGAGGAACAGCTCTGTGAGAACTTGTGACTGACTCTAGGTCACACCAGCAGGTGCAAGTAGAGGAGTGGGGAATCAAACCTGGTTCTCCCAGATAAGAGTCTGCACACTTAACTGCTAGGCCAAGCTGGCTCTTCTTAACCACTACACCAGTAGGCTTGAATGCCACTGAACTGTTGTATTTATTGCACTTTCAGCCTCTGCACCTCTTGAGGTGCTTTGGCTGCCCGGTGCCTGTGGATCTCCCTCATTTTATCATCACAGTGTTGGGAGAATATGAATTGTCCAAAGTCACCTAGTAAGCTTTGTGGCAGCAGGGGGATCGAACTCATGTCTCCCATGCCTGAGGGCAAGGGTCTCCAACCTGATGCCCATGGGAGCAACCTGCTGCACATTTCATGGTGCCCACCAAGGGTTATTAGAAAGTGGGTGGGGCTGGATGGGGCTTTTGCCTCACTATGCTTCTGATTGGCCATTGGCAATTTAATTGGTTCTGCAGATTTTTAAAAAATGCTGTTTTGGCAGCTACTGCCACCACAGCACAAGAATCTTCACTATTTGACTCTTGGTAAGCTGTGGCAGCCATATTGTGACTGACTCCACCTCCTGAAGAAGCCATTTTATGACTGCGCCCACCACACTGCGTCAGAATTCCAAATATGCCCACAGGCTTTCTATGGTTAGGGATTCTCCCCCCCCCCCTTTAGGTTGATGCTTTAACCACTGGTACACACTGTTGTTTAAGTGGATGAGCTGGCGTTGGCAATGTGTTAACTCAAGTGGTTTCCTGCTCTTGTCCACCATCTCTTGAATGAGGGTTTTACTTGCAGTGGATTATCAGTGCTGTGCTCAGAGAAATGACGACAAAAATGCCACCTCCTCATGCCCATCTGCTCCATGGGTGTGCACGTGGCATCTCTCTGCAGGCGACTCACTGCAGGGAACAGCTTGTGGGAGTTCAGTGAGAGGTGAGCAAGCTGGATCCTCTCCTCTCACAGCTGCCTTCCAACTGCAGGATCTCACACAAAAGTGATGTCAAATACAGGGGGGATTCCCTGTTTTCAGCAGAGATGGGTTGCATAATTTGAAAGCCAATCACTTTGTGCGAGTTTTGGGGTTTTTTTAGGGGGCAGGGGTGCTTGCAAACTGTCATACTGAGACTAGATTAATCATAAGGCTGAATACATTAAAGATCAGGGGCTCCAAGCTAAATGGAAGTTCTAACTGTAGTCAAACTGGGTTCATTTATCACAGTGAGACCTAGCAAGGCATAGCAGTTAAAGTGTTGGAATAGGATCTGAGAGACCCAGGTTCAAATCTACACTGTACCATGGACACTTACTGGGTGAACTTGGGCCAGTCACATATTCTCAGGCTAATTGAGCTCACAGGGTTATTGTGAGGATGAAATGCAGGAAAGGAAAATGATACAGGCTGCCCCCTATTAGGGAGAAATGTACGCTATAAATGAAATAAATGCCAATAAAATAAAATCAACCATGGGAAATTCCAGTGCATAGCCATGAATGTTAATGTTTTTACAGCTCATTAACTCCTAAGCAGACGGGTCAGTTAACAAGAAAGAAAAGGGTCAGAAATGTTGGTTTTGGCCTCTTGTACATACAAGGGCCTATTTAGAGAGGCAGCTTCTCAATCCGCATCCTCTGTTTTTGTGGTGTATTGACTGTGTGTTGGTTTCTATGCAAATGGGACCTAGAATGTGTAGAGGCTAGATGTGGGGCCAGTATGTGTGGTCCAGTTCCTTCCATCTAAGAATTTATTTTAGTAGATGATTTTTCTGCACAGGGCAGATGAATGGTCTCTTACCCAAAACACAGTGGCTGCCCCACTGTCCAAAAATTTAAAAGTCCAGCAGAAGGGGAAAGTGCCCTTTGGCCAGGAATCTGTTCAGACTGGAAATGCAGTTTTTTGGGCTTGGTGAGAAATAGAATACAATAATCTTGGCTTATTTATTTAGATGAACCTTCTCTAGGGTCATTCCTCTCCCGCATCTTTGGTTGTCAGAAACAAGTTGATCAGAACTTAATTTCTAACACTTCCCCCCTCATATTTCCCCCCAAACTGTTGTTTAAAATGTGCTGCCTTACGTGTTCTGTTCTTCTAAAATCCTTACATATTTCTGTTAGTCCAGAAACATTTTTTTTCTGCATGGTCTTCTGTGGAAGAAATGGACAGAGACCAAAATGAGATGATACATGAGATAAATGTCATAATCCCTTCATCACTTGCTATGCATCTTTGGAAGGTGTGAAATAGCCTGTGGGCACTTTTCCATGTTGATGCTCCCAGAATTCCTAGAAGGGATCATCCTGTTGAGTAGGGCAGATTCTCCCAATGTCATTGGCAGAGCCTGATGTGGGTGGCTTGCCATGTAAAATCTTCTTGTTGGGCTTAGAACCAGCATGATAAAAAGGAACAATTTCAAGGTCCTGGCTGGAACTATATGAAAGTAATATTAATGGCCTTTCCAGCATGCAGAGTTTAGTCCTTTTGATGAATTTTCAAGAGGTAGCTATACTAGCCTTCTGCAGCAGTATTTTTTCAGAAAAAAAGAGTCTTGGGACATCTTTAAAGAGTTTTATTGTGGCAGGATCTTTTGTGGGTAAGCACTCACTTTATCAGATGCATGTAGTGTAGCTTGACTCAGCAGATCTACAGCTGGGGGGAATTGCAGCAGATGCAGACATGATTATATAGATGTAATTTCTCTCTCTGTCTGTTCACCTGTGCACACTTTATACTTCTATGCACACTACAGATATGTCACAGAATGCCGTCTTGTTCATGCAACATACCTTTGGAAAACAGAAGAAGAGCCCTACTGAATCAGATCTGCTCTGATTCAGCTCTGAATCAGTGGTCTATCTAGTCCAGCGTCCTGCCTCACACAGATGCCAACCAGTACATCTGGAATTCCAGCAATTAGGCATAGAGGCCATGGCTTTATCTTGCTGTTGCCTTTTGGCACTTGAGTTCAGAGTTTACTGTGTCTGTACGCGGAGGTTCTCTTTAGCTGCCATTACAGGATTCTTGAGGCACATGAAAGACTAATAGATTTCTCATATTAGAAGGTTTTTGTGTGCTGGGGTCTACTGCTAGTATTCAGAAGTTTACTGCCAATGAATATGGAGGTGTCCTTTATTCACCATGGCTAATAGCCATTGATGAATTTTCCTCTACAAAGTACATGTGATTAATAAATTATACAGTAGAAGGGAAAGAAGCTATTTTTATATAATCCATTCCAGGTCAAATGAAACACTTGTTCATTTTTTGGCATTCAATAAGTTGTGTAGCTTGTTTTTACACATATCCCTATGGAACCCAGTTGTGATGCATTCTCTCAGCTTAGAACTGAAAATTTAAGCCAATAAAAGGTGATTTGATAAACATCTTTTTTTCTTAACTGATGCAGATTTTGTCAAAAGTGAGACTTCAAATGAATAAGTGAGACTTTGAGACAGTGATGCTCTGTATTCTTGGTGCCTGGGGGGCACAGTGGGAGGACTTCTAGCCCTACTGGTGGACCTCCTGATGGCATGTGGGGTTTTTTGGCCACTGTGTGACACAGAGTGTTGGACTGGATGGGCCATTGGCCTGATCCAATATGGCTTCTCTTATGTTGTTAATTATTAACACAAACACACTGTCATTATGGCTAGTATTGTGTATAGTTTTATAAACCTCTGTCATGTTCCCCTGTAGCTATCTCTTGTCTTGACTAAAAAGTCCCACTAATTCCTCATAGGACAAGCACTCCTTCACCATGATCATCTTGGTCACCCTCTTCTGTACATTTTCCAGCTCTGCAATGTCCTTGTTGAGATGTGTTGACCAGAACTGTTCACTGAATTTCATGGCTCTGTAGAAGTGCATAGCAATATCTGCTGTTTTATTCTCAGCCTCTTGTTAGTAGAGTAAGGATTCAAATCTGGGTTTCCCAGGCCCTAGTCTGGCACTCTAACCACTACACCATGTTGATAGACCACATAGGTAGAATGTAGTCTGATAGCTGTTGAATCAGGGTTGGGCCTTGAGGGAGGTGCTTGGCATGTGTTTTTCCCCTGGCCTTGGACATCTGTTTTGAAAAGAGGCCTCTTTACCTGGTGCTAACTCCCTTCTGTCCTATTGTCAGCTGAGTTACTGCATAGTAGTTGGAGGGAGTGGCAGCTTGTCTTGGCTTATCATGGCTTCCAGCTCCGAAGGCAGCCACTTCTCAATCTCAGAGTTTCCTAGCCATCCTCTGTGTACTTTTGTTGCAAAGTAGGGACAGAGTTGGCTTTGGTCCATCGGCAGGTAGCCCTCTCTGCCAACCTCTCTCTGCGCTTCCATCCTTCTATAGTAATGGTTCCTTCTTCCTTTCACACCTCTCATTTCCCTTGGAGAGTGTAAAAGTAGAGACTTTGCCATCCAGCATTTCTCTCTCCACTCCACCCCCCCCCTTTTTAAATCCCCCCAAGCGTTTCCTTTCGGCAACTTTGTAGATTCCAGGCATTTCCCTTCCAAAGCTGTGTTTGGTGCTGGGTTTCATTTGAGCAGCGAGAAAGAAAAATAAGAAAGCGCCAGCTGTCCCGCACTCCGCTTCGTGTCTGTGTGGTGGGATCACCGTATGCTCAATGCCAGGAACATTCTTCAGGACGTCGTGGGACTCGCTGGGTTTCCTGTTGGAGAATGCAAATTGGAGAGGGAGGGCAGAAGGAGCCGGAGGCTGGTTTGGGCAGGTTACAGGGTAATATGCTACAAGGAAAAGAGTGCAGGGGGGGTGTTATTGGGGGGTTATATGGGCTCTCCTGGGGCTGTCAGGTTATGGGTAAGGGGCTGAGAGCTTTCTCTGGAGTGCCAGGCCTGGTTTTGCGGCGTGAGGGTTTGATAGTTCTGGGAATTGCAAGACTAGGCTGAGATAGGTAGAATCTAAGGGATGTGGACCAAGAGGAAGAGAAGAGGAGAATGTCTCCACAGTGATGGTGGATTAAGTTTTGTTCTTACTAGCTATTTTCCCAGTTGGAAGCAAATGTCTTTTTTTCTCTTCTTCCTCCAAGCCAGCATATTTTCAGGCCACTGTAGTGACATTTCTGGAAGGGAAATAAGGGTGTTGCAGGGTTTTGGGGAGGGGAAAAAACATGTGTTTGATTTGAGTCACCAGAGACAGGACTCGTGGAATGCTGTAGAGTGCAGTTGGTGGCAGATACCAGAGTAAAGATTCCCTTTGAGGAAGAGGGGGGGGGGGGGTTGAACACAAGAGTGGCAGAAGTTTTTGCAATAGACTTAAGGTAAATGAGCCCTGGAAACAGCTATAGTTAGGCCACCATTAGATTCTCTCTGGCTGTCGAGACAGGAAAACAGAAACAGGCAAGTTAGAGCTGCATATGGATGCACGCTAGCCTGGAAGTAGGTGTAATGCAACTCCATGGGACTTACATTTGAGAAAACAAGGATATAATGGTAACTGTGTCCTTGTGGTGCAGTGCTGGATAGGAAATTAGGTGCGTTGCTACATATTTTTAAAAGGATAAATGTTAACCTCCAGCTTACTCCCCGCCAGTCCCTTCAGCTCTATGCATGCTTACTCAGAAGTCTCACTATTTCTGGTTGACCTTACTGTACCACATTTTAATACCACCAAGGAGAACAGTGTGGCGTACATCAGGGGTGGCCAACAGTAGCTTGCCAGATGTTTTTTTGCCTACAACTCCCATCAGCCCCAGCCATTGGCCATGCTGGCTGGGGCTGATGGGAGTTGTAGGCAAAAAAAAAAAACATTTGGGGAGCTATCATTGGCCACCCCTGGCATACATGGTTCTCCCCTCCTCCCTTTTAACCTCACAACAAACCTGCAAGGTAGGCTAGGCTGACCCAGGGTCATCCAACGAGCTTCAAATCAGAATAGGAATTTGAACTCCCCAGTCTTAGAACACCACCGCTTAACCACACTGGCTCTCAAGAAAAGGGCACATAGGTTCACTTAAGGCTGGCATAGTAATCAAGCCTTTTGGCAGGCTGGAATCACTGGGAAACATCTGAACCTAAGAAGAGCTTTTGATTGTGAATAGTAGCAGCTATCACAGACTGCTGCTCTTGGAGTGGCATCAGGTCCTTCCAGATACAGTGGGCTTGTCTTCCCTGCCTTCACTTCCCTTGTATGCTAATGCCACAGGTGGAGGCTGGGCAGATTACCTACCCAACATGAGTGACAGCTGCTAGGAGTAGCTGGTGCCAAGCAGCAGGAGAGGTCAGGGGAGGTGGCCAGACAGTGGCAACCAGAACTGCCTGTCGCATACCTGTCCCTTCTGTTGTTGTTACAGCTGTGCCTGGGAGAGAGCCCAGTGAAGAGCATCCACCAAGAGCTCCAGAACCTAGAACTGGCCATGCCCATTGGCAATCCAGATAATATGTTCTGACCTAGAGGCAGAATTTTGGTTGTGGTGTAGCCTTGCAAATAGAAACACAAATGTCACTTTGTCCTCATCATAAAACAAAACTTAATTTGAGTGGCGGCAGCCCACCCTGTATGATGGGAGGGAAGGGGGCAGGCTGTTTCTCACACCTGCAGATCCCCCACTGCCTCTTGGGTACTCCTGGACAAGGGGAGTTGGGTGGTGGTGGATCACCACAGTGACAAAGGGAAGGACTGGGACTCAGTAATAGAGCAACTTCTTCTCTTACATCTCCAGTGAAAGATTTTCAGGTAGCATGTCTAGGAAATATGTTTCTCTGCCTGAGACCCTGAAGAGCTGCTGCCACTGCCCAGGGTAGAGAATAACAGGCTTGCTTCTTTTAACCTGCATCTTTTAACTTTTTGATAAATTGTGTGACAGTACACTCCCATAGGATTAGCTGCATGTACTTGGTTATCTCTGATGGTTGACAATGTAGAATAGAGTGCAACTGCATGGTACTTTCAAGTGATCTTTTCCTTTTCAGGAAAATTGAGCTAAGGCCAATAACCCTTCTGGAAAACACAGTTTGCTCCTGCAGAATGCAATTTGTGCAGCCACAAAAAGAGCTCAGAGCACCTTCATTTAAGGAAAGCCTAAAGCATTTGGGACTTTTTTTAAAAAATTTGGAAAGAAGATAACTGAACGAGGGAATATGATAAGAGACTTGTAAAATGACACATGATGGACAGAGAGCCCTTTCCCCTCCCCTCCCGGGACATTTGGAATCATGCAATGAAATTGATAGGCAAGAGATTCAGGGCAGAATGCTTCTCTAAACAATACATATGCATTTACGGAACTCATTGCCTCAGGATGTCATCATGGCCACTAGCTTGGATGGCTAGTACCAAAATCAGATAAATTTATGGAGGATGGTGATGGCTACCAGGAATTTCCATGTTCAGAGGCAGCATAACTCCAGAATTTCAGATGCTGGATTCAGTAGTAGGGGAAGGTTTGCATTTTCATGCCTTGCTTTTGCATTTCACAGAGGCATCTGGCCACTGTTGGACTAGATGGTCCTTTGGTCTGATCCAGGAGGACTCTTGTTATATTTTGATGAGTCTCCAAGAAGTAGAATACCAGGAGATGAACATGACCAGATAAGAATGAGCCAAAACCTATGCAATACAGCACTGTACCACATAGTTTCAAAACCACTGGTGGTGTGCACACCCCACCATGGAGGTATGGTGGGCAAACACAGCAGCAACCTTCAGCTGAGAAGGAAGAGGCAAGACCTGCTTCTGGCTTCTCCTTATGGCTTACGCACCTTGCTAACATGGCAAGCATTGATGATGGAACCTCTCTGCTTGCCTTGCCTATTTGCTGTGCAATCTTAGAATGGCACCCTTCAAAGCCCATTGACTTCAGTGGAGTAGACTTACAAGGGTGTAACTCTGCTTAGAACTGCACCGAGAGCCTCCCAATGAGTGCAGAGACTGGATGGCTGAGTCTCAAGGAGTTAACCATATTATGAAGTCTGGTCTTTCCCATGCGTAGTCCCTAGAAGCTGCCTGTTCCTTGAAACCCCAAAACATTGCCCAATGAGCTCCTTTTATAGAGTTATGCTCCCATTTTGCCATGTCCCTGGTCTATAGCAGAAACGTTGCACTTAATGCAAACTCCTTACCCAGCCTCATTCTCTGGGGCCTTAGAGGCCCATTCCTGCAGGTTGCCAACTACTGAAATTCTTTTTTTAAAAAATGTGTACGGCTAGCATTGCTCTTCAGATCTAGAGATCTAGAAACAAATCAGGTCCCGAACCTGCCTTAAGCAAACAGCTGAAAGGCAAATACTACTCGGGCCAGCCATGCAGAGGTGTAGCTGTTTATGCTAGCAGGGAGGAGGCAAAGGTTCATCACTGTTGGCCATCCGCTCTCTCCATAGTCTGCGTTGCTGCTTGCTTTGGCACAAGAGGAAAGAGGTTGGGAAACAGACGGGGGATGCCTGTAATTTGGACAAGGTAGATGAAGGAATCTGAGTTCCATCGGTCCTCCAGAAGGGGTGGAATCTGGTGCAACAGAGTGAGCTAAGAATGAGCTGTGATTCGGGAGGGCACCGGTTTTGAACCTTCCCTCTGTTACGAACTCACAAGATAGCCTCAGCTAAGCCACACACTCAGCTCCTGTCAGCAGTACAGAGTTTATAGCACTGGCCTGTCTTGCAGGTTTATTTCTTTGTTTATTAATTTCATTTATGATCCACTTTTCTCATTTAGATTCAAAGTAGATTACAAAGTAGTAATAGTGACTGAGACTGGCCCGATCTCATCTGATCATGAAAGCTAAATGGAGTTGGCCCTGGTCATTATCTGGTGGGCAAATTGGTCATGACCAATTCTCTCGCTAAGCTGCAGAGTCTTGTGAGCAAAAATTCTACTTTGTGAGCTACTGGCATTAAAGTTGTGAGCTACTAAATTAGTTTGCTCTGGGGCCATAAATGACAAAAATATGTGAACTGGAGGCTAAAAAACTGTGAGCTAGCTGACACTAACTCAGCTTAGAGGGAACACTGGTCCTGATATGGAGGCAGGCAACGGCAGAGCACCCCTGAATGGCTCTTGCCTTCAGAGCCCCGTGGGGTCGCCATATGTCTGCTATGACTTGATGGCAGAAAAAAAGAAAGAACAATAAAACAGGCAAAACTGACAAAGCTGCACTAATCCAGACAGTAAAGAAGTATCACAAAATTAGAGAACAAGGCACTGCACTGTTATATTATTTACAACAGTAATGAAATTGGGCTATAACTGAATTACAAAATTAAGAGGACAGTTAAAAAAACAGCATGATACACACCATGAGGAAAGGAAAGGTCCCCTGTGCAAGCACCAGTCGTTTCCGACTCTGGGGTGATGTTGCTTTCACATTTTCACAGCAGACTTTTTATGGGGTGGTTTGCCATTGCCTTTCCCAGTCATCTACACTTCCCCTCCAGCAAGCTGGGTGCTCATTTTACCGACCTCAGGAGGATGGAAGGCTGAGTCAACCTCGAGCCGGCTACTTGAAAACTCAGCTTCCACTGGGGATCGAACTCAGGTCGTGAGCAGAGCTTAGGACTGTAGTACTGCAGCTTTTAACACTCTGTGCCACAGAGCATGGGGTAAACATGCCATGAAGACCGATGTAAATTCCACAGATATAACTGCACTGACTATAACTTTATTCACTTTATACGAATACCTTCCTGAACAGTTCTGCTACTTTTAAAGTGGCCAAGTTCTAAATAATAATTTGGTAGTCTTGCTGGGGGGGAAGTGTAGATGACTGGGGAAGGCAATGGAAAACCACCCTGTAAAAAGTCTACCATGAAAACGTCGTGATGCGATGTCACCCCGGTTGGAAACTACTGATGCTTGCACAGGGGATTACCTTTAGCTTTTTAGTCTGGCTCAAGACCTGTCAGTGGGAATAGTTTCAGAGCCATGTTGATCTGCAGTAGAACAGCTAGATTTGAGTCCAGGAGCATCTTAGAGATGGATAGGATTTTCAAAGCATGAGCTTTTGAGAGTCAAAGTTCCCTTCATTGGATCTGGACTTGAATCTAATTGTCAGTGGGAAAACCATCTGGTAGTAGAATTTGGAGAGGGGGTAGGGTTGCCAGATCCCCCGGTCACTCTGGCGGGAGGATTTGGGGGGTGTTCCAGACATCCCAAAAGTGATAACATCACTCTGAAGTGACTCTATGGTGAAACTGGCTTCAAACCATAGAGTTTTTCCCTCAAACCAGAGCATCACCATGTGATGCCCCAATATGATGATATCACTTCCAGGAGGCATTATTGCATCAGGGACATTGCACAGCAACAGAGAATCCCCGAAAACCGGGCGAAACCTCACCAGGACCTGGGAACTGGCTAAGGGGGGGGGCATTTTCTGTGGGGGAGGGATTTCTCTTGCACTGCCAAAAAGTAATGTATGCAAAGTGCTTTGAATGCATATAGTACTATATAAACGCTCTGTTGTCATAAAGCCAGCTTTGTGCGCAGAAAAATGAGAACAGGTGAAGAGATTATCTATGTGCTGTGTATCTGCTCAGCAACTTTTTTATCACACTGTCTCCAAGGAAGGAGCTCAGGACAGCATGCATACTTCTGCTGTCCTTTATCCTCCCAAATATCCCTGTGAGATAGGTTAGGGGGAGAGAGAGTGACTGACCCTAGGTTACCTGCAAGTTCCAAGGCCAGGGGCTGGGCAGATACTATAACTACTGCACCACATTGAGTAGTCCTGTATTCAAATCTCACCCATACCGGAGTTCTCAGTTGGTGAGTCATTCTTCCTGAGCCTCACTCCCCCCCAAACACACACCACCCCTTCCCAACTACAAGATGAGGATAATTCTGGCTTCCATTGCAGGGTTGTTGTAAGGATTAGTACAACAAGATAACATATGTGAAGGACTCTGAAAACTCAAAACCCTTCTGTGTAAATGCTTTTTTATTCAGTTAATGCCTGTGGGAGTCAAGGAAACGGATGACATCAGCTTGCTTGTGCTGAGGTAATTCGTAAACCTTTCATTTGGTGGTGGTAGGCTTGAGTTTCTACAGAATGCAGAAATGAGTTCAGGTTTGGGAGAGAGGCAGGAAGCATAAATAAGACATTTGGGGACTGTAAGAATTCCCCCCCACACCCTTCAGGTTTTTTGTTGGCGTCAAGCAAATACTTCAGCTGACACTTACCTGACTGACCCAAGAGGGCCCATCCCTTGTTTGATGAAGGAACTGAGGCTTGAAGTCACATGTGTCTACAAGTTTTGTCTGCTGGGGGAGCTGCTGTTATCTTCATTCCTGGGCAGAACTGAAGCGTTTCCATAGTCAAGGTTTCTGCTCTGAGCTGAAGTCAGTAACTGTGGGGCAGTGTCTAAGCTTAGGCCATCCCATACTGTTGCATTGCCTTGAGAATGTCTGCCTGATGCGTGACCCACCATTGGCTGGTAAATGTCCTACTTCCAGGGAGTGTAAAAACCAGAAGGCTATTGAGGCCAGGCCATAAGACTGGAAGGACCACCTATTCACTTGCGAGCTTGCTGGCCAATTATGGCTGGCATCAGAGATTCTGCTCTGTGCCTTACCTTCTGAAGTAAAGTGGGTAGCAACCAGAGACCGGGCTTTTTCTCTAGTGGCACCTAGGATGTGGAACACTCTAGACTGAGAAATGTGTGACTGGTCCCATGATCACGCCATGGCATAATGGGGATTTGAATCTAGATCCCACAGTTTTTAGTCTAATATTCTAACTACTTTGCTGCATTGGCATGGCAACTAGCTTGACAAGTTTTAGGTGCCAGGTGAAAATCTTTTTATTGGCCCAGGCTTTGGGTTTAAGTGCCTTATGATTTCTGTAGCCCCACTCTCACACACACACCCCGCTCTGTTGAGTGCCTCTCGCTGAACCGGGAACAGCTTTGTGTGTGCGTGTGCGTTCAAATTGTGAGAGTGTCAGATGCTTCTTTAAGGTTTTCCAGACAACATGGTAAATAATATATCTTCACGAAGTAAATGCTTCATTTGGGTTCAGTGGGTCACAAATTGTGCAGGCCTAGTGTAGACCTTCCCGACATGCTTGCTAAGAAATGTACTCTGCACATGGCCAAAAACATTGCTTATTTGTGTTGTTGGTCTGATATTCCATGTCTGTGCTCGGAAACTCAAAGCAGAATCTGGTTCTGGCCTCTGAGAGAACTCTGATCTAACAACGTTTTTGATTATTTGTCTACTAATTTGATAATGGCTGTCATATGTGAATCTCTGATAGGAATAAAACATCAGGTTTGGGTTTGTTTGTTTTTTTTTAAAGTCTGCTTTAAAATCAGGCAGTGTTAGTTTCCATCTGGCAACAGATGCAGAAAAGAGGCTTCAGACTTTCATCACTCCATTCAGATATTCTACTGGATCATGAGTTGAACTTCCAAATATAAGACAAACTGTGGCTTGCTGCTGCTTGTTTGACCCCCACACATCACCCTGGTTTTATATAGATGTAATGACCTCCTAAGAGCAAAGCTTACAGGTAGAACATTAGCTGGTCGATTTAAACATCGCATCCAATCATTGTAAACACATACCTGTGATTTATAAACCCAGCTCAACTAATGGATTTTAATTTTGGGTTGGATCCAGGCAGCTTTTCAAATGGTGAATAAGGGAAGCTCACCAAAAGGCAATGCTGGGGATCATGGGGCCTACATGGACAAAACCATATGGGGGATGGGGGCTGCAGTAAAGAGAGAAGCAAGATTGAGTGAAAAAGCTGTCTGAATCCAGCCCTCTGGTTTACCAGCCAATTACAACCCATGGTTTCATTCAGGCACACTCCAAACTATAATCTTACTGGTTTATTTGGTAGATTTTGAATCACTCTTCCTTTTTTTTAAAAAAAAAAATACTCAACGGGGTTTACAGAATAAATTAAAAACAAACCTGGTTGCCACCAAATCACTTAAAATGAGTTGATGTAAACTAGTCTGAAGCAGGAACATAATAAAACTGTTTTAAACTCCATAAAAGCAAAAGGTAAAACCAGCAGATTAAAGAGCCATCAGTAGAAACTTGCATTAGAACCCAAATTAAAAGCCTGGCCGGACAGAAACATCTTAACTTCCATCATAAGAGAGAAGGGATACAGCTACTTGAAACTCTAAGGAAATGGATTCTGTTATATTGGGGCCGCCACTAAGGTGGGTGGGGGATACCAAACTGACATGCATCTATGCTAATATTTTAAGTAGGTATATCTTAAAGTATATATGAGAGCAGATGCTATTACAAATTCTTCCAGAGAAACTTCCTGATAGTTCTCCCTGGTAGAGTGGATGTGCACATGTGTTTTAGCATGTCATCTCTCTGGCTTTGGACCTGAGACTTAGGTTTGGGGGCTTATTCTCAGGAGGGCAGGTTGAATCTCAGGGCCATGAGCTTGTGCATGTGCTTGATGACTTCTTCTGTGGATGCTTGCTTATGGTGTCTAGCAAGATGAAGAAGGGGTGGGTGGCCGTGTGGTGTAGCCCAATCTTGTCAGATCTCAGAAGATTAACAGAGCTAGTACTTGGATGGGAAACCACCGAGGAAGACTTTGCCCAGGAAGGTGATGGCAAACCACCTCACCTCGAAAGCCCCTTGTTGGGGTTGCCGTAAGTTGGTTGTGATTTGATGGCACCTGTGTATGTAAGATGAAGATCTGGCACTAACAGCTTGATGGTGTGTTCTTTATCTTGCATAACTGATTTACCTGAGGGTTTTTTGTTTGCTCTGGTGGGTAGTTCCTGGTTTGAGGGATAACTTTGAATCTCTGCTGGAGATCCAGCGTGGTGTAGTGACTGCATGTTGCTGTTTTGTATCACGGGTGATGTAGGCACTTCTAGAAAAAAGTTCAACAGCATTAGCCCTGTCAGAAATTAAAGTGAGCTCTCTGTTGACCAGAGATTAGAGTGAGTGATAGGAGGAAGAGGTAGCCATCTTGATACCACCTCCTTTTCTTGTCTCTCAATAGCAAAGGATGTAGTCAGGGTAGGTTCTTTGGGTGCATTACTCACCTGGAGGACTGTTTCGCTCCATTTAAGGACTGTTCTTTAAAACAACAACCACAACCAGATTTTCACTTGTGCCATAGTAGTTTCTTTTTGAAGAATGGAGTTTAGTGTTTAGCATAGGAATGTTTCCAGTATACAACGATTTCCCCATTGACAAGGTGTATGTGTGAGTCTTTTAAAGCATATAACCTCTTTGACCTGGGGGCTTTGACCCTGACATCACTGCTTTTTATCACCCACCTGAAAATCTGGTGGGGAACATAAAAGAACATATTGCAAGTCTTCCCTAGCAAGGAAGGCTGCTGCTGTCTTGGACGCAGCCTTTCTGTCAGGGCTTGTAGCAGTGGGTATCCCTTGAAAGCAGGTCAGGCTGGTATATCACAAACCTCTTTTGACTGACTGCTTTGCTCTTGTATTTTGAAAGATACACACATAAGAGGCAGCCTTATATTGAGTCGGACCATTGGTCTATCAGGGTCAATGTTGTCCACTCTGACTGGCAGGTGCTCTCCAGAATCTTCAGTTGAGGTCTTTCACATCACATACTTCCTGATCCTTTTAAGTGGAGATACCAGGGACTGAACCTGGCACCTTTTGGCATACATGACCTGCAGCCCCTCTCAGAGTATTTGTTCATCTCAATGACCAACCAAGTCACCAATACTGTTCTCTGATATGTGCTAATTTGGAAGAGGATTTAAAAACAGATAGTATGCAAAGCATGTTTAACTCTTTTGAAAAACAGATTCCTCTGAAGGAAATGGCACCTTTGGAAGGTGAGCTCTGTGATATTGTACAAACACACCACACACACACACACACACCACTGAGGGGCTTTCTCCATCCCAAAACCTGTCCTCCCCAAGCTTTACGCCAGACCTCCAGGAATTTTCCAACCTGGAGTTGGCAACTCTCAGTTACATCCATACTGATCTTTTTCCCTTCTCCAAACTCCACCCTTCCCAGGCACTACTGTCAAATCTAGAAATTTCCTAAACTGTAGTTCTCAATACTACAGCTACTGGCCAGACCAGACAAAAAAGAAAACTTGGGTAGACAATTTGGTCCATAGTGAATCCAAAAACAGTAGGTATATAATGGCTTCCTTCTAAGACCAACCACAATAAAACAAGCAAACTTTTGAACTTGCCAGAGCTCTTCATCAGGATGAATGTTGATACTTAAAAAACGGGGGGTGGGGGGGGGGAGGAGAAAAAAAGATCTCTGAGACCATGATATTCAAGCCTCTTTGTCCACATCCTGTGTAGAATGCTTTGCTGATTTTAATGGGGCACAGTGTGTGCCTGGTATCAGGTTGCACCCTTGGCATGCCAAGAACAAGATTTAAGAAAACTGACCCCCTTCAGTTAAAAACATAGCAACCAGATCTCTCTCTGGTGCCAAATGGAATACATAGGTCCAAAAGCAAAGGGAAAATGTAGTATATTAAAGCAGAGATTATCTACAGATAATGTGGACCTTTTTCATATTTGGAGGCATGACCTGCTTCTTGCCGGTGGGGGAGTGAATACTATGTACAATCCAAATACCGTAGCATATCATGCCTATGAATCCTATTAGAAACTGTGAAAGGGCTGATTGAAGGGCTTAATTTATCATCAGTATTAACTGCAGTGAAACTGAAGTTTTATTTGAGATCAAATTTATGCTTTGCTTTGCTTAGAATGTGGGGCATAGCCACACTGTTAGCCTTAACTAATTAAGGTGATTTTGAGTGTACCTGTTTTGCATAATCTGTTCAACAAAAGATTATGCAGAGAAACCAAGATCTGTATCTTTCTTCTAGAACTTCTGAGAATCTATCAAGCATTGTGGGTGTAAGAACTATGATTTTTCTCTAGGTCAGCTTCCATAGTGGCTTACAATTTCTCTCTCTCTCGGCTTGACTTCGCGAACGAAGATTTAAGAAGGGCGCAGTAGTCCACGTCTGCTGCAGGCTCGCTGGTGGCTGACAAGACCAATGCGGGACAGGCAGATCCGGCCACAGTGGCTGCAGGGAAAAGTCTGATTTGGCTTACAATTTAGATCCATAACAATACACTATTCAGTCCCATTGGGCTGGGTCTTATCAACCTATTGTAGAGCTTTCCTTCGGTGGAAGAGGCATGTTTCCTCTGAAGGGAGGCTCCACCATTCATGGAACATGTTCCTAGAATCCAGCCCAAAGGCCACAGTTGTAAGAGAATTTTGGATAAAAATACATATTCACAAATTTCAGAAGCAGTGTTCATCTCTAAAATAATAGTATTAATTCAGCCTTTTCTCTTAAAATATTTACATAAGGCATTCAGTTACTCAGAGTACTTAGCATAATATTACTTTAGCATAATCCCTACAAGAATCCTGAGAGGTACAGTAACGTTAGTCTTTGCTCACTTGACTTCACAGTCTTATGTAACCTTGTAATTTTGTGAAACATTTTTGCTACTGTCTTAACATAAGACGAACCCTGCTGGTTCAGACCAATAGTCCATCTAGTCCAACACCCTGTCTCAAACAGTGGCCAGCCAGATCCTCTGGAGGTCTAACATCAGGCGTAGAGGCTGAGGCCTTCCACTTATGTTTCCTCTTGGCATTGGTGTTCAGAAGTTTATTGCTTCTGAATGTGGAGCTTTTCTTTGATCACCATGGCTAATAGCCACTGATAGGCTTCTCCTCCATGTATCTAATTCCATTTTGTAGACGCCAATGCCTCTTGTGTACAAATAACCTCAATAAAAATGCAAAAATATTATTACAAAATTTGTAGTAAACCAGAGAATCCAGTATCAAATCAGTCTATTCGTATATAACCCAGAAAAAGTTTTTTTTTAAGCGTGCTATAGTCTCTGTTCCAGAGCATGGATATTTTAAAGTTCCAAAAGGTCCAAAGATGATTCAAAGATCTGGTTCCAGCTTCCAGCAATGGGTAGACCAGTAATATTCCGGACCACATTTCACTGATGCTTTTTCCAGCCCAATCCAAGTCGAAATTCTTCAAACGATAGAAAGATAAACTTCCAAGATGCTTATAACACTTTAAACTTCCAGTCAGTTATTGGACACTCATAAACTCAAGTCCTCCAAAGTCTGTGTGATTAAGAATGCTGTTTCCTTATGCCTGGAATATGTGGTTTGCATGCAGGAAGCCATCAGTATTGGACTTGACAGCTCAAAGGAACACTGGCATGTATTAGCAAAGACCGTTCTCTGCCTGAGATCTCAGATGGCCACTTCCAGCAGGTGCTCACAAGACCAAGCTTGATGTACTAATAGTCCACCTTGCTATAAGGCACCATCGTATGTTCATGTAGGATGGAGTTTCAGAGGTGGAGGTTCCAGAGAAGGCCTTGTCCCCTGTGGCTACCTTCACAATCTTAGTAAATCAGAGCATACTTATCAGGGCCTCTAGTGCTGGTCTTAGTTTGGGCAGATTCATATATTTTAGCACTAGATTGTGCAGTACCTCAGCCTCCATCCTTGGACTTAGTTTGCATCCTGCCACATATCAGAGGACTGTTCTTTCAAGTCCCCCAGACTACCAAAATTTCAATTTTTGAGAGCTGGCAGTTCTTAAGAACTAGGAATTTAGGTTTTGCCTAATCTCAAAAAGAAAACAATAGCTAAAGATCTGTGATTTCTGCTCGCACCAGCAGATTTGTGTTAGGTGATCAAATCTTACATTGTGCCACCAGATTCTTTAGCCCCTGAATTTTTTTTTACTAGTCATCTGCATATTTTCCCCAATCTGCTTTACTCTAGAAGGGTTTGCTTATGCATGTTAAGGGGCATCCATATTATTAACCCGCATGTTTCAGGACTGAGGCCTAACATTAAACATATGTTTGGGGAATGAGCCTCCACTTAGATTTAAATCTCAGCAACTTGTGTAGAAGGTATAATGTTCTTTAGAGTCAGGAAATGTGTACCTCTGCTATACTTGGAGAGGAAGGTGAATGAAGTGTTCTGCATAAAGAGTACAAAAGAGCTGTATCGAGCGAGTATGGGCATGCAAAGTCCACATGGGTGTGTGAAAAGAGATGCCTTCCCTCTTCTCTTCCGGCAAATATAATTGAATCCTTCTGCATTCAACAGAAGCCCCATCACGTCCCATCATTTTGTAAACTGGTTCAGTGAAAGTTCGGGAGCTGTGGTGGCTTAGTGTGTTCCTGCTGGGAGTGCTGAGAGTCACTTTTAAACCAAGGGACCAATTCAAAAGATGCTCTCTGCCTACCTGCTTGGCACTGAAGCTTCTACAGGATGATGTTTTCGGGAAAATTGGGAGTAGAACTGGTAGAGCTGGAAAAGCTGCAGAAAAGGCAACCAAAACAATCAAGGGGTTAGAGAATCTTCTGTGCAAGGAAAGGCATGTGTGTGTGTGTGTGTGTGTGTGTGTGTACATTTAGGAAAAAGGTGGGAGACTCACTGGCTGTTCTTATGTAGCATTCGATTCAGAGAAAAAGAAATAACTTTGTAATACAATGTATGGAAATGTTGATAATGTTATGATTATATGCATATCTGTTGATGGCACACTTGTATTAGTTGTGCCGTAAGTTGCTTTATGAATGAGGTTGGTTTGTATGCAGGGTATTTATGCTTGGGCAAAAAAACTTGAATTGATTATTAAAAGAAAATTGGAGATATGTGTGGAAGAGAGGCTGTTGGCTGTGTTGTGTTGGAACTTCCATGTTCAGAGACTGTTTAACACAGGAGCAGTAGGTGAGCGCTAGTGCCTTCTTGATCTTTCTGCGGGCTTCCCAAGGGCATCTGAGCGACCACAATCAGTGACCCAGATGCAATTAGATGGACCTAGGGCATTTCTTACTTAGCTGTAGTTTGCATATGCTTTGACACTTATCACTGACTTCACAAAACCTTTCAGAAAAATGAGTTATACAAGACACCCATCTGGCCATGTGATCAGTTAAGATCACATTTGGCATCTTTGAATGGTAGTAAATTGCAGGCTGATCTCAAAATCAGCAGCATGTTGCAGCTGCCAAAGAGGCTAATGAGGTTTTTAGGTTGCATTAATAGAAGCAGAGTGTCCAAGTTACAGGAAATAACTCCACTCTATTCCATGCTAATCTGAGCACATTTAGAGTGCTGTGTTCAGTTCTGGGTACCGTTTTTGTTTTTTTTTTTAAGCGAGGAATTAGGCCTATTGGAACAGGATCCAAGGCTGGCAATGATTATGTGGTGGTGGAGTTTCCACAAGTGCTGCTTTCAATTTCTCTTCCTCAGTAGATCTGTGAGTGGGCTAGTCCATTAAATGAACTGGGGGAAGAGCCAGCTGTAAGAGTGAGTGAGGCCTAAAAACTGTTGTGCTTGCTTTTTGGGTCTTGGTTGTAGAAAAGTAGACCTGAGTAAGATTCTTAGTAGACTTTCTTAGGATACCACTGCCAGTATTCAGGAAGCCTTTCAGTTGACCCAACAGCTTTCACTTGTTGACCTTGTGCTTCTGTTTCTTCTGGTGGTATAGAGCAAGTCTTATGGTATGTTGGAAAGGCATGTAATACAACATCCTTGATACAGCTAAGCTATATAGGTCCAACCCACTGGAGATGGTTATCTTTTCATATCTTGGATTTTTCCTGTGTGGATTGAACAGGAGGTGAATTATAACAATAGCAGAACAATCAGTGATTTGTGTGTCCATCCCAAAACTGGGCATGGCCAGTACCTGGATGGGAGACCTTCCAGGAACACTGGGTAAGCCATCTTGATTCCATGATGGAAGAAAAATGGGATTTGTTGTTGTTCAGTCACACAGTCGAGTCTGACTCTTTGCGACCCCATGGACAAAGTCATGCCAGGTCCTCCTGTATTCCACCGTCCTCTGAAGTCTGCTCAAATTCATGTTAGTTACATCAGTAACGCTGTCCAGCCATGTCATCTTTTGCTGTCCCCTTCTTCTTTTGCCTTCTGTCTTTCCCAGCATCAGGATCTTCTCCAGTGAGTGAGTGCTGCCCTCTTATTTGGTGGTCAAAGTATTTGAGCTTCAGCTTCAGCATCTGGCCTTCCAGTGAACAGTCAGGGTTGATTTCTCTTAGGACTGACTGAATTGATCTTCTTGCCACCCAAGGGAGTCTCAAGATTCTTCTCCAGCACCACAGCTCAAAAGCATCTATTCTTCTGCGCTCGGCCTTCCTTATGGTCCATCTCTCACAGTCATACATTACTACTGGGAATACCATCAATTTGACTATACGGACCTTTGTTGGCAAAGATGGGATATAAATACATAAATAAAATGAATCAATCCTGTTAGGCTTCTGCCAGTCACAGCACTGCTTCACAATAGTCCTGATTCTTTGGCATCTGTACCTTCTTATTAACGTGTGCAAGAACTTGCTTGTCACAGGCATGCAAGGTATTTTTTACACATACCACTTGGACTATCAAACTTTTTGATCCCTAACCCCCTTCTAGACTTATGCAGTTTCTCTATGTGCTTAATCTATTGTCCTCTGAGAATGGCAGATCTTTTGCACGCAAAAATCCTAGATTTGATCACTGGGATCTCCATTGAAGAGAACTCAGTTAACTGTCTCTTATGGAGACCCTAAAGAAGTGCCAGTGATCAGGGCAGTCAGCCTCAAGTAAGCTGGGCCACTGTAAGAGCCAAGGTTCAGCAGCTTCATGTGTTCCGCTGTCTTCAGGCAGATCAATGGACAGCCACACACCTGCAGCCTGCTGCTCTGTGGACATAAGCGGTTTGCATGCAGGTCTGGTGCTGTGAGGAAGAAAGGGCACTGATTTCTGTCTGCTGCAGGATCTTTCCTGGAGTATCATAATACCCATTGTCCATCACATCCCCAGGGATCCATGCCACAGTTTAAGAATTGCTGATGTCCCTTAGAAATGTAATGGCTGATGCAGGGAGGAAAGAAGAGATAGGGAGACAGAATGGATGGATCTGATGTGCCGATCTTAAGAGAGGCACTTAGGGGAGGTCAGTGGAGCTGCTGGAATCTCAGCAAAGCTTTTGGAGTTGTGGAGAAAACCTGGGTTGCACCCCATGGTCCCTCTAAACTGCAGAGTCTTGTGAGAAAAAAATTCTACTTTGTGAGCTACTGGCATTAAAGTTGTGATCTACTGCATAAATTAGTGTGCTCTGGGGTCATCCTTCCTAAGCTAAGACAAAAATGTGTGAGCCGGAGGCTAAAAATCTGTGAGCTAGCTCACACTAACGCAGCTTAGAGGGAACACTGGTTGCACCCCAATATCTATTAATAGAATTGGATGTGTTGCAGAAAATGTGACTGAGATTATAATGAAAACTGGCAGCCAACAGTGCTGGGAGTTCTTTATGTTTTGGTTTTTATAACTGTGACAGTTTTGGTTAAATCTGAACTGTATTTCTCCTGCCCACTCAAATAAAAATACACACACACTGAATACAGCCTTTCTCCAGTGAGTGAGTGAGAATGTGCTTGCATTTTTAGACATGAATTGTCCCAGTATTAGTGCCAATTTGTCTATGTCTCTTTTTTGCAGAACCACTGACAATTCCTAAGAGTCAAGTACTGTATATATGCAGAAATATTGTGTGGAATAGCCCTTCCAGTTCAGAAAGCAGGGAAGGAAACATTTCACTATATGCCATCTCTTTTCTGCAGTTTAATAATTCCCTTTGCATCGATAACTGTTATGTAAGTGAGAAGGCGAGGCTAAGAACCTAGGTTTCATTGTGCACTGGGAGAAAGCTTGGTCTTGCATTTATGACATGATATAGCCCCCCTGAGCCCAGGCCTGGGTGGCCCAAGCTAGCCCAGTCTCATCAGATCTCAGAAGCTAAGCAGGGTTGTTCTGTTTAGTACTTGGATGGAAGTCCATCAGGTAAGTTCAAGGTTGCACAAGCAGGCAATGGCAAACCACCTCTGTTTGTTTCTTGCCTTGAAAACCCTACAGGGTCACTGTAAGTTGGCTATGACATGGCATCACTTTCTGCCACCATCACCATAGTCCCCTGAAGGTAGGCTTACCAGCCCCCCAGGTCCAGGCAGGGGATACCCTGATTTTGCAAGCTCTTCCCCACCATTGGCCAGCTAGCTGGTAGGGAACAATCTTACCCCAACAGCCTTGATGTGCCTTTATATCTCAACAGGACATTTTAAAAGAAGCTTGCAAACTGTGTTTGGGAATGTGTGTGCACCTTTAAATCTCTACAGGACAAAAGCTGCATGGGGGGTGAGCAGACATGAGTTACATGGCTCTTTGTGATCATTGTGTGAAATATGTGAGAGAGGAAGAGAGCACAATCCCTCTTTGTTTTGCATTTGTTTCAGCAGTCATGTGTTTAGTAAAATGGATAGTAAAGAGTTAACTAGAACCTGATTATGGGATGGAGGAAAACTTCAGCCCCTAGATTGCTCTCTTATTTACTTTCATTTTCCTGTGTTAGTCTGAAGAAGTTGGTTGAAATAAAGCAGATTGTTACATTCAGCAGCTCCTGTGAGTAAAGCAATTTATACCATTGCTCCAGTGAGATTACAAAAGTGTGGGCTTGCCAACTGTTTGTGTTTGGGAAAGGATCCATTGTTTATTTTGTCTGCTTTGTGAGTGTGTGTCCCTTAATAAAGCCATGCTACCAAAGCTTGTAAAGAGCGTTGTCAGGATATGACAAATTACACTTTCACCTGGTGGAAATGCAGCTGCTGGAGAACCCTTTGAAGTAAAAATAGAAGTCAAGGAAATGAAGACTGTATTCAGGGGAACTGCACTGCTGTATTTTAATTCATGTATTCAGGGAATTAATTTAGGGAATGGGAAAGTCTCCATGCTCCACCCCCAAAATCCCCAGGTATTTCCTGAGGTGGACCTAGCAACCCTACCTGAAGGGCTGTGTCAAATGCCTCTTTCCTGAAAGTGGCACTTGATTCAAATACTTTGATAATATTGAACACTAACTCCACATTTGGTTTCTGCACAGAGAGCCAGTGTGGTGTAGTGGTTAAGAGTGGTGAACTCTAATCTGGAGAACTGGGTTTGATTCTCCACCCCTCCACATGAAGTCAGCTGGTGGGTGGCCTTGGGTCAGTCACAGTTTTCTCTCTCAGCCCCACCTACCTCACAGGGTGTTTGGTTTGGGGAGAAGGGGAAGTGATTGTAAGCCATTGTGAGACTCCCTTGCGTAGTGAAAAACAGGGTATAACAACCCTCCCCCTCTTCCTCCTCCTCCTCCTCGAGTTTTTCAAAGGCAGTTTGATCAAACTGTAAAAATAATTATCTGTTTTCCCAGGAAAGAAACATACTGAGTGAAACTCCTTCTTTCACACACACACAATAAGATGAAAGTACTGATATTAAATATATAACTTTTTGAGCTGCTCAGAGGCATTCCCTCCTCATCCATGTTGACCCTAAACCAGCTCTTGGTATCTGGAGTGAGAGCTTCCCTCTCTGCCTTCATGCTCTCTCCGAATCATGAGCCACAGCAGATCAGGCCAGAGAGAGAGATTGCCAAGGCACCCAGAGGAAAGCAAGCTGGCCCTGGAGAATAAAGCCACCACCCCTTGCTGTTTTCATGGGTGGCTGCTACGGTGGTTTTGCTCTCTGCTCTCTTCCTGGCAGTTGCATGGGTGCTGCAAATAGAGTACAGAGGCTCCAAGGAAGGGTGGGGAGTTGTTGGAGAGGATGCACCATCTGCTTCCATTCCTGGCACAAAGTCTCCACTTCAGGGAGTCTTGCTGCTTACCTGTTCTCCAGTCCTTCCAGTGGCAGCTGTTTCACAGTGTGAGCCACCTGCCAACTACAAGCTCTCCCTGGCAAAGGCCATACCCGCTTTCCTAAAGCATGGGGTGGGTACTACTGAGAGCAGTGCTTAGAAGAGCTGCAGGGGGCATGTCAGAGAACCACAGGTGGCTCCCAAGCCACTGAATTGAGTATTGCTGTATTAGATAGTCCTAGGGTCATTCCTTCTTCTTCAATATGGGGATAACAATACCTACCTTATAGGGTTGTTGTAAGCATCACAGCAAAACAGTGTGCTTGAAATACTTTGAACATTTGAAAATGTTACGCAAATAATGTTACTGATAGCTTCAGGAAGTAAACGAGAGACCTGGCATGAAACAAGTTCCCCCGTAGACATGTGCTTAGAACAGTTTGCATTGTTGGTTGCTGATCACTTATGTTGCCATAGAGAAAATGACATATTGGCTTCTTTGCTTGTGAGTCCTGTAGTGAGAAATGATGGAGGTAGTGTTCTTAAGAGCATGGGGAAATGCACAGTTGAACACACATGGGGCTGTGTTACAACTTCACACAGATGAGGCTGGGACAAAAAGCACAGGCTTTAATTACTCTTGTTAAAGGCTGTTTTGACTTGCTTATCTTCACCTGTAGGAAGGTGAGCTTAATGGTGACCAGTGCCAACAGAAAAAAACTGCTAGAGTTTTACAGATACACTGGACCACCAAAAAGACAAACGAGTGAGTTCTAGATCAAATCAAGCCTGAATTCTCCCTAGAAGCTAAAATGTCTAAAATGAGGCTATTGTACCTTGGTCACATTGTGAGAAGACAAAAGTCACTGGAAAGGACAATAATGTAGGGAAAGTTGAAGGCAAGAAGAAAAGAGGTGCATTGATTGTATAAAGGAATCACATAGCCTTCAGCTTGCAGGATCTGAGCGATGCTGTGTCAGTGATATTTTGGAGGCCATTCATTCATAGGGCTGCCATAAGTTGACAGCACAACACACACACATGCAATGTAACAGAAGGGTAGCCGTACTGATCAGTAGTCATTTGCATCCTATTTCCAACAGCAGCCAGCCATATCCTACAGGGTAATTCAGAATGGGTAAACGTTTTATTTATATTTTATTAATAAAATATTTATAACCTACCCTTCCCTTGTGGCCCAGGGCAGCTTACAATACCAAGGTTAACAACATACAAAATGCAATAACTCTGCCATACTAGGGAAATGTCTGCAGCTTAAACCCCAATAAAAGCCTTCCTGAATTGATCTTCTTGCTGGTGTTGCATGCACAGCTTTGTATAAAAGAGCACAGTATTGCTCTGTGTTTGTTGCCATTGATTTCAATAGAGCAAAACCATTAGCAAATCATTCTTTGATGCACATTGGTTGGCGTGTTTCTCCCTCTCCCACATTATCCCTTTGTAGCTTTGTTTAGCGTTGTGCCTATTCTCAGCGGTTTTAACTCCCAGCATTGCAAATGACAAGCACCGTAACAATCAGGCTAGATGAGCATTAGTGATGCTTCAGAGTGAAGAAAAAAGACAGTAATACAGATATGGACATAGATTTTTTTTCCTATCCTGGGTTTTGTTTCCCCGTTTTAGTGATGGGAGTAGCAGTCTTGCCCTCTAGTTCAAGAGGATGCTGTAGCAGTGGTGAGGTACGAGATTACCATAGTAACAAGGGACTGGATAATAAACTCAAGAGAAAGAGCACATTGCACATTACCCATGTGCTCTAAAATTCAAGTGCCCTCCCCCTCCCCATCAACCATCTACAAGCAGAAACCTAGTGGGGACATGCGCAGTTATGCATATTTCTTCCATGTATGGAATATGTTCCTACACCCTCTATTTGCGAACGATTGGCACATATGTCTCTGTCCAGGAACTGATTGGCTCAAAATTGGCTAACTTGGCTAAGCTGCTATTGCTGTGACCTCTAAGGACCAAACTACAGGAGATGCCGGAACTCTGTGATTGGCCCTCCAAAAAAGTAGTTGGTGTGTGTGTGCTGACTTGGATTGGAAGCATGTTGCTGGGAAACGAGAGTCCAGTGTGTGATATCATGGTTAGAATGACAGACAAGGATCTGGGAGACCCAAGTTCAAATCCCCAGTCTGGAAGCTCACTTGGGTGACTTTGGACCAGTCATTCTTTCTCTCACTCAGACCAACCTGCCTCACAAGGTGGCGGTGTTTAGAATAAAAAGGAGGAGGGACAGGGGAGAATGATGTTGCAAACTCCTTTGGATCCCCTTTTGGGAAGAAAAGCAGGATAAAAACCCATCTAAATAAATAAGCCTTTCCCTGTACCTATGCCATTGCTACAATAGGAAACATCTTAACCCTACCAGGGAAAGAATATAATCACATTGTGCTTTCTTTTGCTCTTCCAGTGCTTAAAGCAGCCTGGTGTGTGTGTGAGGGGGGGGGGGGGGAGATGAAAAGGTCCTTAAGCCCCATCTGATATAGCAATGATGAGCTGCTCTTCGAATGCAAGAACCTCTGAAAGGCTGCCTTCTTTCTGGTGGACAGGAATAAGGGAAATGAGCATTGTGAGTCCATTCTGGTTATTCTGTCTTGCAAGGGATCACAGAATTGCAACTCATACAGAATTAGGAAGATCTGGCTCTTGATAACAGTTTTCCTCAAGGTGTTTTTTTAAAGAGAAATGACTCCTACTGTTCTATGCAATTTTACTTGGGAAATAACCCCACTGAACTTAGTAGGACTTACTTCAGAGTAAGCATGGTTAGGTTTGGATTGCGGTGTCTTTTATGGAGTCTGATACAAGTTCATAAAATTATTTATTAATGTTGTGAAAGGCATGGGGAAAGCCGATAAGTGGAAACTTCTTTCCCTTTCATAACACAAGCATATGGCTCACTCAGTGAAACAAATGGGGCCATAAATCCAGGACCAAGATAAGGAAGTATTTCTTCACATATTGCACAATTAATTTATAGAACCCAGATTCCAAACAATTACTTTGTGCAAACTCAAAGTTTTGTGTTTCCTAATTATCCCAAGAAATGCAAACTACAGAAAGAATGAAGTTCTGTTTCATTGTCTCAGTGTGTCTTAAAAACCCCCAACAAAATGCAGTTTTTACAGTTTTATTGGAAACCTGAATTCCAGTCCCCATGTGCTTTAAATATTTGTCAAGCTCTTGCCCGTGTGCATGCATTCCTTGGCCTTGAAACCGATTGCATGTTGTATGTATATTAGGAGAAGAAGAGATTGGCTTTATACCCCACCCTTCACTTGGCGTCTCAGAGCATCTTACAGTCCCCTTTCCCTTCTCCCCTCCACAACAGTCACCCTGTGAGGTAGGTGGGGCTGAGAGAGCTCTGACAGAAACTGCTCTTGAGAGGAACAGCTCTGAGAGAGTTATGACTGACTCAAAGTCATGCCAGCACAAGCAGGTGGAGGAGTGGGGAATAAAACCTGGTCCTCTCAAATTAGTGTCCGTGCACTTAACCTCTGGACCAAACTGTCTCACCTCAGCAATTGTGAGACACCTCCTCAGCAATTGTGCTTCATCATATTGTCAGAATAACAGTGGTTCCCCTCTGAAGTGCAAATTCAAAGGCTGAAAGCTGTGACCTGCCATTGGCTTCTGGACTGGTATGAGGAGTTGGTGTGGTTGGGCATCTTCTGGGAGAGGAGAGAGTTTCACCACCAGAAGAGATTCTTAGGCCACCTGTTCCCATCAGAAAATGAAAAGTAGGATATAAATGAAGTAACTAAATGAGTACAAATGAAGTAAACAAATTGAAGTAAACTCTCCTTGCTCCTTCTAAGCTGTTTGTGTGTGTACACAGGGGGGCAGATGAACCCTTCCTCCAAACCTGGAGCCCCCCACCCTAGCACAGAGTCAGGACTGCTCTTCTGAAAAGAAAATTGGCTTGGAGTGGATAACTTGGGAAGCACAGAGCTTTCCCTTTTTTCCTCTTCTGGCACAAGTGAAGGAGTTTACAAGACTGCAGATGGATTGCAGGCTGTCTTGGTAAGAAGGCTGACTCATCAAAGAAGCTCGTTGGAGCAGCTCCTGGGGCAGAGCTGGGCAACTGTGGGCCCTGGCAAGAGAGTCGACTGACTGACTTCCTGCTGCCATAGCCCCAGGTCCTCCATGTGGCACAAGCAGGCCTTCTAAGGAAATCTTCATATTTCCAAGGGTTAAGGGGGGGGCAACCTGAGTGGGTGGGGATGAGTAATGTGAATTTGGCTGCTTTGGCTTTGTTCCTCCCTTCCCCCTGCCCGAAATACCCCCAGCTGTTGAATGCAGGAGGACTTGTGGAGCTAAGACGACACTTTTCTAGACCTTCCCAGATTTATCAGTGGGTGAGTCTGCCTCCCAGGAGAGGAAGCAAAGCAATAGCAGATGTGGAATGGGAGCTTTGGAAGTCAGGGCCCTAGCGTAAGTGGCTGTGATTCAGAAAGACATCATTCAGATCTCATTCAGCTGCAAATTCACTGGAGCCTTTGGCAAGCCCCAGCTCAGCCCCCTCATCTGTATTGCTACTGACCTGTCTTTGAGGGCTGATGTAAGGATGTCTATAATAATGTGGATCACTTTGGGGACCCCTGGTACAGAGCTTGTAGAGTATAACCTGGCTGAGAGCTTGTATTAGAAAATGGTAGAATTTTGAGAATGGGGAACGGGTGCCATCACAAAATGGCTGCCATGGGGGATACTGGGACCAATCTCAAAACATTGGGAAGTTGCAAGCCAAGCATCCTTTTACTATGAAGTCAATTGTTTCAAGTGTGGTAGATAAAAGGCAGGCCTGGCTCTTTGCTTTGTGAAAGAAACAAGCAGGCCCTAGAAGACCTGTCAGCGGGCGCCATGTTGGAGATCAGTGCTATATACAAATGCTGACTGTCATGCTATTGGCTGTCCCAATACTTACTTTGTCACTGTCTGCTTTCTTGTTCAGGGAGGGGCTGTGGCGCAGTGATGGAGCATCTGCTTGGCATACAGACATTCCCAGGTTCAATCCCCAGTATCTCCAATTAAAAGATCTGACAGTAGGTGATGTGAAAGTCCTTGGAGAGCCACTACCAGTCTGAGTAGACAACAGTGATGTTGATGGACTAAGGGTCTGATTCAGAATAAGGCAGCTTCATGTGTTCCATCTAGCTCAGCTAGCACATAGATGTCCAAATCTATGCTAGAAATGTCATGCATGCAGCAATTAACTCTAAAGTGAGACACGTCTGTGAGAAGTCAATATACTTCACTATGTAAATATATCTTATTACTGCATATGAATTGATCCCATTTTGATCTATAGGGAATGTGCTCTGGCTGATGTTGTAATTCTTCCCTCTGTACTTGTTCTGGTCTGACTGGGTCCTCCCCCAAGGGGAGGGCCATGCTTCTGTAGTTGAGCCTTGCTTGTTAAGTGTGACTGGTTCGGTCTTTGGAATCTCCGTGTTAAAGGATCAGGTACCAGGTGACATAAAAGACCTCTGCTTGATACCCTGGAGAGCCTCTGCTGGTCAGCATAGACCCTGGTAGATGGTCACACATGACTCCTAATAATCAGAGGATGCCTTGTAAGGTCCGCTCTGGACAATGTCACTGGCAGGCATCATAATCCAAGGAGGCTATGACTGCTCCTGGACTGTCCTGGGCTTATTGACCCTTACTTGTGGCATGACAGCTGCAGCCCAGAAGAGGGAGTGGTTAGAGCAGTGGTACTTAGTGGCTCAGGAGCCACAGGTGGCTCTTTGACCTGCCACCTGTAGCTCTTCTGAGCAGCATTCCCTGACTGGCTAAATTCAGCAGTGGTGGGGAGAGACAACCCTGCATATTCAGAAGTACCCTGGAAATTAAAAGGATTGTAGTTACGCATGTAATATGCAGGACTTTTTTTGTAGCAAGAGCTCCTTTGCATATTAGGCCACACACCCCTGATGTAGCCAGTCCTCCAAGAGCTTACAAGGCTCTTAGTACAGGGCCTACTGTAAGCTCCAGGAAGATTGGCTACATCAGTGGGGTATAGCCTTATATGCAAAGGAGTTCCTGCTACAAAAAAAAAATCCCTGGTAATATGAATATTGATACTGTATTATTTAGTGGGGTAGTACCTAGGTTGATGGGAATTGTGAAAATGGACATGGAGTAAATATCGCTGAGTTAGAGGAAGCCACAGAAATGACCTCAAAGACCTTCTATTGCCATTTTTAAAGGTATTTTCACTGTAAGTCTTTTCAAGCCGAGAGGTTCCCAAACTTGCCAGGATTGTCATTTTGGCTTCCCAAACCAAAACAGTCAAGCCAGGCTGTGTTCTTTCTACTCATAACAATGGAAGGGCTTTTTGCCATAGATTGCAGCAGTTACCATACAATTTCCCCCTTCTTACATCTTCAGCAGTTTCACAACTGCCTTGTTTGTTTAAACGCGCGCACACACATCCCAACCTGTCTGCTTCCCTTTATGCATCTTGCCAAATTAGCTGTGACATCAATTGCTGATAGTTCAACTCTATCACTTGGAGGTGAGCCAGGGGACTTCCTTAATCACCCTTGGTCCGGGACAGGCAAATTTGGGTAGCGTCACAACTGACGTAGCTGGCAAGCCATTGACATGGGCCGTTAACCTGTCCCACTCCAGTGAAAACAAAAGGGACGCAGACAGAGTCATAGACAGAGGTGTTGTGTTAGTTAGGTTGGCCTTTATAAGAGGTATTACATGGATTTTCCCTCTACCTCCTTTAATGGCTTAAATGCCCTTATGCATCAACAGCTGAGAGGAAGTGCGGTATAGTAGTTAGAGTGTTGGACAAAGACTAGGAAATCCCAGGTTCAGATTCACCTTTCCATGCAACTAACTCGTTGATCTTGGGCCAGGCACTCTACCTCATGGGGTTGATGTGAAAAACTGAAAGAGGGGAGAAGGATATTTGCCACGGTGAGCTCCCTGGAGAGCTGGTGACTTTAAAATCCTGTAAACAAGTTTTTCTGCTCTGACAGAGCAGAGGAGAAAGTTCAGCTTAATGTTCGGAAAGCCAGTGTAGTGGTTAGATGTCCAGTAAGCAATATCTGTTCAGCTGTGAAGCTCACTGGGTGATTTGGGCCAGGCATTGTGTCTCACCCTAACCTACCTCACAGAGTTGTTGTGAAGGCAAAATGGCCAAAACTAGGACTATGTACGCCACTGAGAACTTCAAGGAGGAAGTGTGGAATAAAAATGTGATAGGTAAACTAGAGCTGAGTTTACACAAACAAGTTATGTTAGCATAGCTATATTTTTGCAGTGTGTTTAACTTCTAAGTTACTAAACACACACACACTTATTGTGAAGTATATGCTCACTCCTTTTTCTGGTAGTGTGCTAAGGGGTCTGTTAAAGCATCCGTTTTCTTGAACTGTCACTGAATAAGAGGGTAGACAACACATTTCCCTCATTTAGACCCAGCTCCCATTGTAGAGTGGATTTGAAGCCACAACCAGATGCAGCCAGTGTGATGCAGTGGCTGGAATAACATTCTAGGCTGGAGAATTTCTTGGTTCAAACCCCCCATTCAGCCATGATGCTCAGTGAGTGACCTCGGCATCTCTCCCTTTTCCTCTGTTTACCCCCTGTCTCTCTCTGCCTCATAGGGTTGTTGTGAGGACTAAATAGCGGTGGGTGGAACCACTATTCTGCCCTGAGCTCCCTGGACAAAAGATGCAATTAAAGTGTGATATAAGAAGTAAGAATAGACAACTGGAATTTAAACTGATGCCCAATAGGGCCATACAGACGGATACCTAGTTACTCTAAACTCTGGCACAGGGGTGGCCAAACTGCAGCTTGGGAGCCACAAGGCTCTTTCACACATATTGTGTGGCTCTCAAAGCCCCCACCACTCTGTCGACTGGCTTAGAGAAGGCATTTGTCTCTTTAAATCCTTCCTTCCTTCCTTCCCATCTTGCAGCTCTCAAACATCTGACGTTTATTCTATATAGCTCCTATGTTAAGCAAATGTGGCCAACCTGCTGTGACTTATGTCGGCACTGGCACGTTGATGAGAACCAGTGTGGAATAGACTACATCTGTACAGGAAAGGCTTAAATGAGTGAGGTAGTGATGTGTTGAGGGCAAAAATAGATCAAAAAAGAGGCTGTCACCAATGCCACTGAACATTTTCCTTCCATCCTTCTCTTACTGCTGGTGTGTACATATACCAAGTTTCTGAGCTGATGGCTATGCAGGAATTTATTTATTAATATATTTAGCTTCCTCTTTTTCTTCTCCAAAGTCAGGTATAAATATGCCAAATTTACCCAAAGCCTCTCGCAGTGTTATCTCCTATCCCTTGTTATCCTCACAACAACCCTAGGAGATGGTTTAGGTTGAGAAAGAGTGACTGGCCCAGTGAGGCTCCATAGCAGAGTGAGGGTTCAAAGCCAGGGGAACCTAATCCAACACTCTGACCTAGAGGTGTTGAACTCATTTGCTTCGAGCGACGAATCTGACATAAATGTCCCTTTGTCAGACTGGGCCATGTGTCCCATAAAACATAATGCCAGGTACTGGAGATATAAACTGAATAAAGGACAGCAGCTGGTAAGCTCCTAGTTGGTGCAGCCTCACTGCAAGGTGTCATGGGCTGGGAGGGGGGCGCAAAGGAAAACCCATCTGGGTGGACTGGAAAGCTAGCAGTGCAGGATTGGGCAGATGCTTCCATGCTGCTTGACTGCTGCAGATGAGGTTGTTCTGCCATGCTGAAGTCACAATTGGAGTGGCTCCTCCCACTTCCCCCCAAAGTCTTCTGTTTCTCCCTTGCACTACTGGCTCACGGGCCTCCTGAGATGCCTGGATTGGCCAGTTCAGCCCCTGGGCCTTACGTTTGTCACTCCTGCAACCACTTCAGTGGCATTGCAGAGTTCCTACATTTTATGTGGGGTTTCAGTCTGGAATATAAGGCCCACAGACCTGATGTGGTGTACCAAGTGGTGTGGATTGTGTATGGACAAAGCAGACCCAGATTCAAATCTTTGTTCACCTGTGAAGCACATGTGGTGGGTAGCCTTGAGCAGTTTGCTAACTCTGTTGTGTTCGATGCCACAGGCTTATTGCTGTTAAATGCGAGATGTGTTATCAGCATAAAATGCTTTACAGGAACTGCAGATCTGGTTATCAGTGAAAGCAGCTGGGGACAGACTCTTGGGGTTTGATGGATATCTTGCAAAAGAGCAAAACCCTCAGGGGAGCCTGAAAAACCAGCAGGTTCCACTGGCCTTCAGCTTTCAAGCTGACACAAAGGTAAACAGTCTACTGGCCTTCAAAAGTCTCATATTCTTGTATACCCGGTTTTGACCAGGTAGTGATATTTCCACAACAAAGGACTCAGTCTTAGCTCCCCCACCTGATAGGTCACTTCTGCTATCCAGTGCAGAAAACCAAGTCAAATATATAATGAAGGATCTGGGTGGGTTTTTTAAAAAAAAATTTCTTGAGGACCTGGCCAGAATGTCTAGTTTTTGCTAAACTTGTCACTTTCTCTGCTTGGAGAGACCAAGCAAAAAGAAGATCTTGGATACTCAGCCTCAGACATCTCCTATGCAATCTCTATCATTTTTTTCAGCCTGTGTTTTCTCCAGGGAACTCAGGGGAATGAACATAGTTCCCACCTATTTCATCCTTACAACACTTGTATGAGCTAGGATGGGAATTTGAATCTGTCTCTGCCAGGTCCCACTGTGACAGTCTACATCATGAAGACTTTTTAAAGAGTAGAGATAAAGCCAAAGCCTCATATCTTACTTTGGCCTTAGGCAGGTACCATGAATATGCTTGCCAGAATTTTAAAAATCTGCTTGCCTTTGGTGAGCATGTTTGTAGACTTGTGTGCATTACTTTATATCTGGTGAGGCTGGAAATATGGCTGTCGTATAGTGATGAATTTCTGAACTGTAAGTGCTAAGGTGGCCTCACTTTGAAAATCTAATTTCAATCAGGCAGCTGTGTTGGTCTGAAGCAACAACACAAAGTGTGAGTCCCACAAAGACTAACAAAAGTTTAATTCTGCATATAAGCGTTCATGTGCAAGCATACTTCAGATGCTCTGAAACAGACTTCCTGGGAGAGCCAGTTTGGTGTAGTGGTTAAGTGTGCGGACTCTTATCTGGGAGAACCAGGTTTGATTCCCCACTCCTCCACTTGCACCTGCTAGCATGGCCTTGGGTCAGCCATAGCTCTGGCAGAAGTTGTCCTTGAAAGGGCAGCTGCTGTGAGAGCCCTCTCCAGCCCCACCCACCTCACAGGGTGTCTGTTGTGGGGGAGGAAGGTAAAGGAGATTGTGAGCCGCTCTGAGACTCTTCGGAGTGGAGGGTGGGATATAAATCCAATATCATCTTCTTCTTCCTCAAGCCTTACTTATAGATGGGGGTGGGGTTTAGTTGCCAAGATGGGCTGGAGTCCAGTAGCACCTTAAAGACAAACAAAATTTGTGGCAGAGTATGAGCTTTCGTGACTGCCCACTTCTTCAGACAGAGTGACACAGTTACCCATCCATCTTGATCTATCAGGAAGAGCTGGTTAGAGTAATGATGCATAAGAAAGAGTGGAGGAAAATTTGAATATCGGGGAAACAGTGGATTGCTAACAAAGCTGTGTGGAAATGAGATAGAAGAACTGGTAACAAAGGGAAATGAAACTGGAACATTAAGGCTGTCTGGAAAAACACCTTGGTCATATAAAATTCAAGACAATGGGATTTCAAAAACAGTTGTCTATAGCAGTTGTCCCTTCCACCATTTTATCCTTGCAAAAACCCCCATGTAACTTAGGTAAGGCTCAAAGTTTGTGACTGGGCCAAGGTCACCCAGGAAAGCTTTTGTGGCAGATCGGGGATTCAAACCTGGTTCTCCCAAATCTTGGTCTAATACTCTTTACATCAGGTCTCAGTAGGATTCCTACATATGCAATAGTTCAGGAAGGATTTAAAAAGAGAGAAATACCTCAGTATCTAATCCTTTTCCTCCCAACTCGGTCACTGCACTTCACCATTTCATCGCCTATCCTTAAGGAATGGACCGTTCCTTGCTGTGCAAGTCCTGTGTTGTTCTAAAAATGGAGCACGTTCAAAATCTAAATAAAAGGAGGAAAGGGTGAGCATGCCTGGCAGCGTCTGCCATGCCCACCCTTTCCCCCATTTTAAAAATCAATTTGAAACATATGGAGGATTGTCATTTTTATTGGCACTCCAGACGTCTGCATTCTTATCGAGGCTTCTGCTGATGGCAGAAGTGAGGTATGAATAGCCCTTAATAAAATCCTTATCCGTCTCCATTAAAGTGCAGTGGAGGAAGGGGCCTGGAGGCTTCAGGATTTGCATGGAGGGTGACTTGGGGGGAGGGGTGGGGGAGAGGAAGAAATCTCTCCAGGAGCTGGCAAGGAGCAAGCTGCATTATTGTTCTGAATTAGGAAAAGGGAAATCAAAAGCTCATTCATTAACCACATGCTGTGAGGCTAGAGTTGAAAGCCACAGGCCAGGGTACCCAGCCAGGATACCGTTAGTTTGCATTACCCTACACCATACAAATGCAAAAATAGCATTGTGCAGGAACTCAGAACAGTATTGGTGGTTTCAATAGCTTTTCACTGCCAATTTACGTGCCCAGTTTGCTGCTCTTGAGTGCAGATCTGCTGCTGGAGTGTTTGTCTTCTAACTATTTATCTTTCCCCTTCCATCAAGGAACTCCTGGCAGTATTGCGGGCTCTTCTCACTTCTGTTTTATTCTCTCAGCATCCCTGTCAGGAGGTTAGGCTGAGGAAGCAAATGATGGGCTCCAAGTCACCCAGGTGAACTTACATTGGAAAGTGGGGGTGGGTGGGTGGGTTGGAGCCTGAGATTTTCCCGCATAGCTATTTTGCGCTGCCTTACTGCAGCTTTGCTTCCAGGAGCATCCATGTGATGCAGTATTCTATTTGTCCTGCCTCTGGGTTGCATCCAAACTAAATTTGGAGGACTTTGGCTTCGATCACACTCACTAAATAATGCACTTTTCAGCTGGATTTTGCCAGTTCACACAGTAAAATCCTGTTGGAAAGAGCATTAAAAGTAGGTTGAAAGTGCATTATTTAGTGCAGGGATGTCAAACTCATTTGTTATGAAGGCCAGATCTGAATAAATGATACCTTGTCAGGCTGGGCCATGTGTGTGGAGTAAAATGTAATGCCAGGTAGCAGAGATATAGTATGTCACAGAAGTGAGTACACCCTCTCACATCTTGTAAATATTTAAGTATATCTTTTCATGTGACAACACTGACGAAATGACACTTGGCTACAATGTAAAGTAGTGAGTCTACAGTTTGTATAACAGTGTAAAAGTGCTGTCCCCTCAAAATTACGCAACACACAGCCATTAATGTCTAAACTGCTGGCAACAAAAGTGAGTATACCCCTAAGTGATAATGTCCAAATGGGGCCCAAGTAGCCGTTTTCACTCCCTGGTGTCATGTGACTTGTTAGTGACAAGGTATCAGGTGTGAAGGGGGAGCAGGTTATCGCTCTCACTCCCTCATACTGGTCACTGGAAATTCCACATGGCACCTCATGGCAATGAACTCTGAGGATCTGAAAAAGCGAATTGTTGCTCTACATAAATATGGCCTAGGCTATAAGAAGATTGCCAAGACCCTGAAACTGAGCTGCAGTATGGTGGCCAAAACCATACAGCAGTTTAACAGGACAGGTTCCACTCAGAACAGGCCTCGCCATGGTCGACCAAAGAAGTTAAGTGCCCATGCTCAGCGTCATATCCAGAGGTTGGCTTTGGGAAATAGACGTATGAATGCTGCCAGCATTGCTACAGAGGTTGAAGGGGTGGGGGGTCAGCCTGTCAGTGCTCAGACCATACGCTGCACGCTGCATCAAACTGGTCTGCAGGGCTGTCATCCCAGAAGGAAGCCTCTTCTAAAGATGATGCACAAGAAAGCCCGCAAGCGGTTTGCTGCAGACAAGCAGACTAAGAACATGGATTTCTGGAGCCATGTCCTGTGGTCTGATGAGACCAAGATAAACTTATTTGGTTCAGATGGTGTCAAGTGTGTATGGTGGCAACCAGGTGAGGAGTACAAAGACAAGTGTGTTTTGCCAACAGTCAATCATGGTGGTGGGATGTCATGGTCTGGGGCTGCATGAGTGCTGCTGGAACTGGGGAGCTACAGTTCAGTGAGGGAACCATGAATGGCAACATGTACTGTGACATACTGAAGCAGAGCATGATCCCCTCCCTTCGGAGACTGGGCCGCAGGGCAGTATTCCGACATGATAACGACCCCAAACACGCCTCCAAAATGACCACTGCCTTGCTAAAGAAGCTAAGGGTAAAGGTGATGGACTGGCCAAGCATGTCTCCAGACCTAAACCCTATTGAGCATCTGTGGGGCATTCTGAAATGGAAGGTGGAGGTGCGCAAGGTCTCTAACATCCACCAGCTACATGACATCGTCATGGAGGAGTGGAAGAGGACTCCAGTGGCAACCTGTGAAGTTCTGGTGAACTCTATGCCCAAGAGGGTTAAGGCAGTGCTGGAAAATAATGGTGGCCACAGAAAATATTGACATCATCACTTAGGGGTGTACTCATTTTTTTTGCCAGCAGTTTAGACATTAATGGCTGTGTGTTGCGTAATTTTGAGGGGACAGCACATTTGCACTGTTATACAAGCTGTAGACTCACTACTTTACACTGTAGCCAAGTGTCATTTCTTCAGTGTTGTCTTGAAAAGATGTACTTAAATATTTAGAAAATATGAGGGGATGTACTCACTTCTGTGACATGCTGTATAAACTTTATAAAGGACCCAGATAAGCACAAAGCTTTTTTTTAAAGCTTAAATTAAAACATGCTTAAAACATTAGCACTCATTGGTCTTAAAGATGCTTTCTTTATATCTCTCCTGTGCAATCCAGGGAACTGGGCAAAGGAAGCTCTGGCTCTTTCCTTCCCTCTCTAGGAGTCCAGGAGGGGGAGGAGCCTCAGCCAATAGAAGGAAGAGAGGCTTGGCTCAGTAGCTTTGCTGTGTGACTGAGAAGAAGAATTGCAGATTTATACCCCACCCTTCTCTCTGAATCAGAGACTCAGAGTGGCTTACAATCTCCTATATATCTTCTCCCTCCACAACAGACACCCTGTGAGCTGGGTGGCGCTGAGAGGGTTCTCACAGCAGCTGCCCTTTCAAGGACAACCTCTGCAAGAGCTATGGCTACCCCAAGGCCATTCCAGCAAGTGCAAGTGGAGGAGTGGGGAATCAAACCCGGTTCTCCCAGATAAGAGTCCACACACTTAACCACTACACCAAACTGACTCTCCCCTCTTCCTCCCAAGGGAGGAGCCTCAGCCAATGGAGAAAATAGATGCTTTGCTCTGTAGCTCTTGTGCAATTGAGCAAGCCTGGCAAAGCAAGCTGTGATGCAGAAGGAAGCAAGAGAGAGGGGGACAAGCCACATGCTAAACTTTGATGGAAGTAATCCCCTATCTAAAAAAGTAAATGTGTATTAGCAATAGATTTACCAAAAACTGGAGAATGCATGTGAAATTTGTGGTTTACTAACTGTGTAATCCCACCTTTCCCCCAAAGGGATATAGAGCAACATAAACAGTTTCATCCCATCCTCATTTTTATTTTTACAAACAAGGCTATTTAGAGTGGGAGAGGGCGACTGGTCCAAGGATACCCAGTGAATTTCATAGCAAAGCCGGGGGGGGGGAGGGGTTGATCATGGGTCTTCCGGGTTGTGCTGTGACCCTCTAACTACTGCACACATTGTCTTTCCAAAATGACTGTTGGCTCTGTTCATAGTTGAACACCAGCCTCCCAGTTCCTTTCTGGCTGGCTTTGTTTTGCAGTTCTTTTCCTTGTGCTTCCTTGGCTTGTCTTTGTAGCCACTTCCATCCATACCCCCTTCCACTCTTCCCTCCAGCCTTGGTCAGCTGCGGCTCATCACTTGTTGGCTCCCTCTTGTCCCTCCATAATGAACAGAAGCTTGTTTTTGTCGTTGGGGGGTGGGGAGCGGGGCTTGGAACAAGCAGCAAACCTTTCTCTGCCTATTGCCTACCCAGCTGTCTTTCCAGACAGTAGCTGCTGGCTAGCTAATTACGTCTGTCTGCCCACTTTCAAGTTGCACCAGGTTTTATTGGTTAAAAGATGCTGGTCATGGCAAAAGGGAGGTATGTAATTTTCTGCTGATGTGCCCATTCATTTATTTTTTTGCCTCCTTTGTTTCCACAATGGTTTGGGGAGACAGGCCTTGGGCTACTAGACTTTTGGAGAGCTGTGGCCTCAACAAACCTGCATCTCCTGCTCTGTCCCCCACCCCCAGTAACCCCAGAGGGATAACTGTGTTAGTGTGTAGCCCCAGTGGGGTATCTGTGTTAGTGTGTAGTAGCAAACTGAATTGGGATGCCAGTGGTACCTTAAGGACTACCAGCATTTATTCTAGCATGAACTTTCAGAAGTTAGAGCATGGTTCATCGAACACAAGTACTGTGGGGTTGAAAAGACATGTGGTGCATTATGACTGAGTTTGGGGCTTGCCTGTGCCCTTCAAGAAGCAGCAGCCTATGAAGAGAAGCGGGGCTGGCAGGGAAGCAAGCACTGAGTGTGATGTCACATCCTGTGTCTTTTTTTCAGTGACACAGTACTGGTGAGACATGGTTCAAAATGCAAGTCAATGGCAGCCATTTGCCCTCCCATTCCAGTAGGATCATGGTCTTCAAGCCATGGGTTGGGACCCTTGGTGGGGTTTGCGAAGACCCAGCTGAGTCGTGTGCCAGCTTTGGTGTAGTAGTTAAGGTGTCTGGCTAGGATCTGGGAGACCTGGGTTCGAATCCCTCCCATATCATGACACTGGCTCAGTGACCTCCGCCAGTTGTACTCTCTCAGCCTAACACACCTCACAGGACTGTTGTGAGGGTGGAGAAGAGAAAACCAATGCATGCCTCCCTGATCTCCTTGAAGGAAAGGCAAGATAAAAATGCAGTAGTGACAGCAGTAAGGTAAAGTCCAGCCAACAGAGGAGAGGACACCATTCTTCTTTCGAACAGCCTGGCTCGGAGAACACCCCTGTGAATGCTTGCCCTTGACTTTTAAAAAAAACAACCCCACCAAAACCCATTCCTAGCAGTTGATCCTCCATGTGCACTTGGAAACCCCACCCCCTAGTGCAACCATAACCCAGGTTCCTCCTCTTCCTGTCATATTCTTGTAGCTCAAGTGGGTCTCATGCTTTTGCTTTGGGGTTGTCAGTCAATCCCATGTCTGAAAATACTGAAGACCAGTGCCATAGGGCATCATCTGGCCACTCTTTCCGTACTGCTAGATGTCTGATCAATTGGCATGCAGACAGGGATCAGGATTGGTGGGATGACCACTGAGTATAAAAGCATTCTTTCTGCTGCCTAAGAGAAAGCTTTTAAGCAATGGAAAGAGTGCTGTTATATTCTCGTCCCTTGGGAGAACGGAACAATTGGACAGAGTTAGAGAGGGCTGAAGCCAGGCTGCAGTTTGCCCAGACTATATTACCTCAAATGGCAAATAAAAAACCTTTATTATGCCTGTTGTTTAAGACTGCACTTAAAGCAGACTTTCCATATTCTGGTAGATCCAAGCGGGCAGCCGTGTTGGTCTGAAGCAGTTGAACAAAGCAGGAGTCAAGTGCGCCTTTAAGACCAACCAATTTTTATTTAGAACGTAAGCTTTCCTGTGCTCTTAAGCACACTTCATCAGACGAGGCATCCAGCACACTGAGCAAAGCCATACATAGCAGAGCAAAGCCATACATAGCTGGTAGGCAGTGGCCCAGAATGCAACATGGTATTCCATGTTCTGGTTTCTTTAGTGTAGCAATGATGGAGCTCACTAAATGCATTCTTACAGGTAGGGGGCGGGATTGCTTTCAGTATCGGATTTAGAAGGGTGTTTGTCTGGCAGGCAGAACATATCTGCACTTTTACTTAATGCTTTGAACTGCCATCCTAGAAGAGGTGCAGCTTGTTCTTTTTATCTGCGCCCTCCCATTTTGTAGTTTGCATAATATTTTCAGATGGCAGAATTCACCTCCTGAGAATGGCATCTTTTCCCTTTTTTTTTAAATTTCAAGGCAGGGTGATTTTTTCCTGAATGGAAACTGCACCATATGTCTACAGTTATAATTTGTGCACACATTATGCACCCCGTAACACGCCTATTCCTTTTCTGTGTGTCTGCATCATCATCCAAATCAAAGACACTGACCGCTTCAAAAGATTCATCAGCATAAGGGTCCTCCTCTCTCCATGTTCTAAAATGATTTCCATTGTCTTTAAAACATAGGTGAACACTCTCTGTTAAGTGGTAGGGAAGTTTATTTATTTATCTATCAGATTTATATCCCGCCCTCCCCTGACAGGCTCAGGGCAGCTAACAACAGTTTAAAAACACTAGCAATTAACAAACATATCATATTAAGAACAAACTATATAATAAAACTTTTCCATATATATTAAAAGTCCAAGATGGCAAGTTTCTAATTTCCATAATATTAGTTCAGTTAGATTGTCGGTGCTGTAAGGTAATAGCCACCTCCCCCTGGGGAATATCTGCGGCAAGGAGGAGTAGAAGTGGGTATGTTTGATCAGGGTTTAGGGTTTCAGAAGGGAGCCATAGCTCACTGGTAGAGAGCATCTGCTTTGCATGTAGAAGGTCCCAGGTTCAATACCTGGCATCAGGATGTAGGTGATCTGAAAGACCTTGCCCTGCAAACCCTAAGAGTCATTGCCAATCAGAGTAGACTACACTGACCTTGACAGACAAATCTAACTCAGTATAGGGAAGGCTTCATTTTTGCTTTCCATATCATTGGGTGTTTCCACATGGGTTCTTCTAGTTGGTTCTGATCCCATACTGCTTCGGTTTATCCCCTTCAGTTTATCCACATTTTTGGTGTGTGCTTTTGATTTTCAGTTTGTTCCTCCCCCCTTTTCTGGTTCTTTTGAAAGCACTTTTATCTAAAGATTTTCTGGAGGATATTTTTTTTGGTATTTTTGTGTGTATGTGTGTACCTGGAAGTCATGACAAGCTCTGGTGACTGACCCCTACTGGGGGCCTGGAGGATATTCAGAGAAGTAGCTGAATAAAGCCTGCCCCCATCTTCAGCCTCTGGTATTCCAAGGAGGTCTCCCATCCAAGTACTTGCCAAAGTCGGCCCTGCTTAGCTTCCAAGATCTGACGAAATCAAGCTTGCCTGAGCTATCCAGGTCAGAACAAGAAGATAATTTTGAGTTTGCTTTTTCCTCGTGTGTGATGTTTCTGTTGTGTTCTTTGTCCCGGCCACTCCCATCACGTCTGTCCCACTGTTCGATGATTGGACTGTTGTGGTCAAGCCACTCCTTTTCCTCCTCCCACCCTGAAGATAAGTGATTTGTTTTTTTTAAGCACTAAAATATCAATATATTGCTGGAGTGTTGTAACAATATTTTTATTGTTAAATACCTCAGTATTTATTGATACTTTAGTACCATTTGGGGGGGGGGGCTGTGATGCCATAGATGACACATCACCAATGATGGCTGCACCCTCCCTTGAAAATCCACAACATTGAAGGCATGCGCAGACGATGATACACTGACTCCACAAGTGAAAATGCCCAGGGAGGTCAGACATGCAGAACAACCTCTGCTCTGGTTAGATCTTCCCTAGAGTATTGTGTTCAGTTTTGGGTACCACAATTTAAGAAGGATATGGACAAGCTGGAACATGTCCAGAGGAGGGCAACAGAGATGGTGAAGGGTCTAGAGACCAAGTCCTACTAGGAAAGGCTGAAGAAGCTGGTATGTTTAGCCTGGAGAGGAGACTACTGGGAGGTGATATGATCACCATCTTCAAGTACTTAAAGGTGTGGAGTTGTTTTCTGTTGCCCCATAAGAACATAAGAGAAGCCATGTTAGATCAGGCCAATGGCCCATCCAGTCCAACATTCTGTGTCACACAGCGGCCAAATATATATATATATATATATATATATATATATATATATATACACACACACACACACACACACACTGTGGCTAATAGCCACTGATGGACCTCTGCTCCATATTTTTATCTAACCCCTTCTTGAAGGTGGCTATGCTTGTGGACGCCACCACCTCCTGTGGCAGTGAATTCCACATGTTAATCACCCTTTGGGTGAAAAAGTACTTCCTTTTATCCGTTTTAACCTGTCTGCTCAGCAATTTCATCGAATGCCCACGAGTTCTTGTATTGTGAGAAAGGGAGAAAAGTACTTCTTTCTCTACTTTCTCCATCCCATGCATTATCTTGTAAACTTCTATCATGTCACCCCTCAGTCGACGTTTCTCCAAGCTAAAGAGCCCTAAGCGTTTCAACCTTTCTTCATAGGGAAGGTGTTCCAGCCCTTTAATCATTTTAGTTGCCCTTTTCTGAACTTTCTCCAATGCTATAATATCCTTTTTGAGGTGCGGCGACCAGAACTGCACACAGTACTCCAAATGAGACCGCACCATCGATTTATACAGAGGCATTATGATACTGGCTGATTTGTTTTCAATTCCCTTCCTAATAATTCCCAGCATGGTGTTGGCCTTTTTTATTGCAAACGCACACTGTCTTGACATTTTCAGTGAATTATCTACCATGACCCCAAGATCTCTCTCTTGGTCTGTCTCTGCCAGTTCACACCCCATCAACTTGTATTTGTAGCTGGGATTCTTGGCCCCAATGTGCATTACTTTGCACTTGGCCACATTTGCACTTGGCCATAAGAACAAACCAGAACTAATGGATTGAAATTAAATCAGAAGAGTTTTCAGCTCAACATTAGGAAGGACTTCCTGACAGTGAGAGCAGTTCCTCAGTGGAACAGCTTCCTTGGGAGATGGTGGACTCTCCTTTGGAGGTGTTTAAGCAAAGATTAGATGGCCATTTGATGGCACTGCTGACTCTCTGAATTTAGGGGGAGGTATTTGTGAATTTCCTGCATTGTGCAGGGGGTTGGACTAGATGGCCATGGAGGTCCTTTCCATCTCTTTATTTCTATTATTCTAACTATGCCTAAACTAATTCTGATGCTTGTGGATTGACTAAAAAGCAAAAAATCAGGAGTAAGCAGGGTTGTCACTGTCTGGGACATTTCAGAGACTGCAGCACTGGGGAGAAGCACGGCTGGTGGAGCTCCTGGCTGGTTGTCTCACAGAGACTGGTGGAGCGGAAAAGAAGGTGGAAAATGCCCCAATCCCAAACAGAGCCGGTTAGGGGAAAAGCAGGGCTCCTGCAAGTCATATGCAATTGGAGGGGCTGTGGCGCCAAGTCCTTAGACCATTTCCCACCTTGGCAGCACAGACTGTGGTGCCCTGGCTGGGAACTTTGGCACTTGAGAGATACAGTGCACCATGGTTCTGGTGGTGTGCAGTGGCAGGCTTTGCACTTTGCAGCATGGAGTGGAGCCCAGCTTGCCAAGCCCAACTGGAGGTGGTGGAAAGAGCTGCACAGAGAGGGAGAGGGGGTGCCCACTGCCCTGTGGCCAGGTGGCACCCCAGGCAATGACTTTCCTGGTCTACTTGGTAGTACCAGCCCCTGGAATAAATTGACCATGCGGAAAAGCCCATCATTATTTTGTACATCACTTAACGTAATACAAAATAAAGTCAAAGCCCAGTTCTGTCTTACAGACAGGTTTGTTCCTGTATAAACTTTCAGGTTGGCGCTCACACCATCGAATGCATAGGAGTGTAAATCTCCTATGGCAGAAAGAGAAGCCGGTTCCAAACATGATTCAATCCAAACAGTAATCAGTTTACTCAGCATGCGAATGAGACACTTCCAACTGTTGTCAAGTCAAAATGTAAAATCTAGCACAGGATGCAGATGCAAGAGGAAGTTACAGATGTATAGCTGAGATAATCAACACCTGTAATGGGTGGGAAATGCAAGATATTAACACCTGTCATGACTAAAGAAAAGCCAGATCTAGCTAGGAGTGTGCAATTTTTTTACCGGTATGTTTTGGTTCAGGTCTATTGGACCCCCCCCAAATTTGGTATTTCCAAAAAAAATCCCGGATACCAATACGGGCTGGTATTCAGATCCCCCAGGGTTTTGGGTTTTGTTTTGTTTTCTTTTTTTTGGGGGGGGAGGGGGTCCGATAGACCCAAAAAGAAAAATACCAGTAAAAAAAAAAAGCCATCCTGACCCTGGGACTAGCTTCACTTTTCCTGCAGCATGGTTTAAACCATGCTGCAGGAGAATCTGGCCCCAGGATCTGCATCTAGTAGGGAGCTCTCTCCCCAGTGCACACAGACCTAGCTGGGAGGGCTTCTTCTGCAGTGTGGTTTAAACTGGGCTGCACGAGAAGCCAGCCGCAAGCCAAACCAGTGGGGAACAGTCTGCTCCCTCAGGCTGTCTTCTGCAGTCCCTTTAAACTTTAAATGGATTGCAGGAGAAGCCCGACAAACAATTCCTCCCTCCTCTGCTGTTGTCAGATCTACTGGCTACCGGTAATTCCTGAATCTATCTGGAATTTCTCCCCCACACCACCATTTTTCTGAGAAAACCCTGATACATTTGGGAAGCCAGAATATACCCAGAAAATTTTTTGGGTATGTTTTTGGCTCAGGTAGATCCAAATGCACACCCTGCTAAGTCCCTGCTCAGAGAGTGTGTTAAACTCTGTGAATTCAGCAATTTCCCTTTGAATTTCCTCTGTAGGAGAATAGTGATTTTATGATCAGCAACAAAATACTTTGGAAAATTACAGTGTTCATTCACAAGTTGTGCATGACTCAGATGTTTTCATTTCATGCATGACTTTTTGGAATTGCCACACTCACACACCCGGCCCAGATCTGCAATTTTTTTGTCTGGTTGCACATTTTAAAAGAACCCTAGTACAAAGTAAAGGCTAGTTGGGCTTGAACTGTATTCCTGCCATGCATCCTGGGCTGCAGCAAAAGCTAGCCAGGTTGACTGTCCGTCCACAGCCCTCTCCCATCCCAGCTCACATTATAGGCTTGCCAACCTCCAGGTGGGGCCTGGAGATCTCCTCAAATTACAGGTGATCGCTAGACAACAATCAGTTCCCCAAGAGAAAATGGCTGCTTTGGAGGGTGGACTCTGTGACATTATACCCTGCTGAGCACAAAATCTCCAGGAGTTCCCTAACCTGGAGTTGGTAGTCGGAGCAATAGTAGCATGAGTAGTGTAATTGCCTTTAGCAAGGCGGAAGAGGTGGAGAACACAATCTATGAAATATCCTTTACCGGGACCAACCCAATGACACAAAATAGTGTGCAAGCTTTCAAGATCACCAGAACACTTCATTAGGCCAAATGTTACAAGTAAAAAGGGCGGCAGCAGGGTTTTTTTATGACCCTCTCATGTAGATCTGCCAACTCCCAGGGGAGGCCTGAATTTCTTCCTGAATTATAACTTACCTCCAGAGTACAGAGAACAATTCCCCTGGGGAAAATATCCATTTCAGAGAGCAAAATCAATGGTATATCATAGATTCTAGGCAAAAACATTTCTCTAATACCCCCCCCCCCTTCCACAGGGACCACTGCCAAATCTCTAGTAATGCCTCAAGCCAGAATTGTCAACCCTATGCCAGAATATGGTGGGACTGGTAGGGAAAAAGGATTTCAGGCTGTTCCTGGCCAAGGGCCATAAAAGCAAGGGGCAGTAAAACAATTTAAATCCATAGCAACAGTGCCCTCCAGTTTGTTTCCCCATAACTGATGAAATTTAAGTCCCTTTCAGAGGGGCAGCGGCCTTGAGAGCCGCAGCAGCAGAAAAAAGAGGGTAGCTTAATGCTCTCCTGCGTGGTATTTGCTGAGAGCCAGTTCCAGCTCTGACGCTCGGCCTATTCATGTAGGAGGAAGTGAATTGATTCCAGCAGGAAGTTCTTGCCCGGCCTACTCCCTGGAGAGCCTTGGAGACAGAAAGGGCTCTCTCGAAGTTTTGTGTGGGGATGCAGCCTGCTTGGACGTACTTCTGGGTTGCCTTGTGGGGTCTTCCTTGCTTCCTGTTTGCTTACCTTGACGTCACCATTCCTGAGATGACATTTGGTCAATGGGAGAGGTTGTTTCTGGCTGACAACCAGCCTCGGGCAGTCAGCAGGAGTGCTGATGTCACAGACCCACAGGGATTACTTCATAATCGAAGCATTTAAGGCCTCCCTGTGAATGAGAAGAGAAGGGAAAGGCAAAGGAGCAAAAGGAGGAAACAATCTCAGCCGTTCCAAATATCTTTTTTTCCCAGTGAGCACCGAGAAAGCCTCACACCAGCAAGCAAACCTCAGTGACGTTCACCTGTGTCAGGCATATTTGGCATCTAGATTGCTCCAATCCTTCTCTTGGAAGAAATCTATATTATTTTGCAGAACGATGTTTGAGTCCAGTGGCACCTTGAAGACCAACTGAGTTTTAAAGGTGCCACTGGACTCCAACTTTATTATGCTGCATCAGAACAACACGGCTTCTCACCTGAATCTATATTATTTTGTGTTCTTCTGAATTTTTATTATAAAGCTCAGAATCTTCTTTAAAAATAATCATGGTGGAGTAATTGAGCAGCTGGATTTGAGTCCCAACAAAATTTTCGGGGCGTGAGCTTTCAAGAGGTGAAGTTCCCTTCAGACTCCTGAAAGTTCATATCCAAAATTGTGATCTCTGAGGTGCTACTGGACATGAACTTAGCCGTATTACTGCTCACCAGCACAGCTACCCTCTGACACTCTCAGTGTGGATGATGAATCCAAAAATCTGTCACGTGACAAGACTTTTCAGTCCTCTCCCTCTGATAAATAACTTTTTTATCATGGGGCGGGGGGACTAAAGCAGCACGCAGTCCTTGGTGGGTGGCTGCCCTGTGTCACTTGGAACCTTCACGCACACATACACGCCCTGGATGTTGTTTTCACCAGGTATTGGTTTGGACCCAGAGGAAGGACTCTCCAGAGGTAGAATGGGATTTTCTTGCCACCTTGGTCTTGCTGTAGTCCAACGTTCTTTCCAAAATGTTGATCTTGGGGGACAGGGGAACCCCAGGAACAGCACCGGGGTAAATTTGTAGTGGGAGGATTCCATTATTGGAAATGTACTATTGGATTCTGCCCACTGGTTCATATAGATGTTAGTTGTTTGCAGCAATGAAGACTAGATACACACTCAGCATTTCTAGTGTGCTTGTTTAAATAATAATAGTTCCTCGGTGGCCTCTCACCCAGGAGCAGGATAGCAAGGTTGCCATTTCATGTGCCATGACCCTCGCAGGGTGGTTGTGAGAATACAGTTGGATACAAATGCAATAGATAAATGTCCTGCTTAGAATCTCCAGATCTGTGTATTAAAAGGCAAGGGGGAGGACCGTGTGCTATGAGTGCAAATGTTGTCACTAACTTCCCTGGGAACAGGTCATGGTCTCCAGCGAATTCAGAAAACGGCAGTGGCTGCCTTGTGCCAGGGGTTGCATTGTGCCAGCACACACATGGGTTTGTGCTCAGCCCCAAGCCTGGGGTGGATGATCAAGAAGCCAGCCAGCAAGATAAGGAAGCCAAATGACTGTTAGCTGCCGAGGCTGGAGGACGAAGCATTGTTCTCAGAGGAAGTGGGAACCACCTCTGGTCTCCGACTTGTAGACTCTGCTCGGAAAGCACAGTCCCTTGTCATGGCAGCCCAGCCGACTCACCAAGGTCACAGAAAGGCCATCTGTGAGGGGAAAAGGCCTGGCCTCACTGGTCACAAAAGCAGAGACGGAACAAACCTGACTGCAGATCAGAAGAACAGAAACCCTAAGATGGGGTTTTCAGGTTGTATGATGGTGAGCAGGACAGCTTGTGGCAGAGGGGTACATACACCGTGGGTTGGGAAATTCCTGGAGATTTGGGAGTGGATCCTGGGGACTGCAGAGTTTGGGGAGTGGGGGGACCTCTGCAGAGTACAATGTGATAGTGTCCAACCTCCAAAGCAGCCATGCTCTCCAGGGGAATTGATCTTTGAGGTCTGGAGATCAGTTGTCATTCCAGGAGATCGCCAGACCCCACCTGAAGAAGACTGTAGATTTATACCCCCACCATTCTCTCTGAATCAGAGTCTCAGAGTGGCTCACAATCTCCTTTACCTTCCTCCCCCACAACAGACCCCCCTGTGAGGTAGGTGGGACTGAGACAGCTCTCATGGAAGCTGCTGTTTTAAGAACAACTCTGCGAGAGCTATGGCTGACCCAAGGCCATTCCAGCAGCTGCAAGTGGAGGAGCGGGGAATCAAATCCAGTTCTCCCAGATAAGAGTCCATGCGCTTAACCACTACACCAGACTGGAGGTTGCCAATCCTATGTCCATCCAAAGGCTTGTGGTTCTACGCCATTTCCCCCTCGCCAGTGGACTTTCCAGAGGGAGCCAGACTTCCAGTATATATTTGCCTAGCACTGTTTCCAGTTCTTCCCCCTCAACAGTTGCATTTATCTAATTCTAACCATCCAATATATACTGGTTAGAATTAGATAAATCTGCCCACGAAGCAGCTTTATATGGAGTCACGCCATCAGTCTGTCCAGCTGAGTATTCTCTACTGACAGGCAGCGACTCTCCATGCTCTCGGGGCAAAGAGAGACTTGGATGAACTGCAGCTAACAGAGATTCTTTAAACCGGAGACATTGGGGATTGCACTGGGGGCCTCCTGTGAGCAAAGGAGGCACCCTGCAAATTAGGCGGAGCCCCAGAAGTGGGGAGAGGGGAGCTCTGCCCTGAGCTTCTTGGAGGAAGGGCAGCATAAATATGTGAGGTGTTTGAGTGCTTGCGGGTGTTGCTGGAAATGATAGAAAAATAGAGTCTTGATAAGAGATTGCAGTTGCCTGGTGTGAAGCATCAGCATGGAATTTTGACAGTTTCAAAAGGGAAAGTCTAAAGATGGCCCTATTTTAGCAGTGCTTATGGTTCATGAGAAGGCATTGACCTTCAAGTGGAAGTCTCATGCTTCTCCCTTTAACAATTCTCTAAAATCACCTCCATGCAATGCCCACCATTGCTTGCACCATTGCTATAATATGTAGACCAGCGTCACAGAGTGGTATTTCTGCACCAGGTGTAACATTACCATGGTAGTCTTCACCATGAACTAGAACTTGCTAGGCCCCTTTTGTGTGTTAGGTTTCTGCTGTTCCTATTGCATGTACTGGGAGAGCCCTCCAAGTGCAGTCATCACCTCTGCACACATGGCTGGAAAGGGTAACATCAGTATTTTGCAGCATAAGTATGCATAGATCTACATTCTGGAACATTTTCAAGTGGTGTGAAAGTCAGGGTGATACTTAGAGTGCCATCAAAACAGTCTTCCATCCAGGCTCTCACCTGCCTTGTACTTACTTAGCTTCAGCAGCATTGCTTTCTCATGTGCCTATAGATTAGGGGTCCCCAGTGTGGCACTGACCCCTTTGCTGGCACCCGCCAACCGTTTTAAAAAAGTGGGTGGGCTATTGACCTTTGGTGATTTGATCGGCTGTGCAGATTGTTTAAAAAATTGTTTTGGCAGCAGCTGCCACCACAACACAAGGGTTTTTACTGTATGAGTGAAGATAAGCTGCAGCAATCATTTTGTAGGTGGCTCTGCCTCCTGAGGCAGCCATTTTATGGCAGCCATTTTGTGGCTATACCCATCGTGCTGTATCAGAATTCCAAAAGTGCCCACAGGCTCAAAAAGGTTTGGGAACCCTGCTATAGATCATCCCTAAGGACCTATCTATGATTAACGTGTTACTTTCTTCTGCTGCTGCTGTAATTGTTATTGTTTTGTCCCATATGTTTGACTTTTATTCCACCCTTCCTCCAGGTAGCTGTCAGGCAAGTGCTTGTGGGACTCCCATCCCCATTTTATCCTCATGTCAGTCTTCTGAAGTAAGCTAGATTGAGAAAGAGTGGCTAGTCCAGTGTCACCCATTGAGCTTCATGGCTGAGTGGAATTTGAATTTGGCTCTCTAGTATCTGAGTCTGGTTCACTAACCACTACATCATTCTAGGACTGTATCCAGATGTCACTTTTGGTGTAAAATTGTATTGGAGACCAGGCTGAAAAATGGTCCAGAACAGTGTTTCCTAACCTGTGGGTTGGGGCCCAACAGTGAGTCACAGGCCATCCTTCCCTAACGGCCAGTCCTGTCTTCTGAATTTTTCTCTTTCTTTCCTCTTCCTCCCTGTCATCTTTTCACATTCTCTTCATTTATACCTCCCCAAGCTCCTTGGAGGACACAGCAAATGTAGACCGTAAATAAAACTATGGAAGGAGGTTATAATTCCACAGTTAATCCCTTCCTCCCTTCTTTTTCTGTGTTTTTCAGGAGGTGGGGGAAAACGGAAAGGGAGGAGCAAGAAATGGAGATTGATCCTCAAGTTCCCACACATCAGCCAGTGCGATGACCTCCGGAAAAGCCTGGGTGAGTGATGAAACCAGGCCTGGCAGATCCATGTAGCCTGCTGGCAAAACCGACTGTTACTCACAGGAGCAGGTGGTGTTGCAAGAACCTGCCAAACCTGCTTACCAGAGAACTTGGACACCATGCCATGTGCTGACAAGGAAGGAACTAAGCACCAAAAAGATGACTCAGGTGCTCCTGCTTGACTTTTGGCAGGATCCTACCAGTAGGGTGTCATTTCAGTAGCTTCCTGTGGGGAAAGGATCACACTGATAGCGTTTTCTACTTCAGGACAATACAATTAAAGTGGGAAACTGAGAAAGAGGAGAAGTTTTAGAGCTCTGGTAGGATCATAGCAATGTGTTGGAGAAAGGGTTTGGACCAATTTGGCAAAGTCCAGTTTCTTTTCTGAGGGCTTAGTTATTTATTTAGAAATGTATACCCTGCTTTTCTCCCTAGCATTGAGATTCCATGCCAGAACAGGGATTCAAACCTGGGCCTCCCAGATTGTGATCTGTCACTGTAACCACTACACCATGCTGTCTTCCTTTGCACTGTCCATGTGCTTTCAAACTAGGGCATCATGAGGCAGCCTGGCTCATTTCATTTTGTTTCAGTATGCATTCTGCCTTTCCCCTCAGGATCTATGGCTGGTATACATGGAGGTTAGCTGCTCCATCCTCACAACAACCTTGTGTGGTTGGCTAGATTTAAGCATGAACCACAAGCACTCAGCGTGTTTTGTAGCTGAATAACAGTTGGAGGTTCTTGTTTCGATACCCGCCCCCCCCCCTCCCCCAACTACAGCACAGTGGTTGTCAGAACTAGCTTAAAGCACAAGATCAGAGACCCAGTCGGAACCAGATCTCTCACTCACTCTGTGATAACCCCATTCCTGAGGGCAATCCAGGAGACATAGCTGGGTTTTCTTGGAGTCTGGTGTCTGTGTTGTTCAACTGGCTTTTAACAGGCAGGGTTGCGAGTCAGGCTGGAAGTCTGAAAAATGTGCTAGTGTAGCGTCGTGACTCAGAGACGGGGCTATGAATTGGGAAGTCCTTGTTTTGAATATTGCCTCAGCTGTGATCTCACTTTGTGGCTTCAAACAAGTTCCCTTCCTCCAGTTTCCCATCTCCCATGTGCAGTACAGGGATCATAACGCTTGCTGTTGGAAGGATTCCGATGAGATAATGGATGTGGATTGCTTTGTACTCTGGAGGTACTGCTGCTGCTGTTAGGAGGTGATGTGTCAGAGAGGGGGAGAGATCTCCTCCTTCTCTCACCCTCTGAGAAGGGATGCTTTTTATGTACAGAAGCCTTTGAGGGTGTGAGGCCCCCTCCTCCTCCACCTTCAGCCTGAAGTGTTACAGACCAGAATTCAGGTTTGCAAACTCATGAAATCCAATGACTTCTTGGGTTACTTTTCCCTGCGTGAGTTCCTGATGCTAGTCAGGCGATGTTGTGCTTCAAGTGGTCCTCAAGTTACAAAGGCTTGTGTCTTCTGGCTGTTTTCATGAGACATGTTTTGATTAAAGGAATGCCAAAAGTATGTGTGTTGGTGGGGAAGAAACTGCCCAAGGGAGAGCCTCCCCCCCCTCCCCAATTGGTTCATGTGGCGTACAGTTAGTGGATGTACAAGGCTGTGCCTGTCTGACCTTTCACCTTTGACCTTTGGGGCAGAGGCTTATAGAGTCAGACAGGAAGTCTATTTGCCTACTTGGTAAATTGGCCTTCAGAAAGGTGCAGTAGAAAGGTGCTGAAATAAACTGAAATAAACAAGACCAATGCGGGACAGGCAGGTCCGGCCACAGTGGCTGCAGGGAAAAGTCTGATTTGGGGTTGGTGCTGTAGCAGTACGATTCTTCCTCAATCTCCTTTTGTCCTCAAGATCAGCTTTGCGTGCGTTCTCAAAGGAAGAGGCAGCCTGGTGGATGGTGTGCCTCCATGCTTTGCGATCTGAGGCTAGGTCAGACCACTGGTGATGGTTGATGCGACAGGTACCAAGGGATTTCTTCAAGGAGTCCTTGTACCTCTTCTTTGGTGCCCCTCTATTTCGATGGCCGGTGGAAAGTTCGCCATACAGGGCAATCTTGGGAAGGCGGTGGTTTTCCATCCTAGAGATATGCCCTGCCCAGCGCAGCTGCGTCTTCAACAGCAATGCCTCGATGCTTGTAACCTCCGCCCGCTTGAGGACTTCAGTGTTGGTCACAAAGTCACTCCAGTGGATGTTGAGGATGATGCGAAGGCAGCGCTGATGAAAGCGCTCAAGGAGTCACAGATGATGACGGTATAAAACCCATGATTCGGAGCCGTAGATGAGGGTTGTCATCACAACCGTTTTGTAAACATTGATCTTTGTGCCTTTCTTACTGCACCTTTCTTAAATCTTCGTTCTACTACTGCACCTTTCTTAAATCTTCGTTCACGAAGTCAAGCCGAGAGAGAGAGAGAAATTGGCCTTCACAGTTTGTGACAAATTTGGTGTAGTTAGGTGTAGTGGTTAAGTGTGCGGACTCTTGTCTGGGAGAGGGTGTGATTCCCCACTCCTCCACTTGCAGCTGGTGGAATGGCCTCGGGTCAGCTCACACAAAGTTGTCCTTGAAAGGGAGAGCTCTCTCAGCCGCACCTAACTCACAGGATGTTTGTTGTGGGGGAGGAAGGTAAAGGAGATTGTGAGTTGCTCTGAGATTTAGAGTGGAGGGCAGGATACAAACCCAGTGTCGTCTTCTTATCATCATTCTGTGCTACATGCTAAATTATCAATGCAATCCTGAGCATGTATACTTGGAAGTAAGCCCCACTGAGTTCAACAGGATTAACTCCCAAGGAAGCATGCATAGTATTTCCAATCTTTACCATGTTTATTATGTTGATATTTCATGTGCTGAATACATTATATAGTTGTCCCCTCCTTTGGGAGGGTGCCAGAAGGCGACCCCAAGACTATGTGCTGTCGCAACACATAGACTGCAGCTCAAAGAAATGCCTTCAGCTGCCACAGTGGGTACACCCAGTGGCTGAGGCGGCACACAGACAGAGGACAAATTGACTTGTGTTCTGATTCCTCCTTGCAGACTTTGAATAAGCCTGCTCTTCTCCTAGGCCTCTCTGAGAACTATCTGTGACTCTTAGCCCTCTGGATGCATTGCAGATTGCTCCCTGGGGCGCATGCTGAGTTGCAAGGCAGCTCCTGCTGCTGCCTCTGAGAACTGTGTTTACCGAGGGGCCAAAGAGCACAGCTTCCTACTTGGCAAAGGGGGAAGGGCAGATTGACTGGCTAAAACAGGAATGGACAGTAGAGCAAGTAGCCCCAGCATGTCCCGGGTGGCAAGTGAGGTCGCAGCTTGGGAATGTGGAGTGTGCAGCTGAGCACAGTATGGGGCTGGCCTCTTTGACATCTGGGAGGGGCCTTTTCTGAGAAAAGTCAGCCATGTTGGCTTTTACACATGACCCACGGACATCTATATGGGAGGGAAGGTGGGCCTTATGGCTTTTGAAGAGTTAACTTTTTGTATGCCTCTCTCCCCTCCCCAGCACCCGGGATTGCTGATATTTTAAGGTTTGTTCCTTCCCTAGAGATCCTGATGACACCAACGGGGCATGTTCTGAGGTTATTTTGTTCTGGATGGTAGGAGCCTTAAGCCTGCTTCACACATTCCAGGGAATGAGGAGGCAGAGATCTGAAAGGCAATGGAATGAACTGCACTCTTTCATATGGCAGGATCACATTCCGGAATGCTCCCCTATGTTAAAAACTCCCCAGCTAATAGAAAATCCAACACAGCAAACTATTCCCTTGTGACACTAGTTGTCTAGTTGCACTAGGCACATGAAGCAGGAAGCTTCTGAATCTAACCAGTGCCCAGATTAGAGACTTTATAGGTCTCCAATCCATAGGTTCCAACTGTTGAAACCACCAACAGATGGACTGTGAAGGAGTACATCCAGGATTCTTCCCTCACCATCTCTGCAGTTAAGTTCCCCAGTTTTCTCTCAGGCCTCAGTTTCGTCAGGAAGGCTCCATTCATGGTTATCTGTGCTGTCCAAGTTATTTTGTTGGAGTGTATATCCAGGCTGATACCCCTTAGGCAAGGTCGTTATGTTTCACCTGCTTACGCTACCAGCAGCTAGAAGGTGATGGGGGTAGGACTGGAGGGCTGGCATCTGGCACATGTCTCCATCATCTCTACTGACAGCCCATCTCAGGGTTGAGCCAGGTTGCAGCAGACGTTGCAGCATTTTGTGAAGCTTTCATGTATTGCACAGGGGACACAAGGAACCAAAGGAGCTGTGCATCTCACTGTCTTTTAATTAAACATGTGATAGCTATTAATCCGCTTTGGGATCCAAACTGGTGGAAAAGCTGGGGATAAACTTCCAAATGATTCCTCTGAATGCAGCCCTGAGTTCTACAAGGGGGGGAAACGTGGAATATAAATCTGGTGGTGTGGGGATTTAAAAAAAAAAATTATTCAAAATAATCCAAATTCTGCACAAAGACAGCTGACTCTTGTACGCTGTATGCATCATGTGTAGTAATGAAACTTGCACCCATGTGCTTAATTTTGCAAAAGCGATGCATTCTCGCACTAGTTACGGTGAAGAAGTGAGCAGCCACGCAAGACGCTGAAAGAAGGCAATTGTCCTCTGGATGACTGGAAATTCCACTGATCCCCACCCTGCAGTTGGTGACGTTTCGCCAGATGTTGCCTCCCTGCTTCCCTGCCGGTTTCCATAGTCATGAGGGCAAGAAACATGGGCAGAGTTGCCAAATGATAATGAGCACCACACCATACACAAATTGCTGATGCTCTGAATATATCCAGCGTATCAAGATTAGCGTCCCAATGAAATCATTAGGGAATTACAAGTCATACATATCTGCACAAGCAAGTTTTACAAGTGTGTTACCACGGGCACTATTTTCGCATCTGTTTACATGTACATCTCAATATCACAGCTGTTTTCTCATCCACCGTTATGTCCACATCCTCAACAGGAATCCACTAGTCATCCGGTTTCAATGGCTTTCTTTATCAGCTGAACACAAAGTTAGAGACTGATGGATTTCCTGTCTCTGATACTGTAGGAATATCACTACTGCTGAGTACACTAACTACTCCCGCAGGATAAAATCTCTAGGCTCTTGGAGTCCTTGCGTTGGTGAGGCCAGCTGCAGTTTAAAGTGTGTTCTCTGCTGTTGTGAAAATAATACATGTGGTAATATACTTGTATAACATGTTTGTGTAAACGCATTCTTTATTTCACTTGTAATTTGCACATTATGTTGCTTGGACTCTTCACTCTGATACATTGAATATGGTCTCTGAACATCTCCCATTTTTGTACAGTGTGGTACTCATTTGCAATCACGCAACTTTGGCCTTATACCTTGAGTTCCTTTCTGCTTGATGAGAAACAAAGGCAAGCATGTTCAAGAGGCTGGATGCTGCACCTGCTATCATGCATGAAGCTTCCTTTTACTGAATCGGACCCTCGGTCCATCAAGATCAGCATTGTCTATTCAGATTGGCAGCAGGTCTCCAGGGTCTTCAGTAGTGGTCTTACACCTCACCTACTACCTGGTCCTGTCAACTGGAGATTCTGGGGACTGAACCTGGGACCACTATATGCCAGGCAGATGCTCTATTACTCAGCTACAGCCTCTTTCAGATTCCTTGTGTGGGGTAAACACATAGAGAATATACTTGACTGTGCCTAGGTTCTCTTCTGTTGAGATTTCTGTTTGACCACTGCAATAACAGTTTAGCCTTCAGTGTCTTAGACTCAGCATGGGTTCTGTAAGGGAAGATCTTGCCTCTAACCTGTTACATTTCTTTGAGGGGGTGAACAAACATGGACAAAGGAGACCCGATATATGTTGTTTACCTTGACTTCCAGAAAGCTTTTGATAAAGTTCCTCATCAAAGGCTCCCTAGTAAGCTCGAGAGTCATGGAGTAAAAGGACAGGTCCTCTTGTGGATCAAAAATTAGCTAATTAATAGGAAGCAGAGAGTGAGTATAAATGGGCAGTCTTAGCAGTGGAGGACGGTAAGCAGTGGGGTGCTGCAGGGCTCAGTACTGGGTCCCATGCTCTTTAACTTGTTCATAAATGATTTGGAGTTGAGAGTGAGCAGTGAAGTGGCCAAGTTTGCAGATGGCACTAAATTGTTCAGGGTGGTGAGAACCAGAGAGGATTGTGAGGAACTCCAAAGGGATCTGTTGAGGCTGGGTGAGTGGGCGTCAACGTGGCAGATGAGGTTCAATGTGGCCAAGTGCGAAGTAATGCACATTGGGGCCAAGAATCCCAGCTACAAATACAAGTTGATGGGGTGTGAACTGGCAGAGACTGACCAAGAGAGAGATCTTGAGGTCGTGGTAGATAACTCACTGAAAATGTCAAAACAGTGTGCAATTGCAATAAAAAAGGCCAACACCATGCTGGGAATTATTAGGAAGGGAAATGAAAACAAATCAGCCGGTATCATAATGCCCCTGTATAAATCGATGGTGCGGTCTCATTTGGAATACTGTGTGCAATTCTGGTCACCGCACCTCAAAAAGAATATTATACCATTGGAAAAAGTGCAGAAAAGGGCAACTAGAATGATTAAAGGTTTGGAACACTTTCCCTATGAAGAAAGGTTAAAACGCTTGGGGCTCTTTAGCTTGGAGAAACGTCAACTGCGGGGTGACATGATAGAGGTTTACAAGATTATGCATGGGATAGAGAAGGTAGAGAAAGAAGTACTTTTCTCCCTTTCTCACAATACAAGAACTCGTGGGCATTCAATGAAATTGCTGAGCAGTCGGGTTCGAACAGATAAAAGGAGGTACTTCTTCATCCAAAGGGTGATTAACATGTAGAATTCACTGCCACAGGAGGTGGTGGCAGCTACAAGCATAGCCAGCTTCAAGAGGGGGTTAGATAAAAATATGGAGCAGAGGTCCCATCAGTGGCTATTAGCCACAGTGTGTGTGTGTATATATAAAATTTTTGGCCACTGTGTGACACAGAGTGTTGGACTGGATGGGCCATTGGCCTGATCCAACATGGCTTCTCTTATGTTCTTACGTCCCTCCGCTTCTCTTTCAGAGTTGGTGGATGTAGAAAGCATATGCAGCTTCTCTCAGCATTCCCTACAACTGTATATTACTGGTCCCTCTGGCCCATCACTTTCTACTTATAACTAGCAGCTGCTCTCCAAAGGTCTTTGGCCGGGAAGCATTCCTTCCAAACCCTGGCAGGAACCCTTCCTGGCCTTGCCACTTGTGAGCCTTTTAAACCAAAATTATAGGGACTGAGTCTGAGACCTTCAGTGGGCAAAACATCAGCTGTACCGCTGAGCCGTGTCCACCATCTCCCTTGATGGTCCCACTGATGGCTTTGTCACCCTCAAGTGAGGATCTCTCAGGGGTCTTAGAGAGAAGAACTCCTTTGCATAATAGACCACACACCCTTGATGTAGCCAATCCTCCCAAGAGCTTACAGGGCTCTTAGTACAGGGCCTATTGTAAACTCTGGGAGGATTGGCTACATCAGGGGTGTGTGGCCTAATATGCAAAGGAGTTCCTGCTACAAAAAAGCCCTGTGTGTCCATCCACGTAGGAGGTAATCAATTCCTTCCTTCTCTTCCTTTGCAGAACGAGACTACAGTAGCCTGTGTGACAAGCAGCCCATCGGCAGACTGCTTTTCCGGCAGTTCTGTGAGACTCGAGTGGAACTGTTCCGGTGCATCCACTTCCTCGATGCTGTGGTAAGGCAAGGGCTACATCCAGAGAGTCCAGGAAGCCTACTGGGGATGTGTGGCTTAATGATGGCAGGGAAACTATGTGTATGTATGTTAGCTCCTCTAGTCCCTAGAGAGGGGGCCTGGTTGGGGGCAGGCAGAACATCTGAACATAAGAAACTGCCTTATAATGAATCAGACCTCTAGTCCATCAAAGGCAGTGTTGTCTACTCAGACCGGCAACAGCTTTCGAAGGCCTCTGTCAGAGGTCTTTTCACATCATCTCCTACCTGATCCTTTTGGCTGGAGATGCTGGGGATTGAACCTGTGGCCTTCTGCATGCAAAGCAGAAGCTCTGCCACTGTGTCACAGCCCCTCCCACAGCTGCTCTCACATCTTCTCTCCTCCTCTCCACTGAGCTTCAGTTAGTTCCAGCTGAATAAAAGAGTTTCAGTATCCGCGGAAAGCAGTCCCTCAAAAAAAAAAAGGAAGTGTTGCATTTATTTATTGTGGACGCAGAGTAAGCCCATACAGTCAACAGGATGGGACATCCAGTAAGCAGTGTAATAGGATTAGGCTTGCAGAAATCCAAGACAAAGCTGGGGAAAAACCTTAAGAGTTAACATGACACGTTAAATTACATAGCACAGGGTAATACATACAGCAACAGGTAGTGTGTACTATACATTGTGGTATAGTTTGCAATTTCTTTCCCTTCTTTAAAGTTCCTTTATGAACTATAATGTTACCTATGCTATTCCATCCTATTATTCTGGGTAAGAACACTTTAGGATCAGGAAGTAATTTTCCTCTAGGCCAGATTGGCCAGATTTCCTGGGGTTTTTTTAACCTTCCTCTGGGCATAAAGCTGGGGTCACTGGGGGAACTGGGGGTGAGGAAGGTAGTTGTGAATTTCCTGCATTGCACAGGGGGTTGGACTAGATGACTCTCGAGTTTCCCTTCCAGCTCTCTCTTTCTATGTTTCTAATGAAACACCAACATAGAGAGACAGAATAGTGTGTAGTGGTTAGGGCGTTGGACTAAGACAGGGGTGGCCAAATTGTGGCTCAGGAGCCACATGTGACTCTTGCACACATATTGTGCAGCTCTCAGAGCCCCCACTGCCCTGTCAGCTGGTTTGGAGAAGGCATTTGTCTCTTTAAATCACTTTTTCATGCCAGCCAGCAGCTTGGAGAATGCATTTAAAGTTACTTTCTTTCCACTCTCCTTCCCTCCTCCCCATCTATCTTAACAGTTTGCTGTTGGTTGCAGCTTTAGAATACAACACAAGAGTTGTGATACAGACTGAATGAGGTTAGGCAGTGCTCGAGATGCAAAAGCCAATTCAGGCTTCACCAAAAGATGACTAATCAGGGAAGCAAACAGTAGCTGTTTCCCTCTGAAAAAGTAAAAGCCAGCAGCCATTCAACTCTGGATATATGGATTCCTCATTAAAGCTGAAAGCAGAAGCCCATGGCAGCCCTTGTGTTTGCAGAGCTGGAGCTTAGTTTGAGAAGCCTCACTAGCTAAAAAGCCAATAAAAGCCAGATTGGGCAGTATGACCTAGTGATCACAGGATATGGACACACACACCCCATGAGCAGTCTCATCATTAGATTGGAGGTCAAAAGTTCTTTGTGTGAATCAGCATGGGAATGCATGTTTAATTTGGGCATGGTGTGCACTTGATTTTTCTTTATGCACATGTTGAGTAATTCTCATCACACACTCAGTGCATGTACAATTCAACATGTGGTTCTAAAGCCCACATTTACGCAGGTGTTGGTCCCCAGTTTCCTTTGTAAAGAAAGTTGGCTCTTTCTTACCCACAGAGTACACATATGTATACAGGATGCACATGCATTCACGATAACTTCTAAAGTGGCTGGCCCCTGTGCAGATAGTGTAAACTGCAGATCCAGGCCACCGTGATGCAAGGTAGGGGGTGTCTGCAGACTTGAGAGGGAATCCCCTGGTCTGCAGAAAATAAGGACTTGGTAATAAATGAACCAAAAGAAACACGCACACCCCAAAGCCTAATTCTAAATCTGGAAAGCATGGGAAGTTGAAGGCAGGAATTGGGGGTGGGGGGTGGGGGGGGGTCTGTCTGCTGAGATCTTAGAGAATTCTGGTTTGAGAGGAAGATTTCCAAATTGTCCCTCACCTGCCGTTGCCTCCTTGCTGGCCCTCCTGTCTTGTCTTGGCTGTACCTTTAAGGCATTTTTCTGAGGGGAGCAGAAAGCTCTGAAACATTGATTGTGGGCACTCCATGAACTCACTTCCAGCTTCAGTTTCCATATCTTCTTATTAATGTGTTGTTAATTCTGAGATTGCCCTCTTCCTCTGAAAAGCTTAAAGCTGGCGTTTAGACCAATCACAACTGTTGTTCTTTGTTTTTGTGGTAGAGTGAGCTGAGATAGTGAGATTTCCAAAGACCACTCAGGAAGTTTCAGAGCAGAGATTGGAGCCTGAGGTTCCCACATGCAAAGGCAATACTCTAGCAATGTACCCCTCATGCTGGTTTTTGCCTAAAGTTGGGGGTAGGGGGGTGGGGAAGCTGCTCAGCTGGTCAAGTCCCCAGCATTTGCTAAAAAAGAGGCAGGCAGAATCCTTGCAAAGTTTTCTGCTTTTCCTGGGGCTTTTTTCCTATTTTATTCTTTCCCAGTTTGTTCCACTGCCTCGTTGAAGGCTCGCAAGGGGAAAAGTGACTGTTTAGTACAAGAGAGAACTGAATTCCTGAAGAGCGACTTTTCCGCTGGGAGAGGAGAGTGTGTTTCACAGCCTGTTCTAAAGTCAACGGTGCAAAAATTCCATCCAGCTGACGTGTAATTTTAAAAGTCAGCCCTTCATCTGAAATAATATCCTAGTGTTTTCATGAGTTTTTCTCCCCCCTTCCTCCCCCTGCCTTTTTCCCCCTTTCAAAAGTTTCCAGGTTCTGGAAGCATTTTGCACGCAGTCAAGCAAATTTGTTGCTCCAGGGGTCAAGTCAACTCATTTGAGCTGGGCGCATTTTTTTTTTTTTTAAAAAAATTTTTTTGCAAGCTAATGCTAAGTTCTGATCCGAAATCCATTTGCTCCTGCTCTGCGTTCCTTTGGCACCAGAAGGCAATTTTCAATGCCATTTTTAAAGAGGGGAACGCAAGCCGCTTAAACCGATCTGTGTTTCCCATTACCCAACTGTTTATGCAATCAAATGCGGTGCTCTCTCTCTCTCTCTGCGGATTGAAAGGCGCGCCTTGAACCCACTTCAGATCTGCATGGAGCGGGAGGCCTCCCCCAGGGCTGCCAGAAAATTTAAGCCAGCATACAAAAGGGTTTAAGCCTTTTGCTTATTTGCATAAGCCTGCTGGACACAAATGACAGGAATGCCAATCTCGTCAGATGGCTGTTAAATGGGAAACACATGCTTGAAAAAAGATCCTTGGTCAGGCTGTGGCTGTTTGAACTGGCTGAAGATGTTGTTCAGACTGAGCGTTGTAAAGCACGGCTTGGAATCTAGCTGAGGGCTAAAGAACAAGGGGTATCATAGGCCTGCGATGGAGACCCCAGACGTGTTGCAGGGGCCCCTTGTGGGGTGGGGAGCATTTTGAGTCAGGGAAGTGGCATAGTGTCCGTGGGGAAGCTGAACTTCCTGTTTCCCAGCTTCCTCCCAGTCCAGAGTAAGATCCCAAGCCAGTCTACAGCTGTCTTTTAGAAACAAAGCATTAGGTAGTAGATTTGGCAACATTTAGGTGGTGCCTAGAGATCACTTGGAATGACAAGTGATCTCTACATGAAAAAAATCAGTTCCTTTGGAGAAAATAGCTGCATTGACAGATGGCCTCTATGGCATTATATGCCACCAAGGTCTCTCCCCTCCCCAAACCACACCTTCTCTAGACTCCACCCTCAACTCACCAGGAATTTCCCAACCCAGAGCTGGCCAGCAACCTTATTGGGTGTTCCAACCCATGGGATTCTAGTGTCAGGTGGGGTTTGACCCTGCTAGACATTTGTGATCTTTCTGTCTGCTACTTCAATAGTAGCCTTGGGGGATTGGGAACCTCCACCTTCTCATTTCTCTAAGATTGGCCCATCTGAGACATGTATGTCCCCCCTCTTCCTCCAAGAAATGCAATGCAACACACATGGTTCTTCCTTCTACCATTTTATCCTCACACCAACTTTGCAAGGTAGATTGAGAGAAAGAATGGTGTGTGTGTGTGTGTGTAGGACTGGCCCAAATCCATCCAATAGATTTCATAGCATAGTTAAGTTGCAAACCTACTTTCGATTTATTGACATTCATTACAGAAATTTCATGGTCAGTGCTTTGAGCCTAAAACCCAGAGGAAAACATGAAATGGCTGGGTATTGCAAGCTTTTTTACATAAATTGCTTCATGTGCTGGTCAGCCTAAGGAAAAAAATAGAGACTTTGCTCTGTAGCTCCTGTTCGATTGAGCAAGATTGGCAAAGCAAGCTGTGATGCAGAAAGAACCAAGAGAGAGAGAAAGGAGGCAGATGAGAGTGAGTTGCTCGCAGACTTGATAAGAGCCCTCCCAGGACCTGATTTTGCTCCCTTGGGCCACATGTTTGACACCCCTGATCTAGAGTGACCCAAGTCCAAACCTCCACTCTGCCATGAAGTTCTGTAATTGACCCTGGTCAGGCCACCAGCTCCTAACCTAGTCTAACCTCACAGGGTTGTTGTGAGGATACAGTGGCAGAGGAGAGGAAAACTGTGTGCCTTCTCTTAAGCTCCTTGGAGGCAAGAAGGATAATCATGTAATAAAGAATTCAACATTTCACTTGCCAATCAATGCCATTTGGGCTTTTGGGGGAGGGAGGGGTTGCATCAAACAAAAGTTCCTACAAAGCAGGCATTTGTGCATCCATGAAACACACATCAATTATTGAGAATACACAGGGAGTCAAATTTACACCTACAGGATATTAATTCTGGGTTTTCCTGAGTTCCCTTGCTCATTGTGTCTGTTCTTCACATGTGAGATTAATCCTTGGGCCTCATGCTTCTCAGGACATCAGAGGTGTGTGTATGTATGTGTATTTCATACATATATTCACTCAGGGATTTGTGACTATCCCTACGAATCATTCTTCCCTTGGCTGTTTTGTGGCTCAGGAAATGCAGGATCTGTAACAAACCAGTCTTAGGGCTTCTTTCAGTCCTCTTGGAGACTCTCCCTGTCTGTTTCTGAGCTTTGTGTGGGACTCGCTACATGGGGAGCTCTCAGCAAAGCACCCCAGCGATCGAAGCTGGTTCAAGGAACTTCCTTTTGCCCCCTCGGGAGCTGCTGCACATTCCTTCCAATCTGATTCTCATGGCCGTCACCCAATGGCCTTTTCATTAAGGAAAACACAGAAGTCACTTGAGCCTTTGAGAATAGTAATGACCCATGAGCCATTCCATCTCTGTCCACCCGCTGGCTTCCTATTTTGGTGCTTCTTGTTTTTGAGAAAGGGGTGTGTGTATATAGTTTTTTTTTCTTTTTTTAAACACCTGCCCCACCCTTATCCACGGATTGGCTATTCCTCCAGTTCTGGCTCCCTGCTATTGGCTTAAGTGGTCAAATAGCCAGCTTCATACCTAACTTCATGGCATTCTTCCGCTGAGGTCAGTCCTATCCAGTGTGTGCCAGGCCAATTAACCCTTCACCTGCTGCTCATCCTTACCACTTCAGGGGTCCTTGTCTTGTTTCTCTGGTCTCCTAGCACCAAGCCTTGTTCCAAAACATTTGAGAGGGGACCTGCAGGTCAGATTTTTATAGCAGCAGTGTGCTTCTCTTGGGGTCAGGCAAACAGCTTGCATCCTGTGGAAAACAGGCAGAAAGGAGGGTGTAGACAGGAGAAAGACAAAAGAAATCTGTGGGGGTAAAGGGGAACTCATGCAGAGTTTTCAAATCCTAGACCATAAAGTTTGGCCCAGTGCCTTGGGCAAGGGTCTGAGCATGTTGAATAGCCAGATGGGGAAGGACAGGGATGGAGATAGATCCGCCTGGGAAGTGTTTGTTGGTAATTAATTCTAGGGGCGGCAGTTTGAGAGGAGGGCAGAAGCCAGATTGTTGGAGGTCAAAAGAGGAGCTGGAAGAGAGAAGGGCCAGATGGTGGGAGTAAACAGCACATTCCAAAAGTTTGGAGGCAAAGCAAGGAGAGTGAATGAATGTATGGAACCGCTTTGGACTCTCACTGGTGAAAACTCTCCTTGACGTCAGGCAGAGAAAGTTCTTTCCCAACACTTCCTACCCAAAATCCTTTAGCTGATAGATGCCAAAGATTGAACTGGCAAACGGTGCGCTGTACCTCTGAACCATGGTTATCTCAAAAGGTCATCAGATCTCAAGAAGCTAATCAGGGCCGATCCTGGCAAGTATTTGGAAGGGAGACCTCCAGAGAATACCAGAAGTCAAAAGGCAAAGGCAGACTATCAAGCTGCTTTTCTGAATGTTCTCCATGCCCCAGTAGGAGTCTCCAGAGGCTGCCATGACTTCCAGGCACGGGCACACACACAAAATGCCAACAACAACACAAAACCCTTAAGTGTAGGCCTCTCGTAGCCCAGCTCCAGGGATGGTAACAGAGCGGTGTGGGTAAAATGAAAAGGAGTTTTTTTTTCTTTTAGAATGGAGGATATTGTATGTTTGAATGCATTCCAGAAAAAGACCACAAGAAAGAGATTGATTGAAGAAAAGGCAGCCATTAATTGAGAGAGGATTTAAGGGAACCCAAGGAAGGATCAGATGCTAGAAAGGAGAAAGACTAACATCCAGCATCTATGAATCTTCCTTCTTTCTCCTCAGCAGCATTCTTCCTATCTTCTGTATTTTTTCCTGCCTTTCCTCCAAGGAGCTCTTGAGTGGCGTACATGGGTTTCATTTCACTATTTAACCTCACAACCACCCTGTGAGGTAGACTACAGTAAAATAATCTAACTGACCTCAGGGCACCTAGTGGGATTCATGGTAGTGTGGGCATCTGAACCCAGTTCTCCCAGGTCCTAGTCTGGCATTTCAAACACATCACACTGGCTCTTTTTGGGTTTGCTATCAAATAGTCATTTATTTTGGATTTTGATTTCACTGTGTGGCTTTGGGAGCCAATTCTTGGCTGGAGATAGATCAAGATGGGTAACCATGTCAGTCTGTCTGTAGCAGTAGGAAGGGGCAAGAGTCCAGTAGCACCTTAAAGACTAACAAAATTTGTGGCAGGGTGTAAGCTTTTGTGAGTCACTACTCACGTCTTCAGATACTTCTTCATATCTGAAGGAGGAAGAGGGACTCACAAAACCTCATACCCTGCCACAAATTTTGTTTGTCTTTATGGTGCTACTGGACTCTTGCTCTTATCTGGAGGGAGGATACAAATATAACCTGTAAACAGGGTAATCCTGAGGAGAAAGTTTAGAAGAATGTGAAGGAAGGAGGGACAGGAGTGGAATGTGCAGTCATTTGGAAGAAAGGACTAGAGAGATCGCTTTTAAATTTATTTACTTGCTTCATTTTATGGCCCACCTTTCTTCCCCAATGGGGTCACAAAGCAGCACAGGTCATTCTCTTTTTCATTTTTCCTCACAACAACCCAGTGAGATAGATTAGGCTAGGAGTATGTGACTGGCCCAGGGTCACTCAATGAGTTTCCATGAAAGAGAGAATTCAAACCTGGGTCCCCAAGATCCTAGCCTGACACTCTGAAGAAGAAGAAGAAGAAGAAGATATTGGATTTATATCCCGCCCTCCACTCTGAAGAGTCTCAGAGCGGCTCACAATCTCCTTTACCTTCTTCCCCCACAACAGACACCCTGTGAGGTGGGTGGGGCTGGAGAGGGCTCTCACAGCAGCTGCCCTTTCAAGGACAACCTCTGCCAGGGCTATGGCTGACCCAAGACCATGCCAGCAGGTGCAAGTGGAGGAGTGGGGAATCAAACCCGGTTCTCCCAGATAAGAGTCCGCACACTTAACCACTACACCAAGCTGGCTCTCCCAGGAAGTCTGTTTCAGAGCATCTGAAGTATGCTTGCACATGAACGCTTATATGCAGAATTAAACTTTTGTTAGTCTTTGTGGGACTCACACTTTGTGTTGTTGCTTCAGACCAACACAGCTGCCTGATTGAAATTAGATTTTCAAAGTGAGGCCACCTTAGCACTTACAGTTCAGAAATTCATCACTATACGACAGCCATATTTCCAGCCTCACCAGATATAAAGTAATGCACACAAGTCTACAAACATGCTCACCAAAGGCAAGCAGATTTTTAAAATTCTGGCAAGCATATTCATGGTACCTGCCTAAGGCCAAAGAAAGATATGAGGCTTTGGCTTTATCTCTACTCTTTAAAAAGTCATCATTCTGAGCGACTTGTTTGTCATATTTCTATCAGTGGCAGCCTGTGTGGCATCTCACTGGGGAACTATGAATGGGGAGGGGGATCCAGCAGCATCCTTATGGGGAAGGGTGGCAGCAAAGGCACCAGAACAGCTATTGCAAAACATGCAGGTGCCCTACTATGGAAGTATCCTGCAGTGCCCTCAGAATGAGTGCAGGTGCTTAGATCCCTGGTCTGCATGCAGTGCTGCCACACAGCAAGCATGAGTTTTCACAATGCCACAGTAGCAGACCGAGAGCCTCCATCCCCTCTTTCTGATCCAGAGTCTCCTCCCTTAAAGATATCAGATCCCCCTACCCTTTCGGCAGCACTGAGTTGCCATGGTTGGTACAATCCTCCAGTGCAAGCTGCTACTGTTTGTCTGTGGCCTTTCTTTCACGAAGCATGAGGGGGCATCTGCAGGGTGCTCTGGTTGCCTCCCAACCAGCCACTGGCAAGTCCCAGACCTGCTTGGTTTCCTGTGTCTTCAGACCCAGCTCTGCCAAAGGGGAGTGCAAAGTAGATCCCCCCAAAAGAATTGCTCCTGAGCTTCATCTGACCTTCTCCACCTAAGGCGGGGATTTCTGTCCTCTTTGTGACTGGGCCAGCCTTACCGTATAACTCCCTCAGATATCTATCTGTTTTATCCTGAAGTCTGGACATTGCGGACCTGGGTTGCTTCTGTCCTGGGACGATTTCTCCATTTTCCTCCAATGGCTGCTGCTGCTGCGCACAAGTGGGTGGGGAGGATTCTCCGCACTGTCCTCTTGCACTTTCCATCCCTCCATCGCTGCTAGAGTGCTTTCTCGCTGGCTGCTTTTTAAAAAAACTGGCAGTAGGTATATTATTATAGTGTAACAAAGCTATAATGCTGTATCTTCTGGTGGTGGAAAGTGCTATCCGCTCATAACTGATTTATGGCGACCCCGTAGGATTTTCAAGACGAGAGACAATCCGAGGTGGTTTGCCATTGCCTGCCTCTGCATAGGAACCCTTGACTCCCTCGGTAGCCTTCCATCCAGCACTAACCAAGGCCAACCCTGCTTAGCTTCCGAGATCTGGTGAAATCAGGCTAGCCGAGGCCATCCAGGTCAGGGCATACATCAGCTACGGATTTTAAAAGCTAGCGAAAAAAGAAAGCCTACTGGTGTTTAGAGGAGCATGGCAGACAGGAGAGGAAATGGCACTGGATGTGGAAAGCTGCACCTTCCTTGTCCACCTGTACCCCAAAGCCACTTGGAGTATAACCTTCCTAACAAGATCATTCCAAAGCAGGTTTCTGGAAAAAAAAATCACAAAATGGGGAGAAACCTGGAAGGGGGACAACCGCACAACAATGTTCCTCTCCCCCTCCCCCCCCTCCCAATGTGCTGCAGTTCGGGGGTGGATGAGAGATAGAGGGCATCTCTGCGTGGATTCAACCCTGGTTCAGTGTGAAGGATTTCAGGCCAGTGCTAAAAGAGAGGGGGCCCAAATACATATTATCTCTAATTCTCTTCTTCCCTCCCTTCATTATGACGCTAGCTGAGGACCACAGCATTGCCTGCTGCACTGGATAGCAGGAACATGGAACATTTCCCCAGGTGCCGCCCTCCTCAGCATAAAGAGTTGCCTGCCGCAGCATCCTTGACCCAAGTGGCTGTTGTTCTGGCTCTCCAAGGAGGCGGGACGTGCCTAATGGTTGCTAGGTAGCCTTGGGGAAGCTTTCTCTGGAGCAGGGATGTTGTCAAACACAATGGTGCCAGTTCAGTTCCATTATTTCCATTTCGCATTTGCTTCTCGTTTATGCCATTAGAACTCGATGAATCTTCCCTCTTAAAATGTTATTTTATTTGTGCATCAGTTATTTACTGTGTAGCGATTGTACATGTAAATGGAGTGATCCCATGTAAAGGGATCTTAAAACTGCATAAAGGAAACAATTGGCCCATCAGTGCTAACGGTGGACCCAAACCTTGTCACATTTTTATCCTGTCCTTCCTCCAAGGTGCTCAGGGGGGCATACATAGTATTCCTGTCTCTGTGAGGGAAGGAGGGAGGAACTGGCCCAAAATTACTGGCGAGGTTTACAGCTGAGTGGGCATTTTAATCCAGCTCTCCTCGGTCCTAGTTCGACACTCTAACCACTCTACCCCATTGGTTGTCTATGACAGTGTCTGGAAAGAAAAATAATTGGAAAAGAGTACATTCCTCCATCCCTAGTATTATGGATTCACCTCAGAGCTCTCTGGGGAATGTGCCCTACAAGTGTCCATTGACTGCAACATGGCTGCTTTCTTCCCTCTTCCTCTCTGAAGCACAGCTGTGGAGAAATCATAAAATAAAAGCCACAGCAGTTGTGGGAGACAAATGGAACCAAAATCTGGCCATTTACCTTCAAGGGATAGTTCTTGGTGGGCTGCTGCTGCCCTTGGAAGGCTACTGGCGGCTCAGGCCAAGCCAAATTGAGCAACTCCAGCAGTGCTGGAAAAAAGCACTGCAGGGAGTACTGATCTGGCACTCATAATCGGTGTCAGCTTGCTAGAGGAGCCAACAGTGCCACTGACCACTAAGGTTTTCTTGCTTCTGGGCTGTTTTAACATCCCTGCTTGCCCCTGCAGGGGATGATTCCCTGGCAGGCCTGCTCAGTCAATCTCCCTCTTCTTTTTCCACAGGCAGAATATGAGCTTTCCCCAGATGAGAAGCGCAAGGAGATGGGAGAAGAGATCATCCGCAGGTTCTTCAACAACAAGGTAAGTTGCTGGCTTCTCTGACAGCTGCAACCGATGAGTCTGGCCTGTTTGTCATGCAAGTTTGCTGCGCCCCCTGCTGGCTATTTGGGATACACAGCCTCATCCTTAATGCAATGTTTTTGTAATGGACAATACCAGCTTATGCAGAGTTACTCCAGTTTGTCTGTTGGGCTTAAGCTAGAGTAAATTTGCATAGGATTGCATTGTGAAAATGAAAATCTAGGTCTCTTGTGGCTGACAAGCAGCTCTCCAGGGTCCCTCTGCTTGCAGCTTAAGACATTTAACTGCAGGCGTCAGGAATTGAATATAGGATCTGCTGCATATAAAATCAGCTCCACCACAGAGTCATGGCTCTTCTTGTCTCATGACATATTTGAGGACTGTGTCTTTGTGTGCCTTATGCATGCATGTGTTGGGAACATTGCAGTTATCTTGACTGTGTCCATATTTAATGGTAGAAAGAGTGCTTTTTTTTTTTTTTGCTTTGCTTTGCAATATTAATCTGAAGAGTACTCAGTATGTTGTTTGAGCTTTCTGTTGTGATCTCTGCCATCCATAACTGTGTTTCCTTTTTGTCTTAGTCCCTAGACTATATAGCCGAGGTCAGCGAAACCCTTATGAACGAATGCAAGGAGAACCTGCAGAGAAGTTCCTGCAAAGATCTCTTCAGCAACTGCATGCAGTGAGTTCTGAGCTTGGTAGAACTTCAGGACAGGGTACCAGGTGTGGCCGGTCACTGAGCCCCATGTTGTATATGCAAGGGCAGTTTGGACTGCACTGCATTAGATAATAGATGGAGGGTCACAGTTTGGCAGGGATACTGAGCAGGTGAGAAATAGGTTCTTTCATAAAAAGGGAGACACAATTCCAGCAGGCCTGATCATTTGTGGCGGGGAGCGGGGCTATGGAGCTGACCCCTGGGAACAAGCTGCTGGATCTGAACTCTTGTCTTTTGCACAGCCGTCTGCACGAGTACCTGAGTGGAGCCCCTTTCACGAATTACCAGGACAGCATGTACTTCGACAGGTTCCTCCAGTGGAAATACCTGGAGAGGTAAAGCCATGTTCTCCATCTTCAGCCTCTATCTGGGGGCTTTGCCAGACTGATCCCCATAGGGTCAGACTTCCAGTAAGCGATTCAAATTTGTCGTTTTAGACAATCGGTGACCAAAGACACTTTCAGGCAATACCGGATTCTTGGAAAAGGTGGCTTCGGAGAGGTAAGTGACCGCAATAGCCAGGGGTGCTTCTCTGGTGGTGGCATCTGTAGTATCGTAAAACTGCAAAACACAGAGGCAACAGGTCAATAAAATAGCAGTGTGAAATCAGATGCGCATTAAAGGCTGCAGAGTTGAATAAATCAGTGCGATTGATTACAAATCTTTCAGTTGATCAAAAGGCATCAGTCAGCATCAACAGTCCCCCCACGCCAATAATGTTTACTATTCTTCATGTAAGGATTTGTAGCTCTACAGCTGGCAGGTAGTAGCAGTTGCTGGGTTATATTACTTTAGACGGGCATCAGACATATTCATGGATAAACCCATCAGTGGCTAAGTAGAACCTCCATTTTCAGAAGTACTGTACCTGTGAATTTCAGATATTGAGGGATAAATGGTGGGTGGAGGCTATGCTCTGTGTGCTGAATTTTCACTGGCCTTTCAGCTGTTCACTGTGAGAAACAAGATGCTGGACTCTACAGGCCATTGCTCTGATTCCGCAGGCTCTCCTTTGGGATCTTGAGACACGCTTCTTCTCCGTCAGTGTAGAAGAAGAATATTTCTTCTAAAATGCTGAAACTCATGCATCATTTCCCCCTGCCCTTCTGAACTACTGCTTTAGTTAAACACAGATGTGTTCTGATTTAATTAAGAAACTCATCATCATGTGATCTTAATCAACTCACCCTTTGTTAATGTAGAACATCTAACCGTTCTTCCTTTCTGATCAAACTCTGAAATGTGAAGGCTGCAGCATGGAAACTGAGTTTTTTTTACACAGTTTTTGTTAAAATACTATTACCCTGTTGTGGATAACCCTCATTATTTTACTAGTATGTTATTTTTTACTAAAAAAAAGTGAAAAAGAAGAATCCAAATAAGATAAATACAATAAAAAATAGAAATGTAAAAAAGAAATATAACTGCTTCTGTATTTCCAAAGGGCAATTCAGAAACTGTAACACATCGTTATTATTGATTTATTGCATTTTTACCGCAAGAAACCAATTCAAGTATCTGCTTCAATATCTTTTTTAAAAGGTGCTTGAGGAGGAAGTTCTCAGTAAGATCTCGGTCCAGACATGATGGGGGGGGGGGAGTTTTGGGAGGAGAGGGGAGGTGATTTCTGCTGATTCCTACAGCAGGAGGAGAGAACTGTGGAGAAATTGCCCCCTGATCTTCCAAAAATTTAACTATACTTAAGTTTTCAGAAAAAAGTGTGGTTGAAAGCAAACCCCTGGGGACATAAACATGGTCTTTCAGGAAGAAAGTGTTTTAAATCTAGGCTGCTCCCCAGCGCATTGATTTTTCTCAGCCCGGTGCAAGCTTTTAACACAACCGAGCCTTGCTGCCTGCTCTTCAAATTACTGATTTCATCTTATCTAGTATGTTAAAGTGTTATTTGGTATCAAAGGTAGTGTCCCCTTTCAAGCAGAGATGCACCATAAATGAAAACAACAACTCTTAATATGCTAGAGGGATACCATATAATAATAAAGGACCTTTAATGGTCTGACTCAGCAAATGTGCTGTCTTCTTGTGGTGCTGAGCTGCATTTCTTATTTTGGAGCACTTCAGCTGGCAAAAATATACCCACCCTTATGCTTTGGGTCTAGCGTGCAGGAAGATTTGCTTAAAGCTTTTCCCCACCTGCCATTTCCCTGCTCCAGTTCCTTCTCCCTTGCAGCTTCTCCCTCCCCACATTTCTGACATTCTCCAGAAACACGCAAAAATGGAGATTATTTTAATAAAAGGAATGGACTTGAAATATTAATGTCCACAAAAACTTTTAGGTAATTAGATTGTATAATTTATTGCTTGCATTGCATTTTTAAAAATTGCAGTGCGTTCTAATCCTGATAATTCAGTATGATTGCCAGTTCTGTGGTATATATTATGATGCTGTTTTATTGCATTGTTTTTAAATTTTGCAATCTGCCTTGGGTCTCAGTGGGAAAAAAGAACTAGAGAAGAAATTTATTTATGAATAAAGGAGGAGGATTTAAAAATTCCTGTTTGCAAAGACAATGGTAGGATGCAGTATGAAATGCCAGTTTGCTAGACAGGGGTTACTGTGTAATGTGTAACCTGACCATGAGGTTTTCTGATGTGGGGAACATGACTTCCATGAGGCTTCTGGTGCTTTCATTAGAAGACATATAAGATCTGCTGTTTGCACTTAGGCTTCCCAATCCCCAGGTCCCAGTGGGGGATTTCCCGGTTTTACAGGCTTCCCCCCTCCCCCAGCCACCTGGCCTGCGGGGGAAGCCCCACCCCCACAGCCTTTATGCAGCTCCATGAACGATTCCCATAGGAAATGATGGGGAATTGATCTGCAGGTATCGGGGGCTCTGCGGGGGCTGTTTTTTGAGGTAGAGGCGCCAAATTTTCAGTATAGCATCTAGTGCCTCTCCCCAAAATACCTCCCAAGTTTCAAAAGGATTGAACCAGGGGGTCCAATTCTATGAGCCCCAAAAGAAGGTGCCCCTATCCATTATTTTCTATGGAAGGAAGGCATTTTAAAAGGTGTGCTGTCCCTTTAAATGTGATGGCCAGAACTCCCTTGGAGTTCAGTGATGCTTGTCACACCCTTGCTCATGGCTCCACCCCCAAAGTCCCCAGATATTTCTTGAATTGGACTTGGCAACCCTATTTGCACTTGTTCAAAGCGAGTTGCTGAGGTGTTTGGTTTCCCCTTTCTGGAAAGCAGCACAGCAGCGGCCTTGGACCCACTTGGCAGATGAACAAACTTCTTGAGTATTCTGCAAGTGCCATCATGAGTACCAGACCTTTCTTTTGGACACGCTAAGCTCTCTGCTGGTCCCCAGACGCCATGAGTTCTCTTTCTTAGTAAGCTCACCCTTTCTTGTCCCTCAGGTTTGCGCATGCCAGGTGCGAGCTACGGGGAAGATGTATGCTTGCAAGAAACTGGAGAAGAAGCGCATCAAGAAGCGGAAAGGGGAGGCCATGGCTCTGAATGAGAAGCAGATTCTAGAGAAGGTCAACAGCCGGTTTGTGGTGAGTGTCCACCCAGACCCACTGATGATCCCACTACCCAGAGTCCTTGTGGTGTGGTGGCTGGGCTAGGACAGGAGATCCAGGTTTGAATTCCTGCTCTGCTGTGGAAGCTTGCTGGGTGACCTTGCGCCAGTCAAACACTTTCAGCCTCAGCTTCCTCACAGAGCTGTTGTGAGGATAAAATGGAGGAGGGGAGAATGTTATGTTGTAAGGTGCTGTGTGGATTATAAATGACAGAGCTTTTTTGTAGTAGGAGCTCCTTTGCATATTAGGCCTCACACCCCTGATGTAGCCAATCCTCCTAGAGCTTACAGTAGGCCCTGTACTAAGAGCCCTGTAAGCTCTTGGAGGATTGGCTACATCAGGGGTCTGTGGCCTAATATGCAAAACAGTTCTTCCTACAAAAAAGCCCTGATAAATGAAGTAAATAAATAAATCTGAGACAGGCTGAATTCCAATTGGAGGGATTCTTGCTTTTTTGAAATGTCTTCCCTGCATCTTCTTCTCTGGCATGCCCTTCCCCATGCCAATCTTTCCCATGTTGTCCTTGGAGCTGCTTGGAGGACTTGCTCGAAAACCTCAGTTAGTTCAGAACAAAGCAACCAAGCCTTTGTGGACTGAATGTATTTAGCCAATATTCTGTGTCAGAATTCCAAAGGTGCCCGCAGGCTCAAAAAAGATTGGGAACTCCTGCTTTAGATTTTGTAAGCCTGCTTGTGGACTGTTCTTACATCAAAAGTCAGAGTCAAAATATCATTCAATACCCTCCAACTCTATTTAAAGCCAGTTTGGTGTAATAGTTAAGTGCGTGGACTCTAATATGGGAGAACCAGGTTTGATTCCCCACTCCTCCACATGCAGCTTCTGGAGTGACCTTGAGTCAGTCATACCTCTCTCAGAGTTGTCCTTTCAAAGGCAGTTCTTGGAGAGCTCTCTCAGCCCCACCTACCTGACAGGATGGGAAAGGAGAGTGTAAGCTGCCCTGGGACTCCAAGTGAAGGGTGGGGTATAAATCCAGTATCATCATCTTCTCTTCCTGCTTACAGGTTAGCTTGGCCTATGCCTATGAGACCAAGGATGCCCTCTGCTTGGTCCTCACCATCATGAATGGCGGAGACTTGAAGTTCCACATCTACAATATGGGCAATCCTGGGTTCGACAATGAACGAGTCACCTTCTACGCTGCAGAGATTTGCTGCGGCCTTGAACATTTGCACAGGGAGGGCATTGTATACAGGTGAGAGGAGGACGCCCTTTGCCAATCCCAGGGAATCAGGAGCTTGGGGAGTTCCAGCAGAAGGTGGGGATGGGAACTTTTTCCATCCAGCCTCCATTCAAAAACATTGCAAAAGTAGGCATCAAGGAGGAAGCTGAAATGGAATCAGTATGAAGTATCAGTCAGAGTGTCAAAGAAGGATCTGGAAGGTTCAAATCCCTGCTGTGCTCTTGGAGCTTGCTGGTGACCTTGGTCCAGTCACATGCTCTCAGCCTGGTCTACCTCACAGGGCTGTTGTGAGGATAAAACAGAGAAGGAGAGACTGTCACATTGTAAGCTGCTTTAGGTTCCCATTGGGGAGAAAGGCGGAACTGAATTGAATAAGTAAATCCTTTTCCCTCCCCCCCATCATTGGGGAGAAAGGCAGCATATAACTGAAGTAAGTAAGTAAATAAATAAGCCCTTTGCCTCCCTGTCCTAGTTTTCTGTGTCAGAGGAACTTGTGCGTGTGTGCATGCACACATGTGAGAAACCTTTAGCCACAGAACCTCACTTTCACATGGCATCTGAGGTGGTACAGTCCACCCTCAGGTTTACTACCTCATCCAGTTTTTGTGAGAACCAGTAAGCTCTTTCTAGAGGTTCTTATCCCCCCCCCCCCCGCCAAATATATTCAGAAGAGGCCAAGAGCATGGCCACTTAGGCCGGCCCCTGCTTCTCATTCTGGTTTTTGTCTGTATCTTCTCTGCAGGGACTTGAAACCAGAGAACATTCTTCTTGATGATGATGGTGAGTGTTGGATTCTGGGCGTATCAGAGGTTGGGAGGAGGGGAGCTCTGCTTTGGCTGCTTCTGGGGCTCTCAGCCTCACTCCTTCACTGCTAGTTTGCTCAGCATCACACTGGAGAGATGTGCGAGTAAGGCAGCTGGAGTAGGAGCTCTGTATGCTGTCTGGAATCAAAACTTCGAGCCCACTCCATCTGTCAAGGTAGTCTAGGAGCCGAGGACATCTGGAACCTTTTCTCTTGCTTCTGGTCGTGTTCCTCTGCCTCTGGATCGCTCTCATCTTTCCACCAGTGTGCAAAGTATGGGTGACCATATAAACCTGTGTTATGCTGAGGACCACATAGATGACCCAGCCTGGTGTAGTGAGAGGTTATGGTGCTGGATTAGGATTTGAGAGACTCATCTTCAAATTTCCCATTGTGCCCATGCAAGTTCACTGGGTGACTTGGGACAGTTGTGGTTTTTTTCCCTAGTCCACTGGGCTGTTGTGGGTGTAAAATAGAAGGGAGATTGTTGTACACGGACACCCAAGCTCCTTGGAGGAACAGTGGAATGAAATGTACTAAAAAATAAAATGCTTCGGAGATCTGCAAATGGCTCAGAGATCCCCAGCATCTTTAATTGATTAATAGCAGGCACAGGGTGTGTGTGTTGATTTGTATTAGAGTTGTCACACAAGGAGAAAGCATTTTCACCTGTTCCTTTAGTACCATTTTTGGGTGGTGGCCAATGTTCCCTCTAAGCTGCAGAGTCTTGTTAGCAAAAAAATCTACTTTGTGAGCTATTGGCATTAAAGTTGTGAGCTACTGGCATTAAAGTTGTGAGCCACTGCATAAAGTAGGGTGCTCTGGGGTTATCCTTCCTGAGCTAAGACAAAAATGTGTGAGTTGGAGGCTAAAATCTGTGAGCTAGCTGATGCTAACTCAGCTTTGAGGGAACACTGGTGGTAGTGGTGCTTGCACTTTTGGGGGAGACATACAGGCTATGAAATAAGACAGCCTCCCATGTTTACCCTAACGACACAAATTGCACTTCTGAGGGAGAGGGGGAGACTGAGGTAAAGAAATCCAGTTTGTATAAGAATGGGTTAAACCTTCTCTTCCACTGCACTGTGGCCGCAGTCTGAACTGCTCTCCCACTCATATCCTTGACAGACCTGCTATTTACCAAAGAAAACCACTCAGGAGTTTCATTCACTGATCTCTCAATATATCATCTAATTTGGCCCTGTGTCAGATTGCCCCACCCAGTATTGTCTTCTCTGACTGAATGCAGCTCTCCAGGGTCTCTTGCAGAGAACAGTCTTACTGGAGGTTCCAGGGACTGATAACCTTCTGCATACATACATACTTCACCACCAAATCATTGGTTCTCCTCCATCCACCGGGCCAGAGAACACATTACACCCTCTCTCTTCCTTTTTCCCTGAAGGTCATATCCGGATCTCAGACCTGGGGCTGGCCATCAAGATCCCGGAGGGTGAGACCATCCGTGGCCGCGTAGGAACTGTTGGCTACATGGGTGCGTATTGATGGGAAATCCACCTGGGGTAGCCTGGCACAACCCCTTCTGGTTGCCAGCTGAAGACAATCTTGACCACTCATGGTTGGAGGACACTTGTGTTTGAAGCCATGATACTCAAGAGGCCTGAGTTGAAGGCCTACTTGGCCATGAGCTGTGGAATCCATCTCTGGAAGTCTTTGCAAATATAATCTAATCCAAACATTTTGGGCCTAATATGCAGAGGTTGATTACCATAACTGAGGAAAGATGGAAATGTGCAATCCCATTATCTGCTTTATTATCTCTTTATATGTCCTAGGGCTGAGAGCTGACTGAACTATAAGGAAATAAATTTTGTTCCTAAATTTTTAAAAAACAGAAATTGTGTTGGTTTATTTGGGGATCCATGCAGACAGCCCAGCTGAAGTGTGGATTGAGGGACAGGAAAAGGGAATCAGGATTTAATCTGTCAGCAGCGTGCATTGTGGGAACAGCAAATGTTGAAGGAAGGAGGATTCATCATCTCGTACCACCCTCCATACTTTTCCTGTGCTGTGGCAAACTTGTAGTTTGTTGGCAGCTCTGACAGAGCTCTCGTCTGTTCTCCCCTCAGCTCCTGAGGTGATTAACAATGAGCGCTACTCCTTCAGTCCTGATTGGTGGGGACTGGGCTGCCTTATCTACGAGATGATTGAAGGCCAGTCACCCTTCCGGGCCCGCAAGGAGCGGGTGAAGCGGGAGGAAGTGGAGAAGCGGGTACAGGAGGAACAGGAGCAGTACTCGGAGAAGTTCTCAGAAGACGCCAAGGCCATCTGCAAGGCGGTGAGGACCGGAAAGGGTGTCTCCCTGTCAGATATGTTTTTAACTTTCCTGTTCTCCATGGAGCTCAGGATGACCTATCTTCTTCTCTCTCCCCAACTTTGGGCCTCACAACAACCTTGTGAGGTAGGCTGGGCTAAAGGAGAGTGAATGGCCCAAGGTCACCCAGTGAGCTTCAATGGCAGAACAAGAATTTCAACCTGGGATCTTAGTCCAATACTCTTAACCACTACAGTATGCTGGCTAGAGACTCTATAGATGTTGTTCACCAAGTCAGCATAGGACCAGCTGATGACAACCCACTGCATTGTGTTTGTTTAAATATTTATGCCCCCATCATCAGCAGTGCTTTTGAGATACCTTCTATACAAGATGAAAAAACACCCAGAGCAACAAAAGACATTTGAACAAACAGACCCAGGTAAATAGTGTCGCTTCACCAACCAAGAGTAATCCCTAACTCAGAGATCAGTCAAACAAAAATTAACAATAATCGGGGGGGGGGGGGAGGTATTTTTGTGAGCATTTAGCACTCAAATATGGGACATGGAATGGTATGGTATAGTCCGATCTTATCAGACCTCGGAAGCTAAATAGGGTCTGTACCTATCTGAGAGGCCACCAAGGAAGACTCTGCAGAGGAAGGAAAGGGCAAACCACCTCTCCTACTCATGTGCCTTGAAAGTGTTTTAAAGCTGGTTAGGACCTGACAGCACATGCATGCATACGTAATGCAGAAACTTGTCCACAGGTGAATGATCAAGATGAGAGATTTCCTGATGTTCTCACAATTTTAAAATCACTGATCATCGTTTTGACATTTTTATATGGCGTAGAATTTGTTGTAAACTGACTCAAGCAAGGTTTTATTTTCTGGAGACACAGCAAAGAAGTCATAAATAAATTGTTGAAATGGCGCAGCAGAAAAGTTCCTGTCCTCCATGGGGCGGGACTGTGGCTCAGTGGCAGAACATCTGCTTTACCATCAAAAGGTCCTCAGTTCAGCATCTCCAGTTAAAAGGATCAGATAGGGGGCGATAATGAAAGACCATTCTCTACCTGGAGAGCCACTGCCAGTCATAGTTACACGTGCGTGTAAAGTGCTGTCAAGTGGCAGCTGACTTATAGCAACCCCAGAAGGGGCTTTCAGGGCAAGTGAGAAGCTGAGGTGGCTGGCCATTGTCTTCCGAAGCCAGTTTGGTGTAGTGGTTAAGAGTGGCAAACTCTAATCTGAAGAATCGGGTTTGATTTGTCACTCCTCCACATGCAGCCAGCTGGGTGACTTTGGGTCAGTCACAATTCTCTCAAAGCTGTTCTCTCCAGAGCAGTTCTCTCAGAGCTCTCTCAGCCCCTCCTACCTCACAGGGTGTCTATTGTGGGGAGAGGAAGGGAAGGATATTGTAAGCTGCTCTGAGATGCTAAGTGAAGGGTAGGGTATAAATCCAGCTATTTTTCTTCTTTGTAGTCTTAAGTTTGGGCAATGCCATGCTGCCTTCCCTCTGTCTGTTAGATCAGTGGCCCCTAACCTTTTTGGCACCAGGGACCAGTTTTGTGGAAGAGAATTTTTCCACAGGCCAGTGGTTTTGCACCCCAGGCTGCCCCTTACCCATGCCCCATCCCTGCCCCCCATGGAGGTCTTTAAATGGAGGGGGGGGGAGACTGGGGCTGTTTCTTCTGCCTCCTCACTAGGTGGCCAGGTGACAGAAGTGGACAATCTGCCTCCCCCTCCTTTTTAAAGACCCTGCCAATCAGCTGATCAGAGGGGGCCTATAATGAGGGGTAGTCTAAGGTCACAGTAGCGCTGCCCCTTCAGCCAGCTCAGGATCCAGGTGGACAAAAGAGGTGGTGTGGCCTTGCTCCGCGACCCAGTTGCTAGCAGGCCATGGACCTGTACTGGTCCACGGACCAGTGGTTGGGGACCCCTGCGTTAGGTAAACCTTGGTAAACCAATGGTCTGGTTCAGTACAAAATAACTGCACATGCTCCCATCTTGTTTCAGCAGTTGAAGGAATATACTTTGTTTACAGATCATAGCCAGTGAGCAGGTTTATACAGACAGTCCTTTAAATATTTTGATTCTTGATAGATTAGGTGCCAGCACTGGGAATGACAAGAAGTGAAACTGGATGGGGAATCCAGCACGGCTTTTTCAGTGGTGAACACGAGTGATTTCAAAATTAATGTTTCACCCTTGCAGAAGCACAGAAAGGCACCGTGAGATCCAAGGCCTAATGTGTGCAAGTGGGGTCTGGTGATGCAGTCTTAACCAGGGCTTTTTTTGTAGCAGGAACTCCTTTACATATTTGACCATACACCCTTCTAATGTAGCCTATCCTCCAAGAGCTTACAATAGGCCCTGTAAGCTCCAGGAGGATTGGCTGCATCCGGGGTCTGTGGCCTAATATGCAAAGGAGTTCCTACTACAAAAAAAGCCCCACTTAACCCAAATTATGCTGTAAACAGCACCCTCTCTCAGCCAATGCTGTTCCAATCCCACCAACAGAATGGCGGCTTCCACAGGCTTAGAAGGGTCCACGTGCGCCCACACATTAGAGCAGGGCTTTTTTTGTAGCAGGAACTCATGTATGCCCAGCCCTGTATTTCCAACAGTGACATGAAGCTGCTTATCTCCTCCTTTCCTCTAGTTTATCCTTACCACAGCCCTGTGAGGTAGGTTCGACTGAGAAGGCGTGATTGGCCCAAGCTTCCCTGGCTGAGTGGGGATTCAGAACTGGGTCTCCCTGGTCCTAATCTATGAAGATCGTTTCCAACGGTAGCCCCATTGGTCTGCAGTGGAACAGCTAGGATCAAGTTCAGTTGCATCTTAGAGATCAACCAGATTTGCAGGGTGGAAGCTTTTGGGAGTCAAAGCTGCCTTCAGATACAAGCAGGAATGGACTCAGGGATCTCCACTCAAATCTGACCAAGGGAGGTCTGACTCTCAGAAGCTCTGAAAAATTATGTTGGTCTCTAAGTGCTACTGGACTTGAATCCTAATCCAGCACTCCAACCATGATCCCACGCTGGCTCTCAAGTACCAGCGAATCATGTTTCCACCCACTATAAAATATGCACAGCCAGGGGCAGCCAAAAGAGCAAGATGTGGTCCGATGAAGGAATAAAGTTAGGATGAATGGCTCAGGGTCCTTAGTGTTTCATGGGCCAAGCTGAGAGGATCCAGGTGCCTGCGGCTTCTGCCTGAGAGGCTGTTCTTTCGATCTCTTCAGAATCTATCCTGCCCCCCTTTCCCCTCCCTCTCTCTCCAGCTGCTGACCAAAGATCCCAAGCACCGGCTTGGATGCAAGGCCGATGGGGCAGTCCAAGTGAAGCTGCACCCCTTCTTCAAGACCATCAACTTCAAGCGGCTGGAAGCAGGGATCATGAAACCCTCCTTCGTGCCAGATGTAAGTTGAGGCCAAGAGGAGGTGGACGTGGCTGGTGCATGTGGCGAGATGCGGGTGACAGCTGTAGAAGGACTCTGTTTGTGGACATGGTGGAGAGAGCCAGTGCATGGAGAGCTGAGGGCAAGAACATTGACTCTACCCCTCGCACATGACTGTGCACTGCCTCTTCCTTATCTACACATTAGCCACACAGCACATATAGGTTGCCTTCTTCCTCCCCATGATTCGGAATAATTAGGAACCAATGATCCTGATCCTGGGGTGGACTTTGTACACAGATGGGCACTGAGCCTACTGGTGGTGAACATGTGTAGTAGGGGTGGTGGTGGAGGAGGACAAGCGCTCTTCGTTCTCTGCATTCATTGGTTCTATATACAGATATGTTGTGTGTATAGTGCCGGTGCTTTCTCCCCAGTGCATTTATTGAAGCTGGCACTTGGCAAATTTAAGGAAATCTCTGTCTTTCATTAACTCATAGAAGTATCAGCTCACAATCTAAAATAGAGCACAGGGGGAGACAAAAGAGAGAGAGAAGGAAGCTAGAGGCACAAGGGTCAACAAAGCAGGAGTATGCACTCAGGTTGTACCTCCTGAATCCTCATCCCTGAGCAAAACTGAGCCTCAGAATCGTTCAGTGGCTTCTATGAAAGAAGGAAGATAGAGAAGCAATGTTGCATATGCATTCTAGGAGACAGAAGGGGCAGTAAGGGGGAAATACATGGGTCATTGGATGGAGCAGGAAGCTTGCACTCTCAAAGACACAGCTTGATGTGCGAAACTTGCAAAAAACGTATCTGTTGGTCTATCCTACAGCCCCGGGCCGTATACTGCAAAGATGTCTTGGACATTGAACAATTCTCCACAGTGAAGGGAGTCAACTTGGACCAAACTGACAATGACTTCTATGTTAAATTCACCACGGGCAGCGTCCCCATCCCCTGGCAGAATGAGGTGAGGATTTTGGGGCCGCTGGCATGCAGTTCCTTGTATCTGGGTTTATGCTCCAATTGGAACTCTAGTTCCATTTTCTCCTGACAGCCCATTTGCTGACTCCTCTGTCATATCTCTTCTGCTTCAATGCTCATCCTCCTCAGGGCTGGCCTAAAAGGCTGTTGGCTTGGATCCTTTAACTTTGATCTGCTTTCACTTCTCTCTGGTCACTATGGAGCGTACTTCCTCTCATGCTCAGCACTTGTGCAACACCAGCATTTTTCAAAGAGCCCACAAGTGCCTATCACAAGAGGAATGCACTCCACAGCAAAGGACTGCATCTCAGCAGAAACAGAAAAGCTCATGTGGAACTAAGTCATGGGATCCAAGTTCCATGCCATCACCTTCCCACACTGAGAGCATAACCTTTTTACTGTTCTTTAGATGATCGAGACCGAGTGCTTTAAAGATCTGAATGTCTTTGGACCAAACGGCACCCGCTCCCCAGATCTGGACTGGAAGCAGCTCCCTGATCCTCCCAAACGTAGCCTGCTGCAGCGGCTCTTCCGACGAAATGTAAGGCCCAGCATTATGATCTTGCTCAACTCTATGATGTTTTCTCTCCACATTTGGCATGATGAGAGACATTCCTTCTAGCAGCAAGGTTTTCTCCCTCAAGCTGTGGTCTGAGCTCTGCCTCTCACTGCCCTCCCTCTGCTCAAGCTATACCTCAGATTTGTGTCTCTCCTCAATGGGTTTGACTTTTTTACGGTCTCCCCCCGCAATCACATTTATCCTTTTAAATGTTTACTTGTTGCTCCATCACCTGTCCTTGGCCCAGTGTCATAGATTCTTTTCTGATGCCCTGTTCTCTGTGCCCCACACCTGCTGGGGTAAAGCGATTGATGACAAAAGACAGGGCTTTTTCAGTGGTGGCACCACAGCTTTGGAATGGCCTTGAAGCTCACCAGGCTCCCCTTTCAGCATTAGGCCAATACATTTCTTTTTACTCAGGCTATTCCATCCTTTTTCAGCGGTTACTGTGGCCTGTTTCTAGCTTGGGGACTGTTTTATGAATGTCCTTTTAGGCTGCTAAATCTCGTTTTATGCTGTTTATGCCTGTCTTGGTTTTATGGGCTTATAGATCATTTTTATGCTGTTGTATTATTTTTCTGGATTTGACCTGTGAGCTGCCTCAAGCACGTCTCTTGAAGGGGTATCGTAAACATTTTCTAAACAAATGAGCAACTAATACATGAGGCAGACACAGCTCAAGATTTGTGATGAGAACTTCCCCCCTCAGTTCTCAGCCACTGTTGCTAAGCATTCTGAGATACCCCCTCAGCCTGAGTTGTTTGCATGACTGCTTCTGATTGTGATGGCTGCTGGCTGAGCTCCTGTTCTCTGCTCACGCGTCACATCTCTTACATTTTTCCACAGCCCAGTGACTTCACCATCAGCACCAACGCACACTCCAACCTGTCAGCGGCTCCTTCACCAGGACGGCCCATGGCCCAGGCTCCTTCCTGACCATTGGCTTGGAGGCCCCCTGGAGCCACTGCCTTTCCGTTGCCTTCTCAGGGTTGCCTTAGGCACAGAACAGAAATCCGGACATCCCTGTCCTGCTGCTGGCCTCCATTACTCTCTAGGAACCAGGGAACGCAGCCTTCGGAGTGCCAGGATAGCTGAGTGCGCTGGCCAGAAATTCTCACTGCCTCCCAGTGCCAGCATGGATTGTGGCTCAGGACTCTCATATGATTCTGTTTCCAAGAGACTGGGCTGCTCTTGGATGGGATCTTTCTTCCTCTTTCGCACTCTGATCCAGTGGAGACACGCTCGAATCCAGGTCACAGCTGCCCTTCAGTCTCTCTCTGCCAGGGGCCTTCACCAGCCACGTGATACTGTCAGTTGTGGTGTTTTGGGAGGAGGTGTTTGTTTCTTGGTGATGCCTCAAAGGTGACATCCAGAGTACAAAAATGGGCAGAGGGATGACAGCTGAGGGTGAACGTTGTTTGGGAAATGGGATGTCTGCCTCTTGCAGCAACCTGTGGTCATACAGCTTGAGAGAGGGATGTCCAGCTAAAACACATCCTTTGGGTTCCTACGGGGCTTTTTTTCAGAAATAATAACCCACCCACCCACCCCCGCCTTCTTATCCAGAGCCTGGGATATATGCTGAAGAAAAGGAAAGCCCTGGGGCCATTTCAAACACAGGGAGGAGGCAGGGGTGTGAGGTCAAAGGTGGACACTTCTAGCTGCCATGAGGGAGAAATGCCTGGGGGAGTGCTGAGAGGATCGGCAGAGAGTAAAAGGAGCCCTGGAGTGAGGTTGGCTGTGGGCTGCACTTCAGAGCTCATCAAAAGAAAAGGGTTGGATGAGTGAATGGCTTTCAAACTGTCATCCCTCAAAACCTTCCTCCAGCTTGCAACATGGAGCTCATTTGTTATTTTCCCCCCATCTGCTATATTATTTTACATTGACTAGATCTCTCCAGTCCTTTTCTTGTTATCTCCTGTTCTTTCTGTCTCTCTTTTGGTTTCTCCTTTTTCTTTCTCATTGCTCTTTTCAAATGGAGGTTGTGAGCAATACTAGTGCAATTCATCTATGGTCAGAGCACAGCTCACCAGTCTAATGCCAAAGTCTTAGCGGGCTGCTGGTTATCTGTGTTTGTGATTATTGTAAGCCTCACCAATTATGCAGAGTGAAAGGATAAATGAGGGACAGAATTATGGATTCTGCCACTTTAAACTGCAGGCTTGGGAGGCTTGGTGCAAAAAGTTTTGTTTATTGGTAGATCACTTTGACTGAAGAAGGTGTCAGGCTCCAGTCTCTGGCTTTATCAGTGAAAAAGATCTTACGATGTCACCAGTGGAAGCCATTTCATGTGTCCATCTCAGGATAGGGGATGTGGTGTTTCAAGTGTATTTACAGAGCAGGGGATGGGAAAAGAAGACCACAAAGTTCCAAAGCTTGAGTTGCAAAATTACCATTTTCTTTACCCTGAAATGCTCAAAATCTATTTCTATCCTTAAAAAAAGAAACTGGACCACTCCAGTTTGTTTGCAGGGGCAGGGTAGGTCTTGGGCTTGGCCCTCAAGTGATGGCACTGGCAGATGTCAAAGTCTGATCCAAAACTGGATGTGCCGCAGGAATGGGCCAGGCATCAGGTTCCCAGCCTCCAGGCAGGACCTGGCATTCTCCCAGAATTGCAGCTGAGTTCCAAATAGCAGAAAACAGTTCATCTGGGAGAAATGGCAGCTCTGGGCGGCAGACTCTGTGATATCATATGCCCACTGGACTCCTTCCCATCCTAAACTCCATCTTGTCCAGGCAGCACCCCCAGATCTCCAGAAATTTCCCAAACCAGAGCTGGCAGCCCTAGGCACAAGCAGGACTGGTGCCGTCACGTGGACAGTGTCATCTCCAAAGCTGCCTTGGAGGTGTGGTGAAATTCTCAGAGGCATCTGAGGTTAGGCCTGGCCTGCCCCAGGGTCTTTGCTTTCCACAGTAGATGGCAAGGCAGCCAGATCCAGCATGTTGTGCTAAAGGCCATTGCTGGCTGGGGAGGCCAGTGGGAAGATGGGTCTATTTTTACTTGGAGTTTCTCCTTGTGTCTTATCATAAGCGGTTGTGTGACCTACTGCTAGAAGGGGCTGCTCCATGCCCGGGGCTTGGTTTTATCATTTTCCACTTTTCAAATAGCAACAGATCTGGCCTTGGGGGAGGAAGGGTGACCCTGGACCTTGGCAGGGACTCCCCAGACCAGCCTCTCCATGGTTAGCCTTGGGCACGACAATCTCTTTCTGAAGTCATTCAGCTCCCAGCTGCAAAATAGAAACTCCTGGCTCTGTTAGCAGTCCTGAACTGAGTCAGGCTAAAAAAGACAGTGAGCTTTGCCTTTTGAGCATAGTATGGCTCTTCTTTCTCCAACTCCCAAATGGAGACGTTGCCCTCCCGGTGTTTCTGATGCTTTTTGGCAGGGAAAGACTGACGTCTGTTGCTCTCTTGGCTGATAGAAGTATGTGTGTGGGGGGGAGAATGGCTGTGCCATTTACTTACGAGAGAAACCTTCCCCTCTTTGGAAGGGTGGACACTATGTCCTCCTCAGGCTCTGCCTCCAAATCCCCAGGAGTTTTCTAAGGTGGAGCTGGCAACCATATGTGTTCAGCAAGATCTTCTGCAGTTCATCCCAGGAGAAACTGCGATGACCAGAGTGGGCATGCTTTAAAGATATATACACAAGTGACTCTTAGGATCAGACTCCAGGAAGCCTTTCTGTCTGGCTGCTGGCTAGAGGGCTAGGAAACACAGCCAATGCCCCCCTGAGCTGTTTCACTTTGCCCAGACTGAAAGCTACCTTTGCTCCCCTTTTTTGTCCCATGAGCTTGGCAGTAGGCCCATCGCTGACCAAAGCAGTGCCCCCCCCACCCCCGCTCCAGCTAGAAATGGAAGATGCCTTCTGTGAGAAGTACATGGAGGAAACAGTGCATCTGTGCTGCATGGGGCACTTCTAGGCTTTCACCCTCCCGGTGGGGACTAGAGATGTTCCAGAATTAGAATCGAGTGCCATGCAACAGAGATCAGTTCTCCTGAAGAAAAAGGCTGCTTTGGAGGATGGACTCTGGCATTATACCCCATTGAAGACCCTTCTCCACCCCCTCCCCCAAGGCTCCATCCCCCAAATCTCCATCCCAGAATTGGTAACCCTAGACCCTGGTGGGGCCAACTGAGGTTAAAGTCATTTGATAGATCTGAATGGTTCCATTGCACACAATAGGTGGGTGTGCTTATTGGGAGATGCTCGAGGGCATTTCTGCTGAGGGCCGTAGATGGGCCATGTGTGTCACCCGCTGGGCTTAAAATGGCCAGGGAGGCAGCACTGGCAAGGGAGAAGCAAACTCAAGGTCTTCTTTATAAATGCTTGCCTACCCCCTACATGCATTAGTGTCACAAAATAAAGTAGAGAGCCAGTTTGGTGTAGCAGTTAAGAATGGACTTTAATCTGGAGAACTGGATTTGATTCCCCACTCCTCCACATGCAGCTGCTGGGTGAACTCACAGTTATCTCAGACCTGTTATCTCAAGAGCAGTTCTCTCAGCTCCATCTACCTCACAGGGTTTCTGTTGTGGGAGGGGAAGGGAAGAAGATTGTAAGCCACTCTGAGACTTTGGATGAAGGGCAAGTTATAAATCCAATCTCCTCCTCTTCCTCCTCCTCTTCTGATGGGATTGGGATCTCGGTGTTTGTCTTGGGACAAGAACTTCCACCTCTGTTTTGGGAGTTGATCCTGAGGAGGGTGAGTGTTGGGGTGGGAGGAGCGGGATCTCAGTGGAGTATTATGTCATAGAGTCCACCTTCCAGAGCAGCCATTTTCTCCAGGTTAACTGATCTCTGTAATTTGGAGATGTGTTGTAGTCTCAAGAGATCTCCAACCACCACCTGGAGATTGGTAACCCCACATATAAGGGGGAAATGCGTTTGGCATTGCTTCTCTTGTTACTGGAGTGCTTCAAGGATTGAATTCTTGAGCTCAGTTGCTGAAACACTGGAAGATATAGAGGCACTCTGTTGTTCTGTAGTTGGTTACCTGATACTGAGTGTTGTCTCTGGAGATTGTGTTTTTAAGAGCAGTTGATACAAATACAGACTGAAAATATTATTCTCCATCTCAAAGGGTAGAATAAATAGTTTCAGATTCCTTAAGACTGATCTTACCCTAGTGGGGAAGGCTAAGGTATGTCCATAAGTTCCTCAGTGAGGCATCTGGGTGGAACAAAAACTATTTTAAATAGGAAAATATGAAAGACCAGAGTTATATATAGCTCCTTTCATTTTGCCTTCTTAAATTTGGAGGGTTTTTAAAATGCAAAAGCGCAACCCCTCCCCTGCCTCAGTCTGATATGGTGCAGTGTGTTCTGACTCTCCCGCATGTGTGAACCGAGCCTTAGACAAGGCCCAGGTAGCTCCCATTGGACTGAAAGGGAAATCTGTTTTTTACCGTGTTTTCTGTTGCTGTCACAAAATGTGGTGATTGGGCAAAGCCTTGCAGATGTTCACCTTCACAAGACAATCAGAGACCTCAAAATGTGTCAGAGTTTGGACATAAGTTCACACAGCCCCTCTTGACAATGATAATAATAGACAAGCTTCGAGACCAGCGGGGTAATGGCTGAACAGTTTTAGGTTCATAAACCAGAATCCCTCCTAGGCCAGTCATTGCCATTCCCCCGCACCCCATTTTCCTAAGTAAGGGATTTTTTAAAAAGCCATTGGTTGAAATTTTCAGCCAAAGGGAGGGGGAATGTCTCCCTTCAGAGAGCCAGTTAAGTGTAGTGGTTAAGTGCACGGACTCTTATCTGGGAGAACCGGGTTTGATTCCCCACTCCTCCACTTGCACCTGCTGGAATGGCCTTGGGTTCACAGGAGTTGTCCTTGAAAGGGCAGCTGCTGTTAAAGGCTCTCTCAGCCCCACCTACCTCACTGGGTGTCTGTTGGGGGGTGGGGAGGTAGAGGAGATTGTGACTGCTCTGAGACTCTGACTTTCAGAGTATAGGGTGGGATATAAATCCAATTTCTTCTTCTTCTTCATGTTTCTGAAAGGCTAAGCTGGTTATGTGGGCCCCCACAGAGGCGTAGAATCAGGTATGGTGCATCAAAGGGAGCACGTGAGGACGTTTCATCCTATCCTGGCCTTCCCAGTCATATGGGTGGTTCTGTTTTGTAGTGATGGACCATCTTTTCTCTGTGGAGAAAATCTTTTGTCGTATGGGTGTGGTGATTCCAAGCCAGATGGAAACTCCACCTCATAAAAGGACAAGTATATTTTTGTAAGGGTTTTTTTCTCCCTGTCTCTTCTTTTGCATTGATGTATTGACATTGGTTTTGTTGCTGATTTTTTAAAAAACAAAAACAACCACACTGTTAATTTCTGATTCTGAAGCATTTTGGTTTACATTTTTAAGCTTTTTGGTTTTGTACATTTGTAAATATTTATATGTTGAATGCCTGGATGTACATTTTTAAGCTTTAAAAGCTGCAAGCCAAGCCATGTGGTAATGTTACCCAGACGTGTCAGGGATATTTTTTTATTGGGGATTGTTGGGCGGTTGAGGGGGGGAGGCTTTATCTTTATCCCAGTCAAAGGGGAGTGGGGAGGAAAGGGCCTCAGATCAACTAGGTTTTCTTTCCTTATTTTAAAATTTAATTTACTGAGCTATATATACTTGGGTTATTTTTCCCCCCATTTACTTATCCCCAGGGCTGTGTGTACTCCACACTGAAAAGAAATTAAAAAAAAAAACCCTGCACCAATCAAAGCTGACTTCTGTGTCATGTGTTGAGTATGCGAAGGAAACTTTTTGCATGCCTTTGATCTTCTGCATGGTTGTCTTCTTGCTAAGAAGGAGGTATGAAGCCTATCTTTACAGCCTTGTGCACTGGACTAGAAACTTGCCTTAAAAAAAAAAAGATTCTCAGGAAACAGAATTCAATAGCTGATATCAATTTCTGTTGTATGAGATTGTAGAATATGCTGGGCTGGGCATGAAGAAGGAGGGTTTGTGTCTTTCTGATAAGTTTCACATTTCTATGTCTCCCCCTTTATTTTATTAGCTTTGTATTTACTAATTAAAATACTGCAGCATTTTTTTTAAAAAGTCACATATCAGAAACCAAAATTTTCCAACATTGGATACCCAACGAGGCAAGACTAAGTGACTCTAGAGACTTACCTAAAAGAAAGGTGTCCACCACCAGTATGAAGAGAACAAGGGAGAGTGTTCATCAAGCTTCACAGGTAAGGGCAGTCCACAGTCTTGGTATCACAACCAAAAAGGCCATCATATTCCATTATTGAATTCATGTATACCCTCCCAGTAACTTACAGCATTCTCCTCTCCTCCATTTTATCCTCACAACAACCATAATAGGTCACCCACCAAACTTCTAATGGTAGTGATCACCAAGCACAGCCTTGCTATAACTTGGCATCGGCGCAGAATTATAAAGTGTACCAATCCAATCCTTTCCAGTTTTTCCAGAGAATCACACTCAAAAGATGGATGACGGGACTGATACCAAGCCTATCTCTGCCCCAATTCCTTTTTTCCCCCTCTCCTTTTCCTATAATTTTCCATATATAAATATAGAGTAGGCTGGCTTTCCTCTTGATGGCATCCAAAGAAGCGAACTCTGCCTCATGAATGCTCATGCTGAAATAACTGCTGTCAATCTTCAAGGTTCTCTTATGTTGGGAGAAGTCAGTGCTTTCACTTGCATCTCCTCTGACATTATCAGTCCTAAAGACCTCAGACTAGTGTTCTAAGTCATGGATCTGCCATCCCAGGATCAGCCAGTTTGTGTGCTCCACTTTTTTTGACTCCCCCAATCCTAGCAGAGACCTAAAGAAGCAGCCATTCTGTTCATGTTTGCATCTGAACAACTCCGGGGCCTAAACGATGCTGACAAAAATGATGTAGGGAAAAGTCACCAGCAAAGGAATTATGATGTAACACAGGCAAAGTCCAGGGCCGCAATCACATCCTGCTTTCTTTAGGCATACCAGCTGAACACTGATGCCAACCTTGCTTCCATCCCAATCCAGAAAATTGAAGGACTGCTGGGCAAGTCTGCCAACTGGGTGATGGTCTGAGGCGCTAGGCAAATGTATTTTAGCCCTCTTCCCCATACCTAGCCCTATGCAAATGTTCTGAAGCTCTCCTAGTTGCAGTAGAGACCAACCATTTGCAGGGGCCCAAATCTCCTTTTGCAGATGATTAAGAAAGCTACATGCATCCTGTCTTTATCTTGCATGGGATCAACCATACTCTTCTATAGAAGCTCTGCCAGAACTGACCCACAGATTCTCAGAATACTTCATTCTTTACTTCATTTAAATGTCACCTTTCCCCCCCAAAGTGGGTCCCATTGTTCTCCTCCATGTTATCCTCACAACAACCCTGTGAGGTAGATTAGGCTGAGAGTATGCGTGGCCCAGAATCACCTGGCAAGCTTCCATGGCAGAGCAAGAAGCTGAACCTGCCTCCTAGTCCTACACCCCACTGGCTCTCAAAAACAAAAGCCAACCTTTTTTCTCTCCCCAGTATCCACCCTAAGATTTTGGTGATGCCCAAGACACAACAGCAACAAAAGACCCCTGGGTGCTGGATCACAACACAAATACAACTGTTCCAGCATCGAGGTTCCCAGAGGGGCCAAGTAGATAAGCCAGAAAGCCTACAAAATCAGGACACAGAAGCCATTCTCCCTCCTATGGCGCCTGAGCAGCTGGCATGTGGACGTATGCTGCCTCTGAACATGGAAGTTCCATTCACCCATCATTAAGGAAATAAGAGATTGGATTTATATCCCACCCTTCGCTTCTCAAAGGAGTCTCAGAGCGGCATACAATCTCCTTTCCCTTCCCCTCCCCTCCCCACAACAGACATCCGGTGAGGTAGGTGGAGCTGAGAATCTAACAGAAACTGCTCTTGAGAGCAGCTCTGTGAGAACTTGTGACTGACTCAAGGTCACATCAGCAAGTGCATGTAGAGAAGTGGAGAGTCAAACCCGGTTCTCCCAGATAAGAGTCTGTGTGTTTAACCACTACACCAAACCGGCTTGCCTCCAGAGAGCCATTGATGGCTCCATGAATTCAAATTCTCCATGAATTCAAACAACTCAGTCAGCAACACCAGGGTCCTATTATTGCATTATATGATTACACAGATGAGGGGATGAATCCAATCAGCTTTTCCATCCTATTTGACCCAAAAGGCCATTCTGGGAATCATGGGATTCTGTATATGGGATGAGAAGAAGATGGGATTGAGTGAAAAAGCTGGCTGGATCCAAGCCAAGGAATTGAGAAGCGAGGAAATCCCCGAGACAGCTGCAACGACATATTTATTAACAAGCATTTCAGAACTGCTGCTGCTGTTCCAAGTCTGTCAGTCAGTTCTCTAGTAATCCCCCCTCCCCCAGCTCTGTTTCAGCAATGAAATCTGAGCATGTGGCACCCAATATACAGTTGGGCAGTGCTTGCCATTCTGGGGCCTGGGCATGCCAACTCAGAATGTGCCAGTAACACAAGGGGGTTCCTCCAGGGTGTGTCCCATCAAAACAACAGACCTGAAAAAACAGTTTATGCTTTTTTTATTTCTTAGGCAGACTCGTCTAAAATCTCTCTAGGTGAGTGGAGTCAAGCAATAAGGCTGTGGAATACCAGTGTTCTGCAGTGGTTAGAATGCTGGACTAGATTCAAATCCTGCTTCAGACATGAAGGTCACTGGATGAGGTTGAAACAGTCACTTTCAGCCTAACCAACCTCACAGGGGTTATGAGGCTAAAGTGAAGATGCTGTGATCAGTATATGCCATGAGAGAGAGGGGAGGGGCAGGCAACGGCCAGCAGGAAAAACTAGGACAGGATTCCCTTCTGGGAGAATTTTGTCAAATGTGATTTTTCTCCTCAGAGTGTTGCAGTGAGGAATGATGCTGAACCCAAAGTCCCTTTCTGTCCCAGTCCCTCTCAGGACTAGAAGTTGGCAACCTTGTGAGTTGGTGCTCATTGTACTTATACCACTCCTATTAAGAAATCAACCTCTATTACACATACTGAGTGACTCTCACAGCCCCCATTGCCCCATTGGCTGGTTTGGAGAAGGCATTTATCTCTTTAAATAACTTCTCCATGCGAAGCCAGGCAGCCGCTCGGAGAATACATTTCAAGTTAAAGTTGCTTTCTTTCTACCTCTCTCCCCAATCTATTTTCCTTCCTTCCTTCCCTCCCTCCCGCATCTGATGTTCATGTCTTGTGGCTCTCAAACATCTTATGTTTATTCTATGTGGCTCTTGCATTAAGCAATTCTGGCCACCCCTGCTCTGTTATAAAATAAACATTAAACAGAATGTTACAGTTGTCAGAGATCAACTGGAGCACAAGGGGGCCCCATAGGTCAGCAGTACGGAAAACAGCATTGTGCCGTCTTTAAGGCTAACATTAAGGCATGGGCAGCCCATGCGGCAGAACAAGGGCTTTGCATCTTGAGGAGACAGGCTGTTGCACCACTTTAAAGTACTGAATATATATTTTTAAAAGGTTTCCCCTTGTTTTGTTTGGTTTTTAAAGCATGCTTTCATGCACGTGAAAATGATCATTTTATAGAGAAAGGCCCAAAGAAATGTGCTTTATTGAACTCATAGAACAAAGTGGGAGTCCAGGGGCACCTTTGAGACCACCAAACTTTTATTCAAAGTGTGAGCTGCCATGTGCATGCACACTTCCTCAGACAAAGTGAAAAGAAACTTACTAGTCCATACATACAAGGCAAAGGTTGAACAGCAAATTAGCATACAATATAATGAAACGTTTTAGCAGATTAAAACAGAAATAACAAGCTAAGTTTATAAGGTCATCATTGTTTAGATTCAATTCTAGGGGAAACAGTGAGTCAAATAAACATGTCAGCATTGGCTATAAATGTGTAAATATATATATTCTTCTTAACTACGGAGTGTTATTAAGCAATGATGACTTTATAAACTTATTCCTGTTTGCATCTGTTAAAACATTCCTATCTGCAGTCTGAAGTGGTACAGTCTATGCTATTTCCAGGTCAGGACTGTTGCCTCAGCTTGTTGCATGTGCAGACACAGCGAGAGAGTTTCTCATACAAGCCTTAATTCATGATTAGAGCTGCCTGTCTATAATATCCCAGGTTAGGATCTGAAGCGAGGCAGCCCGTGAACAGCCCCAAGAGATGCAGCACTTTCGTGAGCAGAAGCAGGGAAAGGCCCGACGGGGGGCTCTAGGACAGGGAAAGGGCAGGCCAGGGCAAAGATGAGGGTTGCCAGGGTAGGGTGGGAAATACCTTGAAATTTGGGGGGTGGAGCCTGAAGAGGGTGGGGTTTGGAGAGGGGAGAGGAGGGGCTTCAGTGGGTTATAAAGCCATAGAATCCATCTTCCAAAGGGGCCATTTTTGGCAGGTAAACTGATCTTAGTCATCTGGAGATCAATTGTAATCGTGAGAGATCTCCAGGTGCTACTTGGAGGCTGGCAACATAGAGCTGGCCAATATTAGCTTCCTTGGGAGCAAAGTCTGCCTTGGGAATAGTGACCTCCAAGAGTATAAAGGTCTACTCAGGGGTGAGCACAGAATCCCAGGGATATGGGGGTATGAGGAATGGGGAATCCTTACTCTTCCCTGTATTTCAGTGGTGGTGTTACCCTAAGCAGAGTTGAAATCAATGGGCTTAGAAGAGCATAACTGTTTAGGATTGCACTGTGATGGATCTGGGGCATGTTGTTCTCATTTGGCCTATTTCATAGGACTGTTGGAAGGGTGAGCTAGAAGAGGGGAGAACTGGAGCACCTGGGAGGAAATGTGGGAAGTAAAAAGATGAACAGTGCAGTCCTCTCTCTGTGTGTAAAGTGCTGTCAGCTCACCATCGACTTATGGTGACCCCAGCCAGGGGCTTTCAAGGCAAGTAAGAATCAGAGGTGGTTGGCCATTGCCTTCCTCTGCAGAATCTTCCCTGGTGGTCTCCTTTCCAAGAACAAACCCTGCTTAACTTCTGAGCTCTGGTGAGATGGGGGGGATGTCATGTTGCCTTTCCTCCCAGTGCAATCCTAAGGAGAGTTATATCCTTCTCCATCCCTTTAAGTCAATGACTTTAAAAAGCTATAACTGTCCTTAGGCTTGTGCCGGGAATCACTGAAGCACTAACAGAGAACAAGTAATGCAACTGAGCATACTAAAAAAATAAGCCCACAACAACAAATGCATCAGAGCAATTACAAGCCAAACGAAAGAGTGACATTACAAATCGGGATTGTGATACACGACTAAAACCTCATAGGCTGGATGTCCATTCAAATATCTCTGGGAAGAAATTCCCTAAATGGGGTGCCACCACTGCAAAGACCCTTGTGCCAAATCAGCACCCTCTTGACCTCTTCCTGCACGCCCACTTCCATGCACTTAGCTATTCTATTGACCACTTCCATTGAAACCAATGGGATTTTCTTCTGACCAGATACGTTTAAGATCCAGCTGTCAATGCTGTGGTCCTTAAAAGCTGCAAGGTATGTATCCACTACAGTTTATGGGAATGTTATCATAGGACAGGGATAGAGAAATAAAAATGCATGGGGGTTTGGATAGCGACTGCAGCTGATCGCCCCCAGGAGATGCTCTTGGACCTTGTGGCTCTGGCAGCCAAGTCCCATCTGCTCTTCCAAGGCTGTCTTCAATGCCAGGGCCTTAACCTCTTACATTCTGTACCCCATTGGGAGCTCTTTGAGAAGGAAAGAATCCAGCAGCTGATGACCTCTCAAGGCTACAGGGTGAGCACAAAGCAGCTGAAGCCAGTGATTCTTACTGGGCCTCTGGATTTCGGGCCTGTAACCTTTGCTTGCAAGTTGATGCTGTCTTCTCCATGAACAAGTTTTGGAAAACATGCAAGTAGAAAGGGGCAGTGCAACAGGCGGTGCAACAGGCAGGGCTTTTTTTGTAGCAGGAACTCCTTTGCATATTACGTCACACACCCCTGATGGTGGCAAGGGGGGGCACCCCTCCCCCCCAAAAGAAGCTCTTTAACAAGCAATTGTTCTTAAACTGTGTTCTCTTTATCCTTTTTGCGCAGAAAGTGAGGTGTTTTCCAAATGTTCTTAAACCGTGTTCTCTTTATCCTTTTTGCACAGAAATTTTCTTTGCCTGGCTAGCACAGGCATTAGAGCTGTTCTTGCCTTCTCTGTATTAATAAAGAGCCTTTCACCTGATCTGTGGGAGTGAAACGTGCACCTTTGAAGTGGAGCTACAAGCAAGTGACCTACAGCCAGGAATCATACAACGGCCCCGTGGAACTTTGGTCTGGTTAAAGGCACAGAAGCCCTGCAAATGGTGCTTTGTGGATTTTGCTTTTCCCCGGAATCAAATGAGGTGGAATTTTCTGGAGACCTTCACAATGAATCACAAAACTGACAAAAGTCATATAAACCAGAATGTGTAAACAGGAGCTCAGATTTAACTACTGTAACATTTATGACAGTAGCCATGGTCTACCTGAATTTGAGAACATAACTCAGCACCTATCCATTTCTCCTGTCTTGAGATTCCCCAATCAAAACCTGCTGTCCCTTTGACACTTTCTTAACTAGAGGATTTCACGCTAGAGTTAAGTCAAGCAATAGCACCACGGTAAAAGATGATGCATTTCAATATACTTGTGTGCTGTTCTGTTAGCTGTAATGCACTTTGGGATGTTTCACCTAAGAATTAGATATATATGCAAGCCAGAAATATATGCCACTGTATTGTTCCCCCCCCCTCATATATAGGTTAAGAAACAAGTGTGTATAGTACATATTATGGCATATGTGTAGCTGTATGATACAAATGTGATTCTCTGTAGCAAACATAACTTTTATGAAGTAGCATTAATACCGTATGGTATTGTAAATGGAGAGCTGAACCACTCTTGTGAAGTGATTCAAATGCTGGCCTAAGACCTGAAGGATCCAGGTTCAAATCCCTACTCTGCTATAAAATTTTCAGTACATGACTTAGCCAGTCACTCATTCTCAGCCTAACCTACCTCACAAAGTTGTTGTAATGGCAATTACCTTGCATGCTGCCTTTGCTTCCTTGGAGGAAGGACAGGATTTAAAAAGGGTAGGTAGGCAGATAGGTATTGCTGGTTCCTGTGCGGTCTTGTCTTGATGCCTGTTGCACTGCCATTGTAGCACAGAGAAGAATTAAATCAATTCAGCTGATGTGAGAATTCTGATAAGGAGATACATAAAATATCCCCCCAGAGTTTGCCACAGTAGCTGACAGGACATTCCGGAAGGCTCCAAGAGGACATATGGAGGCCAAAGACTCCCTCTGTTGCTGACCCCCTGACACTGGCATTCAGGTACACTGCCTCTGAAGGTGGAAGTCCATCTAGGCATTATGGTTAGTGCTCATAGATGGACCTATCCTCCACAAATGTATCTAACCTACCTACCTCACAGGGTGTTTGTTGTGAGGGAGGAAGATAAAGGAGATTATGAGCCGCTCTGAGACACTGCGATTCAGAGTGAAGGGTGAGATATAAGTCCAATATCATCATCATCTTCTTCTTCCAGCTATACTAGGGTCCTGTGACAGTGAGTTCCACAAATACTTTGTGTCAAGAAGTGCTTTCTCAGTTGTGGAATTCCTGCCAGTGATCCTCTGCACTGGCTGCCACTGGAACCAGGAAGGCTGTGTGAGAATCTACTCCAGCAAAAGGCCTGGCCAGGCTCTCTTTTGGCCCGGCTGTGCTCATGTGTGGCTGAAGCATGGGCTTAAAAGCTGCTCCAGCAGGGCCCGTTCTTCAGGCTGTCCTCACTCCCCTTGCTTCCCACCTGGCTGTGTGCGCTAGCCCCCAGGGAGGAAGGATGAAAGGTGACCACATTCTCCTCAGAGGTCTTCTGGGTGGAGGCTGGGGTGGGATGCCTCTGGCTCTGGAAGCAGATGGCATAAATGAAAGCTGACAAGTGCAGCAGGCAGACACAGCAGAAGATGCTCACAGCAATGATAGTGGGGGGCTCCCACATTGGCGTCTCCACGGCAGGGGGCAAAGAAGACCGGGTTACATTGCCAGGTTCTTGACGGCTGCTCCAGGTCATGTTGGGCCACTGACTGGATCTTAGGCGAGCCTTCAGATGCTCCTGGGATGGACGTCTTTTCTTCCAGGTGTCAAAGCCCTCTGTGCATCTGAGAAAGAAGCAAAGTGTGTGAAAGTGTAACATTACAAAGTGTCAGCTGCTGCCTGACATATAAACAAAGCTTTAAAGTTGCTGTCTTTTTTAATTACAGATTGTTCGTGCCTTTAACATCAAGCCGAAGTTTAGCAGGTTCAAACCTTTGCTGCAGGGCCGGGAGGATTATTTATTTGGTTCATTTATATCCCACTTTTTTCCCCAATGGGAGGACCAAAGCAGCTTACAGCATCGTTCTCCTGTCTTCCATTTTATCCACACCATAACAACCCTATGATGTAGGCTAGGTGTTGAGCCAAGAATGACTGGCCCAATGACATCCAGCAAGCCTCTTGGCAGAGTGGCAATTCGAACCCTGGTCTCTCCAGTCCTAGGGTTGCCAGCTGCCTGGGGGGGGGGGGGGGATGTCCTGTCTCTTTAACAGAGGGCTTATTTAGTGGTTGATGTTGCTTACCTCCATGCTACAAAAAGCTTCTACTGCACATTTCCTCCCACGAAGCCGCTATTAAAGGGACAGGACACATTTCCTCCAGGCAGTTGGCAATAGGCTTCCCAATCCCCAGGTCCCAGCGGGGGATCCCCCGATTTTACAGGCTTCCCCCCTCCCACAGCCAGCTGGCCAGCGGGGGAAGCCCCACCCCCACAGCCATTATGCACCTCCGCAAAAGATTCCCATAGGGAATGATGGGGAATTGATCTGTGGGTATTGGGGGCTCTGGGGGGACTGTTTTTTGAGGTAGAGGTGCCAAATTTTCAGTATAGCATCTAGTGCCTCTCCCCAAAATACCTTCCAAGTCTCAAAAGGATTGGACCAGGGGGTCCAATTCTATGAGCCCCAAAAGAGGGTGCCCCTATCCTTCATTATTTCCTATGGAAGGAAGGCATTGAAAAGGTGTGTCGTCCATTTAAATGTGATGGCCAGAACTCCCTTGGAGTTCAATTATGCTTGTCACACCCTTGCTCTTGGCTCCGCCCCAATGTCTCCTGGCTCCACCCCCAAAGTCTCCTGGCTCCACCCCCAAAGTCCCCAGATATTTCTTGAATTGGACTTGGCAACCCTAGTTGGCAACCTTAGATTCTGGTCTGAGGCTCTTGCGACTGCATCACACTGCCTCTAGTGGAGATGCAGTGATGGGGAATGTTTCTTGCTCCAAAGAGGAAATCTTCCAGGAGAGGCAATCACTTTGGCAGATATTTAGTGTTCCTCCTTAGCAGTGTCCTCATCTGTTTATTTGTGTCTCCCCCCCAAAGATAACAACCGTGCATGAGTGCATGTGCGTCTGTATTCCTGTGGGGGAGTCACTCCCGATGAGAATAACTTTTCTGGACTTCTGCCCGGAGGGTGTTCTTCTCTGCTTTGGTCTAAAAGCCCTGGCTGGAGCTGATGCATCATCAGCTGATCTCAGAGTGAGAATCTTGAGCCTTCGGCGAAGCAAACTGGGTTGCCAGAAAAGCTCATAGGGTCTTTGGGTCAGTCTTTCTCATCTTGCAGTGTTGTTGTGAGGGTATTAGGGGGATAGGAGGAGAATAGATTCCACTGTCTTGTGCTCCTTGGAGAAAGACTGATGGACAGATATAAACCAAGGGTGGGGCACCAAGGCCTGGGATTCTGTGCAAAAGATGGCAGATATCTCTGGAATAGTTAGTAATGGCTGAGTTAACTTTCTCCTGGGTTCCTTGGTATCTGGCCTGAACCTATGAAGACATGACTTCATTCACCCACAGAATGGTATTGTGGCTAGAATGGTGAGAACTTAAGTTCGAGTCCCTGCTCAGCTTTGATGTTTACTTGGTAACTGTAACTAACCTTCCTGCAAACTAACTACCTCAAAGTTGTAAAGATAGAATGAAGGAAAAGACAAAGTGGCTTTGCCATTCTGAGCTCCTTGGAGGAATGGCAAAATAGACAAATCATAAATTAACCTCTCCAAATCTTGCTTGCTTCCAAACAATTTGGATCAAACTACAATAAGAAATAACTCAATCTATTTTTCCTTACAAATGGGTTCAACAGTACATGCCCTATTAAGGATTCAATATACCAAAAGATCTGAAGGACATTAAAGAATATAATCACAACAAAATCATCAAAGACATCAAAATTCAACTTCAAGGGTGTCATAAGCCAAATATTTCATGGATCAACAGATTCCACCTGATCAAATCCTTTGTCCTCCCTAAATTTGTTTTCCTATTCAGAGCACGTCCAATTGAGATCAATCCTAACTGTCTACATTCCTGGCAGAAATTACTTCTAAATTTTTTCCTGGTTCTATAAAAGACACAGAATGCATAATTATATTCTATGCAGGAAATCCTATTCAGGCATAGGCTTCCCAACCCCCCCCCCTCCGCCCTGGCGGGGCACCCCCGAATTTGCAGCCTCCTCCCCGCTCTCCAAATATCTGGAAGAGGGGGGAGAACATGCGTGTAGGCATATAGTTGTAGAGCTCCTGCAGGTTTAGAAACCTGCAAACTGATCCGTTTTCCTGCACAGGAAACAGGAAGGGCTTCATTGGAAAGGGTCAGTAATAGTTTCCATGGAGAACGGCCCCTCCCTTTCTTTTGCTTTCATTTTCACAGCAAGTAGAGTTCTGCAGGAAGAAGATCTAGTAAGTATTTGTGTGTGTGAAAGAGGGAGGGGGCAGGGGATTCCCTGGTTTGGAGGCCCTCCCCCCCTTTAGAAAGCGTGGAAGGAGGAAAATGTCTACTGGGCACTCTATTATTCCCTATGGAGAACGATTCCCATAGGGAATAATAGGGAATTGATCCGTGGGTATTGGGGGCTCTGGGGGGGGGGCTATTTTTTCAGGTAGAGGCACCACATTTTTAGTATAACATTTAGTGCCTCTCCCCAAAATACTCCCCAAGTTTCAAAACGATTGGACTAGAGGGTCCAATTCTAGGAGCCCCAAAAGATGGTGCCCCTATCCTTAATTATTTTCTATGGAAGAAAGGCATTTAAAAAGGTGTGCTGTCCCTTTAAATGTGATAGCCAGAACTCCCTTGGAGTTCAATTATGCTTGTCAAACCCTTGTTCCTGGCTCCACCCCCAATGTCTCCTGGCTCCACCCCCAATGTCTCCTGGCTCCGCCCCCAAAGTCCCCAGATTTTTCTTTAATTGGACTTGGCAACCCTATTCAGGCAGCCTCAGTTTTCCAAACCTGGCTGCATATTACTCAGCAGTACACTTTACCAATATGGTTAAAATACTAAACCCACATTCTCACACAGACAGGACACTTCAATATCCAAGAAATAATATGGCAGAAAGCATCAGAACGCCCTAAATCGTCCTACTCCAACCCATTCTTAGCAACTATGCTATCAGTAGATCCAAGTGGGCAGCCGTGTTGGTCTGAAGCAGAAGAGCAAAGCAGGAGTCAAGTTCACCTTAAGACCAACAAAGTTTTATTCAGAATGTAAGCTTTCGCATGCTCCAAGCACACTTTATCAGACAAGGAATCAGGTACAGTGTGCAGGGCCATATATAACTGGTAGGCAGTGGTTTAGAATGCAAAATGGTACAAATTTAAGATCCAATGACAGAATAGTAAAATTAACAAATTGAGCAAACCTTTGATCTGGGTAGCTTGGAGCACACGAAAGCTTCTGTTCTGAATAAAACTTTGTTGGTTTTAACTATGCTATCAGTTTGGGATCATAACAGATCCAAATTACTTCCATCCATCTCTAGACTTCAGACTTTTATTAATCAGTCATGGTATCCTCTGGCCTTCAAGAATAACCAACTTAAGCTGTAGAAAACAAAAGGAGTAAGTACTTTATATGACCATCTATCCAACAATTTATTATTATCAAAATCTTAATTTGAAAACAAATTAGGAGCTACAATCCCATGGTGGTAAAACCTTTAAATAAATCACGTGTGCCCAAATTAAACTTGCAATTATTGCTAAGCTGTCTATGACAAACCTGGAACTAATTATTAAACATGCTCAATTATCCACCTGATCTCATTAACATATTCAGCTCTAAACTCCTGGGATAAATCAATGATATATACCAATCTTCTTGGAATAAATACTGTGAGCATGAAATCACCATGGATCAATGGGAAGAAGTTTGATCTTCACCACCATTCAAATCTAATGTGGCTTAGATAAAAATACAGTCATTTAAACCACTCTCTTTTTGGTACTTAACTCCAAAAAAATTAGCACATGTGATACGCTTGGTGAAACCTCTTTGTTGGAAAAAAAGTATGGCTCCCAGAGTGGTTATCCAGTTTGGTGTAGTGGTTAAGTGTGCAGACTCTTATCTGGCAGTACCAGATATGATTCCCCACTCCTCCTCCTGCAGCTGCAGCTGCTGGAATGGCTTTGGTCAATCATAGCTCTTGCAGAGGTTGTCCTTGAAAGGGCAGCTTCTGGGAGAGCTCTCTCAGCCCCACCTACCTCACAGGGTGTCTGTGGTAGCCGGGGAGGAAGGTAAAGGAGATTGTGAACTGTACCTCATACAAAAAAGAAACTGTTTCCTTTCTTTTATCAGCTGCTTGTTCTACTGTAGCCATAAGATAGAAATCTGCTAACTCTCCTGATCTAAATCTTTGGCACAAGAAACGATGAAGCACTTATATAATGGCTGAACTCTTGGACAATATTAACCAACCTGAACGGCCTCCCTCTTCCTCCAACTTCTATGCTGTCTGGTTTCCTACTTTAGAATATCTCATTTCACAAGAAGCCATTCCAAATATAATTAATGTTATTTCTTGATGGTAGAGAGTTTTTTGTTTGTTTTAATTAGCTATCAGTGCTTGGAGTTCAGAAATAACATGAAATATCAGTATATCTTAATTGAGTGTATGTGTATTGTTGGTTTATTACATTTTAAACTGTTGATTATTTGCCAATATCTACAGAATTTCTTGAAGGTTATCTGAAATGTGTAATTCAAAATATGGCATTACTTAACACCATATTTGTATTCTATACATTACGCAATAATGCAATAAAATGTATTTGAAAGAAAAAAGACAAATTGTACTGGGCTGTAACTTTCATGGCCCTACAATATAAGCATGGTGGATAAAGGACACCCACCATTGATTAGTAAGTCATTTCTTGCTTTCTTCTGGAAGGAGGTTTTGTTAATGCACCTAATTTCTTTATGTGGCCCTTTCCCCCCTCAGTGAGGACCCGAAGTGACTGACATCATCATTTTCCCCTCTTCCAGTGTCTTTCACAACACTGCTGTAAGGAAGGTTAGGCTTAGAGAGAGAGAGAGATATGGGCCCAAGATCACCAGCAAGCTTCCATGGCAGAAAGGGGTTTCGAACCTGGGTCTCAGATCCAAACCTGACACTCTAACCGCTACACCACACTGGCTTTTCCTCCTTCCCCAGCTTTGTATGTGCTTGTTTGTCTCAGCGTATTTCAGGAACTTTAAAAAGCTTACCTCCTTTGTTGCTTCAGAAGTCACACTCCATTATCTTCCACTGCTCCCCCATGTTGCAGCAACAGCTAGCCCATAGTCTGACTGGTGGCCCAAAGCTCCATCAATCCCTTCCAGTAGCTCCCTTAGAAACCTTCTACTCCTGCCCCAGGTCCCTCCTGCTTGGAGTCCCCTCCTTCAGCATCTCACTGCATTTGCCAAAGTCTGGCTTCTCATAGGCTATTGTCAGCTATGAAGCCACACTTTCTGTTGCTCTGGAAACCATGTGAGAGCCGAGAGAGAACATTTGGGGATTTTCTGGAACTGCATCACCTTGCTTTTCAACAATATTCTAAGGGCTTGTGGTATGATGTACCACCTTCTTAGAGCCATACTAGGAGGATTCATATTGCTGCACATTCTCCCTGGGGTTCCTCTGACCGGACTGATTGTCTGACAGTCAGATAGCAGCTACTGGGAACTGAATTCTGAAGCACGCTGTGGACCGAGTCAGCTTGGGACTGAAGCACCAGGGACAGGGTTGCCCCATCCCTCCTGGCCACCAGCAGGGGGCAGTAGAGTTGCCAGCTCCAGGCTGAGAAACTTCAAGAGATTTTGGGGTGGAGCTTGAGTGAGGTTAGGGTTGCCACATCTGTGTTGGAAAATACCTGGAGACTTTGGGGGTGGATCCAGGAGAGGGCAGGGTTTGAGGAGGGGAAGGGAAGAGAAGGGCCTCAGCAGGGAACCCTGCCATAGAGACCACCCTTCAAAGCAGCCATTTTCTCCAGGGAAGTTGATCTCTGCCAGCTGGAGATAAGTTGGAAAAGCAGGAGATCTCCAGGACCCACCTGGAGGCTGGCAACTCTAGTTACTAGGCCATAGAGTTCATCCTCCAAAGCAGCCATTTTCCCCAGGGGAGCTGGTATCTGTACTCTAGAGATGAGCTGCAATTGCAGGAGATTCCCCAGGGCCCACCTGGAGGCTGGCATCCCTAGCAGGGAAAGGAGGGGCTCCAGCCTCCACCCCTTTCATTTTCCCAACTAGAAATAGCCCTGGGGAGGCATTACTTGCCTAGTTGCAGGGCTGCCCATACACAGGAAGCTCCAACCTGACAGATCATCAGGTTTGCTCTTTGGGTTACCTCAGTGGATGGGAGAAAGCTCAGCAAGCTTATGGTGTTTTTTAACTCTTTAAAATGTACAGGTGAAGAGGCAGGGCAGCAGATCCACTACCTCACAGGAGTAGCTATCTGCTTTTCTTTTCTTTTCTTTTCTTTTCTTTTCTTTTCTTTTCTTTTCTTTTCTTTTCTTTTCTTTTCTTTTCTGTTCTTCTTTTCCCCTCAAAGGAGACCCAGTGACTGACCTTGTTCTCCTCTCCTCCATTTCATCCTCATAAGGTTATTGAGAGGTGAGGCTGGACTGGGGTCCCCAGTGTGTGGTGCCTGTGGGTGTTGTGTGGTGCTCAGCAACACATTTCCTGGCAGCCACCAAGCATTTTTAGACAGTGGGTGGGCCAGGTGGGGCTACTACCCAGCAGGACTTCCAGTAGGGCTGCCAATCCCCAATTGGGGGCAGGGGATCCCCTGGTTTGGAGGTCCTCTCCCCACTTCAGGGTTATAGGATTGCCAAGTCCCTCTGCCATTGTGGTGGGGGACTTGTTCTTCGCATGCACAAGTCATCCCCAGCGTGATGATGTCACCCAGAAGTGACATCATCATGCTGGGGACGACGTGTGGGGATGCTCTAGGACTCATGTTAAACTCAATGGCGCCATATGGTAAAACTCTATAGTACCATAGAGTTTTCAGTGCAATTCCTAGAGTGTTTTTGCACACTGTCCCTGGCACGATGATGTCACTTCCGAGTGATGTCATCATGGCGAAGATGGTGCAAAACAACAGGGCTCTTTGGGGGTGGGGAGGTATAATGGAGAATCAATCCATGGGCATCTGGAGTTCTGAGTGGGCTATTTTTTGAGACAGAGGCACCAAATTATCAGCATAGCATCTGGTGCCTTTCCTCAAAACATGCTCCCCCCTCCAAGTTTCAAAAACATTGGACTAGGGGGTCCAATTCTAGAAGCCCCAAAAGAAGGTGCCCCTACCTTTCATTATTTCCAAATGGAGGGAAGACATTTAAAAGGCATGTGGTCCTTCGGAGTTCAGTCATGCTTGCCAGTTTGGTGTAGTGGTTAAGTGCACGGACTCTTATCTGGGAGAACCGGGTTTGATTCCCCACTCCTCCACTTGCACCTGCTGGAATGGCCTTGGGTCAGTCATAGCTCTAGCAGAGGTTGTCCTTGAAAGGGCAACTGCTGTGAGAGCCCTCTCCAGCCCCACCCACCTCTCAGGGTGTATGTTGTGGGGGAGGAAGGTAAAGGAGAGTGTGAGCCGCTCTGAGACTTTTTGGAGTGGAGGGCGGGATATCAATCCAATATCTTCTTCATCTTCTTCTTCTTGCCACACCCTTGCTCCTGGCTCCACCCCCAAAGTCCCCAGGTATTTCTTGAGTCAGACCTGGCAACCCTAACTTCCACTAGCCCATTGAAGATCTGAATGGTTGTACAGATTAAAATAACATTGTTTTGGCAGCACAGTGAAACTGTAGCCTCGGGTTTTACTCTCTTTCATTCCTTTCCCCCAATGTATTTTTCAACATTACCCATTTCATCTCCTGCACTTGGCTTTCCTCTGCATGTGCATGTGTGGCTTTGCTTCCAGAGGTGGCCATTTTGTGGTTGCTCCCACTACTGTGCACCAGAACTCCAAAGGTGCCCACAAGCTCAAAAAGGTTGGGGACCCCTGGGTTACATGGAGCATCTGTGCCTGGCCCAAGGTCACCCAGAAAGCTTCCATGACACAGGGGTCATTCAGATGTGGATCTCCCAGGCCCCAGTCTATCCCTGTAATCACTCCCCCCACCCGCTTACCTTCCAGCATCTCAGCTATTATTCTTTCTCCAGTGCTTTCTTCTTGAAAGCCCCCCTCCCCACCATTAAAATGCTAGCCCCTGGAACTTCTCACCTCTCACAGAATTGGGTCACGTGTAACAATACCGCTTTCCCCAGTTTCCTGAGCAGTGGAAAGATGTAAGAGACTGAATTCCTTTGGGCAAGGAAATGGAGGTGCAGCTCTTTCAGCACTGGCTGAATGTGGTCCCATCTAGGGAGCCCCATCAACAGCCATGCTGCAGTGTTCTGCACTAGCTGTAGTCTCTGGATTAGGGTCAAGGGTAGCCCCATGTAGAGAGCATTACACTAATCTATTCTCGAGGTGATTGTAACATGGATCACCATAGCTAAGTCATCATGCTCCAGAAAAGGGGCCAGCTGCCATACCCGCTGGAGATGAAAAAAGGCGGATTTGGTAGTGGCCGCTACCTGGGCCTTCATTGTTGGAGAGGACTCCAGGAGCACTCCCAAGCTCTTGACCTAAGGGGCCGGTATTAGTGGCACCCCATCAAGAGCCGGCAAGGGGATCACCTTTCCTGGACCACCCCAACTCAGAAAGAGGACCTCCGTCTTCGTCAGATTCAGCTGACATTAAGCAAGTTTGGCCACCCCTGGTGTAGAGTTTCCCTCTCACCCCCCCTCCCTCAGGCCCTGATGGGGGCTAGCTGCCTTGCAGAATTGCCTTTTGGCCTCTACTGATGCTTTAAAGGTAAAGGCAGTCCCCTGTGCAAGCAATGAATCGTTACTGACCCATGGGGTGATGTCATATCATGACGTTTTCCTGGGAGACTCTTTACTGGGTTGTTCACCATTGCCTTCCCCAGTCATCTACACTATACCCCTAGCAAGCTGGGTACCCATTTTACTGAACTCGGAAGGATAAAAGGCTGAGTCAACCTTGAGCCGGCTACCTGAACCCAGCTTCCGCTGGGATTGAACTGAGGTCATGAGCAGAGTTTAGGACTGCAGTACTGCAGCTTACCACTCTGCACCACAGGCAGGACTCCGCCGATGCTTTAGCTTTATGTTTTAAAACAATTCTGTTTCAGTTCTGCAGGGCCTGCAAAACAGAAATGATCCACCATACAGGCATACAGTTGAGGCTGAGAAGTTTCCATCTAATCTGGCCTTTCTTAACCCCATGTTAATTGTACCAGCTTCACAAATACGCAGGTGGCACAGACTCACTCGGATTTTTTAAAAAGAACTGCTATTACCACCTAGGACACTATCTGAGTTTATTTTTGACTATTATTGCATTAATGTATTTCTAATAATTAACTGTATTGTTTTTAACCGGTTGTTCCCCACCCTGAGCTTTCCAATGCAGGGGAGGGCAGGCTAAAAGTCTAATAAATAATATATATATATATATATATATATATATATATATATATTATTTATTATATTATATTTCTAACCAGCTGTGCTCATAAGTGGGCTCAAGACAAGTCAAAGCAATCAATACAAACAACAAACTATTATTAAAAACAATTCAGGAGATTAAAGCAGCTTTGCAGGTTAACAGTTAAAATACTTTCAAGTGGCAAATATCCAATTTCGTTATGCCCAAGTGTCCCCCCAGCTGGAGAGAATGGATGACTTATCCTCCTGCGTGCAGGAGGGTGGTCGTTTCAGCAGATACCATAAGCCTCCAGTCCTCTCATCCCCTGGGATTTAACACCTGGGTGGCACATAATATTTTTCAGTGAGGGATTTCTTTAGACCTTCTGAGAACAAGACTAATAAGAGACCCTGAGGATTTCGTGTCAAGCTGACTCCATTTCCACTGTCAGTTTTCACCTACGTTGTGCGTCTCTTGCTAGGCAGCCAAGGCTGCGCTGCCTGGCACATGAACTGGCCTACCCGAAAGGTGTTTTTTACCACCAGCACCCCACAGAAGTAAGAGCTCTCTTCTTGCGGTGCTTTGCAGGGAGGCAAATATCAGGCCATAGTGGGTGGAGGAATCCACAGACAAGGCGGAGGGAATACAAGGACAGCTACAGCCAGTGAGGGACCAGAAATGAGATGCCGCCCTCCTTTCAGAGGCACAAGGCTAAGGTCAATGTTTATAGCCTGGGGGGATAGTCCCTTCCTTCTCAGCAATGTTTTTTCCATTGTAGATGAAAAGGGAAAGGACCAGTCTTCTCTGTGCAATGCTCTTTCCAGAAGGATGTTGCCTTCGCTAGAATAGTTTGGAATTTTTTTTTCTTTAGGAAATTTATATCCCACCTCTCTGCCTTTTACAAGGTGGATAACGATTTAAAACATAGATGATAAAATTACATTATAAAACCATTAAAACCACCTACCAAATAGTCATCATTAACACAACTTTAACAAGAGTTTAAAAAACAGAGTTCAAATACATACAGACCAGAAAGGCAGTGGTTAAGAAGAAGGGATCATTGAGGGAATGCCGAACAAAACAAAACAAAAGTCTTCACTCGCTGGCAGAAGATGGTAACAGAAGGGGACTGATGAATCTGCCTCGGGAGAGGGTCAAGGCTTTGGTGCCATGATCAAGAATACCCTTTCCCTGGTTGGCACCTGGAGGATTATTGGGTTAGCAGAGCACTCAAAGCACATAATGCAGAATAATCTGGTTTGTGTGTGCTGTCAAGAAACAAAGGCCGTTTTCGCACTAGCGTTTACTCCGGCGTAGCACCCCATTTACCTCCGGATCTTTTCCTGGTTTTCGCACCTGTTGCTCCAGCGCTGTGGTTTGCTCCGGTGTTGCAGGGGTTTCACGCCGGAGTATCTTGATCCACCTGCTTCCGGAGTTTTTGAAAACCATAAGCAGAAGCGGCACACGTGACGCTCTTGTTACGTTGTTACGTAATTACGCAACCAGACTTGCGCTTAAAAAAAAAAATGATTGACAGGGCATCGAACTCAAGTCGATGCTAGTGCGAAAACGATTTGAGCTGGGGCTTCATGGAAAGCGACTCCACTAAAGAGGCAATGTGCGAAAACGAGAAAAATGATCCGGACATAATTGCGCCGCGGAATAAGGGGAGCAAACGCTAAGTGCGAAAACGACCAAAGTTACACACAGAGCCTTCTTATCTTTGCCAAACTGGTATGAGTCCTTTATTGCATGGAACTCCATTCTAGCAGGATAGAGGAGAGATAGGGCTCTAATCTACTCTAACCAGTTGGGATGGATAGAGATGCCAGAGACACGTCCTGCCCTCATGGTGTCAAGATGGAGAAGGGCAGCACAAGGAGAAGAGAGGGTGTCAGGTTGGAAGGAAGGGAGATTCCCTGAGAGTAGCAATCTACACATCAAAGGGATAGTATCAGAGAGTAAAAAAGAAGACTGCAGATTTACACCCCACCCTTCTCTCTGAATCAGAGACTCAGAGCAGTTTACAATCTCCTATATCTTCTCCGCCCACAACAGACACCCTGTGAGGTGGGTGGGGCTGAGAAGGCTCTCACAGCAGCTGCCCTTTCAAGGACAACTCCTGTGAGAGACATGGCTGACCCAAGGCCATTCCAGCAGCTGCAAGTGGAGGAGTGGGGAATCAAACCCGGTTCTCCCAGATAAGAGTCTGCACACTACACCAAACTGGCTCTTTTTGCTTTGGTAAATGAAGTAAATAAATAAATGCCTGCTTGGGGGCGGGACTGAACAGCAAGAAGGAAGGGATCTTTAGCATTGCCATGACCCAAGTTCTGATTACCTTAGGGTTGCCAGGTCCATGTTGAAAAATACCTGGAGACTTTGGGGGATGATCCAGAAGAGTGCCTCAGCATAATACAGTGGGGGTGGGGCCTCAGCATAATACAATGTCATTGGCCGTTTTCGCACTTAGCGTTTGCTCCCCTTTTTCCGCGGCGCAATTATGTCCAGATCATTTTTCTCGTTTTCCCACTAGTGACTCTTTGCGGAGTCGCCTTCCCTGAAGCCCCGGCTCAAATCGTTTTCCCACTGGCATCGGCTTGAGTCCGATGCCCTGTCAATCATTTTTTTTTTAAGCGCAAGTCTGGTTGCGTAATGACGTACTAACGTACTAACGTAACATCGAGCTGCTGCCTCCCCTTCTTTTCGTGGACAAACCGCATCACGTGTGCTGCTGCTGCTTATGGATTGGCTGCAGCTGTAGAATCCTCCACAGCCCTTCATGTATTAACAGAAGCATTCACAGTGGAGAATCCTAGCACTAGATTCCCCCCCCCAAATTCTGAAGCACTAGATCCCCCCCCCCAAATTTCCTCCGCTCTCTTTCCCCTCCCCGGCTGGCGCTTGCAACGGGGACCTGACTGATTCCTGCTGCCAGAGCTCCCCCCCCCCGCTCCATTCTCTCCTTCCCCTTCTGTGGCGCGTGTGAGGAGCTCGCTCGCGTCTACTTTCTAACCGAGAGGAATGTAGCCAGGGAGAAGAATGCAGGACTCCAACTTCCCATTTTATACATGGCGATTTTGTGCAGGTCCAGAAATCCTGGTGGCACAGCTGAGGGAGGCATTCCCTTCTTAAAACACACACACATGGACGCTTTGGCCCGCACCGGCACTACATTCCCCCCCCCCCCCCAGCAATGGTCGTTTTCGCATTATCGAGATAACGCAACAGTGGAATAATGCAACTAAAGTCAATAATGAAAAAAAATTCTAACGAAACCAATTGAAGTGCCAATTGAGGCTATTCCAGGAGGGGTTTTTTTTTTCTATTTGTTAATTTCGAAATATCGCTATTACGCAAAACTGTGAAGTTTAAAAAAAAAAATGGCCGTGCCGGCACTTTGGGGAAGCGCCGCGAAATGCTGATGATTGGCCAAGCGGGTGGATGGGGTGGGAGGACGGAAAGGGAGAGGGTGACGCCCCCAAAGCAGTCGATCCGGCGTGGATGGATTTCGCACAGGAAACTCCGCTGAGTGGATCCGGAGTGGATCCGGAGGTTTTCGGAAACTCCGGCAACTTGCTGAAAAACATACTCCGGCGTAAAATCCCTGAAGCGCCGGAGCAAAGCGCAGCGCCGGAGCAACATGTGCGAAATCCAAGAGAAGATCCGGAGGTAAATGGGGCGCTACGCCGGAGCAAACGCTAGTGCGAAAACGGCCATTGAGTCCATACTTCAAAGCATCCATTTTCTCCAGGGGAGCATCTGTTTTCTCCAGCTGGAGATCAGTTGTAAAAAGTGGGAGATCTCCAGGCCCCGCCTGGGGGCTGGCAACTCCAGATTACCTGAAGTTCCAGAGGTTTTGCTTTCTTCTTGGAGTCCTTAGGGAAAAGAAAAGAGGCTCAGGGTGAGATGACAGTATCAAGGGGCTATTTTCTGCACTGTGTGAGAGCATCAGCTATTTGCACAGCTCTACCCTCAATGTTCATCAGATGACACCAGCCCTTCTCTGACCTGTCCTGCAAGCCTCTTCTGCTTAGATGCCTGTGTTAGCTGCTGCAATAAAGGAATCTTGTCTCCCCAAAAGGGCAAAACGGATCTCCTTCCACTCAGAGGATAAAATATGAATCAGCACCTTGTGACTCAAAACTGGGGTCTGACTGATCACCAGAAGGTCTCTATATTTGGGGTATGAAGAAATTTCTCTCTGTGTCAGATTAGCTAATCAGTATAGGAAGTTTTGTACAAAATGTGGCCTGGCTCACTTCCTTGAGTAGCCCATCTTCATTCACATGGCATACCATTTAATTGCATTGCTCATTGTTTGTGTTTTAATGGTCTTTATTACATTGTTCTCATAATTCTGTATTCCAACTTGTGTCTCAGTGAGAAAAGTGGACAGCAAATGAAGAAAGTGAATAAATAGGAACTTTGCTTTTTACTCAGAGTTTTTGTTGGTTTTCTTCTTCTCCTCCCTTTCTTTGCACTTGATATTTGCTTTTTGCTTTGGACTGCCTTGCAGATGCACTAGATTGCTCCCCAAAATCTTTTGTGAGAGGTTGCCCTTTGTATTGCTGTTTGGATACCATTGTGATTTTGCTATTGCCTGTTTTTATTCTTATGCTGAGGGTCATGGGTTCTATAGTGTTAGTGCTTAACATTTCTATTGATTATATTCTAATTTTTTGTAAGCTAACCTGTGGAGAAGTGGAAAGATGGGGTAGAAGAAATAAGTCCAGTGGAAGTAGTTCCTTTGTTGACCCACTGTTCTGATGATCTCCTCTTAGGATTGTGTTTTGCTGTGGTTTTCCAGTGTGCAGGTTGACCCATGAAGGGTTGATTCTGCCTTGTGAAGGGTCTGCTGGGTCTTTGGGCCCAGTCATGTTGAAATCTGTGGTTATCTCTATAAGTTGCAGTGTGAGATGCAGACCTTGGGACTGAGACCTCTCTGGAAGTTGACCCCAAAAGATAATCATAGAAGGGACCTTGAGGACCATCTAATCCAGCACCCCAGTCAGTGCTGGAAATTGGAACTACAGCATTCACAACAAATGGCTGTACAGACCGTGTTGAAAAATACCTGGAGACTTTGGGGGAGGATCCAGAAGAGTGCAGGGTTTGGGGAGGGGCCTCAGCATAATACAATGTCATTGAGTCCATACTTCAAAGCATCAGTTTTCTCCAGGGGAGCTGATCTGTGTCAGCTGGAGATCAGAAGTTGCTGCTAATATTCAGCTGAAATCTACCCTTCTTTAATGTAACTTTTCCACCCTGTGATGATTCCCACATGACGTTTGTTGCTGGGGTGGTCACAAAAGCAGTGAAATTTTCCCTACACCCTCCCCCAATGCAGTAGCCATTTCTCCCAGCTTTTATTTTTTTTAAAAAAATTCTGCAGTCCTTTTCATTGTGAAGACACAGGGGGTTCTATGCAGGATAAGTAGGTTGGCAGGACTGCTCTGAGGACTGCTCTGTATGTAAAATAATAGCTAGTTTCTTAAAGGCATATTCAGGGGGCTCTTTGGGGGGGGGGGAAGCAGGAATGCACAGGAATGCAATTCCGGCTGGCTTGGTGCCTTAATACGAAAATGGGTTCCTGCTGGGCTTTTTCTACAAACAATGTAGAAACAACAGGGACATCAGGGGTGTGGCCTAATATGCAAATGAGTTCCTGCTGGGCTTTTTCTACATAAAAAGCCCTGGGCATATTTATTTCTCTGAAGCATCACAAGTCTGTATTTTCGTATTCAACCTTCATTTTAATCTCCAGAAAAAAGATATTGTTAAGGATGCTAGGATGTTAACCTGGAGGGGTGAGGGAGAGAAGATTTCTGCTTAATAATTCAGGTGAAGCAACTTGTAGTAGATGTCCTCTTCACACACAGAATGGCTCTGGGTGCCCACCTGCTGTCAAATGTAACACAACTATACGTGAGTTGCAGTTTCCCCTCAGTCCCTGTGCTGGCAGTGCTTGAATAGGATGAGAGCCATAATATACACGGAGAGGGGTAATCAGCCCTCCTCCCCAGCCCTGCACCAGTTCCCCGACCTCAATAAATCTCAGAAGGATGCTAGTTGAGGAAGTCTGTTTGTTCCCTGGGATGTACGCGGGTTTTCCCAACAGGCCCGCTAACATCACCCCAGGACTGTATCAGGTGGGGAAAATGGCATGAGATGGGGGGCTGAAGCCTGCCTCACCCTTCTCCACAGGTATTGCAATCCTAATTGGGTACTGCACCTGCATGGCATCAAAAAGAATCTGCAACTCACCTGTGCTGTCTGACACTGGGCGAGGACTCAGACCAAACCTGGATCCTCCATAATGTGCGAAGAGGAGTTCAGCCCACCTTCACAAGCAAGCATCCATGCTCATCACGTACACTTCCTCAGTAAACCTGGTAACAGCCCTGTACAAGAGGTCCCTGTTATTACCATCCTATTGCAGATGGGGAGCATCTGCCTATTTCAGGTGGATTAAAAATATCAAAATGATTGTATTCATTGGTTGTTCTATTTCATTTTTCTTTTTCTGTGGTAATCATAAATTGATTTGTAAGATTAATTTTTTTTTAAGATTTCATTTTCTTTGGTATTTTGAACACAGGTTTGGAGAAAAAGAATGTGCTCAAGCCCAGAACTCACAGCCGGGAACTCAAGGGGACAGGGAAGGGCAACTGACAGCAGTGTGATACTTCCCATGGGTTGTCCATTTCCCAGTTATTCCATCACATACTTCTGGCCAGTGGGTGCAGCTCTACTACCAAGGACAGAACTGTCTGCCGTGCTGTGATTTATGGCGATGACTGCCCAACTTGCTCTGATGGGAAGCCATGCAAAGGCTTTGGAAAAGTTTAGCATTGACAGCTATTAATTTCTGCGGTTGCCTTCAAGAGTTCTAGAACTGAACAGAGATTCCAGGGGGCATGTGTTATTTTCAAAGCCACCCATCCAGCCTCTATGCTACACTGGTTATTGGGGAGAAGACTGGGGAATACAGTGGTGATTTCTACAACTTGGTAATCGCAGTGCAGTACTTCTGGCCAGTGGTTCCTTATTGTCAGGAAAATACACACAGCCATATTCTCTGTGCTTCCCTTCCATTCTGCCAGCTTAAAGAAAAAATCAATAGTACCTATATCACTATGCCTAACAAATGAAAAGTGATTTTTTAAAAAAAGTTTTTAAAGAGAGCCAGTTTGGTGTAGTGGTTAAGTGCACAGACTTATCATGGAGGATAAGTCTATCAATGGTTACTAGCCAAGGTGACTGAGGGGAACCTCAACGTGCAAAGGCACGAAGCCTCTCAATCCCAGAGCCAGGAAGCAGCATCAGGAGAAAGCCTCAGCCTCTATGCCCTGTTGTTGACCGTCCAGAGGAGCTGGTTGGTCACTGTGTGGGACATGATGCTGAACTAGATGGACTAACCATTGACTCATCTTCTTCTTATGTTCTTACCAACCCTGCTTAGCTTCCATGATTCAATGAGATCGGACTACACCATGCTGCTTTCCCTCTATGAGACAAATATTATTGTTGCCATATTGGAGATCTAGAACTGAGAACAGTTTGCTAAGGAAGCCCTGGACAAATTCCACCAGGCATTCAGTGACTTTCACCCCACCATCAACCTGGCAATGAACCAACACATGCAAGAAATACATTTTCTGGACACTACTATAATGATGGACAGTGGACATAGAGACTAGAAACCTACTGACTGACAAACATATCTACTTGCCTCCAGCAACCATCCTGAGTGTACCAAACAACCCATTGTATATAGCAGGGGTGGCCAACGGTAGCTCTCCAGATGTTTTTTTGCCTACAACTCCCATCAGCCCCAGCCAGCATGGCCAATGGCTGGGGCTGATGGGAGTTGTAGGCAAAAAACATCTGGAGAGCTACCGTTGGCCACCCCTGGTATATAGCCAGGCTCTATGCTACAGCTGCATCTATTTCAGTCCTACAGACAAGAGATTCTCACCAGAGGAATCTACAACAGGTCTTTTTGAAAGTAAAATATCCACCTGATGAAGTCAAGAAACAGATTAACAAAGCCAGAATGGGACCCAGAGTAAAACTTGGTCTTAAAGGTGCCACTGGACTCAAACTTTGTTTTGCCAAAGACCATGTTGTGAGTTTATGACAGAGGTGACTCAAGTTTGCTCCGGAGCTGTTTCCATTCCATCTTTCTGCATCTGGTTGATCTGGCTCATCGCAGGAACTGTACATTCTCTTTGTCCTTTTCCAGAAGGCTGAGTGCAGGTTTGTGGGTTTGGCAGCTAAAGCGCTGCTTTTGCAAGATGTCTGAGCGACCATTAAACTTTTCTGCAATTTGCTTTTGTGTGGTTTGTAGATAGACCCGGTACTTTATCTGCTGATGGGCTTGATCCTCCTCTGCCAGCTGGCCTCATTTATTTTAATGGCTTCCTTAAAAGCTTAGCAGTCAGTTATCTGCGGTGAACGAAAATGTGGTTTGCTTGTGATATGGTGTCCTTGGAGCGCAGTACTACAGCTTGCTTTGAAAAGCGGGGCGAGTACTTTTGGGCAGTGACAAGGTACTCAAATGGGAGGTGGGGGGGAGATATGATTCAATGTGCTTCTGTATGGGGAGAGGAGCTCTACAGATCTGCATTAATGGGATCTCACTCCAAAAATGATCTTACAGTTCTGTATTTGTACCGTAGTTCCCCCCCCCCCCACCCCTATGCCCCAAAGATGGAAATTAGGGACATGTTTTGTAAGACCTCCTTTTTCATGTCAAGAATCACGCCTCTGCATTTACACATCCCTGAAGGTTCTTTACCACTTGCTCTCCCTTCTTCCACTTTGCCCTACCCACTTGTGAGGTAGGCTAGGCTAACAGATAAGGACTGGCCTGTGATCACTCAGCAAGTTTCTATGGCAGAGCAGGGGTCTGAAGCCGAGGTTCCCAGACTGCAGTCTCTCTAACCACTATGCCCCCGTGGTCTTCATGCTACACCTCAGCTTGTCAAAAAATATTTGTTACACTGTGATCTCCTGTCTTCTCTCAGCTTAAAAGACAGGAGGGTATGAGGTCTTTGAGGTAAAGGAACATTTCAGAAACAAAGAATTATCTTTAAAAGTACATGATAGAAGCTAAACAATCTGAAAAGAAATCAAACAAATCTTTGAGTTTTGAGAAATCAAACAAACTCTCTGTCTGGGGCAAGTGATGCTCTGTATTCTTGGTGCTTGGGAGGGGCAACAGGGTGAGGGCTTCTAGTGTCCTGGCTCCACTGATGGACCTCCTGATGGCACCTGGTTTTTTTGGCCACTGTGTGACACAGAATGTTGGACTAGATGGGCCATTGGCCTGATCCAACATGGCTTCTCTTATGTTCTTATGAGTCTAGTCCAACATGGAGGATGGTTGCTTCAAAAATTAAAAAAAATATGACAAGGATGCTCTTTTGGTGTCAAAATACATTCATGAACAGCCACTCTGAGGATAAAGTGAACCACTTCTGCACGTTCCAGATTCTTCTCATCCTCCTATTCATCCTGATTGTTTTGATGACTGGTGTTTGTGCTATTCATTTGAGATGTGAAATCACCCACTACTGTAAGCTTTGAATATCCCGTTGGTGGGTCCCAGACTGAATGGTGAAACAGATGCTCGAGTTAACTGCTGATTTTCATAACTGCTTTAATATGGAACAGGATCATTTAGGAGGTTTAACAATGTATACATAATATATAAATTATTAATTAAAGAACACAGGGCACTCAACCCATGTATGTAATGGCTGCAGGTGAGCATCCTTGTAGCTCTGGCCATATAAAGAAAGGAGTCTTCAAAGTCCTTCCCCAAATGTACTATCCGGAAGAGATATACTGAGCTGGTGTTTCTCAGTTCTCAGAGGAAGCCCATCCAATGAAGCAACTTCTGCTCCAGGTGCTCCCTCATATGTGTATGTGTGTGTTTATGCGTGCATTGAGGGGGAGACACATTGCAATGGCCAGTGAGCATGTAGATGAGTTGTAGCTTGGTAATATGCAGAAAGCCCCATTGTTAGCCCTTCCCAATTTCAGTTAAAGGCTTGCAGGTTGTATGGAAAGACCCCAGCCTGAGAAAGAGCCACTCCTAGTCAGCAAAGGCAGTGCTGAGCTAGATGGGCCAAGGGTAAGGAACTGCAGAAGGTCCCAGGCTCAGCCTTAGGTTAAAGGGTCCCTCACAGCAGGAGCTGAGGAAGGCCTTTCTCCATTGGTAAGTCACTGAGCCAAATGGAACATGGGTTCCCTTCCACACCTAGCCCCTCCTCCCCATACATGCCGACATTAAGGTGCCTGTTCGCAAATTACAGTGAGCTCACAAGCAAAACTTCCTGGATCCAACCCCTTGCTTAGCTGAGCAATGTGCATGTGCTGAGCAATGTGACGATATAGTTGAGGGGCTGCAGCTCTGTATTAGGGCATGAAGAACATCTCAGGTTCAATACCAACATCTCTTGTTAAAGGATCTTCATCAGCAGGTAACAGCTATGGACAATACTGCCCTAGATAGACCAAGGAACTGTCTCAGTATAAGTATCATTTCTGTTCCAGCACCCTACTATGCACAAAGATGTCACACATTATCTTCCCTGCCTGGCACATATTTGTAATGCTTGTGATGTGTAACTCCATTGATTACACAGATGGGTCATCTTTTTTCTTAACAAACATTGGGAGCTGGCAGAAAATGAGTAACTGGGTGACTCAAGTCATGTGAGAAGAGGGGGAGCCCAGAGAAAGCAATGAATTATACCTCCTGGCCTAGAGCAATGATGTAATAGTTGTCTGTGCTGCAGATGAGCACATGTGACATCAGATTTCATCCTCTCCCCTCTTCTCCCTTTTCACCAACAGTGGAAGCTTTTGCCCTTCAGAAGTGTGATATACATAGGAGAGGGGAGAATAATGGGGAAAGGTGTTTCCTAAATAAGGGACACACAACACACCAAAGCAGTAGGTAAATATAGAAATAGACAGATGCAGAGTGCATAAAAATGCCTTGCACAGAGTCCAGAACTGGTTCAAATTGAGCACAATGTTGTTTGCTTTGGTTGGTAGTCACTCTGATTTACAAGGGACACTTAAACAGGTGCTTTCCTCCAAGGACAGCCTTATCAATTTCACTCCTTGATCTGATGGTGTTGAAAACTGACTAGGGCAAGGCAATTTTGCCCATGCCCATCTCTACTGTTGAGTTCTTTGGGGACAGAGGAAAAGATCTGGTATGGACTTTGCAATATCTTGTAGATAGATACTGTACAGAGAGACATGTTCAAAAGGCAATCCTGCCCAGTCTGAAGCCCACCAGGCAACTTTGTCCATGCACTGGATCAAAATACACAATCTCAGCCACAGTTTGACCTAACCAAGGGGTTGGATCCAGGAAGCTTTCCATCTCATCCTCTCCATACTGCAGCCTCCCACCCCACAAATCTTCTGTGCCCTCAGGTCCCAGGGTTCTCAGCATAGCTTTTAGGAGTGGTCAGACAAGCTACCTCCATCATTTCCACCAGCAGAAAAGCTGGTTGGATCCAACCAAGGGTTTGGATGTGCTGCAATCTCCTGTCCCACAGTAGAAGAAACCTTTCTCCCACCCTGATCTCCAAGGTAGCGTGTGCTGTCTATCTCATGGTGACCCCACTAAGTTCAAGGCAAAATATGAGCAGAGATGTCTTGCCATCACCTTCCTCTACATAGCAGCTCCAGCCTTCCTTGGTGGCCTCTTATTCAACAACCAACCTTGTTTAGATTCCAAGCTTTGATGAGATCAGACTAGTCTAAACTATTAGGGTTGTGACCTCCCCATCTCTAGATCCTGATAAGAAGCAAATCCTTCTGGATCCTCAAATATGGGACTTCCCCTGATCATCAGGGAATTAGGTGCTGATCACAACTGGGTGGATCTGGATAGAGGCTCCTGCATTCTGCAAGTTCAATGGGGTCTTGGATTGGCATTACATAGTGGGTGGGGGAGCTGAGCTTGTAGATGCCCATCTTCATCTGTGCTTGCCGAAGTCTGCTTTCCTGGATGGATCTGGAGAGATAAGTGAACATACAACTTTAAGAGGGGGTGGGTGGGAATAGGATAACTATATTACAAACAGCCAATGTGCTGTAGCAAGTTAGAGGGTAAGACTAGGATACGGGAGACCCAGAGTGAACCGTCACTCTGCCATGAAAGTTCAGTGAGGTAACCTTGGGCCAGTTGCACCCTTTCAGCCTAACCTCCTTTGTTATGAAGATAAAATGGAGGAGAGCAGAATGATATAAGCCTCTCCGATGAGTCCCACTGGGGAGAAAGGCAGGCTACAAATGAAGTAAACAAACAAATCAGAGCCAAATAGCAGATAAAATCTGACACCCAGTCTTCTGTTTAGAATCTAAGGTTGGAGACCCTGGCTTCCAGGACAGCTGTTTGACCACTGGACTGCATTGCCTCTTGGTACAGCATTTGGGCTTTACAGGGAAAGCAGAGCTGGCTTCATCCCTCCTCTTAGTTCTTGCACCAGTAACCTGGAAGGTCAGTTTCTCAGCAGAAGAGCATAAAAACTTACGTCAAAGGAAACAGCTGGTGATTCACTGGGTCTTTGGAGCGTGTATCCCTTTGGCTGTAACTCATCTGTGAAATGTCATCTCATCCTTGACTGTTATCATCTCTCTTGCTAGCCTCTGTGTGTTCGTGGGGGGCGGGGGGAGATAATCCCACCCCTTCCAAAGTTACAACTTGTGTGTGCGTTTCTAGACAGAAGAAAAAAGCTTCCTATAGCTGCCTTTGCCCCCTATTTGTTTTCAGTTTGGCACTTGAACCCCATTGCACCCACATGCATGCACCGCCGCAGTCTTCCAGAATTCCCCAAGAAAGCAGCTGTTCCATATGCATGGTTTGAAAACCATGCTTAGTTCCAGTTTTCTTTTTTTTAAAAAGTACTCAGGTTTACTAATTTAACAATGAAAACATTTTTGCTTCATGCACCTATGCTTCAGAATTCTTGCTTCCAGAGTTTTGAATTTTAAACTATACAAGAATTATATGCTGTAAAAGCAGGGGCCACTAGGAATCTTGGCTGGAGGAGGAATAGAGAAATTACCTTGATAATTGTGTGCAGTTCTGGAGGCCTCACTTCAAAATGGATGTGGACAGAATGGAGCAGGTGCAGAGGAGAGCAATAAGGATGATCAGGAGCCTGGAGACCAAGCCTGATGAGAAAAGGTTGAGGGAGTTGGGAATGTTCAGCATGGAGAACAGGAGGTTGAAGTATGTAGATCGGGAACTACCAGAAGTTCAAGCGGTGTTTTGGAGAGGTAGAGGAACTAGAGTTCAAATTGCCAACATTCACTGGATTATGGAGAAAGCACGGGAGTATCAGAAAAACATCTATTTCTGTTTCATTGACTACGCTAAAGCCTTTGATTGTGTGGATCACAACAAACTGTGGCAAGTCCTTAAAGAGATAGGAGTACCAGACCACCTCACATGTCTCCTGAGAAACCTGTATAAGGGTCAAGAAGCAACTGTCAGAACGAGATATGGAACAACTGATTGGTTTAGAATAGGAAAAGGAGTTCGACAAGGATGTATATTGTCACCCTGCTTATTTAATTTATATGCAGAGTACATCATGCGGAATGCTGGCCTGGATGAAGCACAAGCTGGAATTAAGATTGCCGGGGAAAACATCAACAGATATGGAAATGACACCAATCTAATGGCAGAAAGTGAGGAGGACTTAAAGAACCTCTTGTCGAGGGTGAAAGAGGAGAGCACAAAAGTAGGCTTGAAACTCAACATCAAAAAAACTAAGATCATGGCATCCGGCCCCATCACACCTTGGCAAATAGAAGGGGAAGACATGGAAGTAGTGACAGACTTCACATTTCTGGGGTCCAAGATCACTGCAGATGGTGACTGTAGCCATGAAATTAAAAGACGTTTGCTCCTTCAGAGGACAGCTATGGTGAACCTGGGTAGTATAATAAAAAGTAGAGACATCACCCTGCCAACAAAAGCGATGGTATTCCCAGTAGTAATGTATGGCTGTGAGAGCTGGACCATAAGGAAGGCCAAGTGCAGAAGAATAGATGCTTTTGAGCTGCAGTGCTGGAGAAGAATCTTGAGAGTCCCTTGGACTGCAAGAAGATCAAATCAGTCAGTCCTAAGGGAAATCAACCCAGACTGTTCCCTGGAAAGTCAGATGCTGAAGCTGAAGCCCAAATAGTTTGGCCACCAAATGAGAAGGGAGCACTCCCTGGAGAAGATCCTGATGCTAGGAAAGACAGAAGGCAAAAGAAGAAGGGGATGGCAAAAGATGAGATGGCTGGACAGTGTTACTGATGTAACAAACACAAATTTGAGCAGACTTTGGAGGATGGTGGAAGACAAGAGGGTGTGGCATGATTTTGTCCATGGGGTCGCAAAGAGTTGGACTCAACTGTGCGACTGAACAACAACAACACTTAGAGGAGGGCAGGGAGCTGTTATCTAGAGACAGTATAACAGATACTATTGTTGTTATTATTATTACCCTCATTTTAGCAATCCTTATTTCTTACTAAGATCCAAGGCAGATTACAAAATATGAGCAAAAATCAATTTACTCAAACAGCAAAGCTCTCCAAGCAAAGTAGTGGGCCTAAGACTAGAAAACACTGCCTGATAAACACAATCGCTGAAATAATGGTCCCCAAAAAGTTCCCAAATATTATATAAACATTTTACACACTTTTAAATCTATAACACATAGCAAAAATGTTTGACCATTATTTACATTCATACAATAATAGAACACAGCCCCAAGAGAAATCCTCACTTCCTCTTCTTGAAAAAAGTGAAAAGACTGACAATCTTTTTCTTGTTCTCTGTGTTGGAACTTTTAGCATACAGTCTTTGTTGCTCCCACGGTGAATGTTTTAAAGCAATCCAGTGGTCCCATAGGAACCAATAATGTTCATCCAACAGGTAAATCACTTCCACAGGTACAGATGAAGACTGAAATCTACAGCAAACAAACAGACACACCTTCTGGTAACAGGCAGTTTCGGTACAACTTTCTCAGTGTTTTACAATGACTTGAAACCATATTTGGGGACACAGGAATAAATTTTACATGGATTTGTCTTTGCTTTGGCTCTATAATATTTGAGGACTCATTGTGCCCCCATTATTTCAGCAAATGTGTTTATCAGTCTAATTTGATGCTGAAACCCTATTTTGCATAAATATACTGTCTAAAGGAGGAGTGTTAAACTCATGAGAGCCAAATCTGATAAAAATGGAACTTTGTGGGGCTGGGCCATGCATGTCATAAAATGTAATGCCAGATAGCAGAGATATAAACTTTATAAATGATGCAAACACAAAGGTTTTTTTACATAAAAAACCAAACATGCTTAAAACTCTCATGATATTTTGTTTAAAATGGAAAGGTGGGAGAATGTGGAATTTGGCAATGTCATTTTAGATGTAAAACATTAAGAAAAAGCACAAGGTTCACATCAGAAATGAAAAATATAAGTTAAAAATATAAAATGCTCTGAGCTTAGGAAAACATGAAATGGCTGGGCATTGCAAGTTCTTCCACACACCCCCTCCGAGTCCACTCAGATTGGCAAACTGTATGCATGAAATGCTGCCAGTTGCCCTGCACTGTAATCTGCAGGAAGTCATCTGCAGATCTGGCTTGAGCTGCTTGCAAACAATGATTGGTGAGAAGATTGTGGACTGAATCAGCACATGAACAAGGATGCCTAGTTGCAGTCATATTCATTTCTATGGTAATATTAACCAAAAAAATCAGTCTACCTAAATAAAATTCAATCAGCCTAAACAAAAAGAAAACCAGTGTAAGTTAAAAACCGCCATAGCTGTTTTGACTATGACAAGACCTTTTCATAGCAATCCAAAGAATTCTCCATGGCCATTGTTAACTTAGATGAAGCAAGCATCTTACTCATTCCATGGTAATCACAGACTTATGTTCTGCAATCCACATGTGCTGCTTATCACAACATCTGTAAGCATCATAGCAAAGCTGAGCTGGTGGAAGTGAGGGGAAGGGAGCTGAAAAGACACTGCTGCCAAGTCCAGACCACTGTTTTTTCAAGAGCAGTATTGACTGGCAGTGGTTGTCCAGGGTCTCAAATAGAGATCGTTCACATAATCTATTATCCAATCAAAGGAAACGTCCTCTAACTGAGAGTGCTGAGTACTGACCTGGGACCTTGCGTGTGCAAAGCAGATGCTCTACCACTGAACCACAGAGTCTCCCCACAGGCAGTCAAGCAAAGATGGAAGCTGTTAAAAGCCCAAGTGCTGTGTCCTCCCTGCCTGTTTCAATCCCTTTTATTTGGGGGGGGGGGGGCGAGGGACGATTGGAAAATCTCCTCTGATCTGACCAAAAATTTTTTGCTTGTTTTGATCATGAGGGAAACTAGAACTGTTCAATAAATAATTTTTAAATGGTCTTTCTCCTGTTTCCTCCATCACAAGGGAAACCCCTCATCTTGCAATTGGTCAGAAGGAGGGAAAGTGCAATCATGCCAATGAAGCTGTCTATCTGGCAAGGCTATGGCTGGGGGAGGAGTTACATTACCCTTCACCACAAACTCAGAATACCAACAGAACAAAGTTTGAGTCCAGTGGCACCCTTAAGACCAATAAAGTTTAATTCTGGGTATAAGCTGCCATATGCATACACACTTCTTCAGCTTATACCCAGAATTAAACTTTGTTGATCTTAAGGCTGCCACCAGACTCAAACTTTGTTCTGTTACTTCAGACTGACACAACTAGGGCTTTTTTTGTAGGAAAAAGCCCAGCAGGAACTCCTTTACATATTAGACCACACCCCCTGATGGCACAATTGTTTCACACAGGGCTGATGCCAAACCAGCCGGAACTGCATTCCTGTGTGTTCCTGCTCAACTACCCACCTGAACACAACTACCCACCTGAATCTATCGAAATAACCAATGACGCTTGTGGAGCTGTGTATCATGCTGCAGTTCCAAAGGCTGTGGATCAGAAGAAAATCAGAATTCATCCTGTGTTCTTCACTTTTCAAAATATATAACTCAGTACCTGCAGTGTGCAATATAACAGGCCATGGTAAACAGAGCATTCATGCACTGAAATGTACAGGCACATATACTGGTGAAAAGAAACAACCATCCCCAGCTTGGAGCTTTAACTTTTAGAGATTCCATAGAAGGAGCTGAGCCCTGTATAAGAGTATTTCCAGCATCTCACAATAGCATGTTTTGGAAAAGAAAGGCAAAATAGGGACAGGACACCTCAAAACAAAAAGACATTTAGTACCCTTTTATTAAGACTGACCAGGATAACACAAAACAGGAGCAAGCAGCAACTAAAAATTAATGGATGCTATTTTTTAAAGTAGGGGATGGGGAGAAAGAAGTTGTTTCAGGCCCTGATCTTCAACTTCAAGCTTCTCGTCTGCATTCTAAGTGCAGCACTCTGCAGGCTTCAGCAGAATGGGTTGGATCTGGTTGGCGCTGTCACTCAGTCTCACCCAGTTCCCCTCCATACCACAGCACCCACATGTTGTTATTGTTGCTGTTTTGTACCTGCATTTCCCATGATTCTCAGCCTGACCATTTTGGGTTGTCAAAGAGGATACCTTTTTCACCAGAAGAAAAGCTGTTTGGATTAGTTCTGTTTGATTAGTGGTGGTGGGAAAGCTGACATCAGGTTGCATCTTTTGTTTTCTGGGGAAAACTGAAAACATAAAAATTAACAGCTGATCAAATAACTCCCCATGGCCATTTGGAACAGCATGGCATGGCATAGCATAGCATAGCATAGGACTAGGATCTGAGAGAACCAGGTTTGAATCTCCACAATGGCATGGAAGCTTGCTAGTGTTCCTTGGGCCAGTCACACACGCTCAGCCTAATCTACCTCCAAGAGTTGTTGTGAGCAAAGGGGTTTTTTTTAGCAGGAACGCAGAGGAACACAGTTCCAGGTAGCTTAGCATCAGGGGACATGGCTTAATATGCAAATGAGCACCTGCTGGGCTTTTTCTACAAAAAGCCCTGTGTGACACAATGGTGTCAGGGGGTGTGGCCTAATATGCAAACAAGTTCCTGCTGGGCTTTTTAAAAAACAAAAACAAAAAAGCCCTGGTTGTGAAGATAAAATGGGGCAGAGGTGAGAAGTGTACGCTGCTTTGGGTCCCCATTGAGGAGAAAGGTGGGCTAGGAAGTACTTATTAAGTAAGTAAGTAAGTAAATAATAAAGTGCCCCCAAGCCACAAACAACTCGAAGTGCCCCCTCGGGGTTTTCAAGGCGAGAGATGAGCAGAGGCGGTTTCCCATTGCCTGCCTCAGCCTAGCTGCTCTGCACTTCCTTGGTGGTCTCCCATTTAAGTACTAAGTGAAGCTGACCCTGCTGGCCTTCCAGGCTGACAAACTCAGCCACTTAGAGCCACTCAGCCTGTTCAATTGAACAAACTGGTTAGAAGATACTGCAACGACCCACTCACACATTACCAGGCCTTTGAGTTCCCATCCCAGCATGTCTGCACTGGTTCGCGTTGATCAGAATTGCTTCTGGGAGTTTTATGCTCAGAACTTAGTTCCCAGGGTGGGTGAGCATCTTCTATGATGAAAATACTTAAGGAGCGTCATGAGTGTGTGCTTGTATGCATTTGAGTGAAGCTACACAATGCTTAAGAGATAACAGTATACAAACATGTGTTGCCCAATTGCCCTGACTAGATGTTTACAAAAACAAGCAGGAACACTGCAGTAACAACATGTCCCTTCCATCTGTCACATTGTCCTCTCTGAGCTTGCAGCGGCTGAATTTTAAACACCGAAACAAAGTAGGTCTGTTTGTCATACCCAGTGCTGGATCAAGACATGCTTAGTTTCAGAAGCCCAATAACATGACCCCCCCAGAAAGGTACTTCAGTAATTTATAGTCTTTGTGTGTGTGTGTATAATTAGAGACACCAAACTGTAGCTGCTTGGGCACAAATCCAGCACCATTGATACCACACATACCAGAAATGAAAGGTGCCTCAAAGATTCCAGGCCTTAATCACTGGGATCAAATCTTGCCAGTGAGCTGCCAGCAACCAGGTGGAGCCTGAATTTCTCCCGCTTTAACAACTGCTTTCCAGCTGGCAGAGATCAGCTCACCTGGAGAAAATGGCTGCTTTGAAGGGTGGACTCTAGGGCATTGTACCATGCTGAGGCCCCTCCCCTCCCCAAACCCCGTCGTCTCCCGCATCCACCCCCAAAGTCTTCAGACCTGGCAATTCTACTTGCCAGTGATGAGCTGCATTGGGGAGGACTATGTGACCCTAAGATGCCATCATCTGAAGCAGTCTGACGTTTTCGCCCTCAACCTCCCTTTATTCACAAGCTTGCCAATTCCAGTGATAAAACACAATGTTTATTTTGCGAAAAACATTTCTAGTATTTGTGATTGCCTAATGGTGCCAGAAAATGGCTCTGTTTGTGTAGGACAATACAAAACAACAGAATGCTGTGCAACAGCTCAAGACTCGAATTCAAGAATCTGGCAAAACTGCCAGTGACAAAACCTTGTTCGTGCCTTCAGACAGAGCTACCAGTCTCTCTTTTTTTTTTTTTGTTAATGAAAGAAAGCCGTTTATGAAAAATTAGTTAGGGAGGAGAATTTTGCGGCACCTATTGATGGATCCAGGACTTCTTGCTGTATGAAGGATAGGTTGGGCAGATTCTGCAGAGTCTGTTGCATGCTCCTTCTTCGGGGCAATGGCCAGCCTTGTTTGGTGCTGCCACATTTCCAGTGCAAAAGTCCACACAAGGGGATTTCTAGATATTAAGACCGTTCCAAAGTGTCCTCAGTGGACCCTCAGGGATGAAGGCATCGCTTATTTAAATGGCCACAAAAAACCACTGTGTCTCAATTACTGAAATTAATTATGAGCAAGGTGACCCTCCAGAAAATTTTCCCTTATAAAACTAAGCTTTACTTTGAAATGGACTTAATATCTAGAAATACTGTGTGGACTTCTGCACTTTATAATGACGGAATTGCTTTTATGTGTTATGAAGACTCTGTGACGTCTTTAGATCTGGTGGAATTTAGTTTTTGGTATGTATGTACTGTATATTTGGATGGTTGTACTAAAAGAATATATTTTGGAAAATCAAAAATAGCAATCACACCTACTTGAGTTGTTTAAAAAGTTTATTATGGTGCTATTACAGCCATTGCTTTAATTCATTCTATGTTCTACCAGCTGTAATCCTTCATATATTTGTACTTTCCCAAAGGTTGGCAGCCCTGTACTGAACTCCACCACCATCCCTCTGCCCCATGCCATAAAGCAGCTAGGGGTCAGCTGATTGCTGCCGAACACTCAGAGAGTGCCTTCCCCAAGCCTGAGGAGGGTCCAGCTTAGGCAAACTCCATCAATAGGTGCCGCAAGGTTCTCCTGTCCAACTAATTTTTCATAAACGGCTTTTTTTCATTAACAAAAAGTTCCTTCTCCACTCATGCTCACAATCAAAGTGGCCAAAACAGAAATTATCTCCCTGGATAGCTTAAGACCCATCCTGGGCAAGGGAGCCTGGGATAGCCAGAGACACCAGAGTTTGGAGCATTGAAGCACTAGCACTGTTTTGTGGGAAGAAATAGGGCTGACACCTGACCAGAATTTTGCAGAGCAGACCAGTATTTCTTGCCTTGGCTCAGTTGCTGAGTAGAGATGCCAGCCTCCAGGTGGGACCTGGAGGTTCCCCTGGAATTAAAGCTCATCTCCAAATTACAGAGATCAGTTTCCCTGGAGAAAATGGATACTTTGGAGGGCAAACTCTATAGTGTTGTTCCCCACTGAGGTCCCTGTCCTTCTAAGGCTCCATCCCCAAATCTCCAGGAGTTTCCCAGTCTGGCCACTCTACCCTCCCCATTCTCTGTTGGTGGCTGGGGGGGGGGGGGTGGACCTGGCAACCCTGGCTGAGAGATATTTTTGGACATGCATGCAGAGGCCAGTTTGGCCTTCCAAGAGCTGGTTTTTCCTTCTCCTGCCTCCACCCATTAGTCTTGTCTTTGCTCTATTCATGCCTCTTTAAAAACAAGGCAGCCAGATGCATATGCCCAATAGGGCATCCTGGACTTTTGCAAGAGGAAGGGATCTCATGGTGTGAGACTTCAGGAAGCCCTATTTGTCATGTGCTGCTGGGTGGCACACTGTTTTTAAAGAGCTTTGGGAGACCTGGTGAGGAGGGGATGCACTCCCTCCCTGTGGATGTTTTCTTCACCAGCTCTTGCTCAGGGCAAGGAGATAAACTGTGGTTGTTTTTTTTGAGTGTTTAGAGTTCTCTGCTATAGATTTCCTTGCTTGGTGGCTTAGCTCCCTTTCTTGACTAAACTGCTTGGACTTTGAATTGTCTGGTGATTATCTTCTGAGCTAAAGACTCTCAGCCTCAGTGTTGCCCCTTTGTAAAATGGATGACTTGTTTAATTCCTTAATAGCATGCTGCTCAGTTTCTTAGTTTCCAACTGGAGCCCGAAGTTCTCCCAGAATTACAACTCATCTTATGTTGTGATTGAGGATAGTTGCATCAGTGCTATGCACCATCTCATGTCTGCCACAAAACTGGAAATGACATCATCACATCTCTAGGATTTGCCCCAACCCCCCTTCAAAGTATTTGCTGCCATTGGCTTTTAAAAGAAAAGTAAAAAAGAAACCATTGTGATTCATGGGCTTGCCACATTTTTTTAATGTCCAGGTCTTTTCTGGAGAATTTTTTAGGTGGGGCAAATCTAGGGTTGGTTTTTCCTATCTGGGCTTGGGAGAGCGGGTGCCATTCCAAAGCAAAATCATGGGGACATGGAAGAGCAGTCTTAATAAATGTTTTCTTTGTTCTCTTATACAGTCAAGCAAGGACGCAAATAAACAAACAAAATGAGTCTCTTGAATTTCACATCTGTTTATTATTCCCAAATAGGATGCAAAGTCAGCAGGAGCTTAATCCTGGATTTAACCCAGGATTTAAGGGTTGCAATATTTCAACAGATATGTTTCCAATGGAGCCTGGGAGGGACTCCATTCATATGCATATCTGATCCTACCAGGCTTGATTTGGGATGCAGGTGGGCAGCTGTGTTGGTCTGAAGCAATAGAATAAAGTGGTATTATACCAGAATTAAACTTTGTTGGTCTTCAAGATGCCACTGGACTCAAACTTTGTTCTATGACTTGGGATGGTTAGTTCATCCCAAAAAAGGAATGACGAAATGTTTATGCATAGATTCATCCTACTTTTACCAGCATCAAGAGTTTAGAGTGGTCCACATGCACACCCCCTAAGTGGATTATTTTCTTTTTGACCGGATCCTGTTTTGATCTACAGTGTATGTGTGAATTAAATAAATAAATCATTTCCAGTGGAAAGAAGGCATTTAAAAGGTGTGCAGTCCCTTTGAATGTGATAGCCAGAACTACCTTTGGAGTCCAATTATGCTTGTCACAACCTTGCTCCTGGCCCCACCCCAATGTCTCCTGGCTCCACCCCCAAAATCCCCAAGTATTTCTTTAATATAACTGATCGAGTGCTAAAGAAAAAGAAATCTTGGAGGAGATGGATGCCAAGATCATAGTTCACCTAGAGGAACAAAAGAAAACAAAACTGGGCCATCCCTGGACAGGTCACCATACGTCAGTTTGGACTTGTGGGCCACCATACTGAAAAGCATGGGGGGACCACTGCTATAGAGTCTGCTCTCCAAAGCTGCCGTTTTCTCCAGGGGAAGTTTGATTAGTTTTAAAGACTAGGAGAACTCCAGGCACCTTCCTGGAGGTCCACAACCCTATAATTCCTGCATTTGAAGAAGCAGGTTCTTTCTCAGGAAAATTTGAAGAAGTAGGTTCTTTCTCAGGGAAATGGAAACTGTCCATTTCTTATTCTTTTGGGTGTCACAAGCTTCCTTCTTATTTTTGGCTAACCTTCTGGAAAATCCTTCTACTTTGTTGCCTATGTATCCAAGGGATGTTTGCTTAAAAGGTTTGTGGATTGCACAGTCTGCTGTCAGATAGCACTCCCCCCCCCCCCATGATGTGATACATTTGACCTTGGCGTCAACGGGCCTGCTGTAAGTGATGTCTTTTCTTATCTCTCTGCTGACAAACAAGCATCCTTCATGGGTCTATTTAAGCCCTCTGAGAGGAGAGGAAACAGCCAAGCAGCGCAGTCACAGCCTCCGAGGGAGAGCCCCCAAACAGCACGCTTTTTGCAACAACTTACGAGGACAATGTTGCCAGCAACCTTCAAGCTGTGTGCTGGCATCTCCTACAGACACCTGCACAACATGACAGGTAAGAAGAAGAAAAACTGCTGTATTTATGTTTTAAATAAAACATTACTGGTTTAAAGAAAACAGCAGTTTGTAGCTAGGAGGACCGATAGACTGATCTCTGATGACCAGATTTGACCGTCTGTGTGAGTTCAGGGTAAGACTGTCTTGGCTGAGCACTGCTTATAAGACTAACCTAACAACCTGAAATATCAGAGAACACTCTCTCCCTTTTGCTGTGGATATTTTTTTTTAAATTAGAATATAGAAGGTAGGGCTGAGGATGCATATTAAAATGTTGGGATTTTCTGAAAACCTGCAGAACCCTAAAATCATGGCTACGGATGACCGTTTTGTTTGTTTCCTTATGTTATTGTGCAGAAGTATAATAAATAAAATCTCTCTGGCTGTATCTGTTTTAACTGCTGAGGGTTAAGCCTGTGAAGATTTGCAGGCCCCGAATCCGAGAGGTGGGAAAGAATGTCAAGTTTTTTTAAAAATAAGTGATCATCCTAAATATACATAATAAAAAGCTGAATTTTCTATCCCAAAGGATTATAAGCCAAATTATGTATGTAAGAGTTGTAAACTGCAACTGATTTATGGTGATCACAGCAAGGAGCTTTCCAGGCAAGTGAGGTGGTTTGCGGTTGCCTTCCTCTCCAGAGCCTTCCTTGATGGTCTCCCTTCCAAGCACTGACCCAAGATCTGAAAAAACTGGGCAGGGCTATGCCATGCCCTCTTCCTTTGTAATCCAAATTAGCATCACAACAAGAAGAAGCCACCAAAGCATTGCTGTTAAACACACTGGGCATATTCCTCAAAGAAATATGAATTCTTTTGCACAGAGATCTACTGTAACCCACATTAGTGGCTGCCACTGCCAGAACAACAGTTCAGATGTTACTGCAGAGCCACTGATGGGCATGATCCCAGGTTGCACTCACTTCCTTCTTCCTTCACTCACACAGCACAATGAAAAAGGTTCCTGGCTTGGGAACAATAATGCCCTGTGTAAATTTAGGATTGCCTGGGCTGGGAAGTACCTGAAGCATGGGGATGGCAGGGGTTAGAGAAGGAAGGGACATCATCAGGTTATAAAGCCATAACCAGCCCTCTGAAGAAGCCATTTTCTCCAAGGGAACAGATCTTGATCATCTGGAGATCAGCTGTACATAAGAACATAAGAAAAGCCATGTTGGATCATGCCAATGGCCCATCCAGTCCAACACTCTGTCACACAAAGTGTGACACACAGTGGCCACCCCCCCCCCCAGTGCCATCAGAAGGTTCACAAGTGGGTCCAGAAGCCCTTCCACTTTGCCCCCCCAAGCGCCAAGAATACAGAGCATCACTGCCCCAGATAGTTCCAATAATATACTGTGACTAATAGCCACTGATGGACCTCTGCTCCATATTTTTATCCAATCCCCTCATGAAGCTGTCTATGCTTGTAGCTGCCACCACCTCCTGTGGCAGTGAATTCCACATGTTAACCATCCTTTGGGTGAAGAAATACTTCCTTTTATCCATTCTAACCCAATTGCTCAGCAATTACAGCAACTGTAACAACAGGAGATTTCCAGATGCCACCTGGAGGTTGGTAACTGTAAGTTTAATTCTATTAAATCTGAGTTTGGGAGGGGGAAAAATAAACTCCCCTTCTGCCAGAAGCATCCCTGCATCAGGAAGTTTTCAATCATGACTGAGAGGAGGAAGGAGGGGGGAGACAAGAGGGGACGTGAGAGTCAGCTCTATTTGAAGGGCTGTCTCCTTCCATGTGTCCCTGGGTGCCAACTAGGGCCATCAGGCAGCCATCTGTTGGCTATCTCACCACTCAGGGTGGTCCCTCTTTCATCACCCAAAGCCCAGGCCTTTCCCATTGCGGCACTGACTTTGTGGAATGGGCTCCCTGAAGAGGTGGGGGGAGAGCTCCTTGGAGATCTTCAGGAGGTGCTGCAAGACCTGTGTTTGCCAGGACGTTTGAGGGTGTTTGAATTGACAGGCATCTTTTTGGGGTGGGGGGTGGGGTGGGGGGAGATCTGGGGTTTGCTATTTGATGTTTGCTTTTAACGGAAAATGTTTTTAGCTACTACCATAAGCTGCCTTGAACCACAAGGAAAGGTGAGACATGTTTTAATAAACAAAGGGTAGGAAAAAAAACCCAATAAAATTTGCACTCACTACACGTAAGAGCTTTGCATAATGTCTGAATGTGACCAGTAGCAAAAAATTGCTCTGCACCAAACTTTGCATTCTAACTCAGGAAAAAAAAATGCAGGGATATTATTACAGATCAACTCACATGTCCAATAAGCTTGGGAAGAAGGCAGGCAAAACCAAAATCCTTTTATGTGGCACGTAACAGGGTATCCAGTCCTGGAATGCACAGATCATACATCCAAAATAGGATCCTAATCCCCAGATCCTATCCCACTACTGAAGTTCTGAGTAACAAGTGGAGTTTCTAATCCTTTGAGAGTATAGTAAGAAAGAGCCAAAGAATTGTGTGTTGTCTGGCTGATTTTCCCCCACTGCTGTCACAGTAAGCTTTGAGGCTCTTTTCATATCTGCTAGTCTCTTGACAGTCTAAAACAGCACTTTCAAAAAAAGAAAGAAAAACTTTACTAAAGAGATTTCACCCTGTCTGGGTGCCCAGAGCTTACATAAACAAAAGCAGACAAGCTCAGACTCCAAGACTACACAAGTGAAAACAGCCATTCCGCTGACTGGGTGGAAGGGTTCATCTCATCCCAGCTATTGACTGCACAACCGTGGAACACAAATGGAGTGAGGCAGATTCTTTGCCTGGGATTACCACTGTCCTAAGGGACAACGGTTCTGTGATTTTTCACAGTTGCAGGAGGTACTAAGATCCCATTTCGTTGATTGGTTGGCTATTTATTTATTTCACGTATACTCTTTCTCCCCCATAGGGAGTCCAAGCAGCTTATATTGTTCTCTTCACCTTCATTTTATTCTCACAATGACCATGGAAAGCAGATCAGACTGACAATGTCTAAGGCTGCCAATTCCAGGTGGTGGCTGGAAACCTCCCACCATTACAACTGGTTCCCAAGCTCAGTTCACCTGGAGAAAATGGCCACTTTGGAAGGTGGACTGTATGGCATTGTACCCCATTGAAGTCTCTCCTCTCCCCAGAACCTGCCATCCTCAGGCTGCACCCCCAACATCTCCCAGTATTTCCTAACCTAGAGCAGGCAACCCTCAGTGTGTCACTGGCCCAAGATCTCCAGCAAGCTTCCATGGCAAAGCAGAGATTCAAAACTGGATCTCCCATATGATCCAATAAGGTTAAAGGAATAGGAGGGGGAGGGAGATGATCAATGACTTGGCTTGCTACAAAGTTTAAAGCGGTTCTTAAATCCCCCTCCCCCAAATACACCCATCAGCTGGAGACAGCGGGCTAAGGAACAGAGCTCAAGAAGCAACTAAGGAGAAAGATTAAAGGGATGGCCCTTGGAAGCTACAGGGGTGCTCTGATTGACCATACAAACAGCTTCCTACAGTCCATCACATTTTATGTTTAAAAAAAAAGAGACCCAGGTTTGAAGAAACAGCAGAGGAAAAATGACACAAAAGAACAGAATGCAACCGTGGCATCATCTGGTTTGTCAGATTGTTTTATTTAAGAACAAATGAATTATGGCAATTCCAGACTAAACAGCTAGGGTGGAACCCACTTTGGAGACAAAGAAATGGAGAAGATTTGGAGTTAAAAGATAATGCAGGAAAACAGCAAGGAGCCATTGCTTTGATGGAAGGCAGAAAGGTGAAAATATCCTTAGGGACCTGACACTTGATCCGTTAGAGTGCATTTCTGTAAAACAAAGCACTGCCTCTACCTGTTAGCACACAATTTCCTCCCCCCACTGTGTACTGATGGTGTTTGCTTCGTCATGATAGCTAAGCTGAGACTGACGTTCTGCATTGTTGTTCAGTGAATGCTATTCTTGTCCCAGCATGCCCTTCCATCTGACACTGCTTCTGATAAATTACATTTGGCCTTCTGCAGATGGAAGGTTGCTGTGCACATTTATCCAGCCAGTTTAACAAACCTCTGTAGTATTGACTGGGGTGGGGGTTTCTTCTAAAAATGTGCATTTTCTACCATGATTGTTTGGGTACATCTGTTCCATAAGATAGAATTTACAAGCAAAGCAGTTGTCTTGCACACAGATTCAGTCCCTCATTATAAGGGTCTTGGGTGACAGTAGGTTGGCCAACTCCAGGTTGGGAAATTCCTGGAGATTTGGGGGTGGAGCTTAAGGAGGGCAGAGTTTGAGGCAGGAAGGGGTCTCAGCAGGGCAGAATGCCATAGAATCTACCAAAGCAACCATTTCCTTCAGGGGAGCTGAACTCTAGAGATCAGTTGTAATTCCTGGATATTTCCAAGCCCCACCTGGAGGTTGGCAACTCTCAATAACAGTAATGGGGAAGACTTACCATATGGCAATAGGCCATATGGGGTTAGATGAACCATTGCTCTGGTTCAGTATAAGGCAGGTTCACTACTAGCTATCTTGAAGGTGCTTAAAACAAAACAAAACAAAACACACCCCTGAAATACCTTTTCATTAGGATCAACCCAATGACACGTAAGAGGCTGCAAGCTTTCAAGTTCCAAAGAACTCTTAATCGGGCCAGATATCAGGGAAAGCTGATATCTGGTCATCATGATAAGACCCCCTCAAACCAGGATATGGTGGAATTTCTGGCAGACAAAGGAGATTCAGGTTGCAGCAGCACTTCCCTCGTCCAAAGCAAGCTGTAGCTGTTCTCTTCATGATCCTGAACTTTGTCCCTGCAATTTAAGGCCTATGTAGATTATCATTTCATCTTTCATGCAATATTTTTCTTCCCTGAAGAGCACTTGATAATCACATGCCAGTCTGCATTTTTGTCTAATATCTGCAACTCTTAGCTGTGTTATGTTTCATGAATTAGAAGCCACCTTGTTCATTTGAAGGCTGTGTTCAAACTAGGTGTGCCTACATGTGCATCATTTACTGGTGGGTTTGTGGTAGAAATACATTGCTTACAAGTACAATATTTTCTTCAGGGTGGACCGTGGGAGAAACTGGATTCTGCCAGTTTGCAGAGAAAGCTGACGGGGGCACAGCACTGATTGGCTCTGCTCTGTGAGGTCAAAGCTGCCTCTTTCTCCTGCAGATCTTCTAACTTTAAAAAACACCAGTGTTATTTAAATACATGCTTTTTTAAAAAAAATACAACTCACCAGAAGTAGGCTGTGTCTTATGAGTTTTGTCCACTTAAATGTGCATTGCATTCTGTAGTGTAAAAACAGAAATAGATTCTGCTTGGTGTTAGGGATGCCAGCCTTCAGATGGGACCTGGGGATCCCCTGGAATTAGTTCCACTGGAGAAAATAGCTGCTTTGGAGGTTGGACACTATGGCATTGTACCCCACTGAGGTCCCTGTCCTCCTCAAGCTCCATCCCCAAATCTCCAGGAGTTTCCCAACCTGGATCTGGCAACTCCCCATCCTCTTCCAGTGGCCAGCAGGGATCTGGCAACCCTATTGGTGTTGGTGAATCTACCTTGTGCTAATGGTCCTAGGTCTATCAAGGACTCACAATGCCTGTGTTCTGTAGCAAAACTCTAGACAAAAGGTCCTTTTTTCTCTTCTGTAGGTCCCAGGTGTGTTTCACATGGAACATGAAAAACTGCTGTCATGCCCACAGTTCTGTTTTTCAACCCATTCTTCTCCTTTCCTCCCCTCAGGCTTGAAGAGACGGGCTGCTGTCGCAATAGCCCAGGAGCTGAATAAATGTATGTTTAACAGGCCGGGTCCCAGTAAGTGGATCAACCAAGTTCGCAGAAGGAGTTCTCTGCTAAGTAAGTAAAATAACAGGAGATAAAAGGCCCCAATGACCCCCAGATTCTGGTCATAAACATGTTGTCCTTGTCTTTCTAGGATAGCACTCTCTTTGATTGGAGGCAACCACTGAAGATATTAATGGCCTCTCTCTCTCTCCCTCCTTTTAAAATTTCCCATCCTTACAGGCTCTAGACTGGAGGAGAAGGTTTTTGGTGAAGCAGAGATGTCCTACATCAAACAGGGAGAGGAGGCCCTTCAGAAATCACTTAAAATTCTTGGTGACCAGGATGGCTGGAAAACAGAGACCATGGTGGTAGGTTTAATGCACTATTGTTGGTCAATTTCCTGCCCAACTACAAGAGCTCTGAGCAGTTTGCAGTCTTTTTGTATCCCATTTTATCCTCACAAGCTCCTGCTGAAGTAGAACTGATCAAAAATGATTAATCTGCCCCCAGTTTTTCCATGAAGATCATAGCAGAATAGAAAATGATCTGCGCCCTCTTCCATTTTATCTGCCATGTTACAGAATTCTTAGCAAGTGTGTCTCCATTTCTGCAAGAAGCTTGACACTAATACTTCAAGGTCTTTCCCCTTCTGCAGGACAATGGGGACAAAGTCCTTAGCAAAGTACTCCCGGATGTTGGGAAAGTCTTTCGGCTAGAGGTGGTGGTGGATCAACCCATGGATTGTGTCTACAGCGAGCTGGTGGAGAAGATGGAGCAGATGGGCAACTGGAACCCAAACGTCAAAGAAATCAAGGTGAAAAAAACAAGAGATTAGGGCCAGAAAAGAAATGCATTCTGGGAAAAGAAGGTCCATGCCATAGAAGGGTTGCCAACAACATAAGAAAGAAATGTCCCTTTAATAGAGGCTTAATATACAGGAAAGGACAGGTGAAGATTTTTGCGGCATGGACAGAAGAAAGGGGGGGGGGGTTTGTAGCAGGAGCTCCTTTGCATATTAGCCCCCACACCCCTGATATAGCCAATCCTCCAAGAGCTTACAGTAGGCCCTGTGCTAAGAGCTCTGTAAGCTCTTGGAGGATTAGCTACATCAGGGGTGTGTGGCCTAATATGCAAAGGAGCGCCTGCTACAAAAAAAGCCCTGGTTAGAAGTGACATCACCGGTAAACACATCCCATTGAATCTCTATTAAAGGGACAGAGCACTTTTTCTCCAGGCTATTGTCAACCTAGTGCCATGGCGTTGGGCACTGAGCTCTGCAATGACTATTAAGCATATGTTTTTGTTGTTGTGGGGCTTTTGATAAAGTAGCACAGCACCAAATAGACAGAAAGGTCATGGATCGACAGGGCTGAGGTTATCAGTGGCTTGAGCCCCTAGTATGGAGATGGAGATTTATAGTAATAATTACATCAGACAAACTGCTAAGATTTCAAATCTGTGAAGCTTTCAGGTTTTTTAGTATATGTGCTGCCGAAGCGAGCATGTGAAGCTTTCATATTTTGAAACAGGACATTTGAAAATTAAATGATTTTTTTAAAAGTCAATCTGGGCTCAAGTTCAAGCACATAGGAAAGGAAAGGTCCCCTGTGCAAGCACCAGTTGTTTCCGACTCTGGGGTGATGTTGCTTTCACAATGTTTTCATGGCAGACTTTTTATGGGGTGGTTTGCCATTGCCTCCTCCAGTCATCTACACTTTCCCCCCAGTAGGGTGACCATAATGTCTGAAGGCCAGCCAGGGACACCTTGGGGAAGAAGGGGGGAGGCAGGGGTGCGCGCGCGAAGCGTGCGCGCCGCCGGAAACAGAAAGTGATGTCACTTCCGGTGATGTCATGCCACCACCGGAAACAGGAAGTGACACCACTTCCTGTGACATCATTTCCCCGCGTCACCTGCCGGAAATGGGAAGTGACATCACTTCCTGTGACATCACTTCCCCCAAATGACATCATTTCCCCCAAATGCCACTGCCGGAAACAGGAAGTGACTTCACAGCACTTCCTGTGACGTCCCCAAAAATCCCCCAAATATCACCGCCGGAAACAATTTTGTTCTCAAATCCTGTATTTACTTCATCAGTATATGGGATAAGGCACTTTCTCAACTGTGCTGCATAATGCAGCCTATTTATTTTGTCCTGTTTGCTCTGTTGGCTCTATCTGCGCCACCTTCATCACTTTCGGGGTGTGGATCCCCCAGTGGGGTGGTCTCCCGACTCCCTCCGCCGGCTGTTTCTGATAGCCCTGTGCCCCCTCTTTCATTTGATATGTGTCCCGTGCGGGTGCCACCCTCCCGCCGGGAGATGCCGCAAAATGAGCCCCCTTGAGGCTTATGGCGGCAGGGCTCGGGGGAAGCGAGCTAGACTGCTGTTCTTTTGAGGGGTTATAGAGTGTTTCGAGCCCGTCCCTGTGGCATCGGTCCCATCATTGTGGAACCCAGGGGGCCGGCGCAGCAGCCCGCCGAAGCAGCCTGTCACTAATAACACAGGTCGAGATGCAGGACAGGAACCCGGAAGTGACCGACAGGCTGCTTCAGCGGGCCACTGCGGCGGCCCCCTGGGCCCTACAACGATGGGACCGATGCCACAGGGACGGGCTCGAAACACTCTATAACCCCTCAAAAGAACAGCAGTCTAGCTCGCTTCCCCCGAGCCCTGCCGCCATAAGCCTCAAGGGGGCTCATTTTGCGGCATCTCCCGGCGGGAGGGTGGCACCCGCACGGGACACATATCAAATGAAAGAGGGGGCGCAGGGCTATCAGAAACAGCCGGCGGAGGGAGTCGGGAGACCACCCCACTGGGGGATCCACACCCCGAAAGTGATGAAGGTGGCGCAGATAGAGCCAACAGAGCAAACAGGACAAAATAAATAGGCTGCATTATGCAGCACAGTTGAGAAAGTGCCTTATCCCATATACTGATGAAGTAAATACAGGATCTGAGAACAAAATTGCACCAGAAGACACAAACACAAAGCTCCCTTACACTGAATCAGTGCTTGGGTCCACCAAAGTCAGTATTGTCCACTCCAGTCACAAACACAAAGCTCCCTTACACTGAATAAGTGCTTGGGTCCACCAAAGTCAGTATTGTCACATAAGAGAAGCCATGTTGGATCAGGCCAATGGCCCATCCAGTCCAACACTCTGCGTCACATAAGAACATAACAGAAGCCCTGTTGGATCAGGCCAGTGGCCCATCCAGTCCAACACTCTGCGTCACATAAGAACATAACAGAAGCCCTGTTGGATCAGGCCAGTGGCCCATCCAGTCCAACACTCTGCGTCACATAAGAACATAACAGAAGCCCTGTTGGATCAGGCCAGTGGCCCATCCAGTCCAACACTCTGCGTCACATAAGAACATAACAGAAGCCCTGTTGGATCAGGCCAGTGGCCCATCCAGTCCAACACTCTGCGTCACATAAGAACATAAGAGAAGCCCTGTTGGATCAGGCCAGTGGCCCATCCAGTCCAACACTCTGCGTCACATAAGAACATAAGAGAAGCCCTGTTGGATCAGGCCAGTGGCCCATCCAGTCCAACACTCTGCGTCACATAAGAACATAAGAGAAGCCCTGTTGGATCAGGCCAGTGGCCCATCCAGTCCAACACTCTGCGTCACATAAGAACATAACAGAAGCCCTGTTGGATCAGGCAAGTGGCCCATCCAGTCCAACACTCTGCATCACATAAGAACATAACAGAAGCCCTGTTGGATCAGGCCAGTGGCCCATCCAGTCCAACACTCTGTGTCACATAAGAACATAAGGAGGGAGGGAGGGAGGGAGGGAGGGAGGGAAGGAAGGAAGGAAGGAAGGAAGGAAGGAAGGAAGGAAGGAAGGAAGGAAGGAAGGAAGGAAGGAGGGAGGGAGGGAGGGAGGGAGGGAGGGAGGGAGGGAGGGAGGGAGGGAGGGAGGGAGGGAGGGAGAGAAGGAAGGAAGGAAGGAAGGAAGGAAGGAAGGAAGGAAGGAAGGAAGGAAGGAAGGAAGGAAGGAAGGAAGGGAGGGAGGGAGGAGGGAGGGAAGGGAAGGGAAGAAGGAAGGAAGAAAGGAAGGGAGGGAGGGAGGGAAGGAAGGGAGGGAAGGAAGGGAGGGAGGGAGGGAAGGAAGGAAGGAAGGAAGGAAGGAAGGAAGGAAGGAAGGAAGGAAGGAAGGGAGGGAGGAGGGAGGGAGGGAGGGAAGGAAGGGAGGAGGGAGGGAAGGAAGGAAGGAAGGAAGGAAGGGAGGGAGGAGGGAGGGAGGGAAGGAAGGAAGGAAGGAAGGAAGGAAGGAAGGAAGGAAGGAAGGAAGGAAGGGAAGGAAGGAAGAAAGGAAGGAAGGAAGGAAGGAAGAAAGGAAGGGAGGGGGAGGGAAGGAAGACCGCCCCCTCCCGCCAACCCCCCCCCCGCTTTCGGCCCCCACCCTCCCTGCTTACCTTCTTCCAGGGCGGGTGACGGCCTCTCCTCCCGGCGGCTGGTGCTGCTGGCGAGTCTGGCGGCGGCTGCGGAGGCCGGGGAGGGCCTCCGCTGGTCTCTGGAGGACCTCCAGCGACCAGCGCCGGCCTCTCTGCGGCCTCCGCGGGTCGGCGCTGGTCGCTGGAGGCCCTCCAGAGTCTCTGGAAGGCCTTCCGGGACCAGCGCCGGCTGCTCCGCGGCCTCTCCGCGGCCTCCGCTGGTCGCTGTAGGCCCTCCAGAGTCTCTGGAGGGCCTCCAGCGACCAGCGGAGGCCGCGGAGAGGCCTTCGCTGGTCGGCGCTGGTCCCGGAAGGCCCTCCAGAGTCTCTGGAAGGCCTTCCGGGACCAGCGCCGGCTGCTCCGCGGCCTCTCCGCGGCCTCCGCTGGTCGCTGGAGACCCTCCAGAGTCTCTGGAGGGCCTCCAGCGACCAGCGGAGGCCGCGGAGAAGCCTTCGCTGGTCGGCGCTGGTCCCGGAAGGCCCTCCAGAGTCTCTGGAAGGCCTTCCGGGACCAGCGCCGGCTGCTCCGTGGCCTCTCCACGGCCTCCGCTGGTCGCTGGAGACCCTCTAGAGTCTCTGGAGGGCCTCCAGCGACCAGCGGAGGCCGCGGAGAGGCCTTCGCTGGTCAGCGCTGGTCCCGGAAGGCCCTCCAGAGTCTCTGGAAGGCCTTCCGGGACCAGCGCCGGCTGCTCCAAGGCCTCTCCGCGGCCTCCGCTGGTCGCTGGAGACCCTCCAGAGTCTCTGGAGGGCCTTTAGCGACCAGCGGAGGCCGCGGAGAGGCCTTCGCTGGTCGGCGCTGGTCCCGGAAGGCCCTCCAGAGTCTCTGGAAGGCCTTCCGGGACCAGCGCCGGCTGCTCCGCGGCCTCTCCGCGGCCTCCGCTGGTCACTGGAGACCCTCCAGAGTCTCTGGAGGGCCTCCAGCGACCAGCGGAGGCCGCGGAGAGGCCTTCGCTGGTCGGCGCTGGTCCCGGAAGGCCCTCCAGAGTCTCTGGAAGGCCTTCCGGGACCAGCGCCGGCTGCTCCGCGGCCTCTCCGCGGCCTCCGCTGGTCGCTGGAGACCCTCTAGGGTCTCTGGAGGGCCTCCAGCGACCAGCGGAGGCCGCGGAGAGGCCTTCGCTGGTCGGCGCTGGTCCCGGAAGGCCCTCCAGAGTCTCTGGAGGGCCTCCAGCGACCAGCGGAGGCCGCGGAGAGGCCTTCGCTGGTTGGCGCTGGTCCCGGAAGGCCCTCCAGAGTCTCTGGAAGGCCTTCCGGGACCAGCGCCGGCTGCTCCGCGGCCTCCGCTGGTCGCTGGAGGCCCTCCAGAGTCTCTGGAGGGCTTCCAGCAACCAGCAGAGGCCGCGGAGAGGCCTCTGCCACCGCCGCCAGGCCCCACGCGCGGGCGGGGAAGGCGGCGAGGGAGGGAGGGAGCGTCCCTGCGTGTGTGCAGGGGCCCTGCGCACGCGCAGGGACGCTCCCTCCCTCACTCGCCGCCTTCCCCGCCGGCGCCCGCGGCCCACCGCCTCCGGGGCTTGCTAAACCGGGACCTCTAAATGGTCCCGGTATAGCCAGCCCGGGAGGCGGGAATAGGGGGCCAGAACCGGGACATTCCCGGGCGCCCGGGACGGTCTGGCCACCCTACCCCCCAGCAAGCTGGGTACTCATTTTACCAACCTCGAAAGGATGGAAGGCTGAGTCAACCTGGAGCCGGCTACCTGAAAACCCAGCTTCCACCGGGGATTGAACTCAGGTCGTGAGCAGAGCTTAGGACTGCAGTACTGCAGTTTTAACACTCAAGCACATAATCACCTCTCTAAAACAGAGCTTCCACTCCTGTTGCAAATGTGCACAGTGCATATTAGGGAGGGACCATAGCTCACTTCTTAAGCACATGCTTTGCTGCAACCCCCCAGGTTCAGTTGTTAGCTACATGGTGCCTTAGATGGAATGAAACCATTGGTCCATCAGAGTCCATATGTCTACTCATGCTGGCAGCAGCTCTCCAGGGTCTCAGGTAGAGATCTTTCCCATCACAAACTATCTGCTGATTCTTTTCAGTGGAGATTCCAGGGACTGAACCTGGGACCTTCCTGCATGCCAAGCAGATGCTCTACCAACTGAGCCCCCTCCAGTAAAAAGGATTTTATGGAACAGATTTTGAGGAATATCTTTCTCTACCTCAGGCCAAGGGAGATGCTGGTCAGAGTAAACAACACTGAGCTAGACTGACCTTTGGTTTACCTGTGCCTGTGTCAGATTTCAAGATTTGCTCATTTCTCTGCTAATCATTTCCTTCCTCTCTTTTTGAAACCCCTCTTGATAGAAAACCTTGAAATAGTAGCAGAGAAGGGAGAAGTTCATTGTGCAAAGCAGTCCTTAAGCCAGGGAAACAGGCAGAATCTCTGGTCCCTTGTAGGGTTGCCAGCCTCCAGGTGGGGCCTGGAGATCTCCTGCTTTTACAACTGATCTCCAGGTAGCAGAAATCAGCTCCCTTGAAGAAAATGGCTGCTTTCAAGGGTAGACTCTAGGGCATTGTACTATGCTGAGGCCCCTCCCTTCCCCAAACCCCACCCTCTCCTGGTTCCACTCCCAAAGTCTCCACATATTTTCAGTCACAGACCTGGCAACTCTAGTTCTCCCAGAATTACAACTGATCTCCAGACTACAGATCAGTTCCTTGGACAAAATGGCGGCTTTGGGCCATGTACTCTGTGGCTCCCTCCCCTCCCCAAACACTGACCCCAAATCCCTAGGAATTTCCCAATCCAGAATAGGGGAGGGACGGTGGCTCAGTGGTAGAGCATCTGCTTGGGAAGCAGAAGGTCCCAGGTTCAATCCCTGGCATCTCCAAAAAAGGGTCCAGGCAAAAAGGTGTGAAAAACCTCAGCTTGAGACCCTGGAGAGCCGCTGCCAGTCTGAGAAGACAATACTGACTTTGATGGACCAAGTGTCTGATTCAGTATAAGGCAGCTTCATATGTTCATATGTTCATATGCTTCCCCCCACCCCCCTCTTGATGTGAAATAACTATTTGCTTTCCTGTCTTGGCAATCTTTATATAGATACTTCAGAAAATCGGCAAAGACACTGTGATCACCCACGAAACTGCAGCTGCCACCCCTGGCAATATAATTGGCCCTCGAGACTTTGTGAGTGTCCGCTGCTCGAAGAGGCGGGGCTCGACGTGTGTGCTTGCTGGCATGTCCACAGCCTATGCAGGAATGCCTGAACAAAAAGGAGTCATCAGGTAAATGACTTAATTAAAAAATCCTGCTTTAATTCTTGGCCTCCAACATTTCCCAGTTAAAAACAGGAATGCTTACAGATAGGGCTTTTTTTTGTAACAAGAACTCCTTTGCATATTAGGCCACACATCCCGATGTACCCAATCCTCCAAGAGCTTACAGTAGGCCCTCTAAGAAGAGCCCTGTAAGTTCTTGGCTACGTATGAGGGGTGTGGTCAAATATACAAAGGAGTTCCTGCTACAAAAAAAGCCCTGCTTAAAGAACATATGGATTCTCATCCCCAGGATCTCTGTGTATATAGTATTTCAAATGATTGAAGGGTCTTCTCCACCTTCCATATTTATTGACTAGGGTTGACAGCCTCCAGGTATGGCCTGGAAATCTCCTGGCATTACAACTGATCTGCAGACAACAGAAATTAGTTCCCCCTGGAGAAAATGGTGTCTTTGGTGGGTTGTATCTATGGCTTTGTACCCTGCTGAGCTTACTCCTTACCAAAACATCATGCTCTCCAGGCTGCAACCACCTCCCCCCCCCAATCTCTAGAAATTTCCCAGCCTGGAACCGGTAACCAATACTCCCTCTAAGCTGTGGCGTCTTGTAAGCAAAAATTCTACTTTGTGAGCTACTGCATAAGTTAGTTTGCTCTGGGACCATTTTTCCTGAGCTAAGACAGAAATGAGTGAGACAGAGGCTAAAAATAATGTGAGCTAGCTCACACTAACTCAGCTTAGAGGGAATGCTGCTGGTAACCCTATATCATAGCTTGCTCAAAAAGTTATGTATTTTTTTCCTTCTGGTTAGAGATGTATTAAACAATTATCCTTACAGTATGTTCTGCTTTAGCAGTTCAAATGTAAATAATAAGGTACTGCCCCTCCTCTTGTACATAAATTGCCTGTTGCCAAGTCTAAGAGCACAGCAAATACTCCCGTATCAGTTGTACATATTTGTTCAACAAATGTTTGAAATTACTCACACTGAAGCCCTTAAGAATTCTTATCATGGCTTTTGATTGATGGCGGTTCACAGCCAGGGGTTTGTCGAAGCAAAGAATTATGTCTTATGGCAACTGCTGAAAATGGTGGCCTCATGTCTAATTCTCCCCACCTGTTTCTTAAGACATCCGCCCATTTTTATCCCACACTTCCTCCAAGAAGCTTCAGGTTGACATATTTATGGATCTTTACTTTCCGTTCTATCCTCACAAGAAACTTATGAAAGAGGATTGGATGTGAGAGTGGTTGGCCTAGGATCATCCAAAGACCTTCATGTCTTCAATTTGGTCACCGGTCTTAGTCCAACAAAGTAACCACATCACCACTCTGGCTGGCAATTTCATCTACAGCCCTGTTATCTGTAGGGTGGATTGAAGATTGTGGTTTGATGCAAATACATTTCTAGCTGTTCGACTAACCACATTCCAGTGGGCTCCATCTGTTAGTCCTTTGCTCATGGAGATCCGCTTTCACAATCACTGCGAAATATTTTGCAGATAAAATCTCATCACTCCGCCAAGACCTGCCTATCACATTAGATACAGTAAGTCAGACTGAGGCTCCGCGCCTGTCTTCGGATCTACTACTGGACCACTTCGACCCACTCAGCCTGGAAGAAGTTGATGGAATTCTCTCCGCTGCTCGCCCAACAACATGCGATCTGGACCCTTGCCCCTCCTGGCTGATTAAATCTTGCCAGAGGGAGCTCAGATGTCCTTTACGGGACATCATAAATAGATCCCTCCTAGAGGGGCGTTTTCCAACGCCTCTGAAAGAGGCCTTGGTCCGCCCCCTCTTGAAAAAATCAACAGCAGACCCGGCCGAATTGGCGAACTATCGACCGGTGTCTAATTTACCATTTTTAGGTAAAATCATCGAGAGGGCAGTGGCGTTGCAGCTACAGAGATTTCTAGATGACGCTTCTGTCCTAGACCCGTGCCAGTCTGGCTTCCGACCGGGCCACGGGACGGAGACGGTCTTGGTCGCCTTAGCAGATGACCTCCAACGGCAACTGGATCGAGGCGGTGTAGCAGTGCTGATGTTATTAGATCTGTTGGCTGCATTTGATACGGTCGACCATCGGCTACTGATCCACCGCCTCGCCGACATTGGGGTTAAGGGGTCTGCTTTACAATGGCTCTCCTCTTTCCTCACGGGTCGGGGACAAAGGGTGGCGATCGGGGGTGAACGATCCCAGAGGCGCACACTAGATTGTGGGGTGCCTCAGGGAGCAGTCCTCTCCCCGATGTTATTTAACATCTATATGCGCCCCCTTGCCCAGATTGCCAGGAGGTTTGGGCTGGGCTGCCACCAATATGCAGATGACACCCAGCTCTATCTGCTGATGGACGGCTGGCCCGCCTCCCCCCCCGGAAGGCCTGGATCGGGCGTTACAGGCTATCGCAACGTGGCTTAGACTGAGTGGGCTGAAGCTGAATCCGGCAAAGACAGAGGTTCTCTGTGTGGGTCGCGGCGCTCCAGGGGGGGAAATATCCCTCCCGACCTTCGATGGTGTGCAGCTAAAGGCGGCGCAGCAGGTGAAGAGTCTGGGTGTTTTACTGGAGCCTTCATTATCAATGGAGGCCCAGATAACAGCCACTGCCAAGTCAGCATTTTTCCATCTGAGGCGGGCAAAGCAGTTGGCCCCTTTCCTGGAGCGTCGGGACCTAGCAACGGTGATCCATGCGACGGTCACCTCACGATTGGACTACTGTAACGCCCTCTACATGGGGCTGCCTCTGTGCCGGACCCGGAAGTTACAGCTAGTGCAGAACGCGGCGGCCAGGCTGTTGCTTGGTCTCCCAAGATGGGAACATGTACGGCCGGGGCTACGCGAACTGCACTGGTTACCGATTGTATACCGGGTCCAGTACAAAGTGCTGGTTATCACCTTTAAAGCCCTATATGGCCGAGGACCAGCCTACCTGAAGGACCGTCTCTCCCCGTATGAACCCCAGAGAGCACTGAGGTCAGTAGGAAAGAACAGACTGACTACCCCTGGGCCAAGACAAATCAAACTACAGAACACTCGCTCTCGGGCCTTTTCGGCCGCAGCCCCATATCTCTGGAACCAACTTCCAGAGGAGGTGCGGGCCCTGCGGAACCTTGATCAGTTCCGCAGGGCGTGCAAGACCACCCTTTTTAAATTAGCTTATGAATAACTGAATTATACTGATAACGAAGAAAATCCGCCATCAGCATCAACTAGAAGAGCGTCAAGGATAGCGTTATAATATGTTTTAGTTAATTGTTTTAATCAGGTTTTTAAGGTCAATTAATGTTTAATGTTTCTAATGTAACTGTTTTATTGTTGGTGCACCATTGGTCACCGTATTGTTAGCCGCCCTGAGCCTGCTTCGGCAGGGGAGGGCGGGGTACAAATAAAAATTTTTTATTATTATTATTATTATTATTATTATTATTATTATTATTATTATTATTATCAGCCACAAGACCACATTTACTGAGGCCTGCACATTAGTGAAGCTTGCCCTTTCCTCTGGCAGTAGGTGTTCTGGGATGGCAACCACCTGCCAACCACAGGCCCTATTTGACAATAGTCTTGCCCTCTTTCCAGAGCCACAGGGAACAGAACAGTGCTCTGAAGAACCATGGTTTGGCATCTCTCTGCTCCAAGCCACTGAATGAGTATCAGTGAGTTTCTGTCACTCAGGAAAAATATGAAGCTGCCTTATACTGAATCAGACCTTTGGTCCATCAAAGTCAGTTATCCTCAGCATATTCCTGGATGCTAGCATCTTACTTGTAGCATGCTGAATACAGGATCACTTTCTTCAAAGCAAACAGTAGGAAGCAGAGAGAGAATGAATGTTCCCAGAGGCCTTCATAGCAGCCTGTCTAGATTCAGTTTATCTAGACCAGGGCTGGCCAAACTTGCTTAACATAAGAGCCATATAGAATAAAAATCAGATGTTTGAGAGCTGTAAGACATGAACATCAAAGGAAGGAAGGAAAATAGATGAGGGAAAGAAACCAACTTTAATTTTAAATACATTCTCCAAGCTGCTGGCTGGCTTGGTGAAGTGATTTAAAGAGAGAAATGCCTTTTCCAGATTGGCTGATGGGGGGCAGGGGGAGCTTTGAGAGCCACACAATATGTGTGAAAGAAACACGTTTGGCTCCAGAGCCATAGTTTGGCCACCCCTGATCTAGACCTATAAGTGAGATGGATAGCCCAGTCTTATTAGATCTCAAAAGCTAAGCAGGGTTGGCCTTGATTGGAATTTGGGTGGGAGATCACCAAGGAGATCCAGGGTGACTAAGCAGAGCCATTCAATGGCAAAACACCCCTGAATGTCTCTTATCTTGAAGGCCTCAAGATTCGGCTGTAACTTGACTGCAAACAAAAATAAAAAGTAAAACTTGGCATAGGGGCTGTTCCAATTCTAGTGCCCTAGAACTATAAAATAACAAGGCATAGACTTTCAAATATTCTGCTAATGAGGTACTGCCCTGTGCTTCCACAGAGCTGAGAATGGACCCACATGTATGGTTCTTCGACCACTCACAGGAGATCCCTCCCAGACCAAACTGACCTGGCTTCTGAGCATTGATTTAAAGGTAAGCGTACATGATGAACTGCAAAATGGCTGCATAAATAACTTCCTTGCAAAATGGATGAAGTTACAGTTGTCTCCTGGTGCACAACCAGCTGAAGGCACTTAGGGGTGGCAACCTCCGGGGGTGGGGCGATGTCTGGAGTTCTCCCAGAATTACAACTGATCCTCAGCCTAAGAAAACAGATCTAGGGTTGCCAAGTCCCCCCAGCCACTGGCAAGGGATGGGAGGGCAAGGTTGCAAGCTCCAGGTTGGGAAACTCCTGGAGATTTGGGGGTGGAGCCTGGAGAAGACCTCAGTGGGGTACAATGCCATAGCATCCACCCTCCAAAGTATCCATCTTCTCCAGGAAAATTGATCTCTGTAGACTGATGATAAACTTTAATTCTGGGGGATCCTACCTGCAGTCTGACATCTCAATTCAGACCATCTGGAGGGCAGACTTCATTGAATTACATCCCTGTTGAGTTCCCTTCCTTCCCTAAACTCTGCCCTTTCCAGACTCCACCGCCAAAATCTCTAAGAATCCCCCAGCCCCAAGTTGGCAGCCCTGGTCACCACCCATGCAATGAAGTTGCTTTATACTGAATCAGACCATTGGTTGATCAAGGTCAATATTGTCTACTCAGTCTGACAGCAGCTTTTTAGGGTCTCAAGCAGAGGTCTTTCACAACATCTACTTCCAGACTCTTTCACTGGAGATGCCAGGGATTGAACCGGGTACTTTCTACATGCCCAGCAGATGCTCTACGACCGAGCCACAGACCCTTGTCTAAATGATTACATGACTTTAATTGGCTTTGACCAAGCTGCAGAGTTGTAAGTCCTTACCCTAGGTCCTGACCTATGTTCCCTCTAAGGTGCATAGTTTTGTAAGACAAAATTCTACTTTGTGAGCTACTGGCATAAAAGTTGTGAGCTACTGCATAAATTAGTGTACTCTGGGGCCATTTTTCCTGAGCTAAGACAAAAATATGTGAGCCGGAGGCTAAAAATCTGTGAACTAGCTCACACTAACTCAGCTTAGAGGGAACATTGGTTCTGACCAGTGCCTTTTTCTTCTCTTGCCCCCAGGGATGGCTGCCCAAGACACTCATCAACCAGGTCCTCTCCCAAACCCAAGTGGATTTTGCTAACCACCTGCGCAAGCACCTGAGCCTCACTCCTGCAATGTCCTGCTGAAGCAAGCCCACCTTCGCGCACAACAGACCACTGCTGCGCCAGTGTAAGGCAAGCAGCCCCCTCCCTGTCTGACCCAGAGGAGATACAGCCTACTGTTTAGATGCGTGCACTCTTAGATTAACGTGTAGAAATGAACCCAGTGAAAGATGCAGTTCTCCTAGTTAAGAGTCACTTGGAAAACAGGGCTGAGTCTGTAGCTGATTTCAGCAGTTTTTGAACATTCCTCTGACAGCGGGGGACTGCTGCCCAGGGAGACACCTCTGTGGCCCCAACAGGGAGCGGGCTGTCCATCTGACCCTGAGTACGCTTGCTGGAAAAGCAGCATCTTTTTCTTCCTGAGCAATCAAACAGTACAAATGGGGGAAGTGGGCTATCTATTTGCTTCATTATTCCTTTAATGAGAAATAGAGAGATTGGCCCTGCATGGAGTTTACGTGGAAATACACCAGATCTCAAGCAGCATAAATTATGGGACATCCATGATTTAAGACTGTTCTTAGCCCCATCTTCATACTTTCCCCATAAAAGCTTAATGAGTGCCTTTTGCTTTAATTTATGGAAATGTTTATGCTGTCCGTCCTCCAAGGAATTCAGGGATCTGCCTTGGGGGGAAAGTATCGTATTATGTACGTTTTATAGTCAATGCATTCTATATTGCCCCCCCATACAATTTATGAATGTCCACCCAATGCAAGAGCACTTTCCCATGGGATTTTGCTAGCATTGTTAGGGGGAGTGGAATTTCTTTTCTGAGATTCACTTTCTTTTTTTAGATATAGTCCTTGAGTATTCTCATTCAAGAGAATGGTTCCTCTTTGATTTCTCTTTGAAGCATTCTGTTTCAGTTCTGTGCACACTTTTGTGATTTCAGCCCTTGCAGGGCTTTTTTGTTTTTAGTGTTACACACCACCGCAGGATAGGAAGGTTTGGGAATACATTGCCTGCCTCTGAGCATGGACAAAGTAATATTCTGAACTGTTGCATAACCTCCCTTCCTGCCCCTCGTCTCTTTGGATTTCAATTCTTCTGGTCAAAAATGAATTAATTTGAAACAGTCTCTACATTCCTAAACAGAGGAAAAGAAACATTGATTTCAGGGAGAAATTGAGTAAAGAGAAATTAAGAGAAGAAGATGAAGATATTGGATTTATATCCCGCCCTCCACTCCGAAGAGTCTCAGAGCGGCTCACAATCTCCTTTACCTTCCTCCCCCACAACAGACACCCTGTGAGGTGGGTGGGGTTGGAGAGGGCTCTCACAGCAGCTGCCCTTTCAAGGACAACCTCTGCCAGGGCTATGGCTGACCCAAGGCCATGCTAGCAGGTGCAAATGGAGGAGTGGGGAATCAAACCCGGTTCTCCCAGATAAGAGTCCGCACACTTAACCACTACACCAAACTGGCTCTACCACTAGATTTTGCATTTGCATGGTGTCTTCTTACCTAGTCCTATGGGAAAGTGCTTTCACCTCAGCCAGTGTTGTGTTTAAAGCATGCAGCTGAGAACTGTCAGAGGTGGCTGAAACATGGATGCTAGCAAGTCAGGCTGCAAAAAAAAATGTAAAAAAGCAACCTCCAGATGGCAAAATGGAGAGTGTGACTAAGCAGGCACAGGGCCAGATAATCCCTCCTGCAAAACCTGTCTTTGCACAACAGGTTTGCACAATCCCTTAGTCCTTGTCCCTTACTGAAACTAAGTTTAAGCAAGTGTACCTGAAATAAGCGCATATTCTTCCCCTGTCTGTTTATCCTTCTCCATTTCCCTTTCTCTTCCCTCTGTTGTCTCCCTTGTGTCAAATTTTAAATTGTAAGCTCCTTGGAGCAGGGACCTGTCATCTTGTCCTCTAGTCAATGATCACACACTGATGGTCATGAGGGACACTTGATGGATGTAGAGAGTCAGGCACTCTTAAGGCCCCAGAGACCTTCAACAGGCCTCACTCTGTCCTGGATTGTTGCTAGGTTTTAAGCCATCTGGAAGGGCCAAGTTACCTCTGCATTTTTGTGAAATACCCAGGCCAACACATATTGGCTGGTTCAAGCATCATATGAAAATACAGCTTAATAAAACTGATCATGGTGTGATTGTCCAAACTCTGGGCCACTCCATTATGTTGGATCTGAAGTTTATCTACCACGCTTAATCTTAGGGTTGCCAAGTCCAATTTAAGAAATATCTGTTTGGGGTGGAGCCAGGAGACTGGGGGTGGAGCCAAGATCAAGGCTGTGACAAGCATAATTGAACTCCAAAGGGAGTTCTGGCCATCACATTTAAAGGGACAGCACACCTTTTCAATTCCTTCCTTCCATAGGAAATAATGAAGGATAGGGGCACCTTCTTTTGGGGCTCATAGAATTAGACCCCCTGGTCCACTCGTTTTGAAACTTGGGGGATATTTTGGGGAGAGGCACAAGATGCTGTACTGAAAATTTGGTGCATCTACCTCAAAAAACAGCCCTCCCAGAGTCCCAGATACCCGTTGATCAATTTTCCATTTTTTTCTATGGGAATAAATCTCCATAGGGAATAACAGTTCCCAGCAGCCATTTCCCTCCCCTCCCCCCGCTTTCTGACGACCCTGAAGTGGGGGGAGGGCCTCCAAACCGGGGATCCCCTGCCCCCACCTGGGGATTGGCAACCCTGCTTAATCTTAACTCTGGTTTTGCGTGCCATACATGTGTGGGCATGGGCACCAGGGTTCTTGCTACAAAGGCAGGCCACACCTGCCAGCTCTCAGATGAGAAGGCACTGAAGTCAGCATTTGTGAAGACAAAGCAGGGTTCAAATGGTTGTCTGCAATCTGAATATCATTTTTACAAACTATCCATAGTTAACAGATAATCTGAACCGAGATCATTTTAGCACTGCCTTAAATTTTACAGCTTGGTAATAAGATGGTTAAAATGGAAAAAAAAAACCACATAAGGATAGCTTTTAAAGTCATTCATTTACTCTGCTGCCACTAGGTAAATGGCTCACCACCAATCCAGTTGGAAGTTGGTGGGTTTCTGAATTGCCCAAGAGGAATTAATTTTAATTTATTTCAAGTGGAGGACTTTAAAAGCATTACACCTAAAGGGTTTCATTTTTCCTTTAAACACACACAATATTCTTCTGCCCTTAAGCGTAAGTAAATCAATGCACCCTGTTTATACTGAAACTGGGTTGAGGGGGATCAACTTCAGTACTGGGTACACTTAGGGTTACCAACCTTCAGGTAGCACCTGGAGATTTCTTGCTATTATAATTGATTTCCAAGATCAGTTCCCCTGGAGGAAATGGCTGGTTTGGAGGAAGGACTCTATGGCATTATGCCCTGCTGAAGTCCCTCCCCTTCCCAAACTCCACCTTCTCCAGGCTCCACCCCCAAATCTACAGGCATTTCCTAACTCAGAACTGGCAACCCTAGGTATTTCGTAAGCTAATTTTTTTCTTGCTGGATTTACCTTGCTGACCAAGCCAGTTATCTCTTCCAGTTGCTCAAAGAACCTGTGATCCCAGAGCATGATTCCTAAAAACTTGAGGGCAGCGGGAAGAGGGTTGCTTTAAACCTGAACTGGGCACTAGCCAGGCTCACTCACAAATCTTTACAGGTTTGGACTCTAAGCTTCTCTGGTAGGCAGAGTCACTTCTAAGTAGATAGTTAAGTAGGTATTTATTTTTCCTTGTTTCCTTCTTTGGACAAGGTGTTTATTTAATATTTATTGCAATCATGTGTATTAAAAGATGGCATCTTTCTGTTTCTCTTGTGTATTTGATTAGCTCCACAAGGAAACAGGCAGATAATTCAGCGTGAAGATTGCTGTGCAAGGACACAGCACTAATTTCTAGTCCAGGGGGTGGGGGAGGGAACCAAAACTCTCTGTGATCTGAAGACTCAAAAGCTAGTTGCAACTTAATAGTAAGAGCCTCATGATCTCATGCTCCCGAATTTAAGAGTTGGTCACACAGCTGTCATACCTGGTGAATCTATACTTTTGAAAATAAACACTTGTGTAATTTTAAAAGTTGCATGCAGCTCTTTTTTCAGGGTGAGCAAGATGACTATACATAACACCCAACTGAATACACTACCATTTTCCCTGTTGTGCTCTGCCTCTAACAGATGCATTCATTCAGTTTTGACTTTGCTTTTTCTTCAAGTTCATAGCAGCATACACCACCTCCCTTAATTTTACAACAACCCTGCATGGCTTTTCACATCTGGTTTCTCCTGCCCACCCCTGGGTTAATCCTGCTTTGTCAAGTTGTGCCCACAGCTAAAGCAACTCTGGTTTGGTACTGGAGGCCCAGCCTTCTGGAGACACTGCTGGAGTCACCACAGAGAGGGAAAAAGTGGACACATGAAGCTGCCTTATGGTCCTTGGTCCATCACGGTCAGTACTGTCTACCTGGATTAGCAACAGCTCTCTAGGGTCTCAGGCAGAGGTGCTTCACATTACCTATTGCCTGGTCCTTTTAGTTGGAAATGCTGGGGGATTGAGCCTGGGACCTTCTGCATGCCAAGCAGATACCCTACCAGTGAGCCATAGCCCCTCCCCCCAAATGGTTCTTTCCTCCATGCTGTGCTTCAGTTGACATGAGATTATTGTTGAGTTCCTGCTATTGTCCCTGTTAGGTTCTAACTGAATGCTCCCATTCTTCCTTTCCTGTCTGGACATCTCTCAGCATATCTTTCAGTCTGCCTGATGGCCCTGCTTGGGTCTGGAACAGCAGGAAGGAGCTAGACTTCCTTACACTACCACATTGCACAGGAAATCTGATGCACTTTGCCTTCTAGCTGTCCTTTCTATATTCCAGTATGACTTGCCCTTACAGTAGTGGGGGTCTGAAGAGAAAAAAGCAGCGATGTGTAAGTTAGAGCCATGGAACACTGCCCCTACTTTCTGAGCTCTTTTTTGGGGGGGAGGGAAGGGGGGAGAACAGACCACGTGGCCCTCTAGTAAAAATGAAAACGTTCAGTCTGGCACATTAGTTACGTTTTCACATCACAACAATGTTCTGTTCAAAAGCAACATAAAAATATCAACACCCTGAACAAATAACTGTTTTTGACAAGAAATGATTCATGTGTGCACAGTGTTGAGTCCTTTACGAGTGACACATTCATGCCACAGTAGTGCGGGCACCAGTGACTCTGTCTCAAGGAAAAGCACACATTGCCCGCAGTCCTGGCCTTGAAGGTTAAAGCCTAAACACAATTAACTTGGTGTTCATTTATTTCTAAATATGCCAGCATCTTTTCTACCTCCACTTGGGTACGTACGCACACAAAAGTTTACCCTTTCGACCATAGAGAAATTTGCAATTTGCTGAATCTTCCAAAGCACAAAGAAGAAAACTGGGAGATACTCCAATTTGCCTACAATGACTTTTCAAAGAGGATGGTTCCCAAACTGGTTTCTTATACAAATACACTGATAAAAAGATCCTACACACACACCCCTCTTGGAAACCTGCATTCATTCCCCAGCTAGGGAGTTCTCTTGTCCACATCTCTTCCAGGATGCCTCTGAGACAAAGACAGGGTTCCAGGTCGCAGCTGGTTCTCTCTCTTGACAGAAGCAGAGCCCTGACTGAAGAGGGCTCTCTAGATGCCCTCAGTTACCGAGAACACATCTCTCCCTGACCACTGGAATCGTGAGGAAAGTCACCAAAATACATGGAGAAGAGAAGGGGAAGGTGGTGGTGGTGGGGGAGCCAATTAACAAAGTCATCCTAGATACACAGCATAGGCAAGTCCATTCATCTATTAAGACTTTCCTCTTTTTGACACAGCATGCTCCTAATCCAAATGATTTATCCTGTTTGGAAGGACAGCTCCAAATTCCATTCAGTTTGTGCAAAGCACATCACCACTTCCTCCTGTTCAATCCTTTCCCCCCCCTTTTGGAGTGGTACCGGAGGAACTAAGAAAAGCACGTAGTCTGCTCTTTCTTGTTTTATATATAAAAAGATTTACTTCCTTTTCACTTTACACCCAGTGATGTTGCTTCATTTAAAAAAAGGTACACATAAACACACAGGTTTATATACAATGTCTTTCAAGGCTCCCAAGGTGGGCTCCGCCGCCCGTCAACCTCCGTCTCCACGTGATAAAGAACGTCTGCCAGAGTGTGCTCTACCACGGCGACCCAACCCATGTCGCTGATCTGCAAGGGGGGGAGAAAAAGAGGTTATACACTTCAGCTTCCTACTGCAAGGAGCAAGAAGATGAGGCCGGAAGTTGGGATCCCAAAAAACTTCCATCAGCAGAGGAGTCTTCCACCGCAGTAAAGTATCTCCTCTAGTGGTACAGCTCTGTAGGACCCCGAGCTGAGTTGAGATGAGCAAGTTCACCTCTAGGAAAACTCCAAGGGAAGTCTAGAAACATATATATGTGGGTTGGCTTAAGTCTCTCTCTCCCACCCACCTGACCTTCACCATCCTGTGCCAACAAACGCCAAATGACTGCATTTAGAGTTAAAGCAGAAAATGTTACCATTCTGAGCCTGCTTCGGCGGGGAGGGCAGGATATAAATCATATCAAAATAAATAACTAAAATAAAATACACACACTCAGCTGTGGCACCCTTGTTTTTGTGCATTCCATGAACACATGTAGCCCCAAGAGTGATCTTGGAGCCCCCCTCATTATTAGCTAGCTGGGGGAGAACTTGGGACTGTGGCTGTCAGCAAGAGAATTTAACCCAATACAGTTGGCAGGAGAGAGCAACCAGGAGTGCAAGACAGATGACATTGTGCAGGCCAGGGGAACTAATGAGAACTAATGAACCGGATTCACATCCAATGTTGCTCGCTTTGCCCAGTGGCTGCACTCTCTCTGCCTCTCCTTCCCTTTTTAGCCTTTGCTTAGGGTCAAACAGATAAAATGACAGGAGATCTGTGACTGGCTCTTCCTAGCATATTTGAAAGCTAAGTTTCAAGCAACCAGGTCCCTGAGACAAATCGCGGCCATGTGGGGAAGGGACAGTCCATTTAACCCTTCCAAGCCCTGTATTATTTCACCTATCAAAACCAGTCTTGGAAGGAAAAAGATGGGCAAACAGCTGGTGCCTTGTTTATCGTTCCAAAGCTAATAGGAGAGAAGACCAGTTTGGAAAGCTTTATCCTTCCAAAACTAATAGGGGGAAAACAGAACCAGTTTGGACTGGGTGAAAGGGTCATGTCCCATCAAGGCCCTGCATGCCTGAAAGGAAGCTAGGAAGACCAAGATATTCTTCTTGTCCACTTTGACCATTATTTCAGTCTTCTAGGAATGGCTGGTTTGGACTGCAACTATTTTAGGAATCTACTTCAAGGCTGACATCAGACAGAGAAATAGTTTGGGTTTCCCTGAGATAACTAAAGAAGATATTGGTGAAATGGATAAAAGTAAGACCCCGCCCAGCTCTGCAGTGCCTGACATCAAAAGCTAGATTCTTTACACAATCAAAAGCTATATAGATTCTTTACACAATTTTCAAAAAAGAGGGATGCAGAGTGTCTCCAGCAGCAATTTCACATCGGCTATAGCTCAGTATGTGGCTTCTTGCGTGACATTCTGACATCTAAAGCTGGCATTCCCTTCCACACTTGCCTCTGTTGGCAGAAGGTAACACCTAAAGGAGGAGGGTGAAAAGTATGGAATTGTTTTGAACTTGGTGCATTTGCACCGGCAGGACTCTGAGCGAGATGCTTCTGAGGCAGAACTTCTAACTTCTAGGGGAGGGATGGTGGCTCAGTGGCAGAGCATCTGCTTGGGAAGCAGAAGGTCCCAGGTTCAATCCCCGGCATCTCCAAAAGAGGGTCCAGGCAAAAACCTCAGCTTGAGACCCTGGAGAGCCGCTGCCAGTCTGAGAAGACAATACTGACTTTGATGGACCAAGTGTCTGATTCAGTATAAGGCAGCTTCATATGTTCATATGTTCTAACTGCTGTGGGATTTTAAGGGCCTAGTTCTTTCATGCTCCTCCTGCATCGCCTTGCTCACTGCTTCAGAAGGTCCACCCACCCTTAGGAACAATGCGAGAGTGGGGGAGAGAATAAAAAGGGGAACAGCAAAATCCTAATTGACACATGAAATACTTTCATGCAGAACCCTGCATGGAAACAAATGAACTGCAGAATACAGAATCTAGCATTTGCTGTGTAATCTGGGAACCCAAATTTGTATTTATAATAAAGAGAACATGTTTCCAGTCCTTATGAGAATTCTTAGAAATTAGTCATGTCAGGAACAGGGTTGCCCGGTGTGAAATGTTCATGGGAAACCTATTATTGCTCCACACTTACCGGGCGGTAAGAGATGTCTCTTGGAGGGTATTTGAAGTAAGGCCCGAAGTTTATAGAAACCTACAAAAAGAGGAGGGGGGAAAGTCCATATGTGATTGTTTTAGCAGATAAGCACTTCACATACACCACTGTCATCCTTGCAAAAACCCTGCACGGTGGACTAGTGTTACAATTCCCATAATACAGGTGAGGAGGGAAGGAGAAATCAGAGCAGGCGACTTTGCCTTAGACCACCTGGGAAGTCTGTGGCCAAGGAGAGATTTGAACCAGCGACTTCTCAGACCGCAGCTCATTCTCTCTGCCACTATGCGGCGCCAGCTCACTGCTTAAAAAGGACAAGGATAATCCCAAACATTTTAGCAAGCCAGCAGGGCGCACATGAATGGCTAGTAAAAGAACAATGATAACATCACTCCACTGAGCAAAGCCTGAAGCCTTCCTCTGCAGCCTAAAGAAGCTTATTCCAACTTAAGTGGCTCCTCCTCCAACAGAAGAGCTACTCATGTAAGTGACAGGCCCAGAGCATTCAGGCAGCAGTCCTTACACATATCTGTCAGGTAGGCCAGAAGTAGTAGCTCTATACTGCAGATGGGAGAGCAGAGAGAACCGCTTGCTTGTGTTCATGGCAGAGATGAGATGCAAACAAGGAGATTTCTCTGATTTGCAGCTCAGTCACTAAACCACAACACTGCACCAACTGTTTGTATGGTATTCTTCTTTTCTAAGAACAGGGGGAACAAATCTGCTGTGTCGCAGAAGTCTAAACTGCAGTGAGAAGTGAAATCCAGCTTCATGCAGTGTTCCAGTGCTCCTGCATTTCCTTGAGAGTCATCCCTCAACATCCCTGGGACTATAAAAATACTGATTAAGTTGCTGACACGTGCACAGTGAGTTCCATCCTCTAAGCCAAGGAAGCCCAGAGAAACTGCACTGGTGCCTCTGGGGCAATTTAAGAATTCTGAGAACAGGTTATGGGTACCACAATTAAATGGCTGCTGTGGGAGCTGGGTCCAGCCACAGCATGTAGGGAAGTTCCAAGTCAAGCATCATCATATGATGGAAGCAGCATTTCGCAAAAAGCTGCTTCAGGCAGACACAAAGCAGGATGCAGCCTGTGCTGCTATGAAAGTCCTTCTACTCTAGAGAAGTGGAAGAAAGCCAGAAGTAGCTCTTTGCTTTGGGGAAGAAGCAAGTGGGCACCAGGCAACGGTTGGCACCAAGGCAGGGATCACTGTTCTAGAAACAGGAGAAAAGGGGCTTGCTGGGGTACTGAGAAGGATTCATGTAAGTTCCCTCATTCTGCAGTCTTTTGCAGTGGGACAGACATTAACATGGTTGTAAAGGGCAGGGGGAAGAGGGAAACACAGCACCTGCAGGAACACAACTGGATGCACAATGAGTGAACAAATGTGTACCCCCACCAGCTCATGTGCCACCAACAAAACCTTGTTTTAAGAAACAGGCTCCAAAGCTCTTCATTTCCAGTTCCAAAATGATCACTGGAACTTGCTTTATACCAGCTCAGCCCCCTGGTTCACCTTTGCCCCAAAATAATCTACTCTGATTTGCAGCAATTTCAAGCAAGGAAAAGGCTTTCCCAAGATCCTCCTCTTGGAGACGCTGGGAGCGGGGATGGGGAGTCAAACCTGGGGCCTTTTGCATTCCAAGTGAGCACTTCACCCCTGAACCGCAGCCCTTCCTCAGATGTGCAAGAGCACCCAATTGCTTTTTTTACCTACCGTGCAGCCTTTGTACAAAGAGACAGCAGGGAAATAAACGCCTTCAAAGATATCTTTGTATGCAACTCCTTGGCTGGCACCGTTTTTATAGAAAATTATCTGAAAGAGATAGCAGGCAGTCACCACGAGGAGCAGCGAAGCACTGCGACCTTTTACCCTGACATCCACCCAGCTCAGCTCCTTTCCTCTGAGCTTGTTGCGTCTTAGGGAGCACGCTCAGGCTGCAGGTCTTCATGGTACCCAGCAAGTATCCTTCGCTTCAAGTGAAGGCTAGCAAGCAGGTGCCCCAGAAGCCAATGACGCACAAAACCTCGCCTCCTGCATTCCACAGAGTGCAAAACACGTTCTTTCAAGCTAAAGGGGATGATGGTTACAGGGCAAAAGGGGGTGAGAAGCTGCTGTAGCGCTTGCTGATAGCAGCCATTTGCAACTTGGGGATGGAGAACTGTAGGAAAGCAGCTGCTGGCCTGTCACAGCCAGGCTGAGTGTTTGTCCCTCTCCTGCACAGGTTGTTTATGGCAGCATAAAGTAAGAGCTGGAGAGTTACGGCCTCAAGCCAACAGGAAGATCTTCTGACGATGAGAAAGATTTCCATATTTAAAAGTTCCCCCCAATTCTGTTTTTTGTTTTTATAGTACTGTACATTATTTTGTTGTGTTACCTAAATTAGACACTTTATACCCCCTCTTTAATCCCCAGTGGGGATCCAGAGCAGCTTGCATCTCCTCTTCTTCACTGCATCCTCAAAACAAGGTAAGTTAGGCTGTGAGGTAAATTAAGCTGAGGGTGTGTAACTGGCCCAACATCACCCAGACATCATGGCAGAGTGGGAAGATTCAAATCTAGGTCTCTCAGATCCTAGCCCAGGGGTGGCCAAACTTGCTTAATGTAAAAGCTGCATAAAGGTCAGCTGTTTGAGAGCCATGAGGAAGGAAGGAAGGAAGGAAGGAAGGAAGGAAGGAAGGAAGGAAGGAAGGAAGGAAGGAAGGAAGGAAGGAAGGAAGGAAGGAAGGAAGGAAGGAAGGAAGGAAGGAAGGAAGGAAGGAAGGAAGGAAGGAAGGAAGGAAGGAAGGAAGGAAGGAAGGAAGGAAGGAAGGAAGATGGGGAGGGGAAGGGAGCGAGGTATGTAAAGAAAGCAACTTTAAATGCATTTTCCAAGCTGCTGGCTTGGCTTGGAGAAGTGCTTTAAAGAGAGAACTACTTTCTTCAAGCTGGCCGAAAGGGCAGTGGAGGCTTTGAGAGCCACACAATGTATGTGAAAGAGCCACACGTGGCTCCCAAGCTGAAGTTTGGCCACTCCTGTCCTAGCCCAGTGCTCTATTACCCAACACTGGCTCAGTGCCTTGGGCTCCCATATAGAAAAAAATAAAATGGAGCTCACTTGCTTCAGGCTGCAACTGTTCTGGCATCCCACACCCTCCACAGGATTCTCAGCTTTTAAGCTGCCCGCTGGAAGTGAAATAAACTTTTCTGCCATCAGAGTTACGTTCAGCTACATAATGGCAAATCCTTTCCTGTATTGCTTTGCATGACCTACAGCTTTCATCGATCCAGCAAACCACTGGGTCCCATTCCTGACTGCAAGGAGACAGAAGATTGGGTCCAGGCAGTTTTTTCACTCAGTCCCCCTCCACACCTCAGCCCCATCCCAAGTGAGAGCCAGCGCAGTGCTGAGATCAGAAGGCTGGACTAGGACCTAGCAGAACCAGGTTCAGATTACCCATGCTGCCATGGAAACCTACCAAGAGACCTTGAGCCAGTCACACCCTCTCAGCCTATCTGACCCTCAGAGGGTTGTGGTGAAGAAATACTTGAGAAGGGAAGAATGTTATAAGCTCTGGGTCCCCATTGGAGAAAAAAGTGGGGTATAAATCACAAAACAAAACATGTCCTTGTACATTTGTCCCATGAATCTCTGCGGAGCCCAAGTGCAGGGTCAAAAAGGATGCTGCCTTTCTTCCTCATCCACAGAAAAGCCAGTTGGATCCAACCCACAAATAGGAGCTGTTCATTCCATGGCCCATAACAGGAAAGCAAAACAGTGTCCAGGGTGCTCACTCATCAGACTATGCTCATTCTATTTCCCCACACAGTGGCTGCTGTTAGCAGGAGATGTCCCCCATTAGGAAACACCAATGGGAGCTGGCCAGAGGCTCCACAGACTTAGTGCAGTTTGCTGGCTGTGTATATCAGCATTTTCTTTCTGAAGCACAACTTACTTGGCTTCCGGTGGCTTGCTTTAAACTCTTCTCTGCTTTATCCACAAAGTCCTTCTCTTCAAAGTACAAGTAGCTTTTGAATTTGATCAGTGCCTGAAGAGGGGGAAAAGTGGAGAGTGATAGGCAGTTTGCCGGTGCACAAAACATCTCACCAACACGGTCAGAATGAATGCAGATGCAACGCAGGTGAAATTCTAATTCATGCATGAAGAACAGCTTCCAGTTTATGTTCAAAACAAACCCCAATGCCTGAGCTAAAACCAGGACAGGATAGGAATTCACAGACCACAAGTGTCTCGACAGCCATCAGCCTAGACAGCTGAACAGAGCCTTGATGTTCAGAGGCTGTATACCTCTGAGTATCAGTTGCTGGAGGGGGTGAATTTCTGGAGCATCTGTTTGTCCATATCTGGGGGGGTCCCTTCTGGGGCATCTCTTTGCTCATGCATGTGTGTATGTGTGTGTGTGTGTGTGCGCGCATGCAGAGGGTGCTGGCGGCTGGACCAGGATGCTGAACTAGATGGGACCTCAAGTCTGATTCAGCAGGGCTCTTATATTTTTAAGCGATGTCAATGCGCAGGGCAGGGGTGGCCAAACTTGCTTAACATAAGAGCCACATAGAATAAATATCAGGTGTTTGAGAGCCGCAAGACATGAATGTTAGGTGTTTGAGGAGCTGCAAGACAAGGAAGGAAGGGGTGGAAAGAAAGCAAACAGATGGGGGGAGGGAAAGGTGAAAAGAAAGCAACTTTAACTTTAAATGCACTCTCTAAGCTGTTGGCTGGCTTGGTGAAGTGATTTTCCAAGCTGGCTGATGGAGCAATGGGGGCTTTGGGAGCCACACAGTATGTGTGAAAGAGCCACATGTGGCTCCCGAGCCACAGTTTGACCAACCCTGGACCAGGGTAAGGCAACAGAGCAAGGGCAGTCCTCAAAGGCAGTGGAATCACTCAGGTTCTTTGCACAGACAGGCCTGGGCAACTTCTGCGTGTTGCTACCTGCATCATAGAATCCAAATCCTGGAGTGGATGGCCATTTCCTGAGAGTTACAATTTTCAAAACAAGTTTGTAGTCCTCACGCAAAGTTGCGTTTCTTTTTGCCAGCTGCAGCTGTTACTTCCTTGGTACACCATTTGGTTCTTTGCTAACACAGAGTACTTCTCAGCCAAGATATGTTGTGCTGAGCAGTCAAAGCATGGACTGAACATCTGTCACTTTTCCTTACTCTTTAGAAGCCTACTAAAGCACCACTGAGACCACCGATTTTAAGAAGTCAACAAAGGAACTGATGTGACGCTCAGAAGGACAGCCCTGCTCAGTTCTTCTTGATACTGCACAGAAGAAACAAGCCAGCTGCATTAAGATATCGTGATGCAGTTCTCATTAGTGAATCCCGGCAGCCAAGAACATGGCTTGGTTGCTCTGTTTGTACATCCCCTCCCTTCACACACACAAGCAGAGATGCAGCCTTCCTGGTTTGGGAACTCTTCGGGTTCATTTGCCGTGACGTCTGAATGGAGGGGGTCTGAACAAACAGGATTTTGTTTCCTCCTCACAAATGAAGATTCCAAGCTGGGAATACACCACAGCTTAGAATCCCCATTTGTGGGGAGGACTCAAACTCCCATTTGCCTTGGGGCCTACATTTAGATGTCCTGACAAACAGAAGTTTGACTGAAGGCTTCTGGAACTGGGACGCTTTGTATCATGCTCTCCTTTGAAGCAAAAAAAGAACACCTGAGCCTAGCAAAGAAGCTGCATTTGTGCCTGTCACAAACAGAAGTTTGTGGTGACATTTGAATGCAGCCACCATCCAGGAGGATGTCACCTTACCTTATCTTTATAGGTATCCGGCAGGGATTTGGCAGTTTCTGTGTCTTCGGGAAGGCTAATGTAAAAACCAAGTACATCGCCTTGCCCATAGCTGGATGAATAATGTTTGCCAATAGACTGGTGGAACTTGGTGCCTTTTTTACTCCGCCACGAGTAGCTGAACTTGTCATACCCCAGGGGAGCCTGCAGATTTCCTGAAGAGAAACAGAAGTCGTCAGATAGAACCCATAATCTTTGCGTTTGTGCCATCTACCTGGAGCATCCAGATGATTCCTAGAAGTAAGACCTGCTGCCCTTTTCAACATTTTCATTCCTTATTGGCAGGTGCTGTGAGGATAAAAATGGAGGGGGAATGACATTGTAAGCTGCTTTGGGTGCCCGCTGGGGAGAAAAGTGGAGCATAAATATCTGTAGAAAAAAGTTTAGAAGGCAAATATTTCCAGCTACCTGTGACTTGAAGGAATGCAAGCTCCTTGCTCATCTGCAACCCTCTTAATACACACTGATCACAGAGATCACAGCTGGGATGCAGGGAAAGTCAATTCAGGAAGGCTAAACCTTGTTTAGGGAATCATGAATGCAAATGAGGCCAACGTACCTAGTGGCTGAGACCACCCAAGCCTGGCAGCTGTTTCCGCAGGCATCTCATCCACAGAGATCTCAAAATACCAGGCTCCCTTCCGTACCCCGTGCGAGGCTCGAACCATGGAGTAGCCTTTCTCTCCAATGACTGTCAGCCTGTCATCTGAAATCTTCAGCTGAGGAGCTACATTTGTAGGAGGGGGAGAGGAAACGGGACGTTGAGTCTTTCCCATGTCTACGCCCCCAACCATAAAACAACTGAAGCAACCAAGGATTACAATTTTAAGCCTTTAGGGCTGCTCCCCCCTCCACCCCCGATTAATGAAAGTCAATTACCTGTATGAATTCTAGTCAGTTGACTATATTGGGACATGTTTGTGAATGTATAAGGCAATTGTCAATGCATTTGTGCATTGCTGGAGGCATCATCTTAGAAGCAACTGTGTTTCTGCCTCCTTCCTCTTTGCATGCATAGGGCCTAGCAATGGCCAAAGGCATGCACCCTTTGGCAAGAGACAAAGGGCTACTGGGCTCAGAGCCTGCAGCCACTGAGCAAGCTGGACAATAGATTCAGAACCTGCCTAGGATGTGAGGGGTTTTTTTTGTGGTATTATCATATTTTGCTTATTTAAATTATTATTTAAAATAGCCACTTTTGTGAGCCACTCTGAACTTCCACCAAAGAGAAAAGCAGAGCAATAAATTACTTAGATCTAGTTTCACCAGAAATCACCACTTCTCGTGAAGTCTATGCCTGCCAGTGCCAGAAGAAATCCAGAAGAAGTACTATACCTCTATCGTGCAGCGCTAGAAGCACTCGCTCATATAGACAAGCTCGGTAGAGGTCTCCAGGAATAGGCTTGCCTGCCCAGCAATCCAGCTCCAGCTTCTCCGGGTCAGGTGCATGGGGGTCAGGCTCAGCCAAAATGTAACGGTATCCATCTTTGTTAAAGGGGTGTTCCAGTGGGTAGCCATGAGGCGGGAGGCGCTGAGCGGAGAACAAGGGGTCACTGGATCACAGAGAAAGGAATGTTAAGCGAGACACAAGTCTCCAAGATAGGAAAGGGTTTTAGTCAGCCAACATCATGAATGTCAAGTTCTAACCTTAGAACTTGCATCACTCAATGCACTGCTCTGCAAGTCACTCCAGCCCACGGCAGGAGGGTCACAAAGGTACCATGGCAAGTCAACACAGGTGCATATCAGAACGCACTACATGAAGAGAGTCCCACACAGCCATGAAAACCTGAAGACAGATGCTAACCATGGCAGCGATCACCACTTTCTCCAAAAGGTATACAGCACTTTAATTGACATCAGCCCTCATTGTAATTCCCTGACCTGGATAGTCCAGGCTAGCCCAGTCTCACTGGATCACAGCTGCTTAGCAGGGTCAGCTCTGGTTAGCTATCTGGAGACCACCAAGGAGGCCCAGGTGACAATGCCAAGGTGGACAATGGCAAACCACCCCCGAATGCCTCTTGCTTTGAAAACCCTATGGGTTGCCATAAGTCGGCTACAACTTGGTGGCACTTTCTACCCCATCATCCATAGTAATGGCGTAGCACAGGTGGATCACTGTTATCAAATAAATACTGAAGCTATTGTGAATTAGTGACTGCCCGGCTTTTCAGCATTTGGTCCATCAACAGGATTACATCAATCCACTCACTGCAAAACCTCAAATGTCCTGAAGTTCCTGAAGGGAAAGAAGTCTTTTTCTTAAATTTGATATTAAATTGTACAATAACTGTTGGCTTTAGACACCAACTGGAGTAATTTCATCCCACCCAGTCATTTGAGACATAACGTAATTGAAACATCTCTGTGGTGTGAAGGGCTGTAAGACCTTCAAGCACCCCAACTATACCGTTTCATCTTGTATCCAGCAAAACCCCCATGTTTAAGGAAGATTTCCACTTGCAATTCTGTCTCCCTGCCTATATCCCTTTACATTTGTTTTAAGTCAGCTCTTGCAGAACCTTGTCCAAATATTCCACAAGGAAAAAATAGTCTGCATCATTTTAAACAAGTCTGTAAGCAAGCGCACTTATGGAAAAATGTTTGTACACTATCGATTACTGAATGGCGAAAAACAGCCACTAAATTTTGTATGATGTGCAAAATAGCATCTAATATTAATCTGAAATAGGTTCCTGTACATCTAATTTTGACTCAGTCTGGTTTCCCTTTATTACTTATATTTCTGATCTTGACAACCCTTCACGTTATTCAGTTTAGCAAAAACAATAATTCTAATCTAAGTAAAGAGCTGCTTTTGTCGGCACTGTTTTATATCCATAAACTCTCTCCTTCCTGCAGTTTACTCAACATGTAATTCCCGACTCCTTAACAAATATAATAAAAACAAAAAAAAATGTTATCAGCATTTTAAGATTCTGTAAATCTTCGAGATAATGATTTGTAAAAATCTTGGTGTTTCAATATCATGCTTACATATAACCCTCCAACCTGTGTCTACACATTGTCTCCCACTACTTCAAGCAGATATCATGTTGTTGTTGTATTATAAAAACTACTTGGGGAAAAAGTCTGTAAAGAGTTGCATGAAAGTTAATGGATGTCATAAGAAAAATCTGTAGGATCGTTTCAAGGAGGGTACAGATTAGCAAGCCCTGATGCAGATGGTCCAGGCTAGCCTGATCTTGTCAGATTTTGGAAGCCAAGTGGATTTGGGCTAGCCCTGGAAGACCACCGAGAAAGAAGGGTCATTGCACAGAGGCAGGCAATGGCAAACCTCTCTCTGTCTGCAATGGCAAGGTCTGCCTCTTGCCTTGAAACCTCAAAGGGGTTCCCATAAATCAGCCGTGACTTGATGGCATTTCCCACCCCCACCCCCGGATGAACATGTAATCCTCACATCAGATTTACATTTGTTTTTAAAATGGAATATCAAGTTATCTATGCATAGTTTGTTGCCATTACAAGAAACGTTTGCTTGCCTTTGCTCTATGACTTTACCTCCTGGTTTTCTTGGCCGTTCCTGTGGTCCCTCCATCTTGCTGCTTGCGTTTTGCTCCTCTTCCTTTCCCGCTACTCCCTGCAACAATACCCCCTTGGGAAGAAAAGTACCCACAGATCACTCGGCATTACAGAGGGGCAAAGGGAATCTGCTCAAAATTCCCTGGATGCATTTGAATCTCAACAAAACCAGATTGTCTCCAAGGCAGAAAGCAAAACTGCTGCCTAACCGTTTGCATTCAGCTCCTTTCTGGGCCTGTATTATCATTCAGCAACAGGTTTAGTACTGAAATGATACTTGGATTGAAAAAGAGTAATATTAGTAATAATAATACAGGCCCTTATCACAACACAGCAAGTGCAAGTAGAAATATCTTGACCTCACTGGCGTTCACTAATTGGAAGGAGAGTCTTTGTAATCTCTTTCATGGAAATTTGAAACACAAGAAGACAAGACAGAAGCCAATTTGACAGGGGAGCAGGGAGAATCAAGAGGTTTCAAATTAGACGCTCGCTCATTTTAACACCAGGCAGAAGGCTTTAAAAAAACACACCAGACACACAATTTCTGCATCAGCTGTAAGCACCCAAAGACAACAAAAACAGAGAGGAAAAACCAGAAGCATAAGATGTTTCTCTGCAGTGCCAGCAAATTGCCATTTTGGTGGTATCAAGAATTCAGGAATCTTCTCTCTGCTTCTTCCCCCACTGGTTTGTTGATTTAGTGGCCTTGGAGGTATATGGGCAGCTGTTAAAAACCACTACCTTTTACCACAGGATGGTGCAGGAGAGTGTGGGGCATCTCTGGGAAGAAGGGAAATGGCTCAGGCAATAAGAACCAGAAGTCATGAAAACCCACCTATACTTTATTCTTTTTTTAAGTAAGGAAAAGTTCAGACTTCAAACAACCCTACATACTGGTTATCTGTGGAAGCCTCCTCAAGATGCTGATACATTGCACAGAAATACTTTTGAGACAGCGGCTGCTTTCGTCCATAGGCTTTTATCAAGCTTGCAAGTGCCCACATCAAGCATGATACACACATTAAAGGAGGATGCCAGCAGCTCCAAAAAGTCACTATCATACCTGGATTTGATGGGTTACATGCAGGGGACATGAACCCTGTGCAGGAACCTGACCCCTTAATACAAGCATCCTGTCCACAGAGAAGTCAAAAAAAGCATCTGAGGAAAGTTCTGATTCCCTTTAGGTGACCAAGGGGAGACCTAGGGAAGACTTACTCTGGCCTGGCTGATTTGGATTAAAGAGCGTGCTGCTACATGGGTATTGTGACAACAGTAGCAGGCATACACGGTTTCTTGCTTTCAAGCAATACAGAGTTGAGAGCTTTGCTGTGCTGCAGACAAACACCTTTAGCACCAACCTAGGATACCACAACTACAAGTGTAGCAAGCTTGGACATTATTAACAATCCTATAGCAGAGTAAGGAATGAGGCTTTGGAAGGTTAATGTCATATTCTGCACAACCATGAATCAATTTGAATGGTGCTTATTCAAGATCAGATTTTTTAATACATACATATATATATATATATATATATATATATATATATATATATATATATATATATATATATATATATATATATGTAAAAAATATTCCCTTTTGCAATTTGATAATGCCACATCTCAACGTGAACTCAGGCAACCAATTTTGACCCACACTGCAAGTGTGATACAGATGGATCTGACAATCCGCAGTTTTAAAAGCACAGGAGGGACATTCCAAATTTATCATCAATTTCATGTCCTGCTATTTCCCCACAGAGCTCCTCAGTCAGAGCAGTATATATTGGGGGAAGTGCAACCCCTGTAAGGCAGATGCAGCTTGAGAGAGAAGGCCACCCAGAGAAATTTCATATTTAGCCAGGGATTTAAATCCAGGACACACACACTCCCATTTAAGGTTCACGCCTCATCCTTACATACTATACATTACAGGAGCTCGGGCTGACAGTTCATGGGAAATCTCACCAGGGACTGCAGAAGAATACACCCACCAAGAGGTTTAAAAACTGGTTGCCTAAATCCAGCCTCTGTATTAGCACATACTTGGTTTTAATTGTTTAAACACCCTCCAAGGCATTGTAATTTTCCATGTCCCAATTTTTGCATGCCTTCTCTTATTCCTTTGGGACCCTCAATCATTATGGCTCAGAGGGAGAGGAGCAGCATTTCCATACCGCACCATAATCTCATAAGGAAGGATATCATTGCTCCATTTCAAAGATGAGGAACTGAGGCTAATGAACCACATATCTGCCACCCCCAAACAGAAGTTAGGAGAATGAATGAAGCTGACAAAAAGGATTTTAGTGACCCATGAAAGGCAGAATATGATGGTTCTAAAGAGTTGTCAAAACTTCTCATTCAAGTGGAATTAAGATTTGTTAAAAGTGTTACTCCCATGGTTTTTAAGGAGAGGTACTTTAGATTAATTATCTTGAGCTTCTAAGACAGTGGGTTGTATCCTATCAGCTTTTCTAATGGAGAAAGAGGGGCTCAGTTAGCACTAAAATGGCTAGGATTGTGGAGTCCAGATGGAGAAAAAGTTCCATTGAATGAATGCTTCAGTGGGGAGAGGAGGTCAGGTAAGGCAGAGGACAAGCTGAGCTGTTAGGATACAACACCATTTGGCAAAATAAAAAATAAAGCTTTTCAAACCACAAAATTGAAAATGTAAGAATCTGAAAAGTAGAATATTCACCTCCCAAAGAGGCTCCACCTGCAAGAACAGAAGTTGCACCATGTAGTTGTTGTTTTAAATGAGATCAATGAAAAGACACTACCAGTATGAAAAGAAGATAAAATGACTAGCCGCAAGAAACACATCAGTTTAGCTCAATAGCCTTCAACAGTTCTAAACCTTGGACCAACTGAACAAGGTGACCTGCCAAGTATGTGATAGGAAGTTCTGTACTATTAGTCACATGACAGGAAAGGGAGGAGCCAAAATTCTGACACTGCTGGTTTAAAGGCCAGGATGATAAGCAGCAGACCAAGAGCCAAGAACTGGCAATCCTAGCCAAGTACTGGAAGATGTACTACATAAGGGAAAAAGTCAAGTGTCAAAGCTACCAAGTAATCTCCCCCAAATACTGAGTGGCCTCGCCTCAAAAGGCTTCCGTCAGTGACTGTGCAAAAAGAGGCTGAAGGCACGGAGCTTGCTTTCTACACACACACACACAAGCTGCATGTTGTTCCAAAACGCAGCTAAAAATGGTAGCTTGCAACCTAGCAGGTGGGTCTCTGAGACACACAAACTGAAAACCACTCGATTTAGATGGAAACATCTCATCCAGATCTGCTTTTTAAATACCATCCATTAGGAAGTTCTCCTACACAGGTCCTTGCTGGAGCCACAAGAAAGTGGCCAGAACACCAATGTTCTTCCCTTCCCCCCAGTTACACAGGAAATAAGAAATCACTCCCCCAGCAGTGTTTTTAGAAACATCTCCACAAGGCAAAGCGGAGATTTATTTGGGGTGACTGATCTATGTGACCAACGAAGGTGCCTGTTCCTGTTAACATTTCTGGAGTGGGTGCAAAATGTTGTGTAGAACCTTCCTCCCATGCAAAGAGTCTCCCATTAGTGAAATGCAACTCTTCTGCTGCAGCGAGGGTACCTTGCACTGAAGGAAAGCTCTGTGGTTAGCAGAGCAGAACCTTGGATCCAGCCCCATGTTGTAGATAAATATTCCGCCAGCTAGACATACTCAGTTCAGAAATATCAGCCAAAGGAAATTCCCCAACTCCTCCTCCAGGCAAAAATAAAGCTTCACTGACGAGTGATTCCCACCAATCACAGCATGCGTACAGGAGGCATTCATTTGTTTGATATTATTGAGTTCCTAGAATACTTCAGTAAGATGTTTTTAAAAGTACCTTAAAGTTGGATTCAGACCTTGATCTTGGTTCTCAAAGGTCCACTTTAGCCCACACAAGAGCACCTTTGGATCCAATTTCACAGTTTGAATCCAGTTTTTTAAAAATAAAAAAATAACGTGGCAAAAAAGAGAGATTTATGTTCCGTTGCATTTTCAGGCTGTCTCAAGATTAATTTAAAAACTAAATGAGTTCCCTGAGATCGGAAAAAAAAGTAAATAGCTGTGTCCCATAGTAAGACTAAAAAACATAAGAATTTAATCTCTCATCAGATTTCCTTGTTTAGAAAGAAAAACAACAAACTTGCCATTTAGATTCCCACTTGTTGATACTGTGCTGCTTTGTTTCTGGTTATCGTATGCAGGCCCAATATTAGCAAGGTCCTAAAAAAGAAGCAAACATACACTTAATAAAAAAATAATAATTCCAAAGTGGGCACAAATAAAACCATAAGCATCTATGAATGTCGTTTCTTGAGAAGTTGTCTCATCACTACCAAGTGTTTAGTAAGCATCCTTAACTGAATTTTCAAAACTTTCAAGGCATCCCAAGGCTTTTAGTGAGCAAATACATACACACACCTTTGTTATGCTCTGCAGTCTTTAACTGATAAAAGTCCTAATCAGTCCTCTCCTAACTGACCTCCGCTTAATGTATCATGAAAGTAACTCACCTGAAATCAATTGCAAATAATAATTTTAGCATATTATGGAAATATTTTTCCATTAATAACTTTCCTCGATGTACCGTGAAGGGGCATGCCAAGTGGACGTACCTGGTCTAGGAGTCCAAATTTGGGGTAATCTTCCTCTGGGTCTTTGCTCCCTGGGTCTGGATGTTCTTTCACCAAAAACACGTCCCTTTCTTTACACTGCCATAGAACATTTAAACAGTATCAGAAGCCTGTGGCACATTCAGAAATACTTAAAAGGTGAACGGTAGTTTGGAAGAGGTCATGGATCAGTAGGACAGCATCACTTTTGCATGCAAAGGGTTCTAGGTGTGATCTCTAGCACCTCCCAGATCAGCTAGTGGATGATGCAGAAGACTGCTAGAGACTGTGGAGAGCTGCTGCCAATCTGTGCAGACAATACTGATCCTAATGAACCAGAAGGTCTGATTCAGTATAAGGCAGCTTCATGTGTTCAAGGAACCAGGTTCAATCCCCAGCATCTCTGGTTATAAGGATCAGATAATGTTAATGACCCCTGAGACTATGGAGAGCCCCTGCCAATCAAAACTAACATCTACAGGATGGATCAGTGCTATAACCTGATACAAGGCAGGTTTGCATGTTTAGATGTAACTCGGATTCTTTAAAACACACGGACACACACGGAAGAAATTTGGAGTTTTTTCCATATCAGTTTTGTTCTTCAGAACTTCCAGCACTTACCATTGTTTTCACAATATTATTTGGCCATGTCATTTTTCCCGGTCTCTGCCTCGTTGTCATACATTCCCAGTACTTATCAATAAATGGTATAATATCCTGTTGGAAACCAAAGGGAAACAATGACAAGTTTTCCTAAAGAACAAATGCTTTCAGTAAGTTTCATGATCTCCACCACACAAATTATAGTGCTAGCCTTTTCCATGAGAAACAAGACATTACACAAGAGCAGCTTAAATGACAAGGGCTGCATCCAGACAATCACAATCAACTGTGATTAACAAACTGCAATCGGATACAAATCCCAGTTAGTTGTGATGTCTAGCTGCAGAACACTTAACAAATCAGGACTTCTTTTGTGCCAAAACAGGACATGAAATAAGGGTCTGTAGTTGGTTTGCCAGCCACAGATCATCCTAACTGTGGTTTGTTGCAACAAACCTGGATCCTCCTATCGATTTACTGAACAGCTGCATCTCCTTCTAGCTGCCTGACATCCTCCCTATATGGCCTATTCTTCCCTGGTGGGAGAGTGGCAAAAAGTCAACAACCCAGGGTTACATGCAATCTGGGATTTGTTACTTCTGTCTGGTAAACCAACAAGAGTTTGTTATACAGAACTATGCTTTAAGTATGTCATCTGAATGCAGCTATGGTCTAAACTCACTGACAATAAACAAACATGGAAAGTTATTGTGGGAGGAATTGCTTATGGATGAAAAGTATAACCTGCTTTTTTCCTATGTAAATGCCATGGTTAGCACCCAAAGTCTTTTAACAATAAAAATCAGTGCTTGGTATAACATGCAAAAAAAGGTCAGGGCTTCTCTCTATATATTTTTAAAAGTTAGTTTTTAAAAAAAGAATGGAAAAAATGGACACAGTTTGCAGTAGTCAGAATGCAAAGAGAGTTGAGCCGGTGATCCCAATGAATCTGCTAATGAGTTGCTACCAGAGCCATCCTAAGTGGAGTTACAGCCTTCTAAGCCCACCAACTTCAAAGAGCTTAGAACAGTGTAACTCTGCTTAGGATGGCACTGTCAGACCTTCTAGGTAATCAGTTGTGAAGAGGCAGCTGCACTAGTCTGCCAAAAAACCAAAAAGAGAACAGGAGCCTTGTGGCACTCTTGCACCTGACAAAACAGGCTTTAACATTCTAAAAGTTAATTTTGCTGCAAGTGTCAGCTAGCACTCTGGATTGCATTGGTATATAAATCATTCTTCCTTGGATTATTTTTTAAAAAGACCAGATTTTCTTTCCATCCAGAAAATGTTGCATCAGTCAATACCAAGCATTTTGTACATTCAGAGATGGAGAAGAGACAGAGTGGATCCTGTACCTTGTCTTTGGAGAACATTGTCTTTGGGTGTTCATCTTGGGTCCTTGACTGCCAAGTTAAATTGGCCAGGGCACTAAGACACATTTCCTTTAGATCTTAAAATAAAACAAGAGTGTGAGAAAACACAGCTTTAGGACCTAACAACTGTGATCACTCTTAAGCTAAACAAATCTACTTCCAAAAAGTTAAAGTCAGGCTAGTCTGCAGTGTGATGAACAGGTTAGAGTGCTAGACAAGGGGTGAGGAGACACAAATTCGAATTCCTGCAGTCATGAACCTCCCTGAGTGACTCTGCACCAGTAACTCTCCCATAGCCTAGCATATATCCAAGAGATGAAGACAAAAATGGAGGAGGGAAGACCCATATATGCTGTTCCAAGCCCCTTGGAGGCATGACAGGATAACGTGTTATCAACAGTGTTCTCTCTAAGCTGAGTTAGTGTGAGCTAGCTCACAGATTTTTGGTCTCCGGTTCACACATTTTTGCTTTAGCTCAGGAAAGATAGCCCCAGAACACACTAATTTATGCAGTAGCTCACAACTTTAATGCCAGCAGCTCATAAAGTAGAATTTTTGCTCACAAAACTCCATGGCTTAGAGGGAACACTAATTATCAATAACCTCCCCTCCGCACACACACATACACTTCCTCAGTATTTCTTCCCTTACTTACTTGCTTGTTTTCTTAAGAAATATGTATTTCCACTATGATGGCAAATGTTGCAATGAAAACTGTAGTTGGTCATAAAAGGCAGGCAGGATCTGGAGAAGAACAATTTATTTTTATTTTTTCACAATAAGCAGTTTGAACTCTCTTGAGATGAAACAAAAATGTGGGGGAATGCCTTCCTATCCCTGCATGCTCCCATCAACTTGAATGAAATGGAGCTACTAACAAAAAAGATTAACACACAGCTCTAAAGAAAAACCAATGGAAGCCCCTTCTCCCCACCCCCAGCAATTTATAACTACTCTTGAAAGTCAGGTTCTAAAATACAGCTGGGTTAGATATTCTTGGTGTGAGACCAAGAATCCCCGACTGCACAGAGAATCTGGGGATTCTTGGTCTCACACCAAAGCTTGGCTTGCTACTTTTTGGTTGAAACCTCTAATTCTGCATTTGATACACTGAGGATGGGCCTGCGAGACCCTGTCTCAAAACACAAGGCTGGACTAGACAGCTTCTTGGTCCCTTCCTCCTTCCCTTGTGGGTGGGTCGAATGGTCTCCAAAATGGGGGGAGGCTATTTTTTAAATACACACATGCTTTCAAAGCCTTTTTTGGAAAGAGGGAGCAACCACCACCAATCACTTCACCTTTCAAGTCCAGTGAATTTAACAGTTCTGCTCTCTACGCTCACATTTCAGGCAGACCCATCCCTTTGCGCTGCAATATGAGTCAGCGAAATAATACTGGCCTGGCTTGCCTGCCTGTGCTAAGTCAGCAAGAGCCAAGGCTGAAAAGGCTTCAGGGGATTATCAGCCAAGTAAACAGAAGCCCACATTTTTCACGGAAAATGCAAGATCAATGTCAAACATGCAAAGGCTGCCAGCCCTGAGCAACAGACTCTGCTGTGATCCCATCTGAAACAGCTGGATCTTCCCTTGGAGTGAGGCAGTTAAGGATTGCAGCCTTGCAGAGCTCTGCTCAGCACAAATGGTTTTTATTATTGTTTACATGGCTCTGTGTGTGCTGGGCTGCTACACAAACAACCAGAGCAGCAAGGTCCTGGCCACAGGAATTTTAACACGCCTCACTGAATGTTTTACAAAAAAATGTCCTAAACATATAAGGCTTTCGTAGACTCTGTGATGATCTTACAAAGGTATTAATGGTAGCTGAAAGACAGCCAAGAGAGAATTCTAATCCTGTAGAAGATGATGATGGATTTATATTCTGCTCTCCACTCTGAATCTCAAGAGTGGCTCACAATCTCCTTTATCTTCCTCCCCCCAGAACAGACACCCTGTGAGGTAGGTGGGGTTGAGAGAGCTCTCCCACAAGCTGCCCTTTCAAGGACAACTCTGAGAAAGCTATGGCTGACTCAAGGCCATTCCAGCAGCTGCAAGTGGAAGAGTGGGGAACCAAACCCAGTTCATAAGAGTCTGCGAACTTAACCACTATACCAAACTGGCTCTCAAGACCAGCAAGATTTCCAGGGTATAAGCTTTTGGAATTCCTGAAGGAAGCATTGACTTTCAGCTTATATCCTGGAAATCTTGCAGGTCTTTACGGTGCCACTGGAATCGAATCTAACTCTTCTTCTGCAAACCAACATGGCTTCCCACCTGAAACTATCTTTGAAGGACTACTTTGTTTTGCATGACCCAACCTAGCCTGCATCCTTTCTCCACCTTCAGAGGTCCAGTGAGTGACACAAAGGCCTTTGCAGTGGCTGAATTAAGGAATGCCATCTCCATACAGATTTGTGAAATGTCAACATTATTTTCACTTTGCTACTGGAGGGGGTTGGGGAGACGACCTTTTTCATCATCCAAAGCACTCAGAGGTAGGACTCTGAAATTCTAAATAGCTGGACTTTAAAAATACACCACATAATATTTCCTGCAAAACTCAACAAAGCAGAATTAAGGATTCTAATTGAATATTTTTGGTACTGATCTACGACTTTGATTCGTCAACAGAACTTTAAGTTTCTGAAAGCTTTACACAGAGACAGGGACCCCAGCAGTACAAAAGCTGCAAGCAGGAAAAGTGAGAGGGAGGAAATGAAGACCACAACCTCACATTTCTTTTTTTCTATATATTAAAGTACCACTGATTTCAAGCAGGTAGAATCAAATTGTAAGCTCACACTGCCCTCTTCTGGCAATATTTATGCAAATATATTGAGACAATGGGCCAAAATAGATAAGGGCAGGAAGACCTACAAGAAATTTCTTATGCATTCTTATTTGCAAAGTGCAGCTTCATGGCCCCTTATTCTGGATAACAGCCACAGCACGGGATAGTGGTGGCAGCTAGAACTTCCCACCTATGCTCTTTTCCCAACCTCATATGGTCTACTGGAGTTACCATCTATTTTGCTGGGAAGAGGAAGGAACATACCGTTCCATATGTTCATCCATATGCCATCTGTACATTTCCAATCTTCAAAGGGCAAACATGAGGCTAAGATCAAGAAAACTGAGTGGTTGAGAAGGGCTAAATCCCTCACTCCCATCCCAACCTGTGCTACACCCAAGATCAAAAACGGACAGGGGACTACAGTTGCTATTTACCAACAACTATGCTCAGAACATCCATTTGAGGGCCTCTGAGCATCTCATGCATTCTTCAGCTAAGGGCTTTTCTTCCATCCAAGAAAATCTTCCCTTGGAGGAAGTCTCCAAATTTGGCTCAGTGGGATGGAAGGATATATACCATTATCATTTAAAACGTTCTCTTGAAATTGCTTCTCTAACTATCTGGGAACAAAGACGACGACAATGGAGAAAGACATGCAGCCACTACGTACGTCGTATCAATGCCAAACGTTTCTGCAGTGAACCACTTGGTGCAAATTCCACACTGCAGCTCAATTTCTCCCAGCTGCCGTCCATTCTCTTCATCAACCGAGCCGGTCTGTGCATCCAAAACTTCAGAGTTGTCCCCAACACCTTCCTGCAATAACAAAAGCACAGCTGCATAAAAAGAAAGACCAAGAACCCACAATGCACAAAGTGTAACATCACATCAGGAGAGCCTGTGGTTTGAATTGGTTAAAGGGCTGGGCCAGGATCAGGGAGGCCAAGAGTCATACTCTGACTCAGCTATGAAGCTGACTGGGCATGCTAGCCCAGCCTTGTTCATAAGTTAAAGTGAACACATACAAACTATGTACAGTGTTCCCTTGATTGTTATTTGTGTGTTCAGTAATTATTACAACACATTCTAGTAGAAATACTACTGAACAAGTGATAAAAACTGTACGTTTCTCCAGAGTTTGACCCCCAGTTTCATTCGAAAAGCAAAACCATGCTGGCTATTTCTTACAAACTGATGTACACAGATGCAGGCAGGATGTATGTGTGTTCTCTGTAACATGCGAACAGCACCCAGTTGCTCAACCTAATTACATCACTGGAATCATGAAGAGAACCTAGCACACCACAATCATAATGAAGAAAGGGTATGATGGATGAATTTGGAACACAAATTATTGTAATATGAGTAATTATGTAACCTGAATTTTGCAAAAACAGGAAAACTCTTTCAAAAGATTCATCCAATAAGCATCAATCACACTACAATCAGCCATCTAATCCATAGCAAACGGACTTCCCCAGCCAACCCAGAAAAGAACCTTTGTATCCTGGCATCAAACAGCTGGGGACAACTCTTAGAATTAATTGTGGAGTTTTCTAATTCCTCTTCCTACCCTCCTCATGAATAGGTTATAAAAACAAAGCACCTGCAGCATCCCAGCAGAGCATCACTGATCCACCTACCAATGCATCCTTCCCATTGGATGATTCAGTCTCCAAGGCAGCACTGGCATCCGCCAGGGATGCATCCCCACTGAAAGGCATAGAAAATCATAATCAGAAGGAATTACATCACACTTATAACGTTACTGCATGTTACATGCATTTAGGAGTAAGAAGGGACTCTGCTTTTTCAAAGGAACTCCATTCTTTATCCCAAGTGCTGGAGGAAAAGCAGTGCTAACAACTGGGAACGCAAGGCCCTTCTAGCATGAATACTAAGTAGGACTGAGCAAAAGAAGGTTGTGATGGGTGCAAGGAGGGACGTTTCTGGATAGAAGAGAAACAAAAAGAAGGCCAATGGCATTTTAAAGACCAATAGAGTTACTACAGAGAAGCTTCCACAGGCAACAAGCTATGTATTTCTGCATGAAATGCATCTTCCTTTCACAGTGCAGGGGACTGAGAGATTTCTGGGGAAAGCATTGTAAAGAGCAGGGCCACAACTTACAAGGGGTTCTGCAGACTTATGTGCAAAGCTCGGGTGTACCAACAGCATCCCCCCAAAACACCAAACAAAAAAACAAAGGACCCTGGAGGGGGCGGGGGGATCTTGTGGCACGTTAAAGAATGTGACAGAACATTTCATACACTAGAAATGCCTGAACCAAAACTCCATCGCTAGACAGAAAAACAGAACGGAAACAGCTGGGCCAGGCATTACAACCAGACGTTCAGCATGTATCATTTATATGCAAATCAGAAAACCGATATAAAAAAGCGAAGGGGTAGAAAGAGCAAAAGAATGACTGAGAGCAAGGCGGCGAAAGAAAGGCAGACCCGATTGGCTAGCAGGTCAGCACTCCGGCCAATAAGAGACAGGGTCGAGAGTTCTGACCAATGAGAAATGGATTTGAGCGTTCTGACCAATAGGAGCAACCGGCGGGAGTGTGGCTGCGCCGAGCCAATGAGAGCGAAGATACCGTTCTCTCTTCTTGTTCCTTTGTCCAAGCCTTACCCAGTCTCCGAGTCACCAGTTCCTTGCTCCGCAGGCCCTGAGATTTCCCCGGCTGTTGTCTCTGGAGCCTCCGGTGGAGTAGTCTCCCCTTCACCCCCTTCTTCGGCAGCAGGAGTTGTACCTCCCGCTGCCGCCATCTTCCGCCCAAACACAGTTCTCGCGAGAGTTACCGCTTGAGCTCTCGCGAGCTGTTGATACTTTTTTTCCCCCTTGCAACCACTCCTCTTCTTCTTCTTAAAGGGGCAACGTCAAGTATTGAACAGACTAAAAGAAAATGGCTAGGTACAGTTAGGGAGGGAGTGTTGAGTAATTATCTCCCCCAAAAGGGACTATCAGCCCGCATTAACGTCTGGTTCGCACGGAGGTGGGAACTCAGTGTCCGTTTCCCCTGCGAGTCTCTGCAGGTAGAAAGCATTTCAGTCTCTGTTCTCCCAGGCCTTTTACAAACAATGTAGTCCGAACTTTTCTTTTTAAAAAAAGGCAAAAATCACATTACGCTGCACGCCTTTACTGAATGTGTACAGCTTAATATTTCGGATATGTCAATATCGTATATATGCGAGGGTAAAATGTGCATATTTTATGGCACATCGATAAGAAAATGTATATTTAAAATTTAATATTGCAAAAATTTTCTGACTTTATTTACTTTATTTATATTCAGCCTTTCTTCCCAATGAGCCCTCAAAGCAGCTTACATTGTTCTTCCCTCCTCCGTTTTATCCTCATGACAACCCTGTGAGGTGGGTTAGGCCCAGTATGTGACTGACGCGAGGGCAAGCAGCCAACTATACCAGAGTGATTCCTTTATTCATGTTGCTCATTAGATTACCAGGGATATTTCAATCACTAACAAATTGTACTTATTTTCCATAGTATGTTTGTTTCTGAAAACCTACGTTTTCTGTATAGTGAATCTGAAAGAGAACACAGAACTCCGAGAACACAGTGCTGTTACCTACACAATACCTTCTCCGAATTTCTGTATGATGTCACTAAACAGCTTTTAAAAACGACAACATTTTATTTTATTTTATTGGATTTATATCCCACCCTCCCCGCCAAAGCAGGCTCAGGGTGGCTCACAACAGTAAAAGCATTTACAGGTGAAACATTAACTAATTAAAATCTTAGAATAAAACAAAACATTTTAAAAACATTTTGGTGCTAATTACAACATCTGTCCCCATAAACCAATCATAGGGTATCAGAACAATCACACCTCCCTTCTGCTGAGTGGCTTTTATCTTCAAAGAAGTGGGTGTTTATCAAATCACTCATGCATTAAGAGTCCCTTTGAAGTCACTGGTAACTCCCATAGATATCAGTAGTCCCTAAGTATTGGTCATCCCAGGATCTTTTGAAGTACAAACCCATTTTACAGAATAAGTCAGAACGCATTGGCCTAATACAAGTATGGTAAAACGAACATTCCAATGACTCATTTTCCTTCTACACAAAAAGTTGGCTTTCAGGAGTCCCAGAAAGAAAATGACTTTTCCCTAACGAAAGATCAAAGGCACTGATAATCTAATGAACCTAAAATATAGGATCCAACATCCTTTATTCATTCAACTAGGATTTTGGAAGCAGAGGGCTTTGATGTTGGTTTAAGCTGGAACACATCAAAGGAAGGCCCAGTGATATCGATCATATGATTAGCTCATCAATAAATGCGCTTTAATCAAATTACCCCATCATTTCCAATTCCAAAGCTTTCAGGGATAGCACCAATCATGGTTAAAGACTGTCACTATTCTATCCTAGAAATTCATTTAAAACTCTGTTCATTGGTTTTCTATTCAAACTATTATGTGGCCGTTGTGTCACATATTCTTAATTTACTTCATTATTATTTATTCCATTCTCATGTACACCAGAGATAAGGATAGCTGTGTCTTTGTGATAGGATATGATAGGAAAGTCATTGTTCAAGTTTCCCCTTGATGTCCAGAGAGTTATAAAGCATATCTGCTGACTTACTTACAAGGTAGATAGATTTGGTTTATTTATTTATATTTGTATCCCGCCCTCCCTGTGAACAGGCTCAGAGTGGCTAACAGCATATTAATCTAAAATACAATAATCTATTATAAAACAGTATTAGAATAAAACATTAGGCAATTATTAAAACCATAATATTAACTTCTTTGGTGCTATATCTGCTGATATGTAATGTATTATATAAACAGATAAATGGATGGCATCCCATAGTTCTTCATGCATCTTTATGCAGTGCAATCTGGTAGGCTAGTAGGATTTATTCACATGTACATATTTATTTGGTTGGATTTTGACTGGAGCGCAATGGTCTATGTACTTTGGCTGTAGGCCCCATCCTAATGCCTTGGTGCTTATTTGTTTGCTGGGCAGCAGCTGCTGTCCATTACCTGAGGTGCTGAAAATGTTTTTTCGTGATATCCAGTACTACTGATCTGACTCCTCACCCCTTTCCAGACCTTCTTGGAACAAGACAGAGCAATCCTGCACTCTGTGCCCATTCCACACAGGCTATTTAATTGGCTGAAGGATTAAAGTAGCCCATGGAACCTGTCAAAGTGCCATGCAAGTCCACCTTGAGCTGGAGGTGTGGTTTATCAGATCTGGAAAATAAGATGATTCCATTGATAAAATGCTAGATGTGTACCTAGGAGAGAAGATTCAAGTCTTAGCTTCTGATTCCCTTTATGTTTTAAGATCACTTTGGATTATTCACCAGAAAACTGGGTTGCCAAAATCCAGCAGCTGAGACCTAAGAGTTCTAATTGGTTCAGGGGCAGCAAAGAGATACAGTCCTCATGCGGTCATCATAGCAAATTTAGTATGGTAGTGTTGGACAAGAACTGGGGAGATCTAGGTTCAGATTTCTACTTGCTATTAAACTTGCTCAGCGGTCATGGACCAGTCATCATTTCAGCCTCACTTGCCTTACAGTAGTTGTAAGGCTACAGTGGAAACTATGTGTGCTGCTATAAGCTCCGGGGGAAAAATGTACTAAATAAATAAATACGTCCACTAGAACATTGAGCTACTTTTCACTCTGTTTTCCAAATGCAATAGATTCAGCATGGAGATAAAAAGATTACTTTTCCATTCAGGTTGCCAGTCTGGTTTGAGAAATTACTGGAGATTTGGGAGTAATAGAAGAAGAAGAGATTGGAGTTATCCCCAATCCTTCATTACCTGAAGGAGTCTCAAAGCTGCTTACAATCTCTTTTCCCTTCCCTCCCCACAATGGACACCCTGTGAGGTAGGTGGAGCTGAGAGAGCTCTGGGAGAGCTGCTCTTGAGAGAACAGTTCTGCTGAGAACTTGTGACTGACTCAAAGTCATATCAGCAGGTATATGTGAAGGAGTGAGGAATCAAACTCAGTTCTCCCACACGTTTAACCACTACATCAGCTGGCTCTCTCAGAGGGCTGGAGTATGGGAAGGGAAGGGAGCTCAGCAAGAATGTGTGAGGCTATACAGAGTTCATCCTCTAAAGCTGCCATTTTCTCCAAAGAAACTGATCTCTGCAGTCTGGAGATGAGTTTAATTCTGCGAGATCTCCAGGCCCCAACTGGAGATCAGTTTCCATACACAATACTGTTTCCATACACAATACTGGCCAATCACAGTTTGCAACTGAATGCCATGTTTTGTATGATGTTGGTCTTTTCCTATTCAATGAGCAACTCTGAAAAATTTTGCAGGTTGCACCCTGATCAACTGGCCTCTAAGCTAGAAGTGTTAACCATCAGGAATATTTCTTGCCATCAGTCAAAGGGCAAGGCTGCCAAGAAGGGGGGATCAGGGCCTTCTGACTTGGGGCCCTGTATAATCACCCTTCTGAGAAATGACCGAACTTTTCACTTAAACTTTCTTTTAAAATGTAGCTGAAAAATCCTCTGGCCAGAAGTGGATTTCTGTAACTGCCTAATGAAGATCTACTGACTGGTTTACTACAGCCTGCTTCTTCAGATGCAAAGTTTTTGCTGGAACAAAATTGTATTCATCTTTAAATAAAATGTCTTGCCACTGTGGTGCATGACCTGGTAACATATAGATTACAGAAATGTACTGTAAGTGGGGCTGCCCTTAAAGACTGTCCAGAAGCTTACAGATAGTACAGAACGCTGGGGCCAGAGTATTGACTGGAATGGGTTGTAGGGACCATATCACTCCAGTCCTCTTCCAGCTCCACTGGCTTCCAATTTGTTTCCAGGCTCAATTCAAGATGCTGGTTTAGACCTTTAAAGCCTTGTACAGTCTGGGACCAACATACTTTCAGGACTGCCTCTTCCCATATGAACCTACCCATTTACTCCTGTCAGCTTCAGAGGTCACGCTTTTGTTGCTGCTGTACTCAGGGAGCTGCTCTTTGCCCAGCCATGGTAGTGGAGGACTCTGGGGGATGCTCTGGGTTTGGAGTGACTGCTAGACACCAGCACCACTGCACTTGGAGTCAAAGGTGGTTGGAGATGTCTTGAGCCCACACCAGATTTGGCATTGTGTATGGGGGGTGGAGATGGGATCCCCCCTCAAAAGTCTTGTGGGCTCCCCCATTTGCATGTGTATCATATTCCTGTCATACATTAAAAATCGAATTTCTTACAAAGATTTATAATAAAAAGTAAGGGTTGCCACTGTCTATATCTTCTTATCAGTCCATAGTTCTTATGGAATTTTCCATTGTTATTATAGAGCAGGGGTGGCCAAACTGTGGTTTGGGCGCCACATGTGGCTCTTTCACACATATTGTGTGGCTCTCAAAGCTCCCACTGCTCTGACAGCCAGCTTGGGGAAGGCACTTGTCTCTTTACATCACATCTTGAAGCCAAGCCAGCCGGCAGCTTGGAGAATGCATTTCAAGTTAAAGTTGCTTTCTTTCCACCTCTCCCCATATCTATCCACTTTCCTTCCTGTTTTGCGGCTCTCAAACATCTGACATTCATGACTTGCAGCTCTTAGACATCTGACATTTATTCTATGTGGCTCTTATGTTACGCAAGTTTGGCCACTTCTGTTATAGACTTTCCATTATAAGCATTTGTAGAAGATGCTGTGGTGTTTAATCATGTGACAAAACATCCTAAAGCAAGAATTGAAAGCCCTAGGTTTAGAAAGACTATTTTTTAAAAAAAGATCCTAGACGTTTACCAACAACTCTCAAAACATCTGCCTTTCTTGTATCTGGATGGTGTCAGATTGCTCTTCTCAAGGCATATTGGAGACCCTTGAGGAAGAGAAAGGTCTGTAGCCACTTGGTGGCAGTAAAAGCCAATGCCACCCAAAAACTTTGGACCTAAGGATAAGGAAACTGCAAGGCTGGAAAGTAGTTTTTAAAAAGTATTTCCAGAAGCAGTTTCATGAGGTTTCAGCAGTGCTGGACAAACACTCTTCTGCCATGTGTAAGCAACTAGAGGGAATGTTTTTAGAGAGCACTTCTTGTTCTCAGTTGTATTGCAAGCACTGCACATGCACACACACCTTGCTTTCCTACAGCTGTTCCTATCTCCAATCCTTATCTGCCAGTTAATCCAACAGAAAAAGAAAATGAGTTTACCAGAGATGTGCCTTCTTTGATCCTGATGGGGCGTGGGTGGATGTAAGAAACTGCATGGCTTATCTGCATGGCTAATAGTTTTGACCTTCCCATTTTGCCTCCCTGATTCTGAAAACTGCACTTTCTTATATAACCACCCAAATACCTGAAGTCTGATGTGGTGAGTTGTGATCGGGTGCCAAGATGATTGTGCCCTGGGCTGATGAAAAATGTCAACTGCATAGTGAAGTGTGGAAGCAGGACACAAGCTTGGGATATAGTTACTTTTCAATGATGCCTAAACTGCCCCAGATGGTGTTTGGAATCTGAGCAATTGATTCAAGGACAAACATGCACTAACCATAAGCTGGTCAGCCAGTTGCCATGACCAGAGACAGGAAACGCCTTATTTTAAACACAGAGCAAACCCATATAAAACAGTTATTGATTTGGCATGTGTGTTGTCAAACCAGACACATAGACAGAGGAAGCATCCCTTCAGAAAGAAAGTGCTTCCCCTATAAGTTAGGTGGGGTGGGGAAAGGGCTGTTCATTTGTTTTGATATTTGTACACTGCTTTTCTCCCCAAGGGGAATCCTAAACGTCATTTTCCTCTCTTTCATTTTATCCTCATGACAACAACCACCACCCTGTGAGGTAGTTTAGTCTGAGAGCTTGTGATCAGCCCAAGGTCACCCAGTGAGCTTCCATGGCAGACTGGGAGTTCAGATCTTGGCCTTACAGAGCCTGCCCTGGCATGCTCACCACCACAAGATCCTGCTGACACCTCCAGAGAGAAAGTGGTTGGCATTGTTCAAAACCTCAGTTTTGCTCTTACAGCCTTTCAAGCATCTCAGCACTGATAGGACAAAGGAAAATTGGCATATTTGCTCAAATACTGTGTGTAAAGGTACTCAGACATACTGCCTATCAAATGAGGATTCAACAAGAGATGACCGAGATCATAGATCTACCTTTGCAAGTGAACTTACAGCCATGTAAGAGCCCAGTTCAGACTGGAGGTGCATATGAGGAAGAGGAAAAGGAGGAAGCAGCAGCAGCAGCAGAAGTGTTGTTACTCTGTAAAATGCCTTGGGACTTCTGTTTTATTCTGATCAAAGACAGACACTTCCTTTGCTTCAGACAGGCCTTTTGCCTTACAGCAAAGTTCAAAATACAATAAATTTGATCACTGATCAGGAGGAAGATGGGATAAAAATATTCAAATGGAAGAATTAATAAAAAGGAATGAATGAATGAATGAATAGGGTGGCCTCTCCCTTCTGCAGAATCCCCATTCCCCATTTTGCCACAAATCAACCTTCCAGGTTTAAAAAGCCAAGTGCCAACCCACTAACCTCCTTTTGACCCTCCCCCCTTTTCTGGATCCCCCCCCCCCGTTTTAAGAAGGCGCCAAAGGCAGAGAACGAGGGTGCTGCCAAGAAGGAGGGGGAGAAAAAGAAAGGCGGGGTGGGGGGCGGGCGAGGCGGGTGGTTCTTTCCAGCCTCCGGGGGAATCGCCCCTCTGCTCCCTGCTTCACTTGGGCGGCGGCTGCCTCCCGGGACTGCTCGCTTGCTGCTGGGAGGAGAGGAGAGGAGAGGAGAGCGCCGCGGGCCGGGGATGAAGGGAGCTGGGCGGCCGGGGAGCTCCAAGGCGGGCCAGCTCGGGCAGCGCCGGGTCTAAAGAGCCTCCCGGCCGGAGGCGGCGAGAAGAGCTGCCGCAGAGATGCGTCTCCCGCCGAGGAGGAGCCCGTCGGGCGCCCTGGAGCTGCTCTGCTGCGCCTTCGCCCTGGTGCAGGCGGCCCGCGCCTCCGCGCCCTCTCCGCCGCCGCCGCCGGAGCAGCCCCCCTCGGCCGCCGCCGCCGCCGCCCCCCGCTACCCGCTCTACATGCTGCACCTCTACCGCTCCCTCGTGGCCGGCGGCAAGCCCCTGGGCCGGCCTCCCCGCGCCGACGCGCAGGCCCTGCGGGAATCCGACTCCGTCCTCAGCTTGGAGGCGAAAAGTAAGTGGCCGCCTCGCGTCCTCCCGGGCTCCGCGGGAGAGCAGCAGGGCCCCGGTTCAGCCCCCGGCGTCTCCCACTAAAAGGGCTCCCGGCAAATAGACGTGGAAAGCCTCCGCTTGAGACCCTGCAGAGCCGCTGCCGGTCTGAGCAGACGAGACTGGCTTCGATGGCCCAAGAGGGGTCTGGTCCAGAAGTCCCGGCAGTCGAGCTCTCGGGGTCCTCCTCGGAAAGCATCTGAGGGTGGGAGCGCCTGCTTCTCCCCGCAACTTTGGCAAGGGGGCTTTGGAGAAGAGGCCCGCCGGCTGCAGCGGGGGCCACGGGGGGCGGGGCGGGTGCTCCCACCCACCCTAAGGTGCTTTCCGAGGAGGACCCCGAGAGCTTTAATGCTGCTTTAACTCTGTCCCGGAGCTGGCATTCTACAGGAGAATCATACACTGATTTCGCACTAGGCTTTTACAGTTTTAAAAAGTTTTATTAGTTTCAGGGAAAAAAAATAGGGGTAGGGAACAGAGGGGATAGAAAGCACAATCCATTTTAACCTTATTCTGCATAAAGATACTTTCAGAGAATGCACGCCTGCAGCTGCAATACTTTCTTTACATAAATTGTCCCATATTATTATCTCTAAGCTAAGCATCAGCAGCATTTTAATATTTTATATTATAAATCTGTTGGTTAAGATATCTATTGGTTTTGACAATTCCAGTAAAGGCAATTTTGTAATATAAAATACAGGAAAAAAGGAGAAATAAGTTCACACCAGATCGCACTAGACTTTTAATCCTGGTTTAACTCTGTTCCCAAACTGACATTCTACACTAAAACCATAGAATCATAGAGTCATAGAGTTGGCTTCTCTGATTCTGGTGTAGAATCTCAGTTTGGGGACAGAGTTAAACCAGGATTAAAGGTCTAGTGCGAAACTGGTCAGAGCTAAACTTGACCACAAGGCCAGCAGCAGCCGCACCAGGCAAGTCGGGCAAAGAGGCTCAGTTGCTGGCTGCTTGTGCCGGCTGGGAGGGCTGCAAGCCGGGGGGAAACTGGGGGGGGGGGGGGGAGCTGACCGGGGCCCTAAGGACGTGGGGGTCTATAGGCCAGTGCCTACTTGGCCTAATTGTTAATCCTCCACTTGCAGCTGCTGGAATGGCCTTGGGTCCGCCATAGCTCTCGCAGTTGTTCTTGAAAGGGCAGTTTCTGTCAGAGCTCTCTCAGCCCCACCTACCTCACAGGGTGTTTGTTGTGGGGGAGGAAGATCAGGGAGATTGTGAGCCGCTCTGAGACTCGGATTCGGAGTGGAGGGCGGGATATAAATCTAATTTCTTCTTCTTCGGGTTCGAAAGCAGCCTCCTCTCCGTCCTCTCCTGGGGCGGCGGGGGGGGGGGGTTGTGGATTGTGGCCGCTTCAGACGTCTGCGAGGGGAGACCCCCCAGGGAGAGCCCCAATCCACATCGCCGAGCTTGGAAGAGCTCCTCTGGCAGCAGCCGGGGACGGAAAAAGAGGGCGAGGGGGAGAGCCAGCTGTTCTTCGCCGGGGAGGGAAGCGGGAGCTGCGCACCAAAGCCAGGTGCTTTTGCCCTCCCCCCGCCGGGAGGAGGACGGGCTGGCCGGCTCCGGGAGACTCAATTCCGCGCCAGACCTTTAATCCTGCTTTAGGCCAGGCTGTCCCTAAACTGACATTCTCCAGCGCAGGGGTGGCCAAACTGCGGCTGGCTGGGGAGCCACCTGCGGCTCTTTCACGCATACTGTGTGCCTGGCTCTCCAAGCCCCCACTACCCACGGGCCGGCTCTCTTTCAATCACTTCTCCGAGCCAAGCCAGATGGTGGCCTGGAGAATGCATTCCAAGTGAAAGTTGCTTTCTTTCCACCTCCCCTCACCCCATATCTATTGCCTGCCTTCCTGTCTTGCAGCTCTCGAACATCTGACGTTCGTGTTTTGCGGCTCTGCAACATCTGGTGCTTATTCTGCGTGGCTCTGACATTAAGCAAGTTTGGCCAGCCCTGTTCTGCACTAAAACCACAGAATCATAGAGTTGGTTTCTCTGATTCTCTTGTCAGTTTGGGGACCGGGCTACACCAGGATTCAAGATCTAGTGCGAAACTGGTGTCAGACTTTCACCGACAGGTCGCGGGGAGGAAGGGGGGAAGCCTGGGCTGTTTGCAAAGAAAGGGAAAGCCTCCTGACTGAGTCAATATCGCCCCCGCAGCCAGGCGGTTAGATTCCGCTTTGCCTCCACGGGATTCCGGGCAAGGTACAAATTCTGTCCCCTCCCCTCCCTCGTCCCTTGTCCTCGGCGGTTTGGTTCCTGCAGAGTGGTCCGGGAGGGCTGGGGTGTGTGGGTGTGTGTGGATTTGAATCCGGGTTCCGATCTGGATCTCTAATTGCTACACCAAGCTGCAGATATTCGTTTCGAAAAAGAGAGAGGCAGATCCTGCCTGGAAAGTGTATGTGGCTTGCCTGATCTCGGATTTTCAAAGCGGCGCGAGGTTATGCAGGGAGGGGGGAAATCGTATTTAACAGGCACTGGGGACTTCTCCTTCCTGAAGTCTTTACACCTCTCAGCTGCTGGCATTCAGAGCAGTTCTGGGACTGGACCAGTCTTTGCTGGGCCTCAAGATTCTGCCCCGGATTCCACCCCCACCCCAACTGTAGCGGATTCTCTCCGATGAGAACTGTGGCATCTTTTAGGGACTCGCTTTCACAGGCTGCAGCAATCGATTTCACTAGGTATATAAAGCAGACTCTTCTTCTGAAAGGGTATGCTGTGATGAAAGTGAAGCGTCTAAAATTGCCACTGCTGTTTTATAGTATTCTCTTGCAAGATGAGTAGCATGCTTAATTTTAATTTCGTGGTGTGACTTGTTCTAATATTTTGGTGAACCACTTCGACAACAATGAGAAAGCATGGTATATAAATGTGTCCAGATCTGCATGCTAGCCCAATTTCTTCAGATCTCGAGAAGACAACACCACAACTTCCACAAAATGTTGTCAACTCTGGTTATGGTTGTGGGCCTCAGAAAGGCCAAAAAAAAAAAAAAGTTTATACACTCGAATTTGGGGTTATAAGGTCTCTCAGAAGACACGGGATACAAATTTCTTTACCGTCTATACATGTGAATGTGGATTTGTTCCCTTTTGCTTTCTTTCTCACTAGTGCTGAAATTGTTTGTACACCAGCACTTTCCCCTCACTATTTTATCAGCACTTCAGAAGTCTTAACGGGTGTGAACGTTTTCCAAGCATTCTACAAAGGCTTTTATATCAAAAGAATTGGCGAGTGTTTGTAGACCAAGGAACAATGAAATCTAATGAGATCGCGATCCCTCTGGTCTATTTTATTGTCCATGATCTAATTAACCAATTAACTAATGGGATGTATGGATAATTATCTTGAAGATCTGTAGCTTTATTTTTCTCCTTTAGCACAACTCCTTAGCCTCCTCCAATACTGAAATTAAGTCTAAGTACATGGAATTGAAAGGAAAACAGGCTCTTTTCCTGTTTATCCTGCCTCTCTCACCCTCTCCTTCCTTTCTTGTATCTCTGGTGTCATATTTTAGTCTGCTTTTAAAATTTTATTCTTTTAATAGTGCAATACCAAAAAGAAAAAAATACTATACTAATATAATACTATAACTATCGTATGTATTGGGAACCAGCGCAGTGTAGTCGTTAGTAGGGTTACCAGGTCTGTGTTGGAAAATACCTGGAGACTTTGGGAGTGGATCTGGGAGAGGGTGAGGTTTGGGGAGTGGAGGGGCCTCAGCGTGGTATACTGCCATAGAGTCCACCCTCTAAAGCAGCCATTTTCTCCAGGGGAGCTGATCTCTGCCAGCTGGAGATCAATTGTAAAAGCAGGAGAACTCCAGGCCCTAGAGGTTGGCAACCCTAGTGGTTAGAGTATCAGATTAGAAGCTGGGAGACACAGGTTCAGAACCTCCCTCAGCCATGGAAACTTGCTGGGTGACTTTAGGCCAATCACACACTCTTCAGCATAAGGGTTGTTGTGACAGTAAAATGGAGAGGAAAATCATTAAAGCTGCCTTGTGTCCCCTTTGGGGAGAAGCTGTGATATAAATGAAGTAATTTAGCTCTGTGTGTGTGTGTGTGTGTGTGTGTGTATATATGTATATATATATATATATATATATATATATATATATATATATATATACATGCATACACACAGTTTCTAAGCCACTGTAAGGGGGAACCTCTCTTATTTTTTTTAAAGTGCCATGCACATTGACGGCTGCACAGATTATGAATAGTTGCTTGCACAGGTAGTGAGGAAGTGGTGCTGCCAGGTACCACTTAATTCATTTGCAAGATTGTGGATTTCTTTTGGCTGTAAATTGAAAAGGTTGGCAATGCCCCTTGTTCAGAGAGAATGAATGGGATTTAAACATATAATCATGACATTAAGCCCAGCTGATTTCAGTGGGACTTCAACTCTGTCTGGCCTTGTGTCAAAGAGAGCCAGTTTGGTGTAGTGGTTAAGCGTGCGGACTCTTATCTGGGAGAACCGGGTTTGATTCCCCACTCCTCCACTTGCACCTGCTAACATGGCCTTGGGTCAGCCATAGCTCTGGCAGAGGTTGTCCTTGAAAGGGCAGCTGCTGTGAGAGGGAGAAGACATAGGACAGGGGTGGTGAACAGTAGCTCTCCAGATGTTTTTGCCTACAACTCCCATCAGCCCCAGCTATTGGCTATGCTTACTGGGGCTGATGGGAGTTGTAGGCAAAAAACATCTGGAGAGCTACCCTTGGCCACCCCTGACATAGGAAATTGTAAGCCGCTCTGAGTCTCTGATTCAGGGAGAAGGGCAGGGTATAAATCTGCAATTCTTCTTCTTCTTTTTCAAAATCATGTTTCTTAAAACAACTAGACTTTGGAAGGGAAGTATTCTTTTTACATTACTAGTCAATTCAGATTGCATTCTGCTAGACTAGATGTGGCAGCCAGCAGGGTGCAGCACTACAAGTGTCAGACTAGGATCTGGGAGACCAGGTTTGAATCCATCCTCACTCTGCCAAGGCAGTTCACTGGGTAAGCTTGGGCCAATCACACACACAATCAGTCTATGCTACTTTAAAGAGCTGTAAGCGGTTGGGATCCCCACTAGGGAGAAAGGCTGAGTATAGATAAAGTTTACTTGCCTTGGGAAACCCTTGTTAGGTGAAAAGGTGGCATAAAAAACCTTAAGGAGAGCCTGTTTGGTGTAGTAGTTAAGTGTGTGGACTCTTATCTGGGAGAACCGGGTTTGATTCCCCACTCCTCCGCTTGCACCTGCTGGCATGGCCTTGGGTCAGCCATAGCTCTGGCAAAGGTTGTCCTTGAAAGGGCAGCTGCTGTGAGAGCCCTCTCCAGCCCCACCCACCTCACAGGGTGTCTGTTGTGGGGGAGGAAGGGAAAGGAGGTTGTGAGCCGCTCTGAGACTCTTTGGAGTGAGGGCGGGATATAAATCCAATATCATCATCTTCTTTTAAGTAAAATAAATAATTAATAAACATGGGTATTCCTGGCTGCCACTGAAAACTAAGAATTGTTAAAATGTTTAAAATATTGGCATAGCACCTAACAATTTTAAATGCAAGAAGAATATAATAATTATAAGAAGTAATAACGATAATAATAATTGTTAATAACAGGTGATTATTATTCCCATTGATATATCCAGTAATCATTTTACTACAATGGATAAGTTTATCTATGTAACAGTTTAATCATGGCTAACTTTGAGAGGGTTGAAACTCATTCTGGAAGTGCCCTTAGAATCCTTCCCAAGGGTTTGGTGCAAGTTACAATAGGTTAAGTATAACTTTTTCCATATGGAGTACATTAAGCAGAGAGATAGTACATGCCCATGGCTAGTGATCATGCCTATTCACTAGTCAAGAGCTTAGTAATGACTCCCAAATTCAAATCCAGGTGTAAAGAGATATTTTGAGTGGAGGAAAAAAACCTGCTTTGGAGAGGTAGGTTTATGAATTCAGAGACACCAGTTGGTCAGCACAATGTATGGAGTAGCAAATAGGTAATTCCTTTTCCCAATGTTCTTTTTCTACCTTCCAGGTTTTTTGCAGTTTGCCAATCAGTGGTGCTTTTTTTTTGACATGACCTCAATTTCCAGCAACCAAGAGGTGAGATTGGCAGAGCTCCGGGTTCATCTGCTGCCCTTCTCTCAGGCAAGAAATGTCACTGTGAGCATCTACCATAGCCATGGGCACAAATGTCATGGAAATCACACCTGCACAGATAAACTCTTCCTTGGCTCCTTTATCACCTACTCCTCCTTCAGCCATTCTCCCTGGAAGGTGTTTAACATCACCAGTATGCTCCGCTTCTGGCTCCACCAACTTGTGAATTCTAGTGATGACAAGGGTGTTCCAGATGTTCAGGACTGGGAAGAGGAGGACCCCTCTGAGAACAATGATCTAGGAGCAACCAGCTTGTTCCAGGGTAAATCTGGGCATAATTATTCCAGCGAGGCACAGCGCATTATGATAACCCATAGTGTGGCCAATAGGGTCCTACTTGTTATCTTCTCCAAAGATAAGTTCTCAGATGCTTCCTCTCCTGCTCCGAGTCTCATCAGGACTGTGGAGATGTCAAAGCACATCATGTTGGACAGCAACACTTCCAAAGAAATTGGGGGCCGTCGGCACCGGCGGAACAGAAAGCAAAAGCAAAGGAAAAAAGTGACTGATCTGTCCAACGCCAGCTTTGTAGAGGAGGGCCGATTTCTGTGCAAGAGAGTAGATATGATGGTGGACTTTGAACAGACTGGCTGGGGAAGCTGGATTGTGTACCCCAAGAAGTTCAACGCATACCGCTGTGAGGGAGACTGCCCATCACCTGTCGATGAGACCTTCAAGCCAACCAATCATGCATATATTCAGGTAGGAGGCAACTACATTCCGCAGGTATATTTTGCAGCCTTTGGGAGGTGGAAAATGGGTCTGCAAAAGTATAGGGAAGGAGAAATTTATTTTTTTTTTTAGATGATTGAGAGTCCACACCAGATAACACATTGGAGGATCCATATTCAAATCCTGCTGACATTTTAAAATGGAGAATAGCCATGGCATAGGACTCTAGTTTAGATCAAGGCCAGAATGCTGGGGAGAAGGAGTTTAAGCTTCACCACACACTATTTTGCCTATTAAAGTTGGCTCTTCAGCCCAGCTGTATTGTTAATCCTGGAAAGGGGGAAATGTCTCTTTCTCCCTTTGTCTGAGACCTTTCCCCCCTTCTAGGCACCTCTAGATAATAGGTGATTGGCAATGGAATCACTTAAGGGAGAAGAGTTGCATTTATTCATTTTGTACTTTTTTTTTACTTTGCCCTTTCTCCACAGAGGTTAGAGTGGCACAAATAGTTCTCTGACCTTCTCCATTTTATCCTCATATGTCGTACATGCCATCAAGCTGCAACCAACTTGTGGTGACCTCAGCAAGGGGCTTTCGAAGCAAGTGAGAACCAGAAGTGGTGTGCCATTGCCTTCCTCAGCAGAGCCTTCCATGAAAGTAGCGACCCTGCTTAGCTTATGAGATTGGGCTATACCAAATCATTTCACAGACTTTTTCTCATAACATGGTCCAATTTGCTATAACACCTGAATGTAGAAACATGAGCAAGACAGATTTTTTCTTCTGTCTACAAATCAAGATTGTAAACAGGAATTAAACCATAGTTGTAAATCTCGGTTTCTGGAGAGGAAACAAGCGCCGATGGATCTTGGTATGTACATTTGGATGCTCCAATGAACTGGGGTTTGATTCAAGGCTTCTCAAATCAGATGGGCCTTCAGCCATTCCCCATGCAGGGGCACAGGAAAAAGGGAGAGGACAGAGTGAGTAAATGATATGAGGGGTGCCAGCTGTGTCTAGATGTGGCACATGACTGAGACTAAAACACACATTAATGCCTTATACTGTGTCAGACTGTTGGTCCCTCAAGATCACTCCTATTTTCTCTGGCTAGCAGTGGCTCCTCAAGAGGTCTTTCATAGCACTTCCTATGTGTTTTTTTTAAAACTGTAGAGGCAGGTATTGAACCTGGGACCATCTGTGTACAAAGCAAGTGTTTTGCTACTGAGCCAGGATCCTGTCTTCATTTGAAAGGAAGTCTGTCATTTTGTAATCTCTTGATATTTGCACTACTTCATACAGTTAATGTGTTATTTCCCCTTCCTTTGTTCTTCACAGAGTCTGCTGAAGTTGTACCAGCCTAATCGAGTGCCTTGCCCAGCCTGTGCCCCAGTCAAAATGAGCCCACTGTCCATGTTGTACTATGAGAAAGGGGAGATGATGCTGCGTCATCATGAAGACATGGTTATAGAGGAATGTGGCTGCAACTGATGTTTAGAGGATTTCCTTGGCTAACTGATCAACAGGGCTTCTAGACAACAGCACCTGAGACTCTCCTTTTGCTGAGGACAGATATTGAGAGCATCATATCTACAACAAAGGGGACTCCTCACCACATGGAACTTAAGCTGTTTCCCATCTAAGATTTTATCCATGAACGATGTATCAAGGGAGAAGGCAGAAGGGCAGGGTTGTAGTAGGGACACATCTCTCACATGAAAACCTGCCCTGAAGTGGATCCTCCCAAAGTGTGGTACCACAGACCATCCACCATTAAGAATGAAATGTCCTTGTTCCTGTGTCCAGAACTTCTCAGGGGGTAAATTGACAGAGTTGTATTATGTACATAGCACATAGGCTAAGACTTAATTCTGTTGTTGCTATATGAGTGGCAGGGACATCCAGAACCTCAGGTATTGAAAAAGTTATAACAAAGAGCTTGGCGTTAATCATCTACAGTGATTTTAAGGAGGCAGTGAACTACTGCCGGAGGTGATTGAAGGTATGGGGGTTGCCTGTGAGTCCTACAATGGGCTGAGGCATGTGGCTTTGGAAGGCAATGAAGTTTGGGATTGTGGTAATGAATTACAGGAATGATATCCTTAAGAAACAGGTAATGTTTGTATGGTCCTGTTGGCCTCCTGGTAGTATCTGAGCAGCAGCAGCAGCAGCAACAGGTGTTAAGATGGCTGTTGGTTGCAGTTAAGGCCTGCAGGCCTGAATTCTATAAAATGCAAATAAAGTTGTTGAGTTCCTTCCCAGGAGACAGGGGTGAGTTCTTTGGGGACACAGGAGGATCTTCTTAAGTGCCTATTATAACAGGGACTCATGAGGAAGAGTGTTCAATCCAACTTCCTGCTGGCAGCAGAAATGCTCCTGAAAGCACCTTAAATGGAACTATGCATCTTCAAAGATGCTGGATATGATCACAAAAGATCATTTCCAGCTGCTTGAATGGCAACTAATCTAGCCAAATTGTTGTTTAATTTGCTCTTAAAGACTGTTTGTGGTACACTCCACAACTCCAGACATTGTTTGGTGTTAGCAGCAGACTTTTACTTAAAGCATCATAAAGGAAAACTCTCCAACCAGCTACCAGAGAAACGACCATGAGAGATTATCTTCTCCTCCAAGCGTGGATGTGTGTCCAGTCTGTTCTTTCAGTGGTAAAAGCTCTACCACAAATACAGTCAGCTTTTTCTAGGTCAAACCTCTTCCTATGCATTTTGAATGGCCACTGCTGGCCCAGGTAGGTCTCAGATTGGCTAGTATGCAACACAGTTTGACTACAATCAAACATAACTTCTACTTGTTTATGATAAGGTTGCCACCCTCCAGGTGGGGCCTGGAGATCTCCAGCTTTTACAGCTGATCTCCAGCTGGCAGAGATCAGCTCTCTTGGAGAAAATGGCTGCTTTGAAAGGTGGACTCTATGGCATTGTACCGTGCTAAGGCCCCGCCCCTCCCCAAACCCCATCTTCTCCTGGGTCCACCCCCAAAGCCTCCAGGTATTTTCCTGCACTGATCTGGCAACCTTAATTCATGATGGGAAAGCATTCACTTTGCCAGGACATCTGAAAACTGGTGGTGCAACCTGGAGTTTGTTTACTCCCCACAAATCAAGATTCTAAACATGGTTTAATCCCAGTTTGAAATCTCAGTGGGTGAGGACAAAAACAAACTTCTCATTAGCCTTGGGGGTCTGCATTTGGATGTCATGGCTAACTGGTGCTTGTCTCTCTCTATGTGGTCTCCTTCCCACATTCAGCTGGGGAACAAAGGCGAAAAGGCACATGTGCACTGGCCCTAGTCCCACTGCTTGCCTCTTCTCCCCCTTAAAAGTGCAACATCTATGCATGCAGAAAATGTGCACACACAGCCCATCAGTGATCAGGGATGCTACTTTTCAAACGTTTCTGATTACTGAGATGGCAGATATGACTATATACTTTTAAGGAGCACTGGTGTCACAACTAGGACTGCCAACTTCCAGGTGGGGGCTGGAGATCTCCCACTATTACAACTGATGTCCAGGTGGCAGAGATCAGTTCCCCTGGAGAAAATGGCCATGTTGAAAGGTGGACCCTATGGCATTATACCCCACTGAAGTCCCTCCCCGTCCCAAACTCCACCCTTTTCAGATTCCATCACCCAAATCTCTGGGTATTCCCCATCCCAGAGCTGGCAACCCGACATCACGCTTATAGGCTGGCTATCACAAGGGCAAGCCCAGTGCAGTTGCCCTCCCACTCTGTGCATTGCCTGACTGTAAGGAGCTCTCATGTGCAGAGGGCTGCTGCTGATTAGTGCTCAGTGGAAGTGGAATCTGTCTTGTAGGAGGAGGTATGTGAAAAGTATCCACAATTCACGTATTACTGATCTCCATTGTCTTTGGATCTGTCTTTTAAATACAAACATAATCTTTTCATATGTGGTTATTAAGAATTCTGCAAAATTGAAGTCTGGATGAAAATAAAAGCAATTTTCCAAGGACATCTGCTGTGCTATTTCTTTACATTAAAACATTTTTTTTTTTTTTTGCTGCTGGCTGACAGTTCACACATCAGTTGGTGTGAGTTCTAACTCACTAACACTTAAGCCATAATCTGGCAGCCTTTAAAGTACCACAAGATTCCTATTGGGTTTTTTTTCCTGCAACAGACTGAAGTTAGCTATTCCTGTGCCTCTCTCCCTTTTAACAATCCTATATCATACCCAGATTCCAAGTGCCTGACAGTGCCTTAGGTCATGCTCTTAATCTGGGAATTTTTTTGTGTGTATGTGTACTGTAACTGAGAAGAAACCCTGGGGGGGGAGCAGGACATCATCTGAGGTGGGAATTCAGACACCTGTGGCTCAGCTGTGGGAGTTGGAGGGGGAGAAATACCACGTCGGATCATTCACGCTTATAAACAACTCCTTTAACATTCTTCTGACAAGAAGTCAGAAAGTTTGAGTTAAGGGTCACTCACAGGACAGGTTGCCACAGGAAAGCCCAGTGCGAATGACCCAAGTCCCTAATCACCAGGAAAAGTGCCTATTTTCTAAATAAAGCAGGAGCTCAGTGGGGCCTTAAAAACTAACACAATTTATTCCAGGCTAAAGCTTTTGTGAGCCAGAATAGACTTCATCAAACGTATGAGGTATTCATCTGTTCTACTAAAAGTATATTTAGTATAAAAGTATATTTTCTGTTACTAGCCCCTAGTAAATCAGCCTTGAGCCTCTGTCAGAAAGGCAAATCAAGTAAATAAATTAATAAATAGTAAATAAGTAATGTTCTGGCCCTTTTTTTCTTTTGGAGAGATTCCAGAGATGCCCTTTATGTTATTTTGTTTAAATCGTTAGCAAGTGCAAGTGTTAAATGGCCTCCCTTATATTCAGCCCAAACTGCTTATAAGAAATACAACCAGATCCCTTGTGAGGTTAAAAATGTAATTCACAATGCTTACATTAAAAACAACAACAACACTACTGTGGCCAGTCTGCTAATATGAGGACAGAAAAAGGGGGGGAAATGGGAAAAGTCAACACTAAAATACACCACTGTCTGAAGGGTCAAGCTAATTTAATATATATATATATATATATATATATATATATATATATATATATATATATATATATATAATATTTATGGTGTACACAACAGCAAATATTAAAAGATGAAAAACAAATGGTCTGAAGATTAATCTTCAAAGAACATCAATGTGAGCCTAAAAAAAGCTTTAGTCGTTTTACATACAGAGTTGATTATTTCTCATATATAATGGATGAATATATCAAGTTACCTATAGAACTTTATGTATTCTGCCCTCTAGGGCATTTCTGAGTGTTTACAAATACAATGATAAAAATAAGGGAGGGGAAATCCTAAATTAAAAGTGGAGAAAATACCTTTATTAGGACAATTAAAAAGTCACAAAGAAGTCAGCTAGCTTTTGAGTTTCTCAGTGCTATTCATCTGACTTGATGTTAAGCAAAAAAGGGGGAGAACAGATTGAAGCAGAGAGAGGAGTTTGCACAACACTTTTTTGCATTCATTTTAGGAGTCTTCCTGAGACTTATTTAATCTTTCTTTCCCCATTTTGTTTCTTTTTCTTGACGCCCAGACAGTTAGGACAAATTCAAAAGTTTGCTCCCTTCTTTTGTGACTTTTTAGTCAATCACAATAGTGATATCATTCTGTTACCCTGACCATTTCACAGTTAAAACATGCTGTAACTCGGGATGCTGTGAATTCCATGTTGAACATGTCTCACAGTTGAACTTACCTTGTTCAGTTGTAATGATCAGACATGAGCTAACTATTGTGGCCTGATTGGTAACTCAAATGCCAGCCAAATGGGTTTGCATCACTTTCCCTCCAAAAGACCCCTGCACAAGTACAAAAATGCCAGCAATTCAAACAAATCAGTAGCCACTATTACCTCTAAGGACTGCTTAGATGAACATCAAAGCCTAGGATTTTTTAAACACAGCATTTATTTATGACTGATGCCATTGATTTGTAATTGATTTAACTGTATTTAAACCACTGCTTGCCAAGCAGCACAGTGATGCAGCTGGGATGGAGGGGAGCTAAGAGTTCAAGTAGATTGTGTAAGAACATGCAAGCATGCAAAGTTGATTGTGCTGTACTGTGCTGAGGAAGGAATATGGTGCAGCAATCTGCTGAACATTCATGAATTAGGTGGTGAACAGATAAATGGCCCATCAATAATGGTCTCCCTGTCCACCATGGTTGCACTTTGAACTGAACTGAACGTGAAATAGCGCAACCTCAGTCAAGTAGGCTGATAAATTGGCTTTTATTGAACACTGGAATGGGAAAATTCTTGACTCTGTACCATATACTGTGCTGTGACACTTTTAAGACCAACAGAGTTCTATTCAAGACCAACAGAGTTCTTTCATGTGCATGCACACTTCCTCAGACATGAAAGCTCACCCCCTGAATAAAATTGTTGGTCTTAAAGGTGCCACTGGACTAAAAATTTTTTCTATGGCTTCAGACCGACATAGTTGCCCACCTGGATCCATATACATTGCTGTCTTTGATATGAAAATGTTTTAAAAAGAGAGACTGAATGAGACTTCGTACCCCAGGATGAAGGGATGGTCTACATTTCTATGGCAGGGCAGGCTTGCCGTGTGCCAACTAAGCCGATGCTCTGAGTCTCCGACGAGCCGCTCTGTAGAAAGGAAGATGCTGGTTCATCAAGACAACCCTCCCCCACTCTACCACTGGGCCCATTAGTTCCAATCCACATCTAGGCCTGCAGATAAACAAAGCCTGTCTGCTTCTCACCACTGAAGCCTGCCTCGGAGCAAGAGCCTATTCAGCCCATATTTCACACTGTGAGCCATTCAACAATTAAGGAGTGACTAGAAGCTCATCTGTATATGTCTGTAGGAGGGAATTGTTAACTAAAAGGACTTCCCAGAAATAGTATCCCTTTTGCCCCAAGCAGCATCCCCCAGGGCCATGGAGCTTAAAAAAGATGGAAAGTTGTATCCCATCACACTTCAAACATCCTAGGGAAAGTAATGGCCCATCTGTCCCCCCTTTATCTTCATGGTGGAGGTGTCACTTGACAAATCGATCCTTCACAGAGACTGGCCTGTACTCAGCCTAGTCAGCTTCCATATATTCTCCAAAAATTTCTTTATCTCCACAAAAGGGGTGGTTTTCAAAACCCTCATTCTAGTGGACCCCTCTATTTCCCCTTATTAGAGATGCTTTGTTGTATGTTTCAGTATAAGGGCCAATTGACCTGACACTGGAGAACCCTTCTAGGATTTATTTGTTAATTTCCTTTACTCCCTGCCTTTCTCTCCCAAGGGTGACCCAAAGCTGCCTATATTCTTCTCCCCTCCATTTTATCCTCCCATCCACCCTGTGAGGTAGGTCACCCAGCAAGCTTCTGACCGCCACACAACACTCAGTCTCAGATTGAAACACTGACCTTTCCTCACCTCAATTGCTCCCAAGTCCATCAACATTATTGTTCACCCAGCTGATCAGATACATTTTTTTGGTGTTCCAAAATATACAGCCCTCTCTGCCTTTCTCCCCTTGGCAAAAACTCTGGTTTGTTTATTTATTTATTTTATTGGATTTATATCCCGCCCTCCCCGCCAAAGCAGGCTCAGGGTGGCTCACAACAGTAAAAACATTTACAGGTTAAACTTTAACTAATTAAAATCTTGCAATAAAACAATTAAAACATTTTAAAAATAGTTTGGTGCTAATTATAATAATATATTCCAGTAATTTCAGTCTTCTTGAGTACCCTCATATGTGGCTATCCATTAAAAGCAATCCATTTATGCTTTGGCTACCTTCCACCCTGCCTATTGCAGTGTGTTTTTCTCTGGCCTCTTTCTGTTATCTCTCTTTGCAACACTCTGCCTGGACTCCACTCCTGTGGTCCAAATTCCTTAGAGTCTTTCACTGATTTCCTGTCCTTTTGCATGATCAGCAGACTCCTTCCCTTTTGCTTTTAATTCTGCGCCCATAACTTCTGCACTTCCATAAGATCTGGGTTCATGCGGTCATAACTCCACCCATTCTTGTTTGAGCAGAACACCTTCCTCAGACAGGTGTGCAGTGCCACCTCTCTCTTTTACTTCCTTCAAACTTCTCCTCAACTCCACTTTCTCCACAGGGCCTTATCATTCATCCTTATTCACAGCTGTAGCCAAAGCTTTGAAGTATATGAAACCTGCATTTTCCCACATACCTCTCTTGGACTCGCCTCTGAATGTTCTTTCTTCCCATTGTCTGTTTTAGAGTCAAATTAATGATCCATGAATGACTTCTGCTGCATTTCCTTGTTAAATAGCTTCCAATGTAGATGTGGCACATGATGCAGGTTATGGTAATCTCACCCCGCCCCCCCCCCCCCACACTTCTTTCCTAACCTTTAATGGATTCAATTTGCTCTGTTGGGGAAAACAGCCTGCCTGTATTTTCTTTGCAATGGGAGCAAATAGCAGCTCTGCAAAGGCATTTGGGGTACCACCTTGCTCCTCAGTCCTGATGAGGCTATAGCTCAGTAGCAGACCACATGCTTTTCATGTGGTAGCAGGTGATGAGAAAGATCTGAGATGTTGGAGAGCTGCTGCCAATCAAAGTGGACAAGTGACTTTGCTAGACCATTGGTCTGATTCATTATCTCTGTCCACACTTTACAGGGAATGCGTATATAATCTGTGTACAGTGTGAACTTGATTCATTAAAATCCTTGTTACATTCAATGCATGTACAGCTGAATGTATGATGCCAGCCTCACATTTATCCACATACTACTCTCTGTTTTATATTGCAAAGTTAACATCTTCTGACTCTTATGAACAGATATATGTACATACATGTAGAAGGTACATACACATGGGTGAGCCAGGGCTACAAATTTAAGAGCATTTTCCTGGGAGTTGGCCCCAGTGAATGGAATGGCACTTGCTTCTCAGTACGCATGCTGAAAATGGCTAACCAGGCCTTTAAGTCCAACACTGTAGCCACTGGACCACACTGTCAACTGTTTAAAATAATTCTAGAGATGGTTGCTGTTTGATATAGCACTCCAGAGGTGTGCTGGTGATCGGTTGTTACAGCAAAACACCAGAAAGTAGTTTAGAGATGTATGCAATGAAATGGACTCTGGGCCCATGAAAGCTTCCACCCTAATCAATTTGGTTATCCTTGAAGTTCCACAAGAGTCCACATTTTGTTCAAAAACAGTTATTTTGTAGCATGTTTTAGTCATTTGCACAACGCTCCCCCCCTTTTAACTATAGCTTAATTCACAGTACAATCAGCTCAAAGTATTTGGCTTTAAATCGCTTTAAACCCTATTGAATCCAAGTAATTCAGCTTACTTAATTTTGTGGATTGGGTTGTTAGTACAGCCCCTGTTTATTGACTCATCCAAGCACAAGTCCCCAGAGACATGAATGGAAATAGCACACCAGCCACTCTTTGATGGGGGGGGGGGGGTGTCCCCAAGAGATAAAGGAATTGAGTCTTGTGATTTGTAGAACACCTCTTATCAGCCCTGCCTTCCCCTTCATGATCCGCCAAACAAGCTCTGCTAGCACTCCCATCTTGAAGACATGTCAAAACAGAGGGATACTGTGGCGGAATCTTTTCACAGGGCCCAACAGTTTTAGACAGCATGTTTTCTCATTAGGCAGGGATAAGGCATCAGCTTGGACAGGAGCTGGGCTCTTCTAGGTCCTAAGTCCTATAAGAATGTACATAGTATTTGATTGCAGTTCAGGAAAAAAGATAACTAAAGGTGGGAGGAGGTCAAAGCATACTAAAATTACTAGTATTCAGGAACCACACAACAGCTTGGATCCACCACAGATTTCCCCTGATGTAAGGAATTTCCACCTGCGGAGCAAGATAGCGGCCACTGCCAAGTCCGCGTTTTTTCATCTTAGACGGGCAAGGCAGTTGGCCCCCTTCCTGGCCCCCGACGACCTAGCAACAGTGATCCATGCCACGGTCACCTCGAGGTTGGATTACTGCAATGCCCTCTACATGGGGCTGCCCCTGTGCCGGACCCGGAAATTGCAGCTAGTGCAGAATGCTGCGGCCCGGCTGTTACTGGGCCTCCCAAGGTGGGGGCACATCCGGCCGGGCCTTCGGGCTCTGCACTGGCTTCCAATAATATACCGAGTCCAGTACAAGGTGCTGGTCATCACCTTTAAAGCCCTATATGGCCTAGGACCTGCCTATCTGAGGGACCGTCTCTCCCCACATGTTCCCCAGAGAGTACTGAGGTCTGGCACTCAAAATCTGCTCACCATCCCCGGGCCCAAGGAAGTGCGTCTCAAGGCAACTATACACAGGGCCTTTTCCACTATGGCCCCTATGTGGTGGAACCAGCTACCGGAAGAGGTGAGGGCCCTGCGGGACCTTGCTCAGTTCCGCAGGGCCTGTAAGACAACCCTCTTCCGGTTAGCCTATGCCTGATTAGATAATGTAGCTACCAGATTTTTGTGATTATATTGTATAGTTTTAATGTTTAATTTTAAGGTTTTTAGGTTTTAATTGTCTGATTTTAGATGTAATAACTTGCTCTGATTTTACTGTTTTATTGTTGTTGTAAGCCGCCCTGAGCCACTTGTGGGAAGGGCGGGATAGAAGTCACCAAATAAATAAAATAAAATAAAATAAAAAGACCTTCCCATTGTCCTAGGGATGTCAGCCTCCAGGTGGGGTCTGGGGATCCTCTGGAATTACAACTCATCTCCAGATTACAGAGATCACTTCCCCTGGAGAAAATGGCAATTTTGGAGGGTGGACTCTTAGGACATTGTACCCCCTGAGGTCCCTGTCCTCCCCAGACTCCACACCCAAACCTCCTGGAGTTTCTCAACCTGAAACTGGCAAACTTTCCCCTTCATCCCTTGCTGGTAGCACCCCCTTTCTGTTGTTACTCCAAAATCCCCTCCAATGCTCCCCCTAGTGGAAAGGGGGTCTCCTGGAACAGCTGGAAGGGGAAAGAGAAACTGCAGCAGGAATTGGAAATCAGCAAAAATTGCCTTCTTGTCCTGTTTGTACAAGTCCATTTACCGAATCCAGGATATTGAATCTGAGGCAATAGAGTCAAGCTGGATCTAAGATTTCCTCAGAGTTGCATGCAACACCAAATGGATGTGGTGTGAGCTACCCCACTTCCCTTAGGTGTCTTGAGAAGAAGAATTAATAGTAGACATCGATCTGCAAATAGAAGGCTAGTTGGCTGCAATTTTAGATACACACTTAGAAGACTGGAGTGTAAAGCGGCAGGCACTTTTTAAATGGGAAAAGTCAGCTTACTTGGAGTTTTAAAAACAAACAAAAATACAATAAAAGTTAAAAGTGTAAGACACCTTGACCTCAAAGGAATAATTGGGTGTAAACATTTAAATAAAGAAGTAAACCTTTGATGTTCATGTATTTGCTTAAAACAGAAGCCGTTAACACATCAGTATTTACCACATCATAACCCAGAAAAAAGAAAAACTGCTGATGGGCAGTTCAAGGTGGAACAGGCTACTAAATCCTCAACTGTTTGTTAACTGCTCACCTTGTCCTCTGTCTGACAGACATCTAAGTGTTAAAATGCTGGAAACTGTCACTTGAACCTTCAGGCAACTGACTTGCTTTGCAAAGAATACACAAAGTGAGGAAGCAGATCTTAAAAGCACATCTAGCCCTTCAGCGGTTCTTTATGCCAATTACTGACCAGTAGTAGACTGAAAACGTGCAAAGAGGCTTGTCAGAAGGTGTCCATTTTGAGGGCTGTTGTTTTAGCAACCCTTTAGATCACTGAAACAGATTCTAGCTGGCTTAATTATGTCAACCTTGGTTTCTGATAATCTAGAGCTCTAGTTGGGCAAGCAGGAAATCTGTACTTTGTTTTGGCAAAGCATCTAGATTAAAAGACAGATTCAGATTTCTTTCTACACAGTCAACACAGCACTCCATTCAATTCAGAGATATTTTGCCTGATGTACGATAACGCCGTGTTGACAGCTGTCACAAACTTCACTAGGGAAAGCTTTTTTTAAAAGGTTAAACACAAGCAGTTCTGTTGGCATACAGCGTTAAGAAGTCACAGGATTAAGAACAGTCACAGGTTAAGAACACAGATTCATTGGCATTTAGGTTTGACAAGCCAGAAAAGTAGGGAGTGGGTCCAAAATGTGAATTTACATGTCAGGCATATTGTTATTTTACCCTTCCTAATGGCTCATTTGAGAGTGGAGTGCCTATCAGAGGCAGAGCAAAATCAGCTTATCCAAAGACAAGGTTTATGCATACTTGGTGGTGATGGGGGACAGGCGCTCCAGGTATTCATAGAAGTTGCTAGTGGGCCTACATCTCCCAGGACTCCTTCTATCCTTCTGATTGGGTGGCAGAGTTTTGGAGAGAAAAATGGCCCAGAGGGGTGGGAACTGAAAGGAAAGCATAAATAGGCTTGGCTGGAAAGGGAAGTTGGTTCTCTCTGGGAAAGCCTGCAGGAGAGAAAGCAGAAGGGTTCCCTCACTCAAGGAGGGTGAATCTTTGGTATCAGAGGAAGGAAACATTTGCTTAGTCACATTAGGAATTTTTATTTCTTTATACCAACCTTTAGTGTTCATAGAGTCACTGTGCACTAAGAGGTTTTGCAACTAATTTCTTGTTTTAAACTGCCTGGGTCCTCACATCTCTTCAGTCACAGTTCAAAGGTTTTGCTGAAAAAGAAGATATAGGGGCTGTTGGGTGCTCTGGGCCCTCCCAGACAGACCCTTACCAAAATGGTGGCAGCAGTAGAAAGCCCTTCTTGGTCCCCTGCTGTGTTGGTGAGCAAAGTGTTGGAGCTTCCCTACTGGGCATTTAGCACAGTTATCATCAGAGATGTATGTATGCATACATTCCGTTTTGCAGGGCATGTCACAACTGGGTCCAGGTGACTTCCTGCATAACCCTTAGAAGAAATCCTTGGAATGGAAAGAGCTTTGTATCCATGTTTGTCTCCTCTTGACCATTAAAACAGCAGCCTGGAAGAGTAATTCTACTGAGAGCAAAGCAATATTCTTTTAGGCACAGGGAACTTTAGTGCCAGAATTCTAAGTTTCTAGCTCTTGAAGGTATACAAATCCCCAGGCATTACGAAATAGTAAGCACTTCAATAGGAAAGAGCTCACTTATTTTTTTTTTAAAAAAAGATTTCTTAAAAGAGACCTTACTTTAAAAGTTGATCTAGAAGATGGAACAAATCTTCATCCTGAGTCTTTATTTATAAAATGTGGGATTGCTCAGACATTCCTATGTTATACAGGTTCAAGATTTTCTACTTTATTTGATTTATATCCTGCCCTCCCCGCCGAGAGAGGCTCAGGGCGGCTCACAAATTTAAGGTCACACAGTTACATTGTGTGACCAAATAAAACAAAACAATAAAAACATAAAACAAAAACAATTTCTAAAAACATCTACTTATACTGGTATCAAGGTTTCAGACAGCGATCTGAATGGTGGTTAGCCATTCTAAGAGCTCCTAGGATTGCAGTAACTTAAAGAGGGAGACCATCAGTGATGTTTCTATGGGCCAATCCCGCTGCTGCAGATGTTATTATAAAAATGCATGGCGGAAGAGTGCCGTTTTGCAGGCCCTGCGGAACTGTGAAAGCTCTCGCAGGGCCCTGATTTCTTCCGGCAGCTCATTCCACCAGCTAGGGGCAGCAACGGAAAAGGCCCTGGCTCTTGTTGATTTGAGCCTCGCTTCTCTGATGCTGGGGACTGTCAACAGGTTTTGAGACCTGGACTGAAGTGCTCGCTGGGGCATATGAAGGGAAAGGCGGGCCCTAAGGTATGCAGGACCCTGGCCATATAGGGCTTTAAAGGTAATAACCAGCACCTTGAAACGAATCCAGTACATTATTGGTAGCCAGTGCAGCGCTTTCAGCACAGGCTGAATGTGCTCCCATAGGGAAACTCCCATTAACAGCCTGGCTGCAGCATTCTGCACTAGCTGGAGTTGCCGGATATGGGACAAGGGCAGTCCCATGTAGAGGGCATTACAGTAATCCAGTCTCGAGGAGAGCGTAGCATAGATCACTGTTGCCAAGTCGTCGCATTCGAGAAAGGGGACCAACTGCCTTGCCATCCGCTGATGGTAAAAAGCTGACTTGGCAGTGGCAGCTACTTGGGCCTCCATTGTTAAAGAGGAATCCAAGAGCACCCCTAAGCTTTTAACCTTGGGCGCCAGCGTGAGCTGCACTCCATCGAAGATCGGTAGGCAGACCTCCAGTGCCAGTGCTCAGATACAGGACCTCCGTCTTCATCGAATTTAATTTCAGTCCACTCATGGCGGAAGAGTGCCATTTTGCAGTCTGAGCCACCCCGCCGCAGCTTGCAATGCTGTGAACAGATCTTCCGGGGTGGAGTCAGACTGGCCACCCATCAACAGATAGAGCTGAGTATCTTCAGCGTACTGGTGACAACCCAGCCCATACCTCTGGGCAATCTGGGCAAGAGGGCGCATGTAGATGTTGAATAACATTGGAGAAAGAACCGCTCCCTGCGGCACACCACAGATAAGTGGGTGTTGTTGGGACAGTTCATCTCTGTCCCCGAAAGAGAGGAGGAGAAAAGAGAAAAGCCACTTCAAGGCCAACCCCTGAATCCCAAAAGCGGCAAGGCGACAGATCAGTGACTGATGGTCGACCATGTCGAACGCTGCCAACAGGTCTAGCAACATCAGCACTGCCGAGCCACCTCTATCCAGGTGCCTCTGGAAGTCATCTGTGAGGGCAACCAGAACCATCTCTGTCCCGTGACCCGGACGAAAACCAGATTGATGTGGGTTGATTCCTGCTTTCCAGATTCATGCTGAGGGACATTCTGCACATGTTAAGAGACCTCTCACTTTCAACTTGGGCGTTATTGCCTTGCTCTTTGCAAGTTTTATTTTAGGTGGCATTTGGTGAACCAATTCCTTGGCAGGATGGTTCTCCTTTGGGATTGTTTACTGCTGGTTTTATGTTTGGGAAGTGACCAGAATGTTCTGATATGATCTGAACAGCCTTATCAGTCCACTGCTTTGTAACTAGAGGAAGGAAAGTAGAATATGTAGCTATGGACAGATTGGAGAAAAGTTTCTTCCACTCTCAACCACAGTCCCTCTCAGTTGCTATTTTATAGATTTATCAAAGCTACTGATGTTAGATGAGCACTAATGCCACAGATATGCACAAGAGATATGCTACTGAATTGGTTTATAGAAGTTGGTTTATAATCTGCATTCCACGCACCCTTCCCCCTTCTCTTGCAAGGTTTGAGATAAAGACTACAGAGTGCTTTGAGCATGATGTTTATGAACAAGAAGAGACCCACAATTTTAAGTAATCATCTGCATCCATCATGATTTTATTTCTCTCCTTACATTCAGTCCCTTGCCTTCAGAGCAACAGGTACTGATGAATGAACAAAAGGCACAGGGATCTGAGAAAGAAGTTAAAGCATTCCACTCTCTTGTGCTGATGGTCATTGCTGGCAGCACTGCTATCCCCTGCAGAGAAATCTGCCACCATTTTCACTCCTTACGCAACAGGAAATTGTCTTCCCCTCTTCCGCGTTAAAAAATAAAAACCAAGTGGACTTCCCAGCTCAGAAGGCTTTGCAAGGCGTGGACTATTCTACAAGTCTCACTTGTTTTGGAAGCATGGCTTATTCTGTGTCTCCACTGGAGTAGGAGCCCCCCCTCCAACAGAAGTTTTAGATATCCATGTCAAACTGGGCTTCCTCACCTGTTGGAGAAGAAAATAAATATTGATTAGGTCCAAACTTCACATTTATTCACTAGATGGGGCTCCTGCAAACATTATGGCCTAAGTCTTTGAAAGAAAAATATGGAACTGTTACTTGACTTACCTGCCCTCTTCTCTCTGAAGTCAAACAGGCTGGCAGCCTTCAGTGCAGTCAGGGAATAGGACAGCTTTTGACAGCACTGGTTAAGTGGGTGAATGAGCTTGCACTCTCAAGCTTCTGCCAACCAAAAGGCACAAGGGCCCTCTCAAAAGCTTCCTATTGGCTACTGGATTAAGCTATTTTGGCTATGGTAGTGCACCCTGCATGGGGCCATCATCAGTAGCCCAAAGGTCTCCAGCTCCAACTTGGTCACTTGCTTACCCTTTTAAGCAAACCTGCCTTCCAAACCACATGCACAACTGCTGTTTTTCTCCCTTCCTTCCAGTTTTTTCTCAAAATCCATCTTGACTTGAAATGCTCTTGGGCCTTTGCAGGGCTCTTTGCAAAGCTCCCTCCTGTCTGTTCCCTGCCATTAGATCTGACATCATCTGTCTTTCTGAGCACTGGCCCCAGCTCCCTGGAATGCCTTCCTTGGGAAGGTCAAGAGGATTCCCATACTGGTCTCGTTCCAAAGGCTCTGCAAGACTGTTTTATTCAAGAGGGCTTTTGATACTGGGTGAATGGATGTCTATGGTCAGAGAGGGAGCTGTATGTAAGTTTTGTCCTCCTTACTAGCAGAGGATGATTTTTTTAATACTGTGTTTTCATTTCATACCAATAAACTGCCCAGAGTTGCTGAGGATGGGAGAAGAGCAGGGGAGAAGACTTTTAATAAATAATTTACCAGGAAGCCTTTGGAACTACTCTTTGGTCTCCACCACCTTCACTGAACAGCTGATGGGTCCCACATGTGACAGGGATCTCTTGAACACAGCCACATCCTGGCCCCATCAAGATTTATCAGTCAAAAGCCATTAGGCTACAATAGGCAGCTCTGCATAGGGCCTATTATACATTTAGCTTTTCTGGAAAACATTTAATAGCAGTAGCATACCCTGGGCTCAACTTTGGAGTACGCAGTCTTACTCCTGAAAAAGATTACATTTAAAGGGTGCATGTTGCATCTTGCAATCAGGTATGTTTCTGCAGGAGTTGTGATCTGCACATGTGATCTGCCAGTTCAAGTAGATAATACTGACCTTGATGGTCCAATTCTGTGATTCAGGATAACCCAGCTTTGTGTGTGTTCAACTGGAAACACCAGGGAATTGTATTTGTCCCCTGACTAGAGATGTACTGGGTATTCTCCCACTGGTAGACAAGTGTTTACGGGATTGTGTGTGTACACACACACACACACACACTATATATACATATATATTGGTGCAGTGTGTCTCATTACACACTCTGCACTCTGGGAACTGCTTCAATGGAGCTTGTATTCTCCAGATTTGATGTCGGAGTCCTTCCAATTCATGGATATTCCACCATTTACAAAAGATGGGCTAAGACATTTGGAACGTTGTTAATCCATCAGTGGTGTGCCACGGAACCATGAGCCTTTGCAGAATCAGTCCATTGCCCTGTAAACAAGATTCTTCGCACACGGTGAGACCTCCTATGGCTGGTTACAGGAACAACCTCAGCAGTACACTGCTGCATCCAGGGGTTTCCCAAGTAATCCACATTTTAATGCTTTCCCCCAGGTTTCTACAACTTGTACAGCTCAAGAGAGCCCATCTGTCATATAGTGTGGTCTTTATAAGGACTGGCAATTCCTTGGTTTCTGAAAGCCCAAACACGACATTTACAGAACTCTTGCATGGCTGGTGAGCAGTATAGAGTCTGATGGGTCATGCACGACTCATGTAGCCTATCTGAAATGCAAAATAAAGGGCCCTTATATGGCACCAGCCACAGGTAATTACTCACCTATGCCAGGTTTCTCCTCCTCGTTGTGGGCATGATTGGTCTCAGATCGGAGTTCCTTTGCACTTGGACTAGTAACGCCTGGAATGTCAGGAAGATCACATGGTGGTGTTTTGGCAACTGGAGAATTGCGACACTCCATCAAAAAATTACGGTCATAAATGATTCGTGTACCTGGAAGGGAAAACACACCCCCAAATCATCACAGGGTTTCCCACCAACTGGCAAGGAATTACTGTTTTTGGTTGGAGGCACACAGCTTTGGTTTCATGCTGGGTGGCAGCCAACACAATGCATTCGTGCACATTCTTACACACAGTTGTTAAGCATGCATGCTTTCTCATAGGCAGGTTATGTGATCTGTTGTAATTTCTTCCTTGATCAAGGGAGAATAGAGGTGAAATCTCTGGTCCTCCTAAGTCACAGATCCAACTTGGGAACCAAGGAATCATGTCCCTGCCTTGTTTCACATTTTCGCTCTTGTCAGCAACAACTTTCTCCCCAATGCTTAAAAAACACTCAACAGTTAATGGAGAGGATTCTGCACAAGGGACCAGCAGCAGCACTGTCAACTCTGGAGAGTTTTGAGACTCAGCTGAACAACTCTGGCTCTACTTCCATGCCCAGTTCTCCCCGCCCCCACTCACTGTTATGTTCTTACACCCAGCATGTGAACACATGAAGCAACCTTATACTGAATCAGATCCTTAGTCCATCAAAGTCAATATTGCCTACTCAGACTGGCAGCAGCTCTCCAGGGTCATATCGCCTACTCCCAGACCCTTTTAACTGGAGATCCTGGGGACTGAACCTGGAGACTTCTGAATGCCATGGACCTTCTCAGCCTTGTACGTGTTCCTTAGAAGTGGCACCTCACTTAATATGATTTGCAGGGATGGACTGGGGTTCAAGCAAAAAGGAAATATTCTGTGAGGCAAATGACAGGTCAGGACTGTTCACCTTTACCATGCTTGCCTTGCAAGAGTGCCCCCCCCCATTATAACTCCTCTTGTTAATCATAAGGGCTAACTGAACGAGGCTACAGCTGTGTCTTCAGATGCTGTGCTAAGAGCCACACTTTCACATCATTAAAGCCTCTTCACATGGAACACACAAAGCTGTCTTAGAGCACCCAGGCCATTCAGACCTGTACACTCTATTCTGACTAATAGTGACTCCCCAGGGCCTCAGTCAGAGGTTTTCTACATCACCTTCTATGGAATCCTGCTCACTGAGGACACTGGGGATTAAACTTGAGACCTTCAGCATGCAAAGGAGATGCTCTTCTGTTGAGCTAAGGCTCCATGTCAACACCAGGGGGCAGGATTTGCACAAAAAGCCAGAATGCTGAGCATCACAGCACAAAGTTAAGTCCTCAAGAGTCGGAATAGGGGCGGGGCCTTCCTGAGTCTGCTTGTCAGGGAGGGTGGGATATAAGTCGAATAAACTAAACTTAGCTGTAGGGAGCATCAGTTTCCTCCTAACTTTGTGATCTGAATGAAAAGACCAACATACTAATAAATCAAATGCCGGTTCAGCTACCCATCTGGGGCTTGCTATGCATTAGGCAAGCAGTCTACTTTTTTGGAAAGCTCTGAATGTAACATTTATACTTTTATTTGCTGCCTTATATATAAAAAAGAAACAATGGAAAACAGGTAGAGACTTGGGAGGGAGTGAGAAGATGGTGATTTCAGAGGAGGCAGCTCGTCAACACCACACACAGCCAGATTCTTTCAAATGACCCTAGAGGGAAAACAAAAAGACGTGTTTGGACTGAACACAACCAGAGCATGTCCAAATTACCCCACTCTTCAAAAAACCATCAGATATGGCTGCACCTTTCAACGCATTTCGTGGCATCTAACTGAGCTGCAACATGTTCGGGGTAATTAAAAAGCCACACTCATTCAAGGCTCTTGCCACACCGCCTTCCTTATAGGAATAGTTGCCTTCTGCATATATGAAGTTTAGGAGAATGGCAGAGCTGGAGGTTCCGTGAAGAAAGGATGACAAGGAAAAGGAAAGGAAAGGTCCCCTGTGCAAGCACCAGTCATTTCCGACTCTGGGGTGATGACCAATCACGACGTTTTCATGGCAGACTTTTTATGGGGTGGTTTGCCATTGCCTTCCCCAGTCATCTACACTTTTCCCCCAGCAAGCTGGGTACTCATTTTACTGACCTCGGAAGGATGGATGGCTGAGTCAACCTCGAACCGGCTACCTGAAAACCCAGCTTCCACCGGGGATCAAACTCAGGTCGTGAGCAGAGCTTAGGACTGTTGTACTGCAGCTTTAACACTCTGCGCCACGGGGCTTTTTTATGACAAGGAAAGTCGTGATCAAAACCACACAGATACAGCATGTATGAAGGAAGATTGAGATTCAGCTGCAAACCAAGCTTCCTGCATGGTCAACCGATCTGATACAGAAATTTGTTCAAAGTATGCTGTTTTTCACCTGTCCATTCCCAGAGCAGGAAAAGGACCGAAAAATCCTTCATGTAGTTCAAATGAATTTCACTTAGATTCAGCAACTGCCCCCCAAAACAGTATCTGGAACTGGACTGGAGAAAATACTCCCCTCCCAGTTTGTTGTTTACAAATGAACACAGTCTGCAACTGGATCCTTTCAGAGCCTAAATGTTAACATCTGCTAATAAACAAGGTGCCCGATTAGGTAGACCATTGGTCTCTGATCCAGCTTAGCTGATCCTAGGTATGCAATTGCTGCTGCTGCAGTGGCTAGAAGCACAAGGTGTAAGAAGCCTAGATTCAAGTCCTGAGTCGGAGCCTAAATGCACTCCACTAGAGGACAGTGAGAGTAAACAAATATTCTGTTCCCCAAAGGAAGAAAAAGTTCAGCTCTGCCTAGGCCATCACTTCCCCATTAAAAACCAGCAGTCTCCCAAAGTGGTTTTCTTAGTAATAATAATTGCTATCTGGAACTCACTGCATGCATTTTCATGTCACATATATTCAGGTCAATGACCTAAACAATCCCTACAAAGTTTTGGATAAGCTGCTCCATCTCTTAGCCTTCTTCCATCTGGAAAAATAATGACAATATTACACATGAATGGCCTTTGAATCTGCTGATCTGCTGCATTAACAGCATTATATTATATGCATTTCATTGAAATAGGTAAGGATTCCCCTTTTACCCATTCAACAATCTTTTCAAGCAAGACAAGAGAATCTATTATGAAGCTGTTTGCAGAAGACTGGGGTGGGGGGTAGGGGAGAAATCCCACTCTCCAGAGCATTTGGAAGGCTTTGCCACATGCTCCAATCACCAGGTGCCTGGTTTTGAAGACTCTCTCTGCTAAATTATTTTGCAACACACAACCTTTCAAAACTGGTTAATCTCCACAGATCAAGCGGGAGGGGGACTGCAGTTTAAACTGGCAGAGGCATTTGTTCAATCCTACGCCCAATGTTAAGAGCACCTAATCAGCGTTCAGAGACAACAAGCCTTGTCGGTGGTTACATATGCCAACTGTCGAAACATTTGCAAACAAGGCTGGCTGGAAGTGTTGTCAGCATATCAGTTATTTACAAGGACATTTCATCACAGGGTCACCAGAGGACGGTGTTCTTGGCTTTTACATTCAGGCGCTTATAGCTTCATACATGACTACAACAGACACTCAGCACCAGGGTAAACCCGGGTGGTTTAGGAATGAAAACATTTTTGAAAATGTTATGAGGGAGGGTGGGTTAGGATCATGGAGATAAATGCAGCAGATTTCTGCTTTTAAAAGAGAATATAAGAACACCCGTTGCTTTATGTTTAACTTTCTTGGCACCCAACTATACAAGGATATTTCATTCAGAGTCACATACTTAAAACAAAGTAAAAGAAGGGAGGCACAGTTACAAACTGTGTGGTGTCTGGACCAGGGTAACTTCAATTCAGCTCTCCCACTCAGCTACAAAGTTCACTGGATGACCTTGACCGGTCACTTCGACCTAGCTGTTGCAACAATAAAGGGAGAGGAAGCATGTACCTCCCTTCCACAGAGAATGGGTAGATTAAAAGGTTATCAAACAGAGAGAACAGGGATTGAGGGGAACTCCAAAGATTAATGTGTAACAATTATAGTATTTTCCCAAAAGAAAGCTGGATAGTTACGGCTGTTCAGTAAATAGTTGCCCCAAAGTATTCGATTCTCAGAAAAAAATGAAAAGCTGCTTATGCATGACAACAGGGTTGGGCATACCCAGTGGGGTTTTTTTTATTATTATTCTCTGAACAGCCCACACAAACACACCACAGTGTTTGCTTTTGATAACTGCCCTCAGTTACAAAAGCAAATTGCCACACAGCATCACGTAAGGACGGTGCACAGGCATGGGAAAAATAATTGTGCAGTTCTCTGAATCCCAGACTGACCTTTCGCATCACCAGCAGGGATAGTATTCCAAGGAGACTCCCTTTATTATTCACACAGCATTGTCACAGTACATGGGGTGCTGCAGAGTTACATCTGCAAAAAGCAGACAGTTCCCCATCCTCAAGGAGAATACACATGGCAACAGGGAAACAGGGAGAAACACAAGCTTCAGTCCAGATAGTCTGCCGAGAAGACAGCACCCCAGAGCTGCTATTAGCATTGGCCTTTAGCTGGACAGACCTCAACTTCAGTCCCAGCTCAGCTGTGAAACAAACTTGAGCAGCTTTGGGTCAGTCAATAGAAATGTGCTGTTGGAAAATCTACCAATGAAAATTCAACCCAAACTCAGTCCTGCACAGAAGTATCAGAAATGTTGCTACTTTGGCCACCCTTATGGGGGAAGACATGTGGCTTTGCAGTAGAGCACATGCACTTTGCATGACATCTCAGGTAGTGGGTGATAGGAAAGACACTTTCTTTTGGAGATCCTTTAGAGCCCTGACAGGCCAGAGGTGACAGCACTGATGAACCAAGTGTCTGACTCAGGGTAAGGTAGTTTTATATGTTCAGTAATTCCATCCAAGAAATATGTTCAGTAATTCCATCCAAGAAATATGTTCAGTAATTCCATCCAACGTCGGGGTCATTGCCTACTGTGCAGATAGATCCAGCAAGCAACTGCCGTGCCACATTCCTTGAGAACAGGAGAAGATGAAGGACTTGCCTTAGCGTTCCAGGAAGCCATTTAATGATTAACTGGATAAGATTAGCACTGTGTGGACATTCCAATAAGGGCCTTTCTAAAGGGCCATCTTGCTCAACCGCTAAAAGACCTACACCTACCAACTCTTCTGCAAGGTCACTCCTTGCTCACACTATTAGTCTCATTCAGCAGAAAGGGGAAGAAAGACTGAATGACCAACACTGCTTGCTTGCTCATGGTAGAAAGAAGGTTCTGCCTGAGATCCTTTTAACTGGAGATGCCAAGGACAGAACCTGGGACCTTCCCATGTTCAAAGCATTTGCTCTATTACTGAGCCACAGTTTAGGTCAGGAGTCCCCTATGTGGTGCCCGTGGGAACCTGCCAACAGCATTGCTGATCCTTACTAAGTGCTTTTTTAAAAGTGGGGGGGGGGGGAGTGAGGCTTCTGCCCAGCAAGGCTTCTAATTGGCTGTACAAATTTAAAATAACAACAGATACCACTCCAGAACAAGAATCTTCTCTGTGACTGAAGAGAAGCTGCAGCAACAATTTTATGGCTTGCTCCACCTCCTTGGGAAACAACTGTGGGACAGTCGCAATGGCTGTGCCCATCATGCCGAGTCAGAATTCCAAAGGTACCCACAGGCTCAAAAAGGTTGGGAAGCTCAGCTTAGAGTATCAAGCATTGGGACCAAAAGTGCATTTCATTAATTTTTAAGGCAATTTTGTTTGCCACATGTTACTGCAACAGAGAATCAATAGCTAGAACGGGTGGCCAAACTGTGGCTCTTGAAGGCTTCACCATCTTGTTGGCTGGCTTGGAGAATTTATTTATTTCTTTGATTTATATCCCGCCTTCCCCGCCAAAGCAGGCTCAGGGCAGTTCACAACAGTCAAACTAAAACAATGAAACAGTAAATAAACAATTAAAGTTTTAACAATTAATTAATACCAATTAGATAATTTTAAAACAGTTTAAAACTATTTAAAACAATTTTGATGCTAGTGTTTGTCTCTAAGGCATTTGTCTCTTTAAATTACTTCTCAAGCAAAGTCAGCCAGCAGCTTGGACACTGTATTTAATGTTGGTTTCTTTCCATCTCTTCCCCTCCACCTACCTTCCTTCCTTCCCTCCCTCCGACATCTGATGTTCATGTCTTGTGGCTCTCAAACATCTAACATTTATTCTATGTGGCTCTTATGTTAAGCAAGTTTGGCCACCCCTGATCTAGAAGGTCTCTCATTCTAAAAACAAACAGTAGCTCCAGCTTGAAGATCTCACACCTCTGCCATGTTTTAAGGTGGTTACTGTGCCTGACTAGGGCCAGGGAAACCTAGCCAGCCATGACACTCACTCAGTGTCCAAGGGCTTGATGAAATGCAAGGGTGGGAAAAGGAAAACCATTCATGCAGTCCTGAGTTCCCCCAGGGAAGAGTGGGATAAATATGTAGCAGGTAGCCCTGACCTGGCTAGCCCTTAGCTTCCAAGATCTTGTCAGATCTTGGAAGCTAAGTAGGGTCAATTGTGGTTAGTACTTCAATAGGAGACTTCCTTGAAATACCCAGTTGCAAGGACAGGGGCAGACTCTAGTCAGCCACCTCTCTGAATATGCTCCAGGCCCTCAGTAGGAGTCAGTCACCAGAGGTTGACATGACTTCCAGGTGCAAACACACACAAAATATACAAAAATACAGCAAATGTAACAGGTAAATCTCAAATGAAAATGAAAGCAGTTCCTGCCAATACACAATGGCTCTCTTGGCTTCACAGAACATATGATAACTGCTGACTGCAATCCAACGACATGCAGTCAATGGATATTAGTTGACCAATCAGTGAGCTGGAACAGCAATCCTACAATGCTCCCATGAGGATGGACATCCCTATTATGTAAAGGCAGAACCATAGAACCATCATACAAGTTACTTACAAGAGGTAAATTTCCCCCCTGATCTGAATACAGGAGGATACTTAGTAGGAGATATATGGTACAATGGAGAGAAGCCCTGCATGCATTGCATCATCTCCTAAACCCTTCAAGGCCAGAACAGCCAGTTATGCCCCTCTACCACCACACACAGGATATGGATTTTGGGGTACACCTTAGAACACTGTTTCCAAGAATTTGCAGTGGCTTGCTCAGAGTCAAACATCCTGCATCTTCTCCAGAATGTGCCATGCACTAAAGCACTGGTTCTCAGTGCAGTCAGCACTTGCACAAGACCATGGGTCATACTGGCACACTTCCTAACCGCAATCCGAGACTACTGAAAACAAACCACAAATAGGACTGGTGACCAACCGCCTAACCCCGCTGCTCACTCTGAAGCTCTGTCATTAAAGTTATTTTCTCCCACTGATGGATCGGTGCCCGTTTATGCAGGATGCCACATGCAAAAGTGTTGCAAGCAAAGCCTCTGAACCCCTGTTGGCAGGGGCTATGCCACAAGAAGCTTACGCAATCGCACTTACAGAGCTAAATAACGTTTTCCCTTATCGGACCAAAAGCAAGGGAGCTGCTTCTATCCTGCAGCTTGCTCTCACTTCCCCATGCTGCTGCCATCAGGAAACAGCCTAGATAAGATCCATCCCAAACTCTGAAAGTCTCTGTTAGAAAGTCTGAAGCTGAAGCTGCTGACCACAAACCCTTATCCCACCGTGGATATGGGAGAGTGAGGGTCAGTGCCACACCTCTTAATTGGGCTGTGAACAAAACTTCCTTTTTGGGATTTATAGAGAATCAGGCCATAGAACATGAAAAAGGCACTTTCACACATGCTGAATAATGCACTTTCAATCCATTACCAATCCACTTGGTAACTGGATTTTTCGGCCAAATCCATTTGCAAACGATTGCTGAAGTGCAATGAAAGTGGACTGAAAGTGCATTATTCAGTATGTGCAAAGGTGTACTTGGTTACTCATCACAAGACCTTCTACTCCTTTGCACACCACCTCCATCCCTTCCTATTCAATGCTGCTACTTTTACCTATAATAGAACTTTCATATGTATTTTACATCAACTCTGACTGCTGGTCAACTGAAATAGTGTCTACACTGAGTGAGTCTGCAGAGCTTCTGCCACATAGAGAAAGGACTTTCCCCAATGCTTGCAACCTTTGAGGTGCCAGGGATACTGGCGCATTTTTAGCAAACCCTTCTTATGACATGCACTTTTTAATTTGATTCATTTATGCCCTGCACTATCCTTCCCAATGGCTTACACACAACTTGCATCATTCTTCTCTCCATTTAATCCTCACAAAAACCTTGTGAGGTGGGTCAGGTCACCCAGCAGGCTTCCATGGCATGAGTGGGGATTTGAACCTGGATCTCCCAGATACTAGTCTGACATTCAACCACTACACTGGCTCTCTAACTTTGTCACATTATTGCTAAAGCAGAGATATTGTTCCACTAGCCTTGGTTATGAATTCCACAAAACCTCCTCCCATCCAATATTAGATAAGAAGTTCTGTAGCAAGACTCAGTACCAGAACTGAAGAATCAGAAATCTTCCATCAACTCTCAACAGTATGTTGATTCAGCTATGGAGTCCCATGCTGGTGGGTACACAGCAAGGAAATGTGCTTAAATCCAGTGTAATGACCTTTAATATATTCATGATGCATATTGCTCAGTGGATCAAAGAACAAAAAAGTGCACCTAGGATGGCGTAGTGATCCAAGTGTCATATAAATACCTGGGAGACCCAGGTTTGAATCCCTACTCTTCCATGGGAGTTCGCTGGGTCACCTTGGGCCAGTCACAAGTTCTCAATCTAACTTACCTCACAGGGCTGCTGAGAGATAAAACAGAGGAGAGGAGAATGAAGTAAGCCACCACGTTGGGTCCAGCTGGGGAGAAAGGTGGGGCATAAATGAAGTAAGCTCTTCTAGCTTTCCCCTCTCAGGACATTTTCTCACTAGCTGTGCTTGTGGAACATCTGATGCAGTGTCCTCACCGCAAGAAGAACTGATCATCTGATTCCTCCCAGAAACTCAACAACTGCTTGCATCTTCCTACTAGGGAAGACTTCACTCACAGCATGAAGCACAACATTAAATCTTGTGCATCACTTGAAATTTATCGCCAGAGTTGTTAATACAATGACTATCCTACAGGACTCCTGCCCTACAAAGGAATACTGAATCTTGCTTGGTGTCAGAGAGGTACAAGGAAAATCCCTGGCCTTTGTAGTCACAATGGAGAGACCCCACTTGTTTCTTCCTGCTCACAGTCACTAAGGAGCAACCTGGATTGCACACGTGCTCTGCTGCAAAGCTTGGATGATTGTGCTGCTGTGAATTACTGCGCTTATCTTGTACATGTATTTGAGATATGCTTAGCAGTGCTACAAGTGGTACCATTTGCATTTCATGGCCTTCAAGTCACACTGTTTACCAATTCTCTCTCTTTTGTGTACATACCTCTCTCGTGAAGGGAGAGTAACATTCACCCTGTAGAGAGGAGTGCCTGAACAGATGAAACTCCTGCCTACAGAATTAGATCACTGTTCTGTCAAAGTCATCAATGTCTACTGTGACTGGCACTGGACCACTTTTGTGTAAGATGCTACCAGATCCTTTAACTGTGGCTCACTGGTATCTCCAATTAAAAGGACCAGGTATTTGGTGGTGTGAAATACCTCTACCTGAGACTCCAGAGAGCCACTGCCAGTTCAAGCTGACAATACTGACTTTGATGGCCCAATACTGTGATTCAGTATAACCCAGCTTTGTGTGTGTTCAACTGGAAACATCAGGGATTTGTATTTGGGATCTTCTCCATGCACAGCATATACTCTGGCACTTAGTCATGCTCTCTCCCATAGTTTTAGGCCATAAACATTCATGCAACAATAAATCAGAAACTCTTTAAGGTTCCACAAGGCTCTTGTTTTTGCTGCAACAAGACGGGTATTAATCTATCCCACAAGAGAGGCATTAATCTATCCCACAAGAGAGGCATTAATCTATCCCATAAAGATAATAACTGCGCATAGGCAGCCGGCTTCAAGCCAAAGTACAGCTGCAAGTAACATAGTGAAGAAAACTCCAATCCTCCTCTTTCAAGCCAACATAGGGGAGTCAAAACTAATCTACCCTGTAGCAAATGCCACAACAAGCTAATGCATGTACAAACTCCATGCCTCTCCAATCAGAAGACTCCTTGCAAACTAAATCACCGGCTAGAAAACAATGTATATCATCCTGGCCCAATGACACTGTCAACACACAAGATAGTGGAACATGTTTTCCAGGAGGACAGAAAAATATTTAACCATATTGCTCACTGTTTTGGACAAACTCCTGGCTTTGCACTGCAATCCTAAACAGAGCTGTACCCCTTCTAAGTCCATTGAAGTCAAGTAGCTTAGAAGAGTAAAATTCAATAGGACTGCACTGTCTGTTCTCTCCCTTTCCAGTTAATTTTTGCTTCTGCAGTATTGTGGCTGTAGAGCTACTGTTTTGAGCAACTGTGGTTTATGAGACTGGAACTGCTTTTTATATATTATTGTATTTATGTTGTTGGAAACCATCTTGATCTTTAGAGAGCTGAGACAGCAGCATTTTAGGTAAACTGATCAAATCTAAGAGCCACAGATGACAGGAAAGGTCACAAAAATTAACAAGTGTGATGCACCTGGAAGAATGAGGTCAAATGCCTTTGGGGTAACACTAGAGAGGAACTTATGGAAAGATCTATCTGCAGCTAATTCAAGACAGGGACTGGATCACATGGAAGATTCCCCAAAGCATAGCAGTCTTTGTGTAAGCAGAAGCACAAAATTAATCCTTGCTGTCTGCTTGAGCTAAATGAAACAGAGTTGCAAGGGACCCCAGCGGTCATCTAGTCCAACACCCTGCACAATGCAGGAAATTCAGAGTTGCCTCCTAACTCTCCAAGCTCAATGTTTGGAGGAAACCAAAAACATTCCAGGATCTCTGAGCCAATCTGGCCAGGAAGAAAATTCCTTCCTGATGCTGAAGTGGCAATCAGCATTAACCTTGGGCATGTAAGAAAGGGCTACAAGAGCCAAAATACTGGCTCATTCCTTCCTGTTCTCCCTCTCATGATCTGCTAAATTCACACTGAGTCACAGAATCAGCATTGCTGCATTCTCTGTGAGACACTGCACACTGTATTTCTTCTGATACAATTTCAAAGGCAACAGAAATAAATCATGCCACCCATCTGTTATACCAGTCATTGCTGCATGTGCATATTGTTATATCCAAGTCCTTGTGCTACTGCTTTAGCAAGCACAACTGTACTAAGTATGTTCTCCTTTCTGCTCATCCATCACAGGACGCAACCCCAGTCTCACCAAAGGTCTTTTTTTCCCTGACAGGGCTTTGACAACTCTACAATTAGCAAAGATTTTGCAGGGCGTGTTTAGCTTGCCGTGCAGGGTGCAGCAACAGAAAAGATTGAATTTCTGCTGCTCATGCAGTTAAAAGCATGCAGGCTCAACCTGGAAGGATGCCCAGCCCACATTACTCCACTAAATGGTTAAACGATTAATTGCACAGAGCATGTCCCATGATCACGCATACCAAGGAAAATAGAAATTATATCCTTTGTGTTTCTTAGGAATATGCAGTGCAATCGTTTGCAGAGTTACTGCATTCTGTTCTCACTGATCTCAAAGAAGAATGAGTTAACTCTGCAAACGATTGCACTGTAAAGTTCTCCCAAGGCTGAAAAAATGGGCTAGAGCAGTTATGCTCATACAGTACCACATGTGGCTAATATGCCACCAGTGGATTTTCTGAGTACCATTCCCCAATGTGGCACCTGCCCCGTGTTTCAGGTAAGTGAGTAGTGCCCTTGCCCAGTGGAACTTGTAGTTGGCAGTCTGTTCCATCTTGAAACAGCCACTGCCAGAGGAATGGGTAAGTTGTGAGCCTCCCCGAGGTACAGGCCTTGTGCCAGGGATGGAAGTCAATGTGTCCCTTTGGGTTGATGGCAATTGCAAATGTGGCTCCCCCTGAGCCACAGAACTTGCACCAGTTTATATAACTGCAACTCTACAGCTACCAAAGGATTAACATCTGGGGCAGACCAGCAGGGTGCTAATATCTTGAGAGAGAAAGAAGTTCATATATTGAGAGGAAGGAGTTAATGTGTGCTGCAAGTCACTTTGAAGGTCTTATAGAAAAAAGCAGGATATGAACTAATAAAATACTAAGAGGTATACCTATCAGACTGCCAAAAAAAAATTCAGCTATGCTATTTTTCAGATAAACAAACTCCAGGAAATATTTAACTACTTGATGTTTGCCTTTACCTTTCTTGTGCCAGAAATCATATGGAAGAGGTGATCACAAGACACACTGTGAAGGCTTTGTTTTGGCAAAGGTTCCATTTGCTTTCCTTGAATCCTGTTAAACTGCGTAGAAGAATAAGGCCCTACAGTTCAGCTCCAAGCCTCAAAAATTGCTTCAATGGCTGGTTGAATAGTTTGACAGTTGTCCTATCATCTCCTCTGCAGTTCTGTGAAAAACAAGCTTAAATGCATCCTACCCTTGCTTTTGGAACCAAGCCAGCATGCCAGGAAAGGCCTCAACATGCCACCAAATGAGAGGGCCTTTACAAGTTAGTTTATCTACACAAGAGGCACCTCTCAAACAAAACTCACAGAAACCCTTTGTGTAGCCAGCAACCTGTGCGTGATACAACAAACAATGAAAGAAAAATCTATCGTGGCCTCCTCACAGTACATAAATCTATGCTACGTTAACAGATGTATCTTATTTTTTGCGATCTGGATATCAGAAAACAATAAAAGCTGAAATTAGAAAACAAATTTCGTAGTCAATAGAAAAAAGGGTGAACAGAAACTCTCAGAGTCTCAGCAGGACTAACAGCACATTAGGATATTGGTCTAGATAAAACCTCTGTATCATTTACAAGAGGAATTCTTTAATAATGTATTATTGGTAAAAAAAAAATTATAGCATTCTCTGTTGCCAGAGTTATTCACACTTTAAGCAATAAACATACATATAATTGAAGATATACTGTAGATGCCTATACACTGGAGGTAGTATGGGGGGATAAAAGGAGAAAAAGGGAGGATTGTTTGAGGTAGGGGGAAGAGGAAGGAAGAAGAGGACGGAGACTGTGGGGGAGAGAAATAGAGGGGAAGAGGGGACAGAAAGGGGAGTAGACTGCAAAGGGATGGAGGAAAATGTCTGAGAAGGACTGGGGGGTAAGACAACTGGGGAGAGAGGTTATAGAAGTGGTAGGGGGGAAAGAGGGAGAAGACTGACACAGAAGGGGTATGGGAAGACTGATAGATAAGGGGAGCACAGGAGGGAACTCTGACAGAAAAGTGGAGAGAGGAAGAAATCAAAGGCAAGGGAATGCCCACTCCCTGCAAGTTTCTTGTGGGTCCTCACTTATATCTCTATAATATTAGCACACAAGAGGATTCATTCCCTTCATCGAATAGGGTAAATAAAATACCTCAGATCTTATAGGAACAAGGAACTCTCTACATGCTCTCTTAAATACATGCAGGGGCATATCATTTCATAGGTCTACTTTTTTGGGGCGAGTTTTGAACACTGAATTTTCAATCCTGCTCTTCCTCCAAACAGCACAGGGCAGAGTACCCGATTCTCTTCTCCTTCATTTTACCCTCTTCACACACCAACTCAGTGAAGGAGGCTAGACTGATTGGCCCAAGGTCGCCCAGTTTGCTTCATTGCAGATTTGAACCCTTTTCTCCTTTGTCCTAATAAAAAAAATTAACCACCAGACTAAATCTTTCGTTTTCAACTAGCTTACGTTTCTGAAGGGGGACCATTTCTAAGAGCTGTTGCTCTAACAGCTATTGTTGTCATACTGGCTGCCTTGCCCTATCATCCTCTACGGCTCACGGGAAGGGAGGAGAGGAGAGAGAAATCACACCACTGGGCTTATTCTGCACAGTCTGTCATTTCAGCTATTGTGGATGTTGTTCTGCCCTGCGGCTGGGGATAGAAAGAGTACAAGCTATGTTTCCCCAAGCAGAAGGCTCAGCCTTATAAATAATACGCAAGTCATTTTACAAATACATTTCAAACAAGCAAGTGCTTGACAGTCTGCCAGCAGAGAAAGTCTCTGGATGAAAGGAGTAACTGAAGTTTTCAGTTACAGCTGTTTGACTACAACATGCCAGCCTAGGAGTTATGCCATCCACAGTGAAAGTCATAGCAATCTGCACAAGACAGCTCATCCGCAGAGTCGTTCTGCTGCAGCCATAGCTTCCGTGATCAGCATTTTCCACTTTCCAAGTGAGAAGATTATGCAAGTTTCTCAAATGTTGCACTGCTCAAGTGAGAAACCGCATCTGTTATTTCTGCGCCTCAGAATCTATTCATAACATATTGATTGGCTCACGGGATGCCTGCCCTGTTTCCTTCATTGTCACCATGCAGTATAAAACCACTTTGTTATGAAGCCCTTTGGGTGCATGCCAGTGAATCATACTTGACTCAGAACAAACAGAGCCAGGCACACCTCCCTTCCATCCACACACAACAAGAGCTTGCACTCACTGCTCTGATCCTTCAAGCCACACAGCACCAGTGCTTGGCTTTAACGGAGCAGAGCAGATGTGAGGCAGTGCAGGCAGAAAGGATAGGAGCAAGTGAAACCTGAAGCTACAGCTGGAGTGTGTATTATGCTAGCAGGAGACAAACTTACCAAGCGAGAAAATATCATATGCAATTGTATGGTAATGAGATAGAAGTAGAATTAAAATCTATTCCAAATGTAATATCTCAAATATGAATCAGCTCTCTGCATGAGATATATAATAGACTATCTTTTACACCAGGGTATACTATTAAAAGGTTCTAATGAATATGTAGAAGTGGTAGAGATATGTTATATTGAATACGCAGTGATGAAACCACTGTTGTAGTCAAAATAGATAGTTATGACGCATAAAACTCAAATGATGAATACAAATGTAAAACAACAGAAATAAGAACTATTGTATTTTATAGATAATACCTTAAAATTATAATGAAGGGGATGCAAGGGAAAATATTCTCTGTCGTATATATTATATACTATATTATTGTCTTTGACAAATGTAATTATGTTGTATAACCCTTTTTTCTCCTTTTATTTTCTGTACCCCTACTGTTCTCCTAAAATAAAAACAAAACAAAATCCCTGCAACTACAGGGTGTCCTCAATTCACTGGCTGTGTTCTTACACAGTTTGCTTAACAGAACAAAACAAAGAATGCAGGAAGCTTTCCTGTGAGTCTCTGATAATTAGGCTAACCCTAGCTTCTTCTGCTGGATATTCATTTTTTGCTGTCAGGTCACAACAGACTTATGGTGATTCCGCAGGGTTTTCGAGGCGAGGGACATTCAGAGGTGGTTTGTCATCGCCTGCCTCTTCATAGCAACTCTGGACTTCCTTGGTGGTCTCCCACACAAGTACTAACCAGAGCTGACCCTGATTAGCTTCCAGAATCTGACAAGATAAGTCTATCCAGGGCTATACCTCTCTTTCACTTTCCTTAACTTTATAACTTCCAAACACAAAGCCATGTTAAAAAAATAACAGTTTCTTCATCCTGTGTGTGTGAGAACAAACGATTTTTAACAAACTTTGATTGACAAGAGTCTAAATCTTTCTTTTAACATTGACCAGCTTCTGTTCCCCGTATAGATATACTGAGAAACAGTCCAATAAAAAGACTTGCTTAGTCTGCAAGGAGCTAGAGTAGCATCTTGGTTAAAGGAATCAGTTGTGATCCAGGAAGAACCCAGGTCCAAATTTTGCCTCTGGCACAGAGTAGACAAACTGCTTTTAGTCTTGATCCTCCATGCACGATATGGGAATGACAACAATGACCCACCCAACAGACTGCTTGAATGACAATAAGATAACATGTATAAAGTGCTTAGAACAGTGAAAATACTATATGAAGGCTGTGTTATTAGTGTTATTAACACCACCATCACAAGTCTTGTTTTCTTGGCCTAACATTATTGTTGCAACAGGAATATTTATAACAAAACATTTACCAGCTCAGTAGGCTCTCCTTGATTTCTATTCCAAGAGTTCATTTTTTGTTAAGTGCTGCAGAACACAGAATGTCTGAAGTTGAACAGGCTCAGGGGAGGGGGGGAGGTAATGGAAGTGAGGCCATTCATATCTCCAGTTTAGGATGAAGCTGCCGCTGTACACAGAGAAAGTTTGGAAAGGCTGTCCAGATGACTGCTTACAGGATTAATCCCCTTCCTTCCTGCTGTTCCTCAGCTACCTTCAACATCACTGCCCTGTGATGACAGAATTACTCACCTCTTAATACCCACTGTCCCCTCCAGAAAAGCCATCAGGAGATGGTCCAACAGCTCTGGATGCTGCTTAATCTCCCTCGTTTCCCAGGGAGATTCCATTCAAAGATGCTATAATAAGGCACAGGCCTTTCAGAATACATGTGTTCTACAGAATCAGAAAAACCTATCTTTCTGCCACCCTCACAGCAAAAAGACAGAGAAACCCTGCAACCTAAGCCTATTTCCTTGGAAGTAAGCACCATGAATCTCTCTGTGGGACTCAGCTCCAAGTAAACAGATTTTGATTCAGGCACTGCAAGCACATCGGACAGATTACAATACCAGAGCATTCTCCAGTACTAAGGGGCTGCCTATTGCTGCATGATTCCAGGGGCCTCACTGTGCTAGTCTAGACTACCACATTTCCTGCAAGCAAAAGCATTACTGGGCTTCAGCCACCCTCATCAGAGGCAGCAAAGCATGCAGCAAGTCCCAATGCAGCTTCAAGGTGTGCTGCTGCCCATCATTCTCTTCAAAGTCTCTACAAGGAAGCACCTTGCAATGCCTGTTTGGAAAGGCTGTCCAAATGTCTGTTTACAGGATTAATGACAACAATGGATTACCTCAAAATTTGCACTCATGTTCCATTCCCAGACATCAACCCCTGTTGCAAGCAACAGACCAATTATTTAATAGTTAGAAGGAGAACTGCCGGGGGAAAACCCTCCTCTGTACTTTCATAGTTCAGATTACTTGCAGCACTTTGCACATGCTTAAAAGCATGCATTACGAACACCACTGGGGGAAAAAAATATAAAATTCAACTCGCTAGCTCAAACTAACCCCAACATCTGCCCCTCATCAATGCCCACATTCTCATCGCGCTCGCCTGACCCCATATGTGAGGGACTTCTTATTCTCCAGCAGCACAGGAAAAAAACTACTGCATACACTTAAGGGACAAAAAAACACTCTGCACTTGCTCCAAGTGCACGCTTCGTATACTGCAAACACACCACAAAGCGTTGTGTGTGTGTTTGTGGGTTGTTTACGCGATAACATTTGCACGTGCTCAAAGACCCAGGGCACCGGGAGGGGGGTAATTCCTCAGCAGTACTCTGCATTCGCTCAAAGGTGCTTACGGGTATCTGCTTTTGGGTCCTCCTGCAGTGCACCCACCCACCTACCCACCCAGGTTTGCGCCCAGCCTCACCCCCCGGCGTCGTTCCGAAGACCGTCCCGCCGGGCGTGGTGCTGTAGTCTCCGGGAGGGAGCGGGACCCCATCGGGCAGGCTCAGCCGCTTGGCGAGGCCGGGGATGTCCCTGCTCAGCGTCTGCCCCTGCGACGGGGGGTGTCGGCAACAGCTGGCGGCGGACATGGAGGGTGCTCGGCTGCAAGGAAACTCCGCTGGTCACCGACCTCCGCCTCAGATAGGCTCCGAATCAGACCCGCCACACCCCCGGCCCGCAAAGCGCGGCGGGAAGCGTAGTCCTCGGGGAGGGAGGCGGAGCCAAAGCCTCCAGGCCCCTCCCAGGCCTCTGGAGCATTGCTCGCCAGTACGCCTTGGAAAGTGGCGTGTTGTTTCTGCTGGCAGCTGGCTACAGTTTTTTTTGTTGGTTATTAGAGAGGTACTTGCCTTCATTAAAAAACAACTGCTGTTGGTTAAGTGGACTGTAGTCTTAGGCTGTGATCACGCACACTAAATAATGCACTTTCAATCCACTTTCAATGCACTTTCCAACGAGATTTTACTGTATGAACTGGAAAAATCCCGTTTGAAAGTGCATTATTAAGTGTGCGTGACCACAGTGTTAATTAATCTAAAGGATTTAAAAATTGATCAATTAGATCAAACTGAAATCCTGTGCAGAGTTCCTGTCGTCTGTGGATCTGAGGAAGGCAGCTTTGACTTTCAAAAGCATACAGGGGGAGCACACTGCCTCTCTAGGTAAGCTGATTCCACTGTTGAACAACTCTTGACTGTAAAAAAGGTTTTCCCTAATATCCAGCTGGTATTTTCCCTTAAATGTAAACCCACTGTTGCGAGTCCTCTTCTCTGCTGCCAACAGGAACAGCTCCCTGCCCTTTTGTAAGTGACAGCCCTTCAAGAGACCAATAATGTCCCTCCTCAGCCTCCTCTTCTGCAGGCTGAACATTCCCAAATCCCTCAGCTTTTCCTCATAGGGCTTGGTCTTCCTGTTTGCATCTGCACACACACCGGCATTCCCTTCCTGAGGAGGGAGGGAATGGGGAGCAACAGCTTGATCCTTGAGTGCTGCCTTTCACTGAGGGAAAAAGGAGACTGTGTTTGCAACCTGCAGCTGCATGGCACAGGTCTCTGTGATTGATGCTGACCCCTGGTAGCACCTCGGTCATAATTCAAACCGGCCCTTGATCGATGTGATCAAGAGGGCACTCGGGGTTGATGATTTAGATTTGAGTTCAGTAGAGTTGGAGCTTGAGAGTATAAGGTGTTGAGAGCCAAAGTTCTCTTCATTAGGCACTCGCAGAGTAGAAATGGAGATCTCTTGAGTCCTTTTATTCCAGCCAGAAGGTGGGAGGGGTGTTGCAAAGAAGGAAGTCAGGATGCAGAGGTAGAGTGTCCCTATGGCCAACCTGTGCAGTGTGTAATGTGCAGTTTGGCCCTGGCCTGGACAGCCCAAACTCATCAGAACTCAGAAGTTAAGCAGAGTCGGCCCTGATCAGTATTTCGATGGGGGCCACCAAGGAATACCAGGGTCATGACACAGAGACAGGCAATGGCAAAACACCTCTGTTTCTTGTCTTGAGGTCCCCAGAAGTTGGCTGAAACCTGACAGCAATAAAAGGAAGTTTGGTGCTAAGACCAGAAAGCCTGGATTTGTTTGTGTGTGTGTGTTTATACCCCATTTTCTCATCAGCGCAGACCCAAAGCAACTTCCAACATTGCTCTCCCTGTCTTCCTCTTACCCTGACAACAACAGCCTTGTCAGGTACATGGCTGAGGGAAAACTGCATGCCAGCTTCAGATCCCCTCTGATGGGGCTGCCATCAGTACATGGATGTTTCCACAGTGGGTCAAATAGTAGCTCTACAGGGCCTTTTCAGGTTGGGAAAATGTGGGGAGAAGATTAAGCACTCTCTCCCCTGTTCCAAACTGGGACCCCCACATGTATGGGAAGTGTGACCCTTGAGAACACATATTTGACATAAAAATATGTTTGGGCTAAGGTCGCCAATCTTCAGGGGGACTAGACAAACTAGAATTACAGCTGGTCTCCAGATTACAGAGATTTCTGGAGGAAATGGCTGCTTTGGAGGGTGTACTCCATGGCATTAGACCTACTGATATATATCCCCTCCCCAAGTCCCACTGTCTCCAGGCTCCATTCCCAAATCTCTTGGAATTCCCCGACCCAGATTTGGCAATTCTTGTTCAGGCCCTTAGCCATGAAGCTCATTGGATGTATCCAGAAGCCCTCCCACTGTTGCCCCCCAAGCACCAAGAATATATAGAGCATCACTGTCCCAGACAGAGTGTTCCATCTATACCTTTCAGCTAGTAGCCACTGATGGACCTCTGCTCCATATGTTTATTCAGTCCCCTCTTGAAGGTGTCTGTGCTTATAAGATCCAGGTGAGCAGCTTATAAGAACACAAGAAGCACAAGTGAGGTTCAAAGAGAAAAGGAGCTTAGTTTACTTCTTATTTTCTGCATCATTATTGGCCTGAGGAATAGTCCTATGGAACTAAGAAAGGTTACATTGAAACTGCTGTGTGGTCCAATTTAAGGTCAGATTCTATGCAAATTCTAGCAATAAAGATGCAAACACTTTGGTGGAAGAAGATCAGACAGATGGAAGTCCTCTAGCGATCCTTTGTTGTTGGCATTTTGCAGATACTGCCCCGATAGAGATACTGGGAATAAGCCATAATTACTCGCTTTGATTCTTCCACACCTTCTGCTGTCACCTCAACAGGTGAACATCTCTCACAAATGCAAGGTCACAGCACCAAAGGCCACCCAGTCACTAAGAGGAGGAAAAGAGGGAGAGGAAGAGAAAGCTGCCGAATCTCACACAGCACAGATTTCACAAGTGGTTCTGAAGGCCACCAAGATAAGACCACCCTGAGATCCAGCATCTTCTCAGGGCCACACAGAGAAAGCTGGTCCAGAGGGAAGACCTGGGCCCAAGCAACAACTGAACCGCAACCAATGACTGACTGAAAAGCCATTCACTGGTCCCCATTTGGAGAAGCAGAGACATTAGCATCTTAAAAAGAGGAGGAAAGGTGATCAAGAGGTGATTATTAGCACTTTTGTAAGTGTTTAGGTCATTAATCCAAAGAAGAAAACTTTGTAAAACAAAAGCCCTTGATTTATTGCCACACATACTACAGAGAGCCAGTGCAGTGTAGCGACTACTGTTCGCTTAGGATCTGGGGGAGCCAGATTCAAATTCCCACTCTGCCATGGTGACTTTTAGCCAGTCACTGTCTCTCTCAGCTTCACCTACCTCAAAGGGCTGTTGTTGTGAAAACAGGAGGGCAGCTGGAGAAAGTAATGTTGCAAACCCCTTCTGGTCTCCATTGGGGAGAAAATCAACATATAAATAACTAAATAAATGAAAGATTCTGTGGGTTTTCTCAGATGTGCTGAATATATCTCAGACACTCAAGGCACCAGACAGAGAGGGAGGGAGGGAAAAGAAATTGTGAACAGTGGGGTTAAAAACTATTGAATACAATAGGAGGAGGTGTAACTTATCTTTCTTACTGGTATTCTCTCTTAGAGGGGACTCAAAGCAGAAGATGGAAGGTACTTCTACCGAGGACATTTTATTACTAACACTCCATACTAAACTGCCTCAGCTTAACTTGTAGAAAAGGGTTCATCTGTCAGATTTCTATGCAAAACCATGGATGATCTAAACAGGAAATTGTGTGTTCCTGAGAGAACTTTGGAAGGCAAATGAGGGAATGATGATTCCAGTTTAAATATACAAGACTGACAGAATGAAAATGGCCCAGAGCTCTGTGTATGTCCCTTTTTGTAGTTGTTAGGACCAATATTCTTCAAAGTATGCAAATCTGCACGTTTTCCATGTACACTCAAGCCAACCTTTGTAGTTAAGAGGACTAGGAACATGCTTCTTTAAAAAGAGCTCCCATGCTCCCAACAAACTGCCCCATATCTCAAACTCCATTTAGCAACCTCTTCATGGAATACATATGAGACTGCATCCATGCCATCCTGAGCAGAGTTACACCCTTCTAAGTTTATTGACTTCAGTGGACTTACAGCAGTGTGACTGTGTATAGTACTACACTCTCAGTCTCTTAGTAGAAGCAGAATATGCACTATGAAGTAAAATATTCACCAAGCCAAGAGAAAGGGACCACAGCCACATGCACACACATCCCGGCCACAGCGCCTGAAAGAAACACAGCAGCTGTCCATAAGGCTGATTTGACATTGTGCAGAACAGTTAAGAGATGAAAGGAACGAGATTAAAGGATCAGAAAACCATAATTGGAAATACAGGAGGATGCAATAAACTTTTATCAGGAATAAAGAATGGATCAGATACATTACAATGGGTGTTATGATATATGAAAAGGAAAGGGTCAGGCTGCAAGCTGTGACAGAAAAATGTACAAGGCACAATGATGTAGCATAAAAGAAGTGATTGGAAAGCAGGACTAATAGCATGAACAAGATGCAAGATAGCATGCTGTTGGCTTGTTGAAGGGGCAATCTAAAGAGACCATCTCCTCACCAGTGTTTGTCATCATAATCAACCAACAGATCTATATGGACACACCACAGGAACCTTGACCAGGCTTTTAAAAAATATTCTACCCAAAATGCACAAACTCAGCAACCCAGGACATCCTATTGTCTCAGAGATAGACAACATCACTCTAGGGGGGCCTGCATACATGGATGCTATTCTTAGATCCTATGCCATCAAAGCCCCGTTATGTGCAAAACGCTATGGACTCTTCCAGGAAACACTATTTTGGTCATCATGGATGTTGAGGCTCTGCACATCCCCCACAAAATGGAGTACAAGCCACTAGGAGCACTGTCTCTGACAACATCACAGCTGGCCTTGCTACCAAGCTCTGCCAGTTTGTCCTGACTCTCATCTACTTCAGATTTGGTTTAGATTTATTCCTCCAGATCAATGAAACAGCCATGGGCACTTGCATGGCATTACAATATGCCAGCATTTTGATGGCTAACCTAGAGCAACTCTTCTTCAGCTGCCATCTGTTAACACCCCTCTTGTACCTCAGACTTATTGATGACCTTTTTCTATTTGGACACATGGGAAAGAAGCCCTGAAGAAATGTCACCTGGCCTTCAGCAACTTCCACTCCACCACCAGCCTGACCATGAACCAGTCCATGCAAGAAATACACTTTCTAGACCACCCTGTACGAATACATAATGGAAGAATAAAAACTACCTTGTATTGGACAACTACTGATCGCCAAACACATCTGCATGCCTTCAGTCATCATCCTATACACACCAAGCGATCCATTATCTACAAGCCAAACTCTACATCACAGCCACATCTTTTGTGATCCTTCAAGTAGAGATTCTCACCTCCTACAAAAGAGATTCCTGGAATTACAATAGCAAGGAAGCAGATGAACAAAGCTGGAATGATACCAAGGATAACCTGCTACAAGACAGACCCCGGAAGGCAACTACCCTCCTCTCCCATCCTCTACCTGTATGGAAGGCTTGAGGAAAACTGTTTCAATGTATCTGTGACATGCTGCAGCTGTGAGTTCCTGGTGGCAACTCTATTTAGAAGGGGCCATAGGGGCCTGATTCTGATTGGGATGGTGGCACACAGGAGCAGGGGGCTTCTCTCTCCCCACCTCCCATCTTCCTGAGCTGAATTATACAGACCCCGATGAGGCAAATAATGAAGTCCTGGCACTATGGTGTCACAATTTCAGCCTGCAGTCTAACCCTCTGGGCATTCCGCTATGCAGGCACTGTTTTCTCCTGGCTAGAAACGAGTTATTCTTGCTCATTCTCTAATTATGGAGTGATGCCCTACAGTGACAATAATATGTATGTGTCTTCTCTAACTGCGGCACTTGATCTTCTGGAGCAGAGGAAAAGAAGAAAGTATCCAAACCTATCCCCATCTCAGCTTCAGAAGGTTGCACGAGCCAGAGAGTAAAAGAGAGCAAAAGAGTGATATGGTTATAAGGCACATTGCACTTTTGTGTTGTATGAGTTTCTTGAGAGTGGCTGCGACTGTCTTATAACAGGAGTGGCTCCATTCTGGTGAGCGGTGAGCCAGCCAAATGCCCAAGATAGTTGCAAAAGCTCTCACTTGCACTATTTATAAATCAAGGTTTCTTAGAAACTACAGATTTCATCTGCTAAAGTGGGTTTATATCACCAGGCTAACATGGCTGCTCCCCAGAAGGCTTTTCTGATCTTCCTTAGCTGCATCATTAAAAGGAAGCCTGATAGTCTTTGAGCAAGAAGGGGGACCACAAGACCACCTCCCTGCTCTGATTCCAGTGTGGTCCATTCTTAGCCATATGTATATACCCCATTGTGCCTTTGACATATCCGTGGAGGTGCTGAAAGCTTTGCCAAGTGCTTGAACTGGGACCCGTAAAACAAGGGTCATGTCTGTGCGACTCTGCTGGCCTTATGCTCTACTCCAGCTCTTCCTGTTGCCTCTAGGGTAAAATGCCATTAAAATGGCATTATCGAAACTGGCGAGGAAGATGCCCGTGCCAGGTGTCAATGGAGGAAAATCAGCCACCATTTGTCACCACTGGAAATGGCTTGATATTTAGATCGTTATGGTTCTCAAATGCTCTTCAAAGAGCACGTCAATCAACATTTGCCCCTAACTGCAGAACTTGAAGGGAAAGGACAGGGTGGCCTCCAAGAGATGGATAGTTTGGTGAAAGAGCAAAGGAATCTGTTGTCAGAGGCATCTCAGATGAATGCCCAAAGGACATCATGTTTAATAATATTAAACTGGCACCATTTCCTCTGACTTTGAACATGCACACTTAAGTTCCTTTTTAATAGGAAAAAAAGAGTGGTTTGAAAGATATTTGATGGTGCATGAAGCTGGGAAAGTCAGCTCAGGTTGCAATCTTATGCAAGCTTCCTTGGGTCATGGGTGTAAGTCCCACCGAAATCAGTATGATTGTCATCAGGATAGAACTGTGTCTCATATTTTTCTGTGCAAAAGACTATGTGGATGGCAATGAAAATAATCAAGACCTTTGATGCAAGTTTGACTTTCAGTTTAGTTGTGCATCTGCCTGAAGCCATTTGCTTATCCCTGACAATTAGCATTATTCTGGGGAAACGCACTTTTTGCCCAGCGTGTCTTGCATATTAGGCGCTGACAGTCACCTCTGAATACCAGCGCCCCCCAGTGCCTTTGTTTCTGTAAGACAATTTCCTTCATTTTTAATTTCCTTCCTTTTTGACAGTTGTTTGTTAAGCTGAGCACACTCTCAGACACTTTCATTTATTTATTTATTTGACTTATATTCCGCCCTCCCTACCGAAGCAGGCTCAGGGCGGTTCACAGATTAGAGGTCACACAGTCACATTTGTGTGACTAAATAAAATGAAACAACAGTAAAAACAATTTCTAAAATTTCTAAATTTACAGTGAGATAGTAAGTTGTGATAACTGCACAGCATTGTGATATGAGAGTGGCACTCACGCCATCTGTGTGTAGGCAAAGGGCTATCAAATCACCACAATGTCTATCTTGTTGACTCTCCATCCTTCAAAAAAGAGCATGTTAAAAAGGTACAAGAATGCACACTGATGGAAAAAGCATGAAAGCACAACATGTAAATTGGGCTGAAAGCCAGCATCCCCACCATCTCAGGTAATCCCTGTTATGAGCATTTATTTAAGTACTTCTACCCTCCTTTTCACCCCAGTGGGGACCCAAAACTTACAGTATTGTTCTGTCCTGCTCCCTTTTATCCTCATAACAACCCTGTGAGGTAGATGATATGGGGGGGGGGCAGAGGGAGACAGAGAGGGAGGGAGGGAGACAGAAAGACAGATATAGAGAGGGAGATAGAGACATACATACACACATACATATATATATATATTTACCCAAGGTCACCAAGCAAGCTTCACAGCAGAGTGGGGATTCAAACATGGGTCTCCTAGCTCCTAGCCTGACACTTTAACTATCCTCTGAGTAGTGCAGGACTGTATGATCTATAAGTCCCATAATGTTTCTCAGCCAAGGCATAGTTCTCAGTTGCTTTTAGAAGGACTAGCAAAGCTGGTGCTATCTGCTTGCTTTGGGAACAGAATCTGAAAACTGTACATGTGCCAGGCTGTTGGCCCGCAGCCATCTGGTCATGTGCCACTTTAAAAGTATGCACGATTAAGATTAACCTTGCAGTGTGCCAGGGAAGCATTAAAGCTGGTGAGTGGCTTTGGGTAGCCGTGGGCAAGAAAGTCCTTCTTTCCACCATCCTATGTTTATTGTAACAACAACTCTGCAAGGTCGGAGAGGCTGAGAAAGTAGGAAGTTTTATTTCAGGCAGGGACTTGCATGCAGAGATCCCTGGGACACAAACGATGCTTCACTTGATCTCCAGCATATGTGCATTTGGTTACTGATCTTTATTTGGTTACCAACATTATTTCAAATATTTGTGTCTTGCTTTATCTTACAGTAAATACACCTGTTTGAGTCCACACCATTGAGCCAAACCATGAAATGCCTGTCAGTGGACAGCGGTTAACCAAAAATTAAAAATACATTGAGCTGCACCATCATTGCGATGTGAACCACACATCGTCAATTGCTATCATCCATCCTCCAGAAAAGCCTGTCAAAAAAATAAGATGTATAAAGTTTCCCTAAAAGCGGCAGGTTGTAGAAATGTCTTTTTGATACAATGGGGCCCTCTAGTGACATTATAGTCCAAGTGCTCACTTTCACAAGGGACAATTTTCAAATCAATTTTTGAGTTTTCAGCCACTGCAATGGATAGGCTTCGTCAGTCTGTTTGAGAAATGTAAGACTTACAGTGCCAGTCAATGGGCTTAGAAGGGCATAGCTCTATTCAGGATTGCACTGTTATTAAGCAACTCATCGGTGTTAGGTTGAGGGGGAAAGTGGCAGGGTATATAGCCTGATCTCTTCAGATCTTGGAAGCTAAACAGGGTAGATGCTTGGATGGGACACCATCAAGGAAACCTATGCAGACTAAGGCAATGGCAGACCACCTCTGCTTCTCATGTGCTGAGGTCACCACAAGTCGGTTGCAACTTATGTACATACATAGGCATTAAGTTGTTGCAGGACCTCTAAATATCTGGGAACCCACAGATCTTCACCAGGATCAGCAAGCTGTGGCCACACAACAGCATGCAAAGATCTGGGTACACTCACTTGATCAGTGCTGGGTAGAAAGCTCAAGAAATCTGAGAGACACTGACCAACTTGCCAAAGGAATGCTGGTAAAGTCCTCACATTGCTTGGCCAAGAACTGGAAGGATTGCCAATGTTAAACTGATTAACATAAACTTTGATGTGCGAGAGTCCACTTCATCCTAGGTATAACATCAGTTTTTACACACACAATGCACTCACACACAGAGAGGAGAAAATCATACTCATGAAACGCAAAAGGTATTGTTTGTGGTACAATCTGAGGTGTAATTGTATCTCTTAGAAAACACCGGGCTCAATCCATCCAGCTTTTTCTATTCACTCAGTTCCCCTCCATACTGCAGCCCCCATCCCACGTGACTTTTGTATCTGCAGGGCCCAAGATTATCAGCATAGCCTATTTGGGGTCATCAAAGAGGATGGCTCCTTCCATTTTCGCCAGTGGAAAAAAGAAGATATTGGATTTATACCCCAACCTTCACTCTGAGCCAGTTTGGTGAGCCAGTTTGGTGTAGTGGTTAAGTGTGCGGACTCTTATCTGGGAGAACCAGGTTTAATTCCCCACTGCTCCACTTGCACCTGCTGGAATGGCCTTGGGTTAGCCATAGCTATCGCAGGAGTTGTCCTTGAAAGGGCAGCTGCTGTGAGAGCCTTCTCAGCCCCAAGAGTATAAGGGCGGGATATAAATCTGCAGTCTTCTTCTTAATCTCAGAGCAGCCTACAATCTCCTTTACCTTCTTCCCCCACAACAGACACCTTGTGAGGTAGGTGGGGTGGAGAGAACTCTCCCAGAAGCTTCCCTTTCAGGGACAGCTCTGTGAGAGACAATGGCTGACCCAAGGCCATTCCAGCAGCTGCAAGTGGAGGAATGGGGATTCAAACCTGGTTCTCCCAGATAAGAGTCTTTGCACTTAACCATTACACCAAACTGGCTGTTTGGATCCAGTGCATCACCTCTTTAAAAATCTGGAATGTTGCTCTGAGATTGCAGAAGAGAGGGGAGGACACTCTCACTTTTGTGTTTGGTCAGAGGACTGCAACATTACTCTGTCACTTCTGCCCAAACTCACATGAAGCTGCCTTACACTGAAACAGTCCTTCAAGGTGAGTCCTGTCTACTCAGATGGGGAGCACTCCCTGTGACCTCAGGCAGAGGTCTTTCCCATCACCTACTGCTGTATCCCAGGGATTGAACCTGGGGCCTTCTACATGCAGAGCAGAGGCTCTTCCGCTGAGCCACAGCCCCTCCCTAACACTGACACTAGTGAGGGAAGAGCTGCCAGGCCCAAAAGGATATCAATTCTGTCAACCTGTCCTTTAGTCTCCAGTTACCTTTTGTTTGCAAGACTGTCTTCTCTTGATCAATGTGGGAAATAATTACCTGAAATAATTGCCTGACTTTGGGAAATAACTGCCTGAAATACAGGGCTTTTTTGTAGAAAAAGCCCATCAGGAACTCATCTGCATATTAAGCCACATCCCCTGATGCCAAGCCAGCTGGAACTGTGTTTCTGTGCATTTCTGCTCAAAAAAAGCCCTGCTTAAATATAATAAGTGCTGTCACCAGCTCATGGCGAGAGCCCTTAGAGGGGTTTTCAAGGCAAGAGGTGAACAGAGGAAGTTTGCCCTGGACATAGCAACCTAGGTCTTGTCTCACATCCAAATACAGACTAGGGCTGAGCCTGCTTAGCTTCCAGACTCTGACTAGTTTAGGCTATTCATGGTTCTAGTTGTTTGTGCTGTTCCATCCTAAATTTCGTGGGAAACCTGAGTGCACATCTGCAGTGCTAATGGATATCACCAGACATCACATAAAACCATGGTGTAATTCTAGGGTTGCCAATCCCCAGTTGGGGGCAGAGGATCTCCCAGCTTGGAGGTGCTCCCCTCACTTCAGGGCTATCAGAAAGTGGGGAGGGGGAGGGAAATGTCTGCTAGGCACTCCATTATACCCTATGGAGACCAATTCCCATAGGGTATAATGGAGAATTGATCTGTGGATATCTGGAGCTCTGGGAGACCTGTCTTTTGAGGTAAAGGCACCAAATTTCAGCATAGCATCTGGTGCCTCTCCTCAAAACACCTCCAAAGTTTCAAAAAGATTGGGCCAGAGGGTCCAATTCTATGAGCCCTCAAGGTGCCCCTATCGTTCATTATTTCCAAATGGAGGGATTTAAAAGGCATGCAGTCTCTTTAAATGTGATTGCCTGAACTCCCTTCAGAGTTCAATTGTGCTTGTCACAACCAATGTTCCCTTTAAGTCTTGTGAGCAAAAATTCTACTTTGTGAGCTACTGGTATTAAAGTTGTGAGCTACTGGCATTAAAGTTATGAGCTACTGCATAAATTAGTGTGCTCTGGGGTCATCCTTCCTGAGTTAAGACAAAAATGTGTGAGCTGGAGGCTAAAAATCTGTGAGCTAGCTCACGCTAACTCAGCTTAGAGGGAACACTGATCACAACCTTGCTCCTGGCTCCACCCCAAAATCTGGCTTCATCCCCAAAATCCCCAGATATTTCTTGAGTCAGACCTGGCAACCCTAAATTAAACCAAGAATCAAAAATGCATGATACATTGGGCCACAGATGCCTGAACATCATACGCAGGATTGTGGGAAATCACTTTCAAAGTACCCTGTCATTCAGGCATGGGAGAGCTGCAAGAGGGGAAGAGAAGCATCAGGCTTCCTGCCCATGCTGGTTGTACCAGCAGAAACTGCCACAGGCCCTCCCATCCCCTGTTTGCCTGGCTGTTTCTGCTGGCAAAAATGGTTCCTGAGGGAGGGGAGCCTGAAACCCTTCTTCCCCTCTCACAGTGTTCCTAAGCTGAACAGAGAAAGGGAGTGCTTTGAATGAGAATTCCCCCAATTGCACATGTGACTACAAGTCTGGACGTGTGACAGCTAGTGTCACACGTATCATATATTTTGGCTTGAATTATGGTTACTGTGACCATCTAGGTGTGTGCTGCACTATTAACTAGGGTTAGTTAGTATATGTCAAACCATGACTTCAAACCATGGTTTGAAGTTGGTTTATTATCCACAGGCAATCTTAACTAGGATTTCCCATGAAGTACAAATGTGGACCTCCTAACTTAATCTGACCTCATTCCCAAGTTCTGCCCTCAGCTGCAATGCAGGCCAGGATACCAGCTGGGCCATTGGATGAACAGAAGGCTTTCAGTTTTTGCTTCTTTGACCTGGAAAGCCAAGGTTGCAACAGAACCAATTTAAATTGCTCAGCAAGGCAAATCCGAAGGACCATGGCCTGAGAGCCTCTCCTCTCTTTAAAACTTCCAGCCTGACAAAGAACTCTGGGGAATGTAAAACCTTGATCGCTGGTTTGGTCATGGGGATTGGGACTAGAAGCTTTATAGGGCTGTTGATTTTGGACATTTAGCTCTGGACCAGCATGGCTACTTGGCAACCTTATATGCATAACAGTTAACCAACAGCGCAGTCTGAAGCAGAGTTCCGCCCTTGTAAGCCTGCTAACTCTTTAGTATTTCACTGGTGGTCTGTGTGTGAATCACATGGTGTGTTCTGTGCCTTGCTTATCCACAATGTAAAATGTCACCTCTGGTCCTGGCATAAGCATTGATTAAATCTTTTAATCGGGAAAGTGCAAATAGAGCCTCTGAGGTCATTATCTATTCCTAATGCTTTATTAAGATTCCAATCAACATCGCTTTCAGGATATGCAGCTTGTGGAAGATAGGAGTTCTTTGCTACTGAGGCTCCAAACAGACTTCAGTCTTGGGACGGCTTGGATTAGCCTGTGTCAGCGAGGAACCCAGGGCTACTGGAACACCAGATGCTCTCTAATGGAGGTGTGAAGACCTTTTGTTCTCTGTCTTGCGCACGTAAAGGAGCATCGGAAAGTGTGTTCTCCTGCTCTCTGACTTGCTGCTTGGCTCAGTAAATGAGCTATAATAATGGAAGGAGCACGCTAAGACTTTGCAATGCTAAGATTTAATAATGATAAAGTCAAAGCATGAGCAACGTCTGAAGGTCCTGTGTTATTTCCCAGGGCCTTGATGGAGGCAAAGGAATGATATGAGGGTTCTTATCGCACATGTCGGCCCAGGAATGTTTGTTGAATGCTTGTGCTGCTTAATGAAGCAATTCCTCTCAGTATGAACAGTTAATGAATCTGCAGGTCTGAGCCAGAACTGAGAATCGGAATCCTTCTTACTGAAGCTTTTGCAGACTATGAAATATGCCCTCCCGTTCGGGTGATTTTTTGAAGATCCCTAAAAAAAAGAGGGCCCAAATGCAGTGTTCCCTCTAAGCTGAGTTAGTGTGAGCTAGCTCACAGTTTTTTAGCCTCTGACTTACACATTTTTGTCTTTGCTCAGGAACAATGGCCCCAGAGCAAACTAATCTATGCCGTAGCTCATAGCTTTCATGCCAGTAGCTCACAAAGTAGAATTTTTGCTCACAAGGCTCCACGGCTTAGAGGGAACATTGCCCAAATGTATACCTGTTGTACAATAGCAGCTCTGGGTCAGGTACAGGGTTACTCAGGCATCTTGGGTCCAAAGTAGACCTCAAATGGTATTATTTGGCCCATCGGCAGGCCTACATGTGCAGGTCCCATGCATGTGCAGCCAGCCCTCGGTAGGGTAGATAGCACCCCCTGGGGCCATTTTGGGTCAGGAAAACAGTCCCCCTTTCTGCCATGGACGCTTGCTGATTGACCTTGGGCGATTCTAAATTACTTCACAGGGCTGTTGTGGGGATGAAATGGAGGAGGAAGAAGAAGAGATTAGATTTATACCCCGCCCTTCACTCGGAGTCTCAGAGCAGTTTACAATCTCCTTTCCCTTCCTCTCCCCACAACAGACACCCTGTGAAATAGGTGGGGCTGAGAGAGCTCTCTGGAGAACTGCTCTTGAGAAAACAGCTCTGAGAAAACTGTGAGTGACCCAAGGTCACCCAGCAGTTGCATGCAGAGGAGTGGGGAATCAAACCCGGTTCTTCCAGATTAGAGTCTGCACGCTTAACCACTACATCAAACTGGCTCTCTCCAAACTGGAGAGGAGAACAATGCACTGGGTCCCCATTAGGCAGAAAGGTGGTATAGAAATGATATACAACTAATTAAATAGGTGGTGCAGGAGGAAGGCTGAAGTCCCTCCACCCTCCACCCTCATGCCTTGGTCCTGATCCAAATAATGTGATGCTTGGGTTTGGAGTTTCCATGAGGAACTCGCAGCTGCTTTCTCACTGCAAGTCCTTATGGTGGTCACATTTCACCAGAATCAATGCAACTAACCCCCCACCCCCCAACCAGGTTTCTTTTCTTCCAACGTATAGCCCACCTTTCAACCAATATTCCTCAACATGGCCTTTCCACTTAAGTAAGGAAAGGAGGAACTGACTGATAGACTATGAGCAAAACTAAGACTGCACTGAATGTTTTGGGTTGAAAAGGGTGTTTTTAGTGTTGCACATGTAAATGTTTTTCCCAAACCAGTTAATGAGAATGCTCATCTCAAAACATGAACATATGAAGCTGCCTTATACTGAATCAGACCCTTGGTCCATCAAAGTCAGTATTGTCTTCTCAGACTGGCAGCGGCTCTCCAGGGTCTCAAGCTGAGGTTTTTCACACCTATTTGCCTGGACCCTTTTTTGGAGATGCCAGGGATTGAACCTGAGACCTTCTGCTTCCCAAGCAGATGCTCTACCACTGAGCCACCATCCCTCCCCTCTCTTTTACATCTTTTTCACTGCACATTTCCTAAGTTGGTACTCTCATGCCATTCCACCCCAATAAGGGATTATTTCTGCTTCCTAAAGTGATCACAAACAATCAGGAATGTTTTAGTAATACTATATAGTTATCTATTTCGAAGGTACTTTTGCTCTGACCTGGATGGTCTAGGCTAGCTTGACCTTGTCAGATCTTGGAAGCTAAGCAGGGTCAGCCCTGGTTGGAAGGGAGACTGCCCAGGAAGTCCAGGGTAGCTACACAGAGCCAGGCAATGGCAAACCACCTCCGGATGTCTCTTGCCTTGAAATCCCTGCAGGGTTGCGATAAATTGGCTTCAATTTGATGGCGCTTTCCACCACCAAGCTATTTTTCTTCCAACTGGCCAAAAGCAACTTCCAAAAATATTTAGACTCAACAATATAATGTAAAACAATCAAAAGCAACTATATACATCCTGGGTGGGTCATGGATTGTTAGGCTGGCTATTTTATGCACCAGGTTAACAGCCACAGGCTAAGGCCGACAAGAGCCCTTTGTCTTCTGCTCAGGGGCTCATGCCTCTAGCCCTGCCCAGGCCTTAAACCTGGAAACAGAAAGGAAATTAAAAACACAGCTGGGATGTTGTGCATCCGGCAAGAATGTTCTCCAGCTATAATTCTTCCAGTGCTACATAACCAATCACATGCTGGCATCTCAGAAGGCAAACAGAATCAGTTGAGAGGATGCACCGGGCTTCCTGAACGGTTCCTGTCCAATACTCCCTCTAAGCTGTGGAGTCTCGTGAGTAAAAATTCTACTCTGTGAGCTACTGGCATTAAAGTTGTGAGCTTCTGCATAAACTAGTTGGCTCTGGGACCAGTTTTCTTGAGCTAAGATAAAACTATGTGAGCTGGAGGCTAAAACACTGTGAGCTAGCTCACACTAACTCAGCTTAAAAGGAACACTGTATCCTGTCTATTCTTCCAGGAACTCAGGACAGCATACTCACTTCTTCCCCATTTATCCTCTCAACAATTCTGTGAGGTAGCATAGGCTGAGAGAAAGTGACTGGCCCAAGGTCACCCAGTCTGCTTTGCAGCAGAGTTTGAAGATGGATCTTCTCAGTCCTAGCCCAACTCTTTAACCACTACGCTACACTGCACTGGATGATCAGCTAGTCAGGGATCACATAGTAAAAATGAGGACAAATAAAACCACCTGGCGAAACATTTCATCAGCATTGCTCTGCTTCGAGTACAGCAAATTATGGCCCTAGCAGCAAAATCTGAATTACATCTTGAGTAACTCCAGTATATTGCTAGAGTTCAATATGCATTGAAATAAACTGATTCCCCAATTTAAAATTCAACCATTAATCTTCCAAAGGAATCCTTCTCCTTTTTGATGTCTTCGGAGTTATCATTTTTGCTGGTTGATCTCTCATGCATTTCATTATCTACACTGTGTAATGACTTGCCGCCATGTTACTTAGAATGACATCAATTCAAGAAGAGTGTTCTGGGATGGCAGTGCATTGCTTACAACGACATCGATGGTTACTGGTGAATATCAAGTAGGAAGCATAGATGGTTGTTTCAATTTTATCGTATGGCTTCCATTTTACTGACTGAAGAGAGATGCTGAGATAAGTTTGGCTTCTCTCTTCTTAATGAAAGTATTTGTCTGTAAGGCACCTCAGTGGGGATGGAAAAAATAATCAGCCAACTTGATTTGCAAACAGCTGCAAGAAATGCTGTTCCCTTAACACTGAGCGCATCTCATGACCCTGGGTACACTCCACAGTATCTTACAGTACTTTCCCCCAACAGCATACAGCTTCAAAGCAGTTCTGTAAAAGCACATTTAAGCAAAAGGTACAGTGTTTTCAGGCAGCAGCCAGGGCTGTTATCAATCATCTAAAGACGTTTGGCCCAAAAGAAGAAGAAGAAGACTGCAGATTTATACCCGCCCTTCTCTCTGAATCAGAGACTCAGAGCGGCTTACAATCTCCTATATCTTCTCCCCCCACAACAGACACCCTGTGAGGTGGGTGGAGCTAAGAGGGCTCTCACAGCAGCTGCCCTTTCAAGGACAACCTCTGCCAGAACTATGGCTAACTCAAGGCCATTCCAGCAGGTGCAGGTGGAGGAGTGGGGAATCAAACCCGGTTCTCCCAGATAAGAGTCCGCACACTTAACCACTACACCAAACTGGCTCTCAAGAAAAGAGAAGCAAGCGAAGCAAGAAAAAAGCAAGAAAAGAGAAGCAAGAAAAAGAGACATGTTTTGTTGTTGATTGTGCTGGTGTTAAGTTCTGCCCTGGATCTTCTGGATAACTTCAGTTCCCCGTTCTTAAGTGCTAAGGTGTATCAGATTACTGCTGTCATTCCCACAACACAATATTCTCCTCCTGGATCAACTGTCTGGATTACTTTGACCAGTCTGGGAAACATTATTTGAAATTTACAAGTCAGATTCCCTGGCTCAATTGTCTTGAACAAACCACAATGGGTTTGTGTTGCAGGTGAGCCTGAACTACATGCTCCCTCCTTCCACATATCCGTTTCTCTTTCCCTTGTTACAACATGGGAATTCATGCACTATAAGCAAAAAGTATTTTTGCTTTCTCCCACAAGCCCAGCATCTTCCAAACAAGATAGCTTCAAACAAGTAGCTTCCCTGTTTGTGAAAGAGAAGCAAATCCCAATTTATGAAAGTATTAAAGTTTGGACAATCCAATGCATTCGTGATTAGATCAACAGCTTCTTAAACATGGAAATCTTCCTTCTGGGCGCTGCACATGAAAGGAAGGAGAGAGGCAAGTCTGAGGATTTCAGGCTCGCTCATGTCATGAACAAACTGTCAGTTCATGGGCAAAACTCTCTCCATCTGAGCTTCCCTGTTTAAGGAAATAAGCAGTGGTCTACATTTCCAGACTGTTTTCAGAGCAAGCTTGATAAGGATTGGAGGGAGCATCTAGATAGACGAGAAGGAGGGGGAGATATTGTATGATTGGATTTCAGAAGCAGTGACTCTTGTCTCTCCCTCCTAAAAAGCTGGCCCTTCTTGAATCAGAAGCAGTTAGTGTGGGTGATTGGAGCGTTCCTGCAAAAGCAGCCAAGAATGAGCTCCACCATCCTGCCTGGGTCTCGCTTGCCTCAATTTGCATTCAGTCTTGGAAATTATATTTGATATGCAGAGGTCCCCAGTCAAGCTGCTGATGCCACTGGAAAGGATCATGAGGGAGAGGGAAGAAGCTGTTGGCATTTGCATTGCTGGAACCGTTTCCTGTGTGGTGAAGAGGATTTGTCTCATTTTCAAGTGATCCACTGGAGATCGGAATAGAGCCATAATGGGGGTGGGGGTGGGGTGGGGAGGACTAGTAGGTGATAGTCTGAAGGAAGCCTGCCCAAATTCCTCTTTGAGCCCTGCTTAATACCCTTGCTCTAATAAAGCCAATTTTTTAAAAAAAGGCAGGGTTTAAAATATACAATTCAATGATAAATATTAGAGTGGATTAAAATACGAAACTCAGTCAATGCTAAAGCAATGTTAATATGAGCACATTTAAAACCCCAGTAGAACATAATGGGTAAAACAGAGAGCAGAGGTTAATTAGAAACAATATCAATAGGACTATCAGATGGTCAATTTCAAACAGTGTCAGAAACCTTAGACAGGTATCTTCATGCTTGAAATTAAAAAAAAAAATGCTATGTTGTAAGCCACTTCCAGTGCAATTTTAAGGGGTGGGAGGAGATGGAATATCTATCTCTTATTTAAACAAACTAGCTCATTTGGTTAGTTAGAGTGTTGGACTAGAATCTGGAGTTCAAATCTCCCACTCTTCCATGAAAGTTGCTCAGGTAATTTTGAGCTTGTTACCTCTCTTAGCCTAATCTTCCTCACATAAATCTTATTAGGATAAAATGGAAGAGGAGAGAGCCATGTATGCTGCTGAGAGCTCTGTGGGGAGAAGAGTGGGATAAAAATATATAAAACAAGTGGGGGACCTGCAAGGACTCAAGGGATGGATTTCATTTCCCCACTCTTGTTTTCCTTTTTCCCTCACCTAGAAGCACCTGCAGCCTCCCTCCAACTTTTTTGGCTTCCTCCAATTTTTTTTGTGTGTAGCTGTGTCTGCACCTGGAAGTCATGTTAACCTCTGGTGACTGACCCCTACTGGAGGTCTGGAGAATATTCAAAGAGGTGGCCTGCCCCTATCCTCTTGACTTGGTATTTCAGGTCCCCCATCCAAGTACTAACCAAAGTCAACCCCGCTTAGCTTTCCAGGATCTGAGAAGATCAGGCTTGATGTCTTCTTATTTTCAGCTTTGCTTTCCTTTGGCAGTAACTCTGATTTTCCTCTCTCCCATCCACCCCACTATCTTTTATCTGTTTCTTTCTGGGCAAGTCTCTTCCCTCATTTTCTGTCCCCATCCCCCATCACCAGTTTTCTGTTTCACCTTTTTGCCTTCTCCCCTAGCTTTACCTCTTTTTCTATCTTTTACCTTTCTTGGTCTTTCTCTCTCCCTCCCTTCACCTGCCCTGATACTAACTTAGGATCAGAAGCCTCTGCAATGTTTTTGGGTAATGCCTAGCAACCCTCAAAATGGCTGCTGAGATCTCAGAACACAACCTCACAACATCTCATGCTATGCTTTTCTTAAAGAATTAGACATTGTTTCTATTATTTTGGGATTTTTCACTCCAAATGTACTTTTTAAACATTTCACATTTTTTCTGCAACTTGGGGCTCTCCCCTGGCTTGGGGACCGCCCCCCCCCCCCCGTTCTATTCCTGGTACCAGTGTCTGGATTTTTTTAGCCATACCATAAGGCCCAGTTACGAATGAAAGAAATAGTCCAAATATTTATAGATATAGGCTCTAGGCAAACATACATGGGAGGATGTTCCACAACATGGTGCCAGCTGAGAAACTCCTTCTCCCTGTCAAATCATTGCCCATATTTTTGTCTTTGGGGGATGCTTTTGACAGTGTGACAAGCTAGAGTTCAGTTAGCTGCTCAGCATGTCTAGTAAAGGCAGAGTGAAGGGTGACATTCTGACACTCAACTTTGTTAAGAAACCAGAAGGGCTAAGAAGATGTCACTATTTTTCACTAGTCCAAGTGTTAGAGACTGCTGTCCCTAGTACCCTCTGGCCTTCTGTCTGACAGAAAAGACCCTCAGTTGATGACCGTAGCACATCTGTTGACTTTGGATGCACAGATCCCAGGCCATTCCCCCCTCATTTCTGTAATCCTGTTTTTGCACTGTTAGGTGTGCAGGATTTTTATGAACCGAGTATGGTTTCCCTGGACCCAACTTGGGTTCCCCACAGCCACATAGCAGTTGTAGGGAACATCCACTGAATAAAAAAGGAGAACCCAAACAGACTTGGAATGCTGCTACAGGGGGAAGAAGGGCTCCTGCCTCCTCCCAAGCTGTTTTCCCATGCCAAAATAGTGCTGAGGATTTGTTTTCCCCTTTTTGCTGCTCCCTGTGCACAGAATACTCTTCATGGATCAGTGAAAATGGAGGAATAGCCCCCACCCATTGCTATTTGGGTGTGGGGAAATGGCTGGGGGGGGGGCAGAAGCCATCATCCCCCTGTGATGGTGTCCTGAGCCCATTTGAGTTTCCTTTTCATTCCCTGCAGTTGCTGTGTGGCTGTGGGAAACCAAGTTGGTCCAGGGAACCCAGACCCAACTCTTAAAAAACCTGCTTATCTAGTTTGGCTCTTGTACTATTATATACTAAGAGAGCGAGTTTGGTATAGTGGTTAAGTGTGAGGGTCTAATCTGGGAGAACCAGGTTTGATTCCCATTGCTTCACATGCACCTGCTGAGTGACCTTGGGTCAGTCACAGTTCTTGAAAGAGTTGCTCTCTCAAGAGCTGTTCTCTCAGAGCTCTCTCAGCTCCACCTACTTCACAGGATGTCTGTTGTGGGGAGGGGAAGGAGATTGTAAGCCACTCTGAGGGTCTTTGGGTATAACTCCAATCTCCTCCTCCTGTTTTATGATCTTGTAGTCAAATCACAGCAGATGGCACTATGCATCACATGTCTTATACAGGTTCTGTTGCATTATTTTTTAAACGTTTTGTAATCTGCTTTGAGTCTTGGCAAAAAAAGATAAACTATAAATGAATTAATTAAACATTGTAAATAGGCCCTGTCAGTATAGTTCAGTCCACAATCTGACCCTTTGTATGCTCTATCACAGGTCCAGCTTGTTTATGAACTGAAATGAGGCAATTGCCTCAAGGAAATGGATTTGGGGTGATGACAGCCTCCATCTCACTCCCTGTGAACCTACCTAGGGGTTCAGGAGCTGATGCACTGCTTCAGTTCCATGGGCTTTTCCACATGTATTATTCCATTTGTGTGGCAATTGCACTGTTTTTCTTCCTTTATCACATGTGTTCTCTCTAGTGCAGGGGTGTCAAAAATATGGCCCAGGGGGCTGAATTAGGCCCCTGGAGGGCTCCTATCAGGCCCGCGAGCAACTCACTGTCATCTGCTTCCTTCTCTCTCTCTTGCTTCCTTCTGCATCACTGCTTGCTATTTCAGGCTTGCTCAATCACATAGGAGCTACAGAGCAAAGTTCCTTCCTAGGGGAGAAAGTGAGGGAAGGAGAGCTAGCTTTGTCAAGCTCTCTCAATTGCACAGTAGAGGTACTGAGCCAAGCCTCTCTTCCTCCTGTTGGTTGAAGCTCAGCAAGCCAGTGAGGTGGTTAGGCTGAGTGTGTGTGTTTGTCTATGTCCTTTATGAAGTTTATATCTCCCTGACTTGGCATTACATTTTATGACACACATGGCCCGTCATCACAAGGTCAAGATCTGGTCCTCATAGCAAATGAGTTCAATACCCCTGCTCCAGTGGTTCCACATGTGCTCCCTCTAACGGTTGCTTCAATATTCTATTATGATATCTTCAGTTAATTTTCCTGAACTTTTAAAGTCCTTGGGAAGAAATTCATGATACAGCAATGAAATATTGAAGCGACCACTAGAGGGAACAAAACATGTGAGGAAAAGGGGGGGGGGAACCAATGCAATATGGGCACACAAGCAACAAAATAACATGTGCAGAAAAGCCCTGTGACTATCTAAGGCTGTTCCCTCAAGCTACAGTGAATGCAAGTACAATCTACATACAGTGTATACTCTTGATTGTTCTTAATACATGCACAGGGTAATTCTCATTTTTATCCAGCACATGTACTGATGAATACATGATTGAAACCCCACATTTATCTGGATACTGGCTCCCAGTTTCATTTGATAAATGAACATGCATTGGTTCTTTCTTACAAATAGATGTTCACGTGTTCATGTGAACAGAGCTTTTTCAAAGCAGTGTGGCAAACCAGATACTGTATGCCCTGTAGAGCTTTCTAAACTCCATGAGACTCCTTCCACTTGGGAGAATGTGACTCTCCTTTTGTTGCCAGGGCAACCAAAATGACAGCTAAATTCTTGAGGGAGGGTGGAATCTTGGAAAAGTTGGAGAAGGACATGAGTCGCTTGCTGTGCACATTTTAGATCAGTTTGAAGGAGTGCATTCCAGAAGGCAAGATTCTACCACTGAAAATTCCTTGTCTCTAGTTGCTGCCCACCTCACATCTTAATTAAGCAGAGCTTGAGCGGCAGATTCTTTAAACTGGCAGGCTAGGTAATACTGTATGCCACCCTTTAGAGTTCTCCAGAACTCTTTATCAGGCTAAATGTAAAAGGTGGGGAAGGAGACGGGGTGATGGGGCGGGGGGAGAATGGTTTTTCAGAAAATGGTCTTTATTCAAAGTTGAATACCAGCTGGGGATTCTAAAAACAAATCTAGAGTGTTTGCAATTTTTGTTTTTTTCTGCCATTAAATCATAGCCAAGTTGACCCTGCAGGATTTTCAAGGCATTCAGAGGTGGTTTCCCATTGCCCGCCTCTGTGCGGCAACCCTGGACTTTTGTAGCATTCTCCCATCCAAATACTGATCAGGGCTGACCCTGCATAGCTTCAGAGATCTGCATGGAAGAGGCTAGTCTGGGCTACCCAAGCACAGCAGCTCCTTTAATCAATACCATAACAGAGGAAGTGCATCAGGAAGTATCTCAAGAAAAAAGTCCCTCCCCAGGGTATGGAGAAGTGGTTGTTCTATAGACTGTGTATAGTCAGAGCAGATATAATGGAAATGATGGATGTGGATCTAGCAGCATCTTTTAAAGCTAAATTCCTGATGTGCATGACCAAATTTGGTCAAAATCCATGTATGGAGAGCTTAAATAGGGCTGCCAACTCTGAGTTCGGGGTTTATTTATTTATTTATTTTGTCTGGGGAGAGAGGAGTTTGGGGAAAAGAGGGGGTTCAGCAGGAGTGTGAAGCCATAGAATCCATCTGCCACTTTCTCCATGGGAACTGATCTTTGTAGCCTGGAGGTCAGTTATACTTCTGGGAGAAATCCAAGTTCCAGGAGATGACAATCCTAGAAGAGTGGGTGTAATTGTTTGAGCCCTGTAGCATGTTCAAGCCATCCATTGTGCACTTTGGAAGAGGAAAAAGATAAGCACCTGTCCTGATGCTACAAGGACTAGTATGTATTTTCAAAAGATAAAACCATGCAAGCCTGGAAGGATTAAGTGGCCTAAACTTTCTCTGTATGGCCCTGATCTAAAATACAGTTTTAAATAACCTATGATCTCCATTTCACTTAATTACATGTTAATATTTCTCCTGGGTCCAGTTGATGTATGTAGCCTGGGAGTTCTGGGCTTGGGACTCAGTTCCCAGGTACAGGGGAGAATGATTTGGACTGGAACCATGGTGATCAGGGCGAAAGGGCTTTGGACCTTTGTGGAGTATGCTTCTAAGCACACCTTTGCTATCCTTTTGCAAAGTGTGACCCTTGGATACTGTAGACCAAATCCACATGCTCCACCAAAAGCGCTACACAGCCTTTCTTATATCAGCCTGCACAAATGAGACAAATAAACAAACAACTGTAGAGTTTGAAGTGCTGTCAGGCCTGTGTGAGAAACAGGGTTGCCAGCTTCAATTTGGGAAACACCTGAAGATTTGGGGATGGGACCTCAGTAGGGTATAATGCCATAGAGTCCAAAACTGCTATTTTTGGACTGCTAGTTTTCTCCAAAACTGCTATTTTCCCCCCAGGTGAAGTGATCTCTGTCATCTGGAGATCATGTCTAATTTCAGGAGATCTCCAGACCCCACCTGGAGGTGGGCAACCCTGAGAAAAGACAGTTTTTGTACAGGCTTTTGGAATCAAGCAAATGAGCCACGTGGATGGGTTGGTTCAAACCCTCCTGCTCTCTACAATGTCTTGCATGATTGGAGGTTGAACCTAGTGGAGGGCTGGCTCCTACTGGATGGTGCCAGAAGTGAAATAGACATTCTTTCTTTTTTTGGCAGTGCAAAGGAGTCATTGTCTTTTAATTTCCAGGCCTTTTTCTGCACTTTGCAGAGGCTGTGACTCAATTGTCAAAAAACATTCTGATGCCATAAATGAATCAGATTTCCAATGCATATCAGCCGTTCCTTCTCACTGTCTCTATGGCCAGTACTGTTATTCCCAACATGATGTAGTGATTAGAGTGTCTGATTAAGATCTGGGGGTCCTGAGTTTGAATCCCCCCACAGAAGCTTTCTGGGTGCCTTTGAGCTAGCTGCAGACTCTCAGCCTAACCTACCTCAGAGGGTTGTTGTGAGGATAACATGGAGGACAGGAGAACGATGCAAGCTGCTTTGGGTTCCCATTGTGGGGAAAGGCAGTATACAAATGAAGTAAAATAAAACTAAATAAATACATTGCTGACCCCTCCCCAAGGTAAACCGGCAGGAAGCAGGGCTGGAAAGGGTTCTTTGGTGTGTACTGTTCTACATAACAGCAACATTAATGGCTTCCATCCTAATAAGCAGGGTCAGTCCTGGTTAGTATTTGGAGGGGAGATGATCAAGGAATTCCAGAGTCTCTATGCAGAGGCAGGCAATGGCAAACCACCACTGAATGTCTCTTGCATTGAAAACCCCACCAGGGGCGCCATAAGTCAGCTGTGACTTGACACTTCTCTCTCTCTGTCTCTCTCTCTCTCTCTCTCTCACACACACACACACACACACACACTAGTCCTAGTGAAGATTTCCACTTTGACCTCCATGCTGTTCCACTCAGGGCTTTTTTTGTAGAAAAAGCCCAGCAGGAACTCATTTGCATATTAGGCCACACTCCCTGATGCCAAGCCAGCCAGAACTGCATTCCTGTGTGTTCCAGCTCCAAAAAAGCCCTGGTTCCACTCAACCCCCATCAGAGGCCATGCCAGTCTGAGGCAAAGGCAGGAGACTGAGAACTTCCTTTCCATAAGTCCCACTGACCCAATACTCTTCTTCAGGAGCACAGCATAGATGTAGCCCTTGCCAGTTTCAAAACACTTCTCGTCTGTTCTCTCTTAATCTTTACAACAGCCCTGTAGGGTGGGGCAATACGATACTGCAGAGGAAGCCCAAGGGAGTGGCTTGTCCATGGCTACTGACCTAGGCCGCAATTCCATAGGTGTCTCATGTTCTGTAGCTTTCAAAATACTCGAGATAAAGGAATGTTTGCGTGGCTTGCAAGCCATTATTGGTGCATCAGCCACTGCGCAACTGTAAAAAACAAACAGAAAGAAAGAAAATGCGGCTGTAGCAAATGATGTGTATAATATCAATGTGACAACTGCTGTTTTTTTAAAAAATGAAAATAAAAAGGAAGTGGGGAAAACAGAATCACACACACACACACGCCTCTTTTTTTTTTTACTGCCCTTTATGAATTTCGAAGCTCCAACAGTGACATCACAGCTCTTGCCTGTATTATAAGGGGATTGCATGTTCTCTTGCCGTTCAGTCAGAGAGGAGGTAGATTAGCTGGGAAAGGGAAACAGCACCTCCTTCTGTCTTGCTAAAACTGATCTGATATTGCTGGTTCACTGCCAGCCTCCCCTTCTCTTAAAAGAGCCTCCTCAACAGATTGGAGATGAGATCTGGTTTTGGTTGGGTTTTTTTTAAAATCTGTTCTTTTGACGGAAGCATAAAATCCTAAAAGCAAAGTTCGGCGTTCTTTTTTTTGCCAGCCACAAAGACGGCTTTCCAGACGACTTCAGGATGCAGGTAAGAAACGGTGATGAAATACATTCTAAATTGTTAATCTAAAGTCAGCATTATCTCCTCTGTTTTATAGATGTGGAATTATTTAAATTGATATTAAGTACCATTCCCCCCCTTTGTCCAGGAACTGTTGAAGAGGGGGGAGGAGACAGTATTTGTTACTTATACTTGTGGGATATGTTTTGTAGCTTCATTCACTACTTTGCATAGTTGATCAATACCCCTGGAAAACAGCAGCCAATAACTTCTACTCTTTCCTCTCCCAACTAGAACCCATCCCCCAGAGAACTTATCTCTGAATCAGGAAGGTAATTGGGAATATTTCAGAGGGATGCAATTTAGCAGACACAGTATTTGACAAAGTGAGCTCACAAAAGCTTATGACAAAACAAATCGCTTAGTCTTTCAGGTAAGGCTTTTTGTCATTTGGGTGGCAGCAGATGAATCCAAGTATCCCAGTGGGCTATTACTTAATGGAGAGGGACCAGACCTACCTAGCAACCCTAAGAACATTTTCTTGAGAGTTAGTCCCATTGAATAGACCAGAACAGGTTGCTCTGTGGTCCCCTAACAGCAGTGGGGAGTGGTCACTGTGAGCTTCCCTTGTATGCATTTCTGGGTTTGGCTTAGAATTGTTAGACACTGTTCACCTTTTGCATTTTAATGGACTTTAATCCCATTGGTCACATTTGCTCCTGAAATATATTTACTTGAAGCTCCTTCTATTGACTCAGGCCATTGGTCATTCAAGGTCAGTTATGATTTGATTGTTTTGACTGGAGATGCCTGGAATTGACTGGAGATGCTCTGTCAGGAGCCAGCCCCACCGTGTGTGTATAGACCAGCTAGCTGAAGGTTTATTACTTGCTTCTGATGAAGTGTGCTCTAGCCCATGAATACTCTTCTAGGCAGCAATCTTCATGATATCACAGGACTTTTTTTTGCCAGGGAAACCCGCCTTTAAGCTCAGATGTGTAGTCAGAGAGGAGGTAGATTAGCTGGGAAAGAGAAACAGCACCTCTTGCCGTCATATTTATACCCCACTTTTCTCAGTGGTCATTCTCCCCTTTTTCTTTTCTCCACAAAACAGCAACCCTTTGAGGTAGGTTAGGCTGATCCTGCATTCACACTACACTGTATAATGTGTCTTACATCCGGATTTTTGCTATTCTTACACAGTAAAATCTGGATGTAAAATGCATTATATAGTGTAGTGTGAATACACCATGAGATTCAAAGTCTGGCCAAAGGTCACCCAGAAGTTTTCCCTAACAGAATGAAGAAGATTCTATCAGGAGGAAAATGCATCCAGAGCAAATACCTTCTTTTACTAATCCGTACAATACCCAGCAAGATGGGTCAACACTGCAGATAGGGGTTAAAGATGGCGGCTTGCCCAGGGTCCTCTGCTGAGTTCAGGAATGATGACAGTCGTGAAATCTGAAGCAGTTAACCATTCTTAAGGGTAGGACTACCTAGTTGCTGCAGAAAAACAAATAGATAAAAAAGGAGTCATATGACTCCTTAAAGCATAACGATATTTGATTCCAACATAAGCTTCGCATTTTAAGAAGTGGGGTTCAGTCCGCAAAAGCTTAGGCAGGAATCAAATGTTGTTCAGATTCAGGCTCCAGTTTATTTTCATAGTGATCAGCCCCCTTCCAATTTGCAAAGGTCTCATCATACACAGAGTCCTTCTCCCATTTCATCTTTGTAGGAACCTGGCAAGATATGTTAAACGTGACTAGCCCAAGGTCACCCAGTGAGCTTCATTATGGAGGGAGGATTTGAACCCAGCTCCTCCCAGTCAAAGCTTCAGGTCAGTTGTCCTTCTTTGCCTCATTCAGTCCAGAGGGAAATGAACTCTGCACATGCCTCCAAAAAAACATATTTGCCCCTCTAAAATATTCCTTATCGATACCCCACATGTTTCAAACTTTGAACCAAAAACAGTTTCCAAGGCCAAATATTGGGTTCCAGTTAATCCCTTTTCACAACCCTAGTCCTTTTGAAAGCCAAATCAAATAACTGCATTCTATTTCTTTCTCTGGAAACTTAAGCTGCTTTGTTTGTTCTTTTTAATGGGAGTTGAACAACTGATTTTTACAAAGAGCTGTAATCTTTTCAGGGACACCAAAAGGGTGATTCGCTGCAGTACGCCTCTGTAAGCTTCCAGCTCTGCAGAGAATCGCCTCCTGCAACTATATATGCAATATGCCATCACGCCCTGCTGATCTTTATTTTCTGTATTTGTACACCCTGTTCCTAAATCTGTTATCAGATGAACGGTAGTCATTTCCACGCCACTGTTCAGGGCATAGAGTTCTTAACAAATTCTTCCTCATGTATTTCCCCGATATCACTGGGAGTTCAGAGCAAGCCGAGAAAGAGAATAAACTCATCTGATATCTCCTTGTGAGTTTCATGACTACCAATGTGAAAGCAGCCCCGCTTGTCCAAACCCAGCACATTATCTGCTGCACGGACGTTTCTAGAATGAAACTGAATTCTTTGTTCTGGTGAAGTGTGTGGAGTATGGGTCACCTGCTCCTCGGGAAGTATCTCCCAGGGAACAAGAGGAACTTGCCTTCTGCACAAATTGATTAAAACTGGCTAGGATGTGGGAAGCCACTTAACAGTATGAACCAAGGAGCCATGGTGTTGCTGCACTGTCTGGGGAGTCTCAACAAGGGCACAGCTGGTGTCCATTGGGCCTCACCAACAATGGAATGAGCCTTGCTGGATCGGACCAAATGTCCATCTAGTATCATGCCATTTTCCACATTGGCTCACCAGATGCCTTGAGTAAGCCCACAAGAAGCACATAGAGAAGAAGACTGCAGATTTATACTTCGCCCTTCTCTCTAAACTCAGAGACTCAGAGCGGTTTACAATCTATATCTTCTTCCTCCACAGCAGACACCCTGTGAAGTGGGTGGGGCTGAGAGGGCTCTCACAGCAGCTGCCCTTTCTGCCAGAGCTATGGCTACCCCAAGGCCATTCCAGCAGGTGCAAGTGGAGGAGTGGGAAATCAAACCTGGTTCTCCCAGATAAGAGTCCGCACACTTCACCACTACACCAAACTGGCTCCTGTATTGCACCAGAGGCAATACAGCCCTCCATTGCTGTTTCTTCCCAGGGCATAGTATTCAGAGGTACATTGCTCCTGAGCATGGAGGTCCATTTCACAACATACAGAGATTTCAGACATGGTTTCCTAGGGTTGCCAGGTCTAAGTTGAGAAATACCTGGAGGCTTTGGGTGTGGAGCCAGGAGAGGGTGGAGCTTGGAAAGGGGAGGGGACTCAGCATGGTACAATGCCAAAGTAGCCATTTTCTCCAGGGAGGCTGATCTCTATCAGCTGGAGATCAGTTGCGAAAGTGGGAGCTCTTCAGGCCCCACCTGGAGGCTGGCAACCCTCTCAGGTTTCTCAACATTCTTTAGCTTGAAGGCAGTGATGCAGCAGTTCTCAAACAGAGGCTAGGGACCCCAAAGTGGAACATGGTTCCTCCCTTCCCAACCTACTGTTTGCTGATTTCATGTGAATGCAAAGGGAGTAGGGATTGATTTGCAGGGGGAAACAGATGGGCTGGACAAGAAATTGCCTTCTTCCTGTCCCAGCTGATTTCTCTCCAACAGACTTCAGTTTTTGGAGCTTGACTGAATGTAGGTTGCTAACTTAAGGTTGGGAAGTTCCTGGAGATTTGGGGGGTGGAGAGTGGGGAGGGCAGGATTTGGAGGAGAGGGGTCTCAGAGGGATCTAATGCCATAGAGTCAGTCAGTGCTTTTCTTGGAACTTGCCTGACCACCCGTGCACTGATATAATGGTCTTCAGAATTTAGTTTGGAAGTACAGGATGCAACAACATTGCTGAAGAAAGGGAGGTCTAGGACTAGAGACGGGACTTTTAGGAAAGGTCCCGCATTCTGTCTGCCTTGAGTTACGCTGAAGAAAGACAGGATAGGAATGTAATTAAGAAAATCATCTAGGAAAGCCTGTCTTTCCCTTATGGTGTGTCGCTCTGGATTAATGACAATGGCTTTTTCTAGTGACATTCACATTTAGTGAACATAGATAAGTCAGATTCTAAAGTTGTATCTGTTTTTTATATAGGTACTTGGTACTGCAGCATTCCATATTTCATTTCACACATTGTAAACTCAGTTTCAATCACTGTCTCCCTGTAAATACAGTTGCCACCTCCAGGCTGGGAAATTCTTGGAAATTTTGGGTGGGAAGCCTGGTGAAGGCAGGGTTTTGGAAGGGGAGGAAACTCAGCGGGGTATAATGCCACATCTGCCCTTCAAACCTGCCACCCCCCCCCCCCTGAAAAATCCCCCCTGATCTCTGTCAATTGTAATTCAGGGAGAACTTCAGGTTGCACTTGGAGGTTGACAACCTTACTCATAAACATGAGCTTCATTTCATTGTCATTTGTTTGAAATAATAATGCTGAATGTATGCAACAGTATCCATTTTAACCTTTCATGAGCACTCAAAAAGAGTCCAGCAGTATCAAACCACAGGCCAATTAGTTCCAAATCCTGCCTCTCATTTGTAATAGAAGAATAAGACTACAGATTCATACCCTGCCTTTCTCTCTGAATCAGAGACTCAGAGCAGCTTACAGTCTTCTATATCTTTCCTCTCCCACAACAAACACCCTGTGAGGTGGGTGGGGCTGAGAGGGCTCTCACAGCAGCTGCCCTTTCAAGGACAACTCCTACAATCGCTATGGCTAACCCAAGGCCATTCCAGCAGGTGCAGGTGAAGGAGTGGGGAATCAAACCCGGTTTTCCCAGATAAGAATCCGCACACTTAACCACTACAGCGAACTGCCTCTCTAATAGCAGCTTCCAGAAAGGCCCCAATAATAACAGTCTTTCCTGACTTTTGATTCCCACAATAAGTGCTATGCAGCGGTACACTTCCTCTGAACATGGAAGTTTGTGGCCAATAACTATGGATATCCACCATGGATATGTTTAGTTTCCTTTCAAAAAGCCAATGAAACTTGTAGCTATCACCACATCTTGTGGCTACATGTTCCATAAATGAATTATTCCTTATGTGAAAATGAAGCATGCTCACCCCCCTTGGGGTTACCAGACTCCACCACCCCCAAATATAGAAGTAAACATTGCAACTGTCTTGTGAAATCTCCAGGGAACCAGGCGGTGCAATCTGCGAAGTGTGGGCTCTGCAAGACTAGAAACAAATTGCTGCAGTAACAGATCTGACAGTGGAGATTTGCAATGCATACTTTCATAAAGGGTCCTACTTATGCAAAATCAGATTGCTAAAATAGCTTTTAAAAGGAGAGGTGGGGGATCCACAAAAGAGGGAAGGGCAAGGGCAAGATAATGGTCAGGGAAAGACCTATGGCAAGACAAAGTGCAGGAAGGTTGGCCTCTGGAGGGAGGTGCTAAGAGCTAATTCACAGTGCAGGGCAGGGGGGCACGTTTGCTGTGGTTACAAGAAGGAACAATAGGGAATGCAAATAGAAGAGCTGCATCTTCAAACACTTAAGAAGGAACAACTGGTTATATTTCCTCTGGTGTGCATTGTTGGGAGTGAAGGACTGGGTGCTGTCCCCTGACCTCAGCCTCCAGACTGTGTGGTCAGAGAGTCAGACAGCTAGATAGGCAGACTAAGCTTTCTTCTTGTGTTTACTCTTCTGCTAGTGTCCCTTTCATATGTAGAATGCTGTTCTCAGGGACCAACTTCCTTCCTTCTGCTCATCATCTCCCACAACACACTTCTCCTTGCACACTCCAAGAGGGAGGACATAATGTCTCCATCTTGGCACCATGATTTAGATGGCCCTGTCAACATCTGCATGCATCCATAGTTAGACTAGTATACTATCCCTGTTTCTAAGCTTTCCAATCTCAAATGTAGTTCCTAAATAAAGAGACTTATTAGTTTTCAAACTCAAGAGTGACTCTGTGTAACTTTGGTAACTTGGCTTGGATACCTGGAACAAAGGGCTCTGCTGCATGTACATTTTATAGCACTCTGCTAAACTAATCAATGGGGACTGAACTACTACTACTACTACTACTACTACTACTACTACTACTACTACTACATTTTAATTTATACCCCGCCCTCCCCGCCGAAGCAGGCTCAGGATGGCTATACCAGTTAACCCAACATGCATTGCTATGTGTCTAGAGGTCTGTCTCTACACATTACACTTTCTACGTTCTTAGTCAGCAGCACCACTGAACTCACTTATTTGTGACTAAGGACTGCAAAATAAGCAAGTTTGGTCAGATTCTTCAAAAGGAGGGAGCAATTGTTTAGAAAGAACTCAGTCCATCTCCAAATACTAGAATTCAGGGGGCACCCCATGAAACAGTCGAACAATAGATTCAGGACAGATCAAAGAGAGCACATTATCCTGAGTAATTTGCAGTCACTTGCTTCCATGGTTTTACAAGGCGATAGTCAGAGCTTTTTTTTTTGTAGCAGGAACACCTTTGCATGTTAGGCCACACACCCCTGATGTAACCAATCCTCCAAGAGCTTACAGGGCTCTTCTTACAGGGCCTACTGTAAGCTCAAGGAGGATTGGTTACATCAGGGGTGTGTGGCCTAACATGCAAAGGAGTTCCTGCTACAAAAAAAGCCCTGGCAATAGAAAAATGCATACCTTGACCTGGATGGTCTAGGCTAGTCTGATCTCATTAGCTCTTGAAAGCTAAGCAAGATCAGCCCTGGTTAGTACTTGGATGGGAGACAACCAAGGAGGTGCAGAGTTGCAATGCAGAGGCAGGCAATGACAAATCATCTCCGAATGTCTCTTGCCTTGAAAAAACATATGGGGTGATCATAAATTGCACTTTACACACACACACACACACAATGAAATCCATGGAGTGTGTTTATCACCAGTTTGCACCACCATGGAAGCCAGGGTAGTGTAGTTGTTAGAGGGTTGGATCTGGCAGACCCAGGTTCAAATCCCTGCTCTGCCAAGGAAGCTTGCTGGGTGACCTGGGGTCAGTCACATGTTCTCAGCCTAATCTACTTCACTGGGTTGTTGATGGTAACATGGAGGACAAGAGAGCCGCTTTGGGTCAATATTGGAGACAATTATATTGTTAGGGTTTGTAGAATCTTTTGGGCTCAAGTGCCGTGCTCTACTGGAGAAAGTTTTCTTTCCAGACGTTTCGTTCTCAGCTGCGGAGAACATCCTCAGTGGCGTTGCAGCTGGAACAGGCGCTCTGACCTTCTTGGCTGCTGTGCAACTCAATGCACAGCAGCCAAGAAGGTCAGACCGCCTGCTCCGGCTGCAATGCCACTGAGGATCTTCTCCGCAGCTGAGAACAAAATGTCTGGAAAGAAAACTTTCTCCAGTAGAACACGGCACTTGAGCCCGAAAGATTCTACAAACCCTAATGATGTTACCAGCCGTGAAAACCTGAAATCTTTGATAATTATATTGTTATACATTATTATAAGAAATAATTTTTATTCTGGCTGTCCTTGACCTGGGCCTGGGCTAGGGCACTCTTGGCCCTGGCCCCAACCTGGTGGAACTCTCTGCTGAGTGATATATCCATGCCTGTGGGACTTATTGCAGTTCTACAGGGCATGTAAAGCAGAGATGTTCTACAGGCATTTGGTTGAGGACAGCGATGGTTTCCCACCTGGCCGGCACTCCTGCTTCTCCAGCCTCCCCCTCCTTTCCATGAGACAGGGGAATACTTTGACAGTTCCTTGCCACCTGACTGGTAATTTATTGTTGCATACTTTTATGATTTTAGTTGTATTATAATTATGTAAGAATTTCTTTGATGTACACCACAGATTTAGAGAGCAGCCTAAAATCAAATTTAGTAAAGAAGTAAATAAAATCAATGTTCAGAGGCCCTGTGCCATTGAATATTTTATCAAGAGGCAACAACCAGGAATGAATTCTGACTTCTGTGCTCCTCCAGGTGGGCCTTCTGAGTATCAGGTTCATCACTGTGGGCAACAGGGGGCTGTCTAGGTGGATTACTGGTCTTACCTAACTGTGATAAATATAGCCTCTACTATAAAGTCGCTCTATACCCTTGCCGACAGAACCTGCTCTCCCTTAAAAGTAGGTATTATTGTGAATCCAAGCTTCCCTGTTGTATACCTTTATCATCTCCTAGCTCCAAACTGGTGCAAAGCCTTTTCCTTGGCCAGATTTAACATACTTCCCTCAGCCATGTTATCTGGCAGATTCCAAGGGATTCCTTACAGCAGGTGCTGTTCCTGTACGAAGGACTGTGTTGATACTGTCTCCCAAGTTCTTCAGTGCCCTTTTTATCTGGTGTCCCATCGTTATTTTTTTTTTTTAATATCCCATATTAGCCCAATACTTTGCTGGAGAAAACTCTTGAGAGTCCCTTGGACTGCAATAAGATCAAATCAGTCAGTCCTAAGGGAAATCAACCCTGACTGTCCCCTGGAAGGTCAGATGCTGAAGTTGAAGCTCAAATACTTTGGCCACCAAATGAGAAGGGAGCACTCCCTGGAGAAGATTCTGATGCTGGGAGAGACAGAAGGCAAAAGAAGAATTTGAGCAGACTTTGGAGGATGGTGGAAGACAGGAAGGCCTGGCATGACTTGGTCCATGGGGTAGCAAAGAGTCAGACTCGACTGTGTGACTGAACAACAAAGCCCAACTCCTAGAGACTTCTGATGATTTTAAGGTTCTTTTCTTGCTTAATAACCCAGATATTGAAATAACTGAAATAGTAGCAAAGTTTCTTCACAGTGGTTACAAACCTTGATAAGTATTTATTAGCTGTTATTTCTGTTTTTATCTTGTACTTTTAATCTTACTTTGTATGGACTCTGTACTCTCCTAATTTGTAATTTGGCTGACCTTTTATTGTATATATCTATACATGCCAGTAAAGGCTTGTCTGATGTCTTTCTCTACTATAAAGTGTAAATAGCCCATCCACTAGGGTTGCCAATCCCCAGGTGGGGGCAGGGGATTCCCCGGTTTGGAGGCCCTCCCCCCGCTTCAGGGTCATCAGAAAGCGGGGGGAGGGGAGGGAAATATCTGCTGGGAACTTTATTATTCCCTATGGGGATGTATTCCCATAGGAAATAATGGAGAATGGATCCGCGAGTATCTGGGGCTCTGGGGCTCTGGGGGGGCTGTTTTTTGAGATAGAGGCCCCAAATTTGCAGCGTAGTATCTGGTGCCTCTTCTCAAAATACCCTCCAAGTTTCAAAAAGATCGGATCAGGGGGTCCAATTCTATGTGCCACAAAAGAAGGTGCCCCTATTCATTATTTCCTATGGCAGGAAGGCATTTAAAAGGTGTTCAGTCCCTTGAAATGTCATGGCCAGAACTCCCTTTGGAGCTCAATTGTGTTTGTCACAACCTTGCTCCTGGCTCCACCCCCAATGTCTCCTGGCTCCACCCCCAAAGTCCCCAGATATTTCTTGAATTGGACTTGGCAACCCTACCATCCACCCTCCTTTCCTCTTCAAAAATAAAGTGCTTGACAGGATGATCAGTGATAGACCAAAGAACAAGGTATCTCTCATGAATGGCAGATGAAATCTGAGATGCTTCTAGGCAGGGGTGTGGCCTAATATGCAAATAAGTTCTTGCTGGGCTTTTTCTACAAAAGAGCCCTGTGTGAAACAATGGTGGTCTCAGGGAGTGTGGCCCAATATGCAACTGAGTCCCAACAAAAAAAGCCCTGCCTCTAGGCATAATTTGAAAGCATCTTGAGCAGACTTCGAAGGATGGTGGAAGACAGGAGGACCTGGCGTGACTTTGTCCATGGGGTCACAAAGAGTCGGACTTGACTGTGCGACTGAACAACAACATTTTTAGAAAAATGATCGAAAAGAGTCTCAAGGCAAAATGTGCAATGAACAGGAAAGCACCTATCTTATTTCTGTTGGTCTTTTGGTCCAGGCTCCTCCCACCTCTTTCCAATGAAAAGTAGCAGTCTTGACAGCAGGGCCTATCTTATTGACTCACCACATTGCAAGATGCTGTCATGTTCAGGGCTGAAAAATGCATGACAACACAACTCTCTTTATTATATTACTTTAGAAGTCCCAGAGGTGAAATATTTCCAGGTTTCTTTAACCTGCTTTCCAAAAAATTCATGGAAGATAGGTCTATCGGCAATCAGCCAAGGGGGCAAAATGAAACCTCCATGTATGGAGGCAATGTACCTATGAATATTGCGAACTGGTGATGAGATAACAGCAAGAAGAAGAAGCTGGGCCATCGGGCCCTGCTTGAAAGCTTTGCGGGGTTTCTGACTGGCCACACTGGGGAGAACAGGATGCTGAATTAAACAGTATCAGGATTGGTGTGATTCTTCTTTGAATGGTATGTCATCCAGATGTCCATTTTGCAGCAAAGGAGTCAAAGTTCCTTGGTGCAACATTTATCAAAAGAAAGGAAGGAAGGAAGAAATTGATATCCGGAGTCATGGATGTCCACTGGCACTTCTTTTGGCCCTGCAGCCCACTTCCCTTCCTCAATCCAAATATTGCCCCAAGAATAAGGCCTTTTCTTTCTCATTTGTGCCATCTGTATCTTGTCAGATACCTTTGATGGACAAGAAAGTGCTTTTGTGCTATTCCCGAGTCCGGTTTCCTTTGCCTGCTGAGGAAGCAGCTGGTAGCCTTCAACAGCTTGATAAAGATGTGCTTTTCGGAATGAGTAGACCTGATTAAAGGACCACATGTCACTTGCTTACTAAATAGGAGATTAATTACAGGGCTGAATAGCATCTCCCCCCCTGCACCTGCCCCCATAACAACACAGGGATGGCTGCTTCATTAGGTGCCGAAACTAATTACACAAACAGAGCACTAATGGAATGCCAATTGTGGGCATAATGCCTCGACTCCGGGGCGGATTTCCTTTCATCTTTGTTTCCCCCATTAATAGCCTGATGGCTGATTAAAAGTTGTTTACTTTGGTTCAACATGTTCCTAATTAAAGCTGGTGTAGCCAAGGCCTGGTCTCCCCGTGTAGCAGCGAGGTGGTCGAATTCTAAGGGCGATGATGAGGCCACACCGCCCAAAGTGGCCATTTTCTGCAGAAGAGCTGATCTCTGTAGTGAGGAGCTCTGTCGTAATTCCACAAGATTTCTGGGCCCCACCTGGAGGTTGACAATTCTGTTCTCCCCTCCATTTTCTTGTCACAACGATATTGCGCAATAAGTTAGTTTGAGAAAGAGAGATCGATTTCCCACTAGCCTTACCCCGCTTTCACTCTCCTCTTCTCAGCGGGGCTTCTGTCAGTTTTCTCACAAGCTGCCCTGAGGCTGCAACTCACTCCGCCTCTTTCATGCAGCAAGCAAGAGCATCTAAAAAACAGTTTCTGTTTGCTGCATGAAATAAGCGAAGCTAGTTGCAGCCCCAAGTCAGCTTGTGTGAAAACTGACGGAAGCCCCGCGGAGAAGAAGAAAGTGAGAGAGGGGTAAGGCTAGTGGGAAATCGGTCAGAGGCTGGCCATTGTAGTAGGAACCACTTCAGATCATGGGGAGAAAGGGATCATAATATGTTGAATGCCTCCTTCCAACATAAAAACACTTCCTGCAAATAATGAAAAGCGGATCAGAGGAGAAAGGCCTTTCCTATGCCATGCTAATTTTCTGCTTACAGAATGTTATATAAAGGAATCAGTCCGTAGCTGTACAGTCCATTCTTACCACCAGGGCTTTTTTTGGTAGAAAAAGCCTGGCAGGAACTCATTTGCATATTAGACCACATCCCCTGACATCACCATTGTTTCACACAGGCCTTTTTTGGTAGGAAAAGCCCAGCAGGACCTCATTTACATATTAGGCACACCCCCCCCCCCCCCGATGCCAAGCCAGCTGGAACTGCATTCCTGTGTGTTCCTGCTCAAAAAAAGCCCTGCTTACCACTCTGACCCTGCATTATCACCTCATTGAGTTGTATGTGTAGTCAGGGCCTTAGGGACTGAGGAAACAGAAAGTACTGAGTATAACTCTTGTGTCTGCCAGAAGCTCCTACCAATTTCACACTAGGGCTTGTTCCGGGTGGAGAGCCCTTTTGCCCTTGGTGCTTCTCTCTGTTTTTTGCACAAGCTGCTGCGGAGCTGTGAGTTGGCGCGCTGTTCTCCCACAGCAAGCAGAAACCACTTGCAAGAAGATCTTGCTTGCTGCAGGAAAGCGGCACGCCAACTTGCAGCTCCACAGCAGCTTGTGCAAAAATAGAGAGAAGCACCAGGGGCAAAAGGACTCTCCACCTGGAACAAGCCTAGTGCAAAATTAGTCTCAGTAGACAGACAGAGGGAAATTGCCTGATTTACTCCTCAAAAGAATACAGTTGGGTGCCTCATGGTTATGGAAAGGATCATTGGATTACTGCAAATGGAGACAGTTGGTAGGGTTGCCATCTCTGGGATGGGAAATATCTGGAGATTTAGGGGGTGTGGCCTGGGAGGGACCTCAGTAGGATATAATGCCATAGTTTCCAAAGCAGACATTTTTTCCAAGGGAAACGGATCTTTGTCATCTGTAGATTCATTGTAATAGTGGGAGATCCCCAGTTGCTACCTGGAGGTTGGCAACCCTAGCAATTGATTGTGACCAAGAGGCTTGGGTTCAAGTATCTGCTAAGAAGCTGTTTTCTTGCAGCCTAATTAATCTCATAGGGTTGTTGTTAGGATGAAAGCCATAAACGTTACATCAGATTCTTGGGAATAAAAATATAGTTAAAATGTAAGGTATATAATTTGAAAGATTGCTTTCTGCTTCATTTGTGGGCTGCTTTGCAGCCAGTTTATATTTACAGTGTCAATAGTGATACATGACCCATTAAATAAGCAAAGAATAGCCAGATCTTTGCTTCCAGAGAAGTTATTATTTGAAATAAATGATGGGGAAAATTTCAGAAAGTGGGCAATGAAAGCGTTAACCAAGAAGAATACAAGAATGCAAGTAAATGTGGTTTGAGATATATGCCTATGGTTATATATATATACCTATGATTAAGCTGAAAAAGTTGTGGGAAATGTTATAAAGAAGGGAAGAAGAATAAATATATATTCAGAAATATGCATAGCACATTTGGAGCTAACATTTGTAACAACAATTTAATGAAATAAATTAGGCTAAGAGAGTGGCCAAGCTAACGTTACCCAGCAAGTTTTGTCTTTGTGCCTGAGTAGGCATTTGAACCCAAGACTTCCAGATCCCAGTCTGACAGTCTAGCCCAGGGCCTCAACATTTTTAAACTTGTGGGCATCTTTCAAATTCTGACACAGGGTGGTGTGCACAGCCACAAAATGGCTGCCACAGGAGGTGGAGTCAGCTACAAAATGGCTGCCCTAAGAGGTGGAAGTAGGGTTGCCAATTCCAGGTTGGGGAATTCCTGTAGATTTTGAGTTGGAGCCTAGGGACAGCAAGTTTGAGAGTAACCTCAGTAGAGTATAAAGTCCACCCTCTAACATAGCCATTTTCTTGAAGAGAAGAACTGATCTTGGGAGATCTCCAGGCTCCACCTGGATGTTGGCAGCCCTAGACAAATAACCGCAACACATCAGGGAGTGAAGTTATGCATAATGCTAATAGTCACTCGTCAACATTTCAGGCTCTTTCTTTCTAAAGAAAGGTTAAAGAGCTTGGGGCTCTTTAGCTTGGAAAAACATCGACTGAGGGGTGACATGAGAGGGTTATAAGATTATGCATGTGATACAGAAGGTATAGAAAGACGTACTTTCCCCCCCTTTCTCACAATATAAGAACTCATGGTCACTCAATGAAATTGCTGAGCACTTGGGTAGAACAGATAAAAGGAAGTACTACTTCACACAAAGGGTGATTAACACGTGGAATTCACTGCCACAGGAGGTGGTGGCAGCTACAGGCATAGCCACCTTCAAGAGGGGATTGGATAAACATATGGAGCAGAGGTTCATCAGTGGGTATTAGCCACAGCGTATTGTTGGAACTATCTGTCTGGGGCAGTGATGCTCTGTATTCTTGGTGCTTGGGGGGGGGGGCACAATGAGTGGGGGGGCTTCTAGTGTTCTGGCCCCACTGATGGACCTCCTGATGGCACCTGGGCTTTTTGGCCACTGTGTGACACAGACTGTTGGACTGGATGGGTCATTGGCCTGATCCAACATGGCTTCTCTTATGTTCTGTTTAATAGGATGGTTTTAAATATGAACATATTGTTTAAAAAAAAACATTTCCTTGCACACAGGCACAATAATGCAGTGAAATTCCTTGTGCTGTGATAGTTACTGCTGCTGAAGCATCTTAAGAAAAAAAATCCGCACAGCCAGTCAGACCTCCAGTTGCCCTTCAGAAGCCCTGATGGGCAAAAGCCCCTCTTGGCCCCTCCCACATTCTAAATACACTTGGTGGGCACCAGGAAAGCTGCTGCTGGGCACAACGGCACCCACAGGCACCATGTTGGTGATCTAGCCACTGTACCACACTGGCTCTTTAAACTTTATGGCCATCGGCTGGCTGCTCCTTGTGTCTGAGTGCCAGCTTGATATCCTCAAGGAATGCACAGTGCCGGTGTGGAGAAGTACTATGTGTCTTTGATGTACATAGTAAAGAACTTGAGAGGCAAATTCCTGAGGGAATCTCCTCAGATGTGGATGTCACTAAGGGTTGGCACATTTTACCTTTGTAAAATCATTCAAAAAATAATGTCTTAAGATTTGTTTTTGTTTTTTTTTAAAAAAATACTGAGTGGTCTTTCAAGATGTTTGGTCCACCTGTTGCTTCCCTACAGCCATCAGCATAGGAATCCTGCGGTGAATGTTTATTCGTTTGATGTTTAAAGCATCTTGGAAGCGCTTCTCTGTGACTGCTACCATTGGAGGAAGTGAATGAGTCTTGTCAAGTGCATTTTGGGGAGGGCAGAAGAGACAGAACAGATGGCAGGTGATGGCAGTGGAGACAGGGAAGCAGACTTAGGAGAATTTTGGAAGACAGTTTGGTTGCCATTACATGAAGTTGACAAGTAAACATGTGCAACTCTGAAGGAATTAGAGTTTGCACCATTTTCAAATCATTTGCACCATTTTCAAAGTCTAGTAGGGTATACAGGAGTGCAGGGTTTTTCTTAGAGGCATTGGCTTAGATCTGGTGATGGGTGAGTGGAAACATAAAACAACATAGTGCAGATCGACTAGTGCAAGATCTTGTGCAACACCTACCACTGTCCTCTGTATTTGTTGTGTGGGTGTGTGTCAGTGAAATTGAGTCACTTCCAACTTATGTCAACCTTATGAATTAATGACCTCCAAAACATCCTCTCATTAATAGCCTTGCTCAGGTCTTGCAAACTGGTAGCTGTAGCTTCTTTTATTGAGCCAATCCGTCTCATTTGGGGGCTTCCACTTTTCCTGCTTTTTTCCTAGCATTATTGTCCTTCCTCTTTTCCTAGCATGATTGTCTTTTCCAGTGATTCTTGTGTCTTCTTATAATGTGACCAAAATGTGTTAGCCTCAGACGTGTACATAGTAAGGGGGAATAACACGGTATGAATTATCTTAATCTTGGTCATATTCAGATTCAAAACCTTTAATGGCATACATTTAATCTTGGTCATTAGTAACACATCCTTACACTGAAGGATCTTTTCTAGTTCCTTCATGGCTGCTCTTCCCAGCCTCAATTGCATTTTGATTTCTTGTTTGCTGTCTCCCTTTTGGTTGCTAATGGAGCCAAGGAATAGAAAAATCTTAAAACAGTTTCAATTTCTGCCATTCTTCAGTAGTCCTCACTTTTGTCTTCTTATTATAGCACCCAGAAATTGGTTGCGCCCAGATCTCAAGTAAGTGGATTGCAAGCAGGGATACGGTAAGTTTGATTTAGCACAAGTGACTATTGTAGCTTTTCCCTTGTGTTTCAACTTGAGCAGAAAGCTGTAGCGCCAGTGGAAACTTTGCGCTGGATCCAGCCCATTATTTTGGTCTGCAGAAACCAAAAACCTGTTGAGTGAAGCAGGAGTTAACGACTGGGGGAGGGGTTACATGAAGTTGGTTGGGATATGATTGTCATTTGTATATATGTAAGAGATGGGAGTGAACATTTCCTGTTCTGTTTATTTTTATATTGTTTGCATGTTTGTCAGTGGCTTCCCTTCTCCACATTTTTCTGTGGATTTGTAGATTTGTTTGCATCATACATGCATTCTGTACAAGTTTTTAATACAGAATTTGTTTGTCCCCTATAGGACCCACATTCCACCCCCAATGAACGTCTTTCTCCTGCTTGCTGTTGCCTCCCCCTTCCCTCTGTCACTGTCTTTGTGTTATCCTCCTCCTCCTCCTCCTCCTCCTCTTCCTCATCCCAGCCACTGCCTCTGAGGCCCTGTGCCAAATCTCCAGGCAGGTGCCTTGGCAAGCATCATGTTTGCTATGGCAACCCACAATGGTGGCTGAACTGGAGCCAGAGTTTCTATATTTTAAAGTTTGCACATGCACATAAATTGTAATTAATGGGGGTGGTGAGGCATTTCCAATTTTTTGGGGACAATTTTAGATTCTCTGCCACACTCACGCGCCCCCCAAACCTGGGCATACTCTCAGGTTCACAGAGCATGAATTTGTAGCCGTGACTGGTCTCGTAGCACAGATTTCACTATTTGCACAAGGATTAGCCCCAGTCTTAAATATATGGTGAGATGTGAAGAAACAAAATATGGCACAAAAATAAGGACTCAAAGGTTCAGTCCAAACAAGGAGAGAGAAAATCAAACTGGATACTTTAGCTTATTGATAATCCACTAATCTCTCCAGTGCGGAAGAACTCAATGTGGCTTATAGCATCGCTCTCCCCTTCTCTGTTTTACCCTCACAACAACAACCTTGTGAGGTGGGTTTGGCTAGGACCATGTGATTGGCTTGAGGGCAATCTGTGGCAGAGTGAAAGTCCAGACCTGGGTGTACCAAAGCCTCCTTGGACCACCTTGCCAGTGCTGGTTTGCACGTTTCCAAGCTGAAGCTGCAGAGATAAAATGCTCCCTATCTCATTTCCTTAACAGAATGTATTTCAAATTTCATTTACTCTGTGGCACAGAAATGCAGTGAACCATCCTGACTACTGGGAGAGGAATAACAAAATATGTAGACATGGAAATAATTAAAATGCACGTGCAAATAAAGAAATGGAGGAGGGAAGGAGGAGGTCTTGTCAGATCAGTAGAAACATTCAGATCCTCACTTTGTTGTGAAGCATGCCATATGACTTCAGTCCATCCCTCTCTCACAGCCTAGTCTACTTTGCAGGGTTGTTGTGAGGACTGAAACTGGAAGGGAGGAAAAGCCATGAAGCTTTCTGAGAGAATTTAGGCTAGTCATTCTCTCTCAGCCTCTCCTACTTTGTAGAATTGTTGTGAAGATTAAATGGGGGGGGGGGGGCACCATGGACACCACTCTAAGAGCCTTGGAGAATGGGCAGGGGAAAAAAAGTAATAACAACTTATTTTGCAGAAATAGGATTGACCCAGGTTGAGCCGCATAAAGAGCCTGAGGGATTTTTTTTGCACTGTGATAGTTTTCAACAATTTTTTGAAATTATATAGAATTCAGGTTGCTTTTATAGTGATGTCTTTTCTTTGTACCTTTTACACTACAGGCAATTGAGTGCTCTAAGTCTGTATTTCAGTTTAATATATATTTCCATTGTTACCTCTGGGATATGTGTATTTGTGCATAGGATAGACTTTCACACAAAGTTAGCTTCTTTGTCCTATTTTCCCTTCCTCTCCTTGTTGGCTGCACCTATAGTCAGTTTAGATGCACACTGGTCATAGATGTGATAGGTAGTGGCCAGAATGAAGGAAACACACCTCCTCACCCACCCAAAGTCCTTATCTTACTGCTGAAACCAGTGGGCATTAATAGTAATGTGCAGTTTGGGGTGGTATATGGTAACATAAAAGCCAGAGTGCCATGTATGCGAGCTTGAACACCTTGGATGAAAGGCAAGATCGGCATCTATCCATCTGGCCAATGCCAGTGTACCTAGGCTTAGGATGTATGGCTGTCTCTTTCATCAGAAAGACCAGCAGTATGAACAGAGCCTATATATGTGAGATCTGGCCACATTTAGATGTCAAACCACCATTTGTATTGAAGGCTGGGCAGAGCGCTATGTTCAAACCAGATCTCTATTGTGTGCATCACCCAAATGTGGCAGGGGTCATGGCTCAGTAGTAGAGTATCTGCTTTATATGCAAAACGTCTCTGATTCAATCCTCAGCATTTCCAGTTATAAAAGGACCAGCTAGGAGGTGATGGAGAAATCTCCTTGAGGCCCTGGAAAGTGCTACCAGCCAGAGTAGACAATGGTGTCCTTGACAAATAACTGGTCTGGTTCAGCTTCACATATCCACAGGCTCCATAGCTTTTCAAAAGTGTGGGCTCCCATGGTACAGGAACTCATGAAGCTGCCTTATAATGAATGACTCAGGCCATTGGTCCATCAATGTCAGTATTGTCTACTCCAGACTGGCAGCAGCTCTCCAGGTTGTAAGGCAAAGGTCTTTCATATCACTAGGGCTTTTTTTGGTAGAAAAACCCCAGCAGGAACTAATTTGCATATTAGACCACACCCCTTGATGCCAAGCCAGCTGGAACTGTGTTTTTGTGAGTTCTTGCTCAAAAAATCCCCCTGCATATCACCTACTACCTGACCCTTTCAACTGGAGATGCCGTGCATTGAACTTGGGACCTTCTGCATGCAAAGCAGATGCTCTACACTGAGCCAGGGCATCTCCCTTCTGACTGTGACCTCCTAATCTTGTGGCATTAGTTTCTCAACTAATGGCCAATGATGGTAACTTTCTGACGAAGTTGCTCCCTCGAGGTTTGCTTTCTCTCAGCCACTGCAATTAACCCTTCTGTTGTTTCCTTTTGGTTTCTGCCAGGTGAGCTGAATTCCTGCCATACCATGGAGCCCTCTGAAAGCAGCATGAATCAAACAATCAATTCCACCAGGAACCTGACTTACTCTCCCTATTACCAGCATTCCCTGTCTGTTGCAGCCATCTACATCGTTGCCTATCTGTTCATCTTTGCCTTGTGCATGGTTGGGAACAGTCTGGTTTGCTTTGTGGTGCTGAAAAATGCCCAGATGAGGACTGTCACCAATTTGTTTATTCTCAACCTGGCCATCAGCGATTTGCTGGTGGGAATCTTTTGTGTGCCTACCACACTAGTGGACAATTTAATTACAGGTAAGGAAAAGAGGGGGGTGGTAGGCAGATGAGGGGAAGAAAGTGAAAAAAAATCTCAATTTTTATACAATTATATATAAAAAAAATCAAATTTAATAATTATATGCTGACTAGTTAATGTCTTAAAAACTATTCAGCACATAGTTAATGCTTGTGGGGAGGGTGGGGTAGAAATAAAATAAAAAATAAAATGCTAGCATTATGTACATAAAGGCTCATTCCTACTGAGTGTACTTGCGAGAAAACAAAATCAAGGTTTTCAGACACCTGTGGATCATCAGTTGCCCTGAGATAGACAGAACAGACTAACTTGTCAGATTTTGGAAGTGAAGCAGGGTCAGCCCTGGCTAGTATTTGAATGGGAGACCACCAGGGAATACCAGGGTTGCTATGCAGAGGCGGGCATTGGCCAGCTACCTTGGAAGGTCTTCTGCCTTAAAAACCCTACAGGGTCTCCATAAATCAGCTGCAACTTGACAGCAAAAGGGCTGGGCAAGGGGCGGGGTGGGCTGAGCCGTGTGTTCTCAAAGGAAGAACATGGGGCCCACCCCGCCCCTCTCCCGCTTCAGAGGGAGGCAGAAAGAGGCTGCCTCCTTCTTTCTTCACAAGAAAGAAGGACACAGCCTCTTCCTGGCTCCCTTTGATGCAGGAGAGGGGTGGGCTGAGCGTTCACACAAAGCGAGCACAGCCCAATGACATCACTTCTGGTGATGTCATTCTAAACTACAGAGATCCATTCCACTGGAGACAATGGCTGCTTTGGAGAGTGGACTTAGATGCCATTGTACATCACTGAGGCCCCTCCCCTCTCCAAACCCTGCTTTCCCCAGGCTGTATCCCCAAATATCCAGGAATTTCCTAAGTCAGAGTTGGCAACCCTAAAACCAGACAGAAATTTGGTTGGAAATACATTTGCCCCCTTGTATTTGCAGATGACTTGCTTTGATGGAAGCATTCTGCTTTTATCTTTTGACCCTAAGAGGCTGAGAGTGCAGCTGACTGGCTGGTCATGGAGCTCTCCCCTGCAGAGCAAAAAGCCTATTAAAAGCTTGCAACAAGTGAGTAAAAATATGCTTGTCAGTGAGTCGACCTCTGGCTGATGATTCTGCCTGCTTATTGTCTCCTAGGCTGGCCCTTCAGCAACAGCATCTGCAAGATGAGTGGGCTCGTGCAGGGCATGTCTGTTTCATCCTCTGTCTTCACCTTGGTGGCAATTGCTGTGGACAGGTGAGAGGGTGACTATTCCTGAGAGGAAGTGAATTGTATGTGTTGCAACCTCAAGGACAGTGCCCTGTGGACAGAGTGAGGTCTGAAAGCAGCAGAGAAAAGGGGAGGGAAAATAATGGGGAGGGGGGGGGGAGAGAAGCCATAACATGGATTATTGAGGTTAAATGACCTTAATGTGACTTCCCATCCATATATGCTGGCCGCCTGTTCTTAGAATCATAGAATCACAGAGTTAGAAGGGGCCATACAGGCCATTTAGTCGAATCCCCTGCTCAACGCAGGATCGGCCTAAAGCATCCCTGACAAATGTTTGTCCAGCCACTGTTTAAAGACTGCCAGTGAGGGGGAGCACACTACCTCCCTTGGTAGCTGATTCCACCATTGAACAATTCTGACTTTTTTCTTAATATCCAGCGGGTGCCTCTTGCCCTTAATTTAAACTATTTATTGTGAGTCTTATCTTCCACTGCCAACAGGAACAGCTCCCTGCCCTCCTCTAAGCCCTTTAAATACTTCAAGAAAGCAATAATGTCCCCCCCCCCCCGCAATCTCCTTTTCTTCAGTCTGAACATCCCCAAGTCCCTCAGCCTTTCCTCATAGAGCTTGGTTTCAGACCCCTGATTGTCCTTGTCACTCTCCTCTGCACCCACTCCATTCTGTCCGCATCCTTTTTGAAGTGAGGCCTCCAGAAGCAACGTGTCCTTATTTATTTTGGAAACATTTGTTGGAAAAGGTGTGCTATAACTGCAAAGAGCAGATTTACAGTACCAATCCTTTGCCGAGTCACTCCAGTTTAAACCCATTGATCTCAGTGGATTGCTGTGTTAATACATCATACAAGGTCAATATATTCTAATCAAGCCCACTGATTTCAATGGATCGCCTTGTTCATTAATTACATCACATGTGATCCGTATATTCTAATAAAGTACAGGTAATGTTTTGACATATGTAAGATGTCATTTTCTGATAATATTCTAGTGTACTTCTCAGTTTGAGCTCTTCATATGGCAGTCTTAAGTACACAGAATTAGGTCACTAAGTAATACCAGCAATAGAATATCATTTCAGACTAGTTATTCTAGCCCTACATCTGAAAGAGTGAAACGTTACAGAGAAAGGGAGCCAAGGTAAATCTAAACAAAAAATCAGACTCATGCTATAAAGTTCATGACCTGACCCAGATGGCCTAGGCTGGCCAGATCTTGTCAGATCTCAGAGGACTAAGCTGGCTCACCTCTGGTTAGTGCTTGAATGGGAGATGACCAAGGACGTCCAGAATTGCTATGCAGAAGCAGATCACCACTGAACTTATTGAGAAATGTGGACCCCAGAGAATGTGAGTGGCTTGATCTATGTGTGGCTTGAAGCTGGGGAGGGACCTCCTTCTCTCTTCTCCATGCCTTGTTCAGTGATTGAGAGACCTCATCTTTCTGCTTGCTGTTTCCTTTTGACTCCACAGGTTCCGCTGCATTGTGTACCCATTTAAGTCAAAACTCACCCTTTTCCAGGCCCTCAACACCATTGCCATTATTTGGGTGCTGGCCATCACCATCATGTGTCCCTCTGCTGTCATGCTCACAGTTGCTCAGTTGGAAGACAGCTACATGGTGTATGATGACAACCAAAGCATGGCTTACCCCTTGTACTCCTGCTACGAGGCCTGGCCTGACAGTGAGATGCGCAAAGTCTACACCACAGTTCTTTTTGTCCACATCTACGTAGCCCCACTGACTCTTATCACATTCATGTATGGCAGGATTGGGTTTAAGCTGTACAGATCTTCAGGCCCAGTGAGTCGGCACCAGGTGGGAAGGGAAGATCGGTGCAGGACGGTGGTCTCCAGAAGGAAAGTCAAGGTCATTAAAATGCTGATCCTAGTGGCATTGCTCTTCATGCTCTCCTGGCTTCCCTTGTGGACACTGATGCTGCTTACGGACTATGTCAAACTGGAGGACCAACATATTAATCTGTTGGCCAGTTATGTCTTCCCCTTTGCGCACTGGCTTGCCTTCTCCAACAGCAGTGTCAACCCCATCATCTATGGTTACTTCAATGAGAACTTCAAGAGAGGCTTCCGGGCAGCCTTCAAGCTCCAGAGTTGCTCTGAGGAGATGGACCATCAAGAAGCATATCCGGAGAGGGCGACCATCAGCACCAGTGGCTTCGGTGCTCGGAACAAAATCTTCACTGATGGAGACTCCTCAGACTCGGTCTGCTTGAAGAATTTGCAGCCTAAAGCTTCTAGCACCCTGCAGACTGGATGTGGCCAAAGACAAGGACTTCATGTTGAGGATATTGGTGACATCACACCCCTGAATAAAGTCTGCAAAGCTTGGATTGCCTGAGAGGGAGGGCTCCGCAGGAATTTGGCCAAGATGGACCAGTTTCTTTGCTGTATCTGCAGTCGACTTGCATTGATGGAAGCGGTAGAGTTGCCACTCATTCATAACTTGCCTGGATTCGAACACACACGTAGGAACAGCTCTCACATCACATGTGTTTGGGAAGTTCCAGCAGCCATTCAGCCATGAGATCTGTTACTGAGAGCCATGCTATATGTGATGCAGCAGTTGTGTGAGTCTGGGAATATCTCACGTTTTAAAAAGTTAGGATACTTAGCAGCTCCTACGCCCTCCATTGGATACATAAGGGTACTCACAAGGGATCTGCACCAGGGCAGAAGCACCGTTTTGATCTGCTCTAATTCTGCAACACTCTAAGCCTTTTTGCTATGCCTCAGCAGCCCTGTAAACTGCAAATTTGCAGTGATGCACAGGTTCCTTCATCCTATCTCATTTTTTAAAACACGCACAGCCTAATATAAGATCAGGTTCTTGGTGAACTGGATTGTTAGCATAAACCTAAATCCTTGGTTTAACTGGACTTTGTGGATTGGGATTTGTGCATCTAGTTTGTCTGAATTGTAAGTGTTAACAGATGAGACTGTGCCTTCCTTGATGTAAGCGAGCCAAAACTGTATCATGGCTGCCTGTAAAGAAAATGTGCAATTCCTAAATGGTATGTGTAAGTGTGCATGCATGTGTGTGCAAGAGGAGTTGTGGGAAAGGTGCCAGTCTCTTCTTTGTCACTGGGATGCTCAGTGCAGTCTTCATAGGAAAAAGAAGAGGAGGTTTCTTTGCAACAATGCTTAGTTACAGGTTGAGTGGGCTTTGGGAAAGAAGTTCACAAGGAGGCAAAGCCAGTCCCACAGCAACATCGGTTGTGGCCTCCTAAATGCTAAAGGCAGTGAAATCCAAATGTTCCTTCCCAAGACTCTCATAGGAACTCTTCTGCCAGCCCCCACCAATGTTTTCCACTCCCTCCTCTCTTGCCGGTGGGACTGATTTTCAGATACATCTCAGGTGGCGCGGGACAAATGTTGCCTTGCTACAGCTAATTTCCCAGTAATCAGTTTACATTGTGCTTGTCCGGCTCGAAGGTTCCACTTATGTTCAAAATCGAAGGAAATATGTTCTGCTTTGCATTGCAGAAGCCTGCAGTCATAGCAATATTTAAGTACAAAAGGACAATGTGTTTCAGAGAAGTTGGGACATTTTGTCGGGGAGGGGAGTGGGAAGTGTTTGCCTTGACAGGGAACTGATCTGAGTGATTCTCCTCCTTCTGCTTGCCAAGTATTTCTGCAGCAGGTATAGAGATCTGCCTGTTTCTTTCTTCTTTACTAGAGTTGTGAAAAACCATCCCTGCCATATTGTAATCCTTCAACTCAGCTGGGAAAGGGGGGAACCTTTTCAAGGGCTGATGGATATAAGACTCAAGGGGTGGATGTAAAGTTTGGCACTGAAAGCAAAGCTTAGCTTCACCCACTTCCCATTGGGTCTGCGTGTGGAACATCCTGCAGGATGCTCCAATTGCTGCCACTCCACAGTTTTCCCTTTGAGATGGATCAAAGGAGGTTTATTTTTAAAAATCTGTCTCAAAGGGTAAACGTAGGACAAATCATGCCAAGATCTATGCCAAGACTGGACACAATGTCAGCTGGAAGATTTTGTGGAGACTTCTTGCTGGTCATGTGTGGGGGAAAGCCCTGTGTATAAGCTATCTAAGTTGTGTTGTGGGAATCCATGTTCCAAACAGCAGAAATTGATACGGGTTTCTCTGCAGAACATGAAAAAGACAAAGGCATAGTTGAAGGTAGTGAAATCTGACTGGTGTCTTGAAGGAGGAGGGGGAGGATCAAGGCAAAGATGGACAAGAATTGGACAAGAATTTCTCACAGAGCACAATTTATTTATTTACAAGATTTATATCTAAATCAAAACCACCAAGAGAGCTATCAGCTAACAAAATCCATTAAAACATAGAGCAGGAAGGAAGGATCATTGAAGGAGTACCAGAAGTAACAAAAAGGTCTTCAGCCTCTGGCAGAAGACAGTGATAGAAGACAAATATCCCTGGGCCAGGAATTCTCCAACTGTAGGTGCCATGAGCAAGAAGGGCCTCTTTCTCAGGTTGCTACCCATCTAACCTCAGAAGGCAGTGACATCTGAAACAGGGTCTCAGAAGATAACCACAGTGGTCAGATAGGTTTATATGAGCTTAAGGTATACTGGCCCTCAATCATATAAGGTGTTAAAGGTCAACATCAGCACCTTGAATCGTGCCCAGAAAAAAATTGGGAGCAAATATAGATGGATCAAGACTGGAGTGATATGGTCCCTCAGTCAACAGTGCTTAGAGAAATTATACATTTAAAACTCCAGGAGAACTTTTGCCTTCGTCTGCTCAAATTGGCCAGAATCCTGGATTGCTGATGAGAATATGTGTGTCCTGCTGGAGTTCTGTCTGGTCACCAGACATTCTGTATCTACAGTTTTTTCAATTACATGCCTGATTTTCAATTACATAGGTTTTATGTGCATCTACTTTGTCTGCAGTTGCATTACATCATGGGTATACTGTAAGCACTGTCTAAACTGTGTACTTCTAACCTGTAATAGGACTGGGTGAAATGTCGACAAATGTACCCAGAAGATCATTGGCAAATTCATTTGTGGTCATAGCTGGGTGGTAGAGCGTATGTTTTGCATATGGAAGATCCCAGGTTCAATTGCTGGTATCCATAGGCGCTCAGGTAACCACAGAGTGAAGAATCTCTACCTGACACCCTGGACAGCTGCTGTCAGTATCAATGCACTCTCCTAGACTAGATGGATGTATTTGACTCAGTATGGCAGCTTCACATGTATGCATACCAATTTAAGACTATCTGTCAGCTTGAACCCATAACTTGGGAAACGAGTACATCTTGATTTCTGCTTCATAAAAATAGCAGCCATTATTTATAAGGATGGAGTCATGTATCATTAAAATGAGGGAATACTGAATACTGTCTCTGACTGATCTAAAGCAACAGGATAAACTGTAAAAAAAAATTGCATAATGTTGACATGTAGCAGACTTTGCCTCGGACTATTATTCTACAGCACAGATCCCCCCCCCCCCTCCTTTGGAGGCAGGTTAGCAGGATTCTGCTTCAAGGAAGCCAGAGGTCCAGTCTGAAAGAGAGTGTTTACTGTAGGGCAGTCAGCAGTTTGGGCATAAAGGTGTTCATCGAGTTGAGACCTTTGACAGAGGAACAGTCATTGCTCCTGTACATTTGTTTTGGGAGCTGTCCTTGGTCCTGCCCTGCATGATCTCTCCTGAGCCCTCTGGAATCTGGATAAGGGGCTACCTTCTTCAGAATTCATACTATGAACCCGTTTCCCCCCTCGCCCCAAAAAGACTTTGCTTGGCACCTTGTGGGGTCTGCAGCTTTACCAGACATATGATTTTAAAGAGGTGGGTTTTTTTATCTCTGAGTCTCAGGGTCAGTGTGGTGCAGTCATTACCTAGGTTCAAATCGCTGCTCAGTCATGAAACTCACAGCATGACCTTGGATGAGTCACAGTGCTGTTGTGAGGATAAAATGGAGAAGTGGAAAACTATCTATTCTTCCCTGAGCTCTCTGAGGAAGGATGAGACAGAAATGTCAGAGAAAGAGACTGACAGCTGTAACAAGTGGGCAGGGGAAATGAAGCAGGAAGCACAGTTGATTGAGGATTTTTGCTCCTTCTGTATTTCCATCACATTCAGAATCCCTCTTATAATTCCTGCTTGGTGTACATATAACAAGCTCCCTGAGGACAGTTTACACATATCCCATTTCAAGAGCAAACCAGGTAACAACTCTCAGCGAATAAAATGAAAGTGGAACCTTATGGCTGTTAGTGCTCCAAGAATTTTGAACATTGGCTTTAAGGCCTTCCATGGGCACTGATCTCTTTCATCATCCAGGTTGGTTTGAATACCTGTTTCGACAAAAACTCTTAAGGATTGTTTGAGCTATTGATAAATGCTCATTGACAGTACTGGACAGGCACTCCCTATGAATTTTCAGTTCCCCATCCATAATTGGGTATCCTTTAGGTAACATGCCACTCTTCTGATGTGGTAAATAAACTTTTATGATAATGCCATTGTCCCATCTTATTACTGTTTGATACTTGGTAGGCTTACACCCAAAATAAGGAACTGTGATTGAGGAGGGTATGTGCCTCTATAAATTCTCCCTCAGAAATAGGCACCTAGTTACACTGAACAGTGAAGCAGAAATCAAATTTATTAGAATAGGCAAGGGATGGAAAACTATATTTACAAGTGAGCTTTGGTTAGGACCAGTGTTCCCTCTAAGCTGTGTTAGTGTGAACTAGCTCACCAATTTTTAGCCTCCAGCTCACACATTTTTGTCTTAGCTCAGGAAGGATGACCCCAGAGCACACTAATTTATGCAGTAGCCAACAACTTTAAAGCCAGTAGCTCACAACGTAGAATTTTTGCTCACAAGACTCTGCAGCTTAGAGGGAACATTGGTTAGGACTAGTAGAGATAAGTTTGAAGATATATCCAAATCTGCTTTTTACAACACTAGAGATATTTAGAGAGTATTTATTCTTTGTTTACTTTGGCTTGCTGCTATTGTAGATGTTTCACTGCTTATACTATGATACAGATATTACTAGAGTGCCTTATACCTTCTCTTGAATTTGTTACTGGTTGGTCACACAGACTTGAGATCTTATTATGCTTTAACCCTGTGTTTATAGACCAGGGGCTTTCCCTCTTCCTCTGGCTAGATTATTATTCTCTTCTTCCTAAGAGCAATAACTTCCTTTGATTTGCTTGAGGGACCTCTATGCCTCCTCAGACCTTTTGTCAAATCCCTATATTCCAGAAGTCTCTCTAAATTAGTTAATAAGCTTCCACATTGAGAATGACTAATTCTCCACTCAGATACAGTTTATGGTTTTTACACAAGGAGATTTCTTTCACTTCTTGAATATGTGAGATTTTGACACTTTGCCAGAATCACTGTCGCCACCGCAAGTCTGTCATTTGCAGAAGTCACAACACACTCCTCTGCTACATATGGGGCTTAACAGACCTTTTCTCCTCAGCGCCTCACTAGGCATTATCTGTTCACTCTGCCTCCTAGCTCCAACTCCAACTGTTACACTCCAATTGGCTGACTTCTTCCCACTTGATTTTTTTTTTAAAAAAACAGCTCCCTGTTCCATTCTACAGCAAGCTGCCTTCACTCAATCAAAATGAGTTGTGTGAACTGTCAGTCATTTTTCAGCTAGCTCATCCTTTCTCAAGTAGCATTGTTTATAAGCTTGCAATTGTTGGCTGTCCATCACACGGACTCATAAAAATAGTACAGGCTCACACAACACAAACTTTGAGGGACCTCTATGCCTCAGGTTTCCCCTCCCTATTTTCAGTTCCAGATGAGTGGGGGTTCAAAACGTTCATTGCGTGTAACCTGTCCCAGTTCTTGGATTCAGATGTGTGTGCAGGAATTGGCTCCAGTTTTTTTCCTCTGTTACAGTAAAGCAGCTGTACTGCAGAGCTCTTCTGCACTTGGGATGGCCTCAGTGGGAGAATTGCTGGGGGGGGGGGACTTAAAGTCTTGTGCGGTGGTGTCACCAGACTCAGTGAGGACAGAAGGCAACACAGGATCAATTGTGCTGGATAAGACCGATGTTCCACCTTGTCCAATAGCCTGTTTTACATTGTGGTCATTCACAGAACTGCAAAAAAGCCACAGAGGGTAACATCTCCCCCTGTGTTTGTCTCCAAGCACAGACATTCAGAGGGTCACTGTCTTTGAACAACATGGAGTCATTCTGATGAAGAACTATGGATGAATTTTTCATCCATGAATTTCTCTAAGCATCTTTTAGGGCTGTCTCTCTTTTCAGTCTGCAGAACATATCAAAAGGAAAGCTGGATTAGATGTAGATGAAGGTGGAGTGAAAACTGGTGGAAGGAACATTAACAATTTGAAATATGCAGATGATACCACACATTACTAGAAAACAAGACCTGACATGACTACTAATGAAGATTAAGCTGAAACCTTCATCATCAGCCATTTCAAGTCTTTCTGTGCTCAATAATCTATCTTTAAACATTGCATATGCAATTGGCTCTTGTGGGGTACAGAGAATCCTGAGGGGTAGGAAGAGGGTAACTGTGAAATGGGGTGCAGTGAGATAGAAACAAAGATAATTATTGGAAACAGAGAGAAGCAGGAGCAGAAAGAGAACAGAAGGGAGAGAAAGGAGATTTAGAAAGGCCTCCTATGGTATGGAGAGAGAGGAAACAGCTATAGAATGCAGAGAGAATTCATAGAAAATGAAGGAGAAATACTGACTGCTAACCTTTTTGACAGTTAATATGGTGATGCAGCCCTCTTGATTTAATAAAAATGTAGATGTGGCCTGCAGAGCGATTTGAGTTATTCACTTCAGCAAGAGAATAATCCGTTTGCACTAGTGACTAGGATTAAGCAGAATTGGCTCATGTCTGTTCATAATTGCCAGTGAGGTACTTCATGTATACGATGCACTTCTTGATGTGGCCATCCTCAGGGGTTAGCCCCCGTAGAGATTTACTTGTCTGTCAAAATGCCTTTGGTGGTGCTACTCTGGATTCATGACTTGAAAATCACCGGCATGAAAAGATACCCAGAAAAGCAGACTCTCGACTATACAATGTACATGTACTAAAATCAGCTAATGGAAAATAAGTTATGCTGATAATCAGTGTTTCCTCTAAGCTGAGTTAATGTGAGCTAGATTTCAGATTTTTAGCCTCCAACTCACACATTTTTGTCTTAGCTCAGGAAAAATGGGCCCAGAGCAAGCTAATTTATGCAGTTTAAAGGGTCAACTTTAATGTCAGTAGCTCATGAAGTAGAACTTTTTCACACAAGACTCCACAGCTTAGAGGGAGTATTGCTGATAACCATCAATACAAAAATAAGGCAATTTTAAACCAGTATTTGTGCTCTACTGCATCTAAAATCGCCATCTGAAAAACTGACATTCAACTGCAAACTGGCTTTCTCTGTTCATTTATATAAACAGCGATGTTTATTTATACTCTGTTTTTCTCCCCAGGGGGGACCCAACACCATCCTTCCCACTTCCATTTTTATCCTCATCAACAACTCTGTGAGGGAGGTTAGGCTGAGTGTGCGTGACTGGCCCAAGGCCAGCCAGCAAGCTTCCATGGCAGAGTGGGGATTCAAACCTGGGTCTCCCAGATCCTAGTCTGATATTCCAACATCTACACCAACTGCACCATGCTGATGCTCCAACAATGACACCATGCTGTCTCTAGAACATGAACAACAACAACCACTAGGGAAACCAGCATTTACATGGTGTATTTATGTTTCTCCTGTGTCTAGAACATGCACAACAATGTGCAGCCAAAAGGAGCAAGGTGCTTCACTGACCTGTCCTGCTACAGGAAATTTCAACTGTTAACTTGCATTTGATCCTTATAGGTACTGATTCTACAGTAAGTCCCAATGACTCCAGTGAGGCTCACTCCCAAATACGTATGCACAGAACTGCAGCTGTGCAGTCAATTCCTATGCAAGTTGACTCAGAAGGGAGTCCCATGGAGTTCTGTGGGGATTATTCCACTTGTGTAACTGTGTGTAGGACTGCAGTCTTGGAACTGAACCAAGGGAAGGCCACCCATCCACTGCCTTTCTCCCAACAAAGGTTCAGCGAACAATACCAAGCAGATCACCCAGTGCAAGCCAGACCAGAGGCAACCAGAAGTGGAGATCAGATATGCCATTGGAAGCTGAGAAAGCAGCTGAGACAAAATCAAAAACATATACAGAAAGGAAGGCAAGTCCTATCCCTTACCCTAGATCATAAGCCAAGCAGCCACCAACATTTTAATTAATACAACTTAACCAGAAACTGAATAGAACCTTCCCTTAGACTCACCATTTTTGTTTAAAACATAGAAGGTCCTGTTGGTTCAGATTAAGGGGCCATTTTGTACAACATTCTATTTCCAGCAGTGACCAGCCTAGTTTCTGCTAAGCAGTCATGCACGGGAGGAGGAGGATGAAGAAAAAGAAGAGTTGGATGCTCAACTGAAAAGGTACCTCTGATTGATTGGGCAGATGTTTGTTTTTAGAACTATACCTATAAAAACTGCAAGCACAATCGTAGAACAGATATTCCCCAATATCTCTAAAGCCCTGTCCTGAATTGTGCCCATTGCACACACCAAAAATGGAAAATAACATTCACTTTATCCTCACAAAATGGGAACCATGGATATTGAGAGGATTGTTTGTAGTGTGATCTTCTCTTAGGCATGATTAGGCACCAAAATCGTAATGTCTGAACATGACTATCACCCTCTAAGGTGCTCTGACACACATGTTCATCATCAAAAAGGCACATCTTTTTGTATAAGAACTATACTTTAAGAATTATTTCTGGTCATATGCACATAGTGAGCAATAGGCTAAAACTTGTTCAGCAAATCAACTTGGTAAACAGAACCCATTTCCCCATTAACTGGTTGCCTATCTGATCAATTTAATTGCTGTGCAACACCCCTCTAAAAGACAGGTTTTCTAAATGTCAAAATCCAGCAGTCGTTAGCAAAACAGATCTGTTTGGTTCCTGGATACTGCTGCTAATAGCGCCTCAGCAAAAAAAGGGAAGAGACGTACGTTAATCTCTGCTGCTAGATACAAATCCAGGCCATCAGAGCCTCAGTCCACACTGTGAGAAAATAAGTACTCTGTCTATTAAATCAGTATCTTTGGAAGGAATAATTAAGCCTTGAATCAAAGCACAGTGTGGAGGTGGGAGAATGATGTGCGACTGGAGACTCTAACACTGATGCAAGCCTTTTTTAAGAACTCCCGGCGTGTTTATAGGTTTTCATTTAAAAAGCAATGCAGCAGGTGGTGTGTTGTCAAATAGGTCGGTGGAAATGGTCCACCCTACCAGCAGAAGCAATTCCAGCGTTATTATTTCAGGCTTTTCACTCAGCTGTAATTCTTGTGCATCACAGCTGCAATGGGAAGCTGGAAATCATTCAAGCAGCTGAATGGCCAAAGCCACATGCCCAGAATGTTGGGATAACTGATACTGAGCTGCATTTCATCTGGCAGACTCCATCACTTGGAGAACTTAGTGGCTACTAAGGGAAGAATATAGAGCTTGTAGCTGAACCTGAGCACAGCATAACCTCCAAAAAGGTTCCAAGATCTAATTGCGTCGGCACGAAGGTCCGAGCAGGAGCTGTAGTTTAGTGGCAGAGGATCTGCTTTGCATGCAGGAGGCCCCGAGTTCAATTCCCAGCATCTCCAGTTAAAAGAATCAGGTGATGTGAAAGACCTCTGCTGCAGAACCACTGCCAGTCAGAGTAGACAAGAATGACCTTGATTGATCAATGGTCGAATTCTGTATGAGGCAGCATTGTGTGCAACTCTGGTGGGTGGGGCCATGCCTTCAGGGCAGAACATCTGCTTTGCATGCGGAAGGCCCTGAGTAGAGAATCATAGAACAGAATAATAAAATCATAGAGTTGGAAGGGACCATATAGGCCATCTAGTCCATCCCCCTGCTCAGTGTAGGAATCCTAGAGCATCCCTGATCAGTGTTTGTCCATCCATTGCTTAAAGACTGGCAGTGAGGGGGAGCTCCCTTGGTAGCATAGAATCTAGAATAGAACAGAACAGAACAGAACAGAACAGAACAGAACAGAACAGAATAGAATAGAATAGAATAGAAGTGCCCAGCATCTCCTGTTTAAAGGGTCAAGGAGAAGGTGATGTGAAAGACTTCCACCTGAGGCCCTAGAGAGTCAGTCTCACTGCCAGTCAGAGCAGACAAGACTGGGATAAATGGAACAATGATCTGGCAACTCCAGTGAGATTGATGAAAGGATGTCATTTCAAGCCTATTGCTTCAGGGAAGTTTAGGATTGTATGTGAAATGGTGGCCTGGGTTCATGTGGCCACTGCATCAGCACAGGGGCTGTGTACAAGGATTGCTATCCAGTTCAAGCTTTCCTAGTTCAGTCCAGATAACAATATTAAAGCCATTTCTCCATAACCAGAAAGAGTAGCCAACCTTCCCTTACTCAACATTTCTGCTTTAAAGCATATAGAAGGTCCTCTTGGTTCAGATTAAGGGGCCACTTCCATTCTATTTCCAGCAGTGACCAGCCTAGTTTCTGTTAAGCACTCATGCAAGGGAGGAGGAGGTGGAGAGGGAGGAGGAGGAAGAAGAAGAGTTGGATGAGATCCAGTTTGGTGAAGTGGTTAAGTGTGCAGACTCTTATCTGGAGAACTGGGTTTGATTCTCCACTCTTCCACTTGCACCTGCTGGAATGACTTTGGGTCAGCCAGGCCTTGAATTCAGCAGGAGCTCACAGGAGCACAGCTCCTGAACCTTTTTGAGGGTCCCCCCTCCTCCTCCCCACCTACCTTTTCCATTGAATAGTAGGTGCAACTGCATAACAATCCCTGGATTAGGAGAGCGGGCAGTCAGCCAGCCACCAGGTGAGCAAGGCCTGCTTGGGCTGGCTGGATCTATCCTTTCTTGCATCAGGTTGCTTTTGGCTGGTGGGAGGGTGGCATATGCTAATGAGTTATGCTAATGAGCTCCAACACCTATTTTTCTATAAAATGACCCCTGAGTCAGCAGTAGCTCTTGTAGGATTTGTCCTTGAAAGGGCAGCTGCTGTAAGAGCTCTCTCAGCCCCACCTACTTCACAGGGTGTCTGTTGTGGGGGGAGGGAGAGATAAAGGAGAGTGTGACCGCTGTGAGATTCAGAGTATAGGGCAGGATATAAATCCAATATCATCATCATCTTCTTCTTCTTCTTCTTTATCCTGTGCTTCACTTGGAGTCTCAGAGTCACTTACAATCACCTTCCCTTTGCCTCCCCACAAGAGACACCCTGTAAGGCAGGTAGGGCTGGGCAAGCTCTTGGAGAACTGCTCTTGGGAGAACAGGTCTGAGAGAACTGTGACTGACCCAAGGTCACCCAGATGACTGCATATGGAGGAGTGGGGAATCAAACCTGGTTCTCCAGATTAGAGTCCACCACTCTTAACCAGTGACAGTTTACATTTGCCCCAAGCACTTGGTACTTGCCTACTGCACATGGGGGTTCCTTTTAGTCATCCTGGCCCTATGAATTTGCCCAACCCCCTTTTAAAGCCATCTGAACTAGTGGTCCTCACTACATGGCAGTGAATTTTGTAAATTAATATACATTGTTTAGAGAGGTACTTTATTTGTTTCCTGAATTCTACTTCTGATCCATTTCACTGTGAGATGCTAAACTCCAGTATTATTTACAGGAAAGGGAAATGAAAATTAAACTCTGTTCAGACCCAGCATATTGTTATAAATCTCTTCCTTTAGCAGTTTTTCTCTAAACAAACATGCTCAGCATTTCCTGAAGACATCCACCCTCTTATTGTTCTGGTTGCCATTTTCTGGACCTTTACCATGGCTACAACATCCTGGTTGAGATGGGGTGACCAGAACTATTCACCATATTTCAAATGTGGCAGCAACACCTGCTATGGTGGGAGACCTCCCACTGGCAGTCTGCTGTTCTTGCTGCTACTCTGAGTGGCAGTGGGAGAAAAATAAGCAAAACAATTGTCATTGGGCCAAGGGTATAATGTTGTTTCTTGAGGGGAGCCCAGAAGTGATGTCAGTCCTCTCTAGGAATTGCTGGAAACTGTATGGTTTTACTGTAGGATTTCTAGTGATTCCTAGATAGGACAGACATCACTTCTGCCCCCCTCCCCAGGGACATTGCACCATCACTGATAGCACCTCTTCAGACTTCTGTCAGTTTCCAAGTAATTCCTGGCAATAGTACTTCAGTCTGCGGAATTCACAGCAGTGATTGGTGCGTTCTCTTCATGCCTTCCAGAACAGAACAGTCCATCAGAGAGAGAGCCTTCTCGATAACAGCGCCCTACTGGTGGAACCAACTGCCGGAGGAAGTGAGGGCCTTGTAGGACCTCACCCAGTTCCACAGGGCCTGTAAGACCACACTCTTCCAGCTGGCCTTTAACTGACACTGAGCCACTGTTACTGTAGGGAAAACTTAAGAAATACTGAAGCCACTGGAACTATCTTGAAGGATGCTAGCACAAGATTGTTTTTTGATTGTTTTAATTATGGAATTTCAAATTTTGCAAAATTGTTGTGGAATATTAATTGTTTGTTGTGATTTTATGTCGTGAGCCGCCCTGAGCCTGCTTCAGCAGGGAGGACGGGATATAAATAGAATAAAGTAAAGTAAGTAAAGAATACATTTTAACATTCTGGAAGGCCTTTACACTATTTTTAATTGCATTATTGCTTCCCTGTTTAAAATGGACGGCTGTTTTTATTAAACTTTTATCCTGGCCTTTTCAAAATGTATTTGTGGCTGTTCCCCCTCATTGCTTAAGGCAGAAGAACTGGACTTATGCTTGCCTTGGTTTCTTAGCAGGAAAGCCCCTGTGTCCTCTTCGAATAACCATTCCAGGAGCATCATCTTCTGGAGCTGTTGGTGACAAAGGCAGTGCCCCAGGGTCTGTAGGACAGCAAGTGAAGGAGATTAGAGAGAAGCAGGAGTTCTTTCAACTCTTTAGTCATGTTGCAGACAGACTGTTGAAGTGATGCTCCAAACTCCCAGCAATTACATTTTCTATGGATAATTGCTTCGGGCATCATGCAATGTTTGCACACCTGCCTCTTTAAGTCATCCAGAGATTTTTAATTGGCATGCTGGTCATCAATGTTGGTGTAGAGAGACTGCCAGCGAGAACATGTCAAGAATGTAAGTAATTACAGACTGGGTGTTCTGCTCGGGAATGAGCTGTGAAAATGGGCTAATGAAAGACCAAGACTGAAGCTGTATGGGGAAGAGACCCAGCACAATGGTGTGAGGCTGCCTATCAAGCCAGCTAGAGGGGCAGAGAAAGGAATCACAGACCTATAGGAAACAATGCTTGATTTCTTTCCCAGTAGACTGATCAGCTAATGAGAGGTATTTGCCGTTGTCCAGTGGCTGCCCAAAAGAAGGGAAACCTAACATTAGAAAAATAGAAGACCAGAATTTGCAAGCTTTCCAGGTGTTCAGGACTCTTCATAAGGCTGGATGACAAAGGGGGACTGATGTGATGTCCCAGGTATTTACCTGCATCCTGTATAGAACACATGAAGCTGCCTTATGCTGATTCAGACCAGCATTGGCCAATCGAGTATTGTCTACTATGATTGGCAGGGGTTAGGAATCTCACCTTGTGAGATTCACAAGGAGGGTGCTGCTGGGGAATGTAGTTTCAATGTTCTCCAGGAGCACCCACCTTGTGAATCTCATTTGGACTATTTCCAAGTTTGGACTTATATCTACTCATTTTGGGACAGGGGATTTTGGCCCCTTTGGGGTTTCTGTTACTTTAAAAAGTCTTAGCACCACCAACCTTTATCAGTATTGTATCTCTTATTTTGTGTTGTACACAATTCTTGCAATATATTTTTGCAAACTGAAAGATGGTGCATTACTTGGTGGCTTTGATCAATTTACTAATTACACCAAGTGCCCTTCAAGAAGCATCCTTATCCACGTGGCTGGATCCTCTCAAAAGAAAATCCCCCCACCCCTCAAAGCCATGCCTTACTATTTATTATGACCAACTGAGAATTACACACTAGGTTGGATGTCCATGTCAAAATTGAAACATGAGGAGAGTTTCAATGCGAATAACAAGAATATTATGGGATGTATTTCAACCCTTCTGTCTCTATGTACAAGAGCAACAAATGCACTTTGGTACAGTGAGGTCAACCTTTCAGAGTCCTTTGCTATCCAGATCTAGGAAACAGGGAAGGAGTGTGTGGAGAGTAGAGAGGGAAGGCGGAATTGATCTGGTGCTTGTCAATGTTATGACAGCTGAGGAAGTTACTCTTGAGTCAACAGCAGTTGAGGCTAGTCAATATCCATCTGCCTATCCTTTCACATCTATCAAGCTTTGAATGTGTGCATGAGATGGAACCAGCTATACCTTTATAAGGAGAAAGTGCTGTTCATTTACAGTCATCACTGTCATTTTGAGAAATGCATTGGCAGCCTTTCTATAGCCTGGAAAACAGATGTATGTTGTGAATGTAAAATATCCTTGGAGGCAAAGTGATTGCCAGAAAATGGTTACAGTTAAATGAAGAAAAGTGGGTCATGTGGTTCTCATCTCAGTCTTTGGCTTTTGGGAAGGGAAATTTGTTTGTTGAGCATCAACAGCATTCAATTTGGTTACTGTACTGAGGCGACAAGGAAAAGAGGCTGTGGGAATGGACTCCATGGAGATTCAAGGATGTGGAATCCTGCTGCACCCTGAAGTGGAACATGGTGTTACCAATAAATGGCAGTTGTCATCATGAAGCAATGAGGGACAGCAGAAAGAGGGTATGTATATCATGGGGATCCTAGCAGGCCTGCCTAGATCAAATGGTGTCCCAGGAAAAGAGCACTTGCTCATCTTTGAAACACTTTTGTAAGCTTTCTTTCTTTCTTTCTTTCTTTCTTTCTTTCTTTCTTTCTTTCTTTCTTTCTCCATCCATCCATCCATCACATTTTATCTTGCCCTTCCACCAAGGAGCTTGGGGCAGCATGCATGGTTTCCCTCTCCTGTATTTTAACCTCACAAAGATCCTTTGAGGTAAATTAGCCTGAGAGGGTGTGACTGGCTCACCATCACCAAGTGGGAATTTGAACCTGGGTCCTAGTCCAGCCCCCCAACCATGTTGCCATTTTGAAGTTCCATTGTGTGTGTGTGTGCCCATGCTTGGAAGTCATGCCAACCTCTGGTGACTCCTACTGGGGCATGGAGGACATTCAGAAAAGTGGCCTGATAGTTTGCCTCTGCCTCTGGACTGCTGCTATTCCAAGAAGGTCACCCATCCAAATACTTGTAAGGGCTGACCCTGCTTAGTTTCTTGGATCTGATGAGATCAGGCTTGCCTGGGCTATCCAGACCAGGGCATCAGTTTGGTTTTCTGTAGCAATCTTGCTCACAGTCCAGGAGGGAATGATGCTCTACCTGTCTATGAAGAGAGTGAAGGCGTTTCTTTAGAGGCCACTGAACTTAGGGCCAAACAGCTCCTTGGCACTTCTGTTTTCTTAAAGGAAGCATGTTTTGTTCCATCACTTTGGATCTGGGGATTTATCTGAATTGGGTTACTGACTTCTAGCTTTCATGAAAGCTGTAAAGATCCGGCTCTTAGAAGCATTAAACACTGCAAATTGTTTTGTAGAAATATAGTGGTTAGAGCATTTGTTTTCAGGGTTGAATCCCCTTCTGAAAATTGTAATTACTGTCTCAATCAATTAGGGATTGTATCCGCTGTTCGTCTTCATAGTAATTATCATTTATAATGGAAACTACAGCATAATCATAGGTCTCTGGTTATATCTTAATTATTTTAATAGGTAAACAATGATTAGTCTGTGGTGACAAAAAGCCTCTTGATGTATTGTTTGCTGCTCTGAGCTACTCATAATTTGCCTAGTTAAAAAGTGAGTGAGCAGCTCCAATTTCCAATTTGTTTCTCAATTCAGTTCTTTGTCAAGGCTTACCTATTGTCTAACTTTGGATATTCAAGGTGTGTGTCTAAACTCTTACCCTGTAGTATTTCGTCATGAACGATGAGAAATTGCTGTGATCACACAACACTAAATTATGCACTTTCAATCCAGTTTCAGTGCACTTTCCAACTGGATTTTACTGTGTGAACTGGCAAAATCCAGTAGGAAAGTGCACTGAAAGTGGATTGAAAGTGCATTAAGAAGTGTGTGTTCACAGCCATAGTGTGCCACTTCTCAACTTTTTTCATGATAGGTCTCAATGTTCCCAGAAGTGAAAACATTTGTTAAGGACCTAACCACACATTACACTGTTTCCAGGTCCACTCCAGACTAGAGTTTTCAGCTCTGGGTTGGGAAATTCCAGATCTGGGGAGGGTGGGGTTTGGAGAGGGGAAGGTGCTCAGCTGAGATGTGCTGCCATAGAATCCAGCCTCCAAAGCTGGCATTTTTCTGCAAGGGAGCTGATCTCTGTAGCTTGGAGATGTTATAATTTCAGGAGCTCTCCAGCCCCCACCTTGAGGTTAAGACAAGCAATAGCATAACCAAAAACAACCAAACCGAAAATATACAAAATACAATTCTATTAATCAATCTCAGTCATCATACAAAATCCCAGTTCAAAAATCTAATAATACCAAGTCTATATAAGAGTTCATCAATTGTCACAAAATCTTATCTCCATCCAATTTCAAATAAAGAAGGTCTTCCTTACTGCTCTTCTTCCACTCTTCATATAAAGTGCTTGTGCAGTCCAAACCAGAAATAAAGCTCGTGCAAAATTTGAAATGATGTGATGTCTTCATTTTTTATAAGTATAAGCATGGACCTGGGATACTAAACTTCTGATGGTATTGTCAACTAAATCACCATTTCTCCTATGTCTTTTTCGAAGAGGAACCACCGAAAGTCCGTCTCATTCCAATTAGGATTGTCAAGTCTCAAGCACTTCTTTGGAGGCTGGCAACCCTATGTGCACACTGGAAAGGTGCTCTTTGAGGGACAATTTGCATGTTACAGAGTCCTCAAGTCCCCCGTGTGGCCAGTCCAGGGCATTTTGATCAGCCATGCACTGGAAATTCCATGGTCAGACCTTAATTCCCAAGTGCTCAGGGGCCCAATAGGAAATGAGAGAGGCAGCTTAAGCCCTCCCACATGACATCATTTTCCTGACCTAAAATGACCCTGGGAGAGCTACTCTTTGCTTCACTGGGGATCACACATGTACTAACCAGCAACAAGTAAGTTTCTCCATCAGGGCAAACTGCAGCTCCCCGAGGCCATTTTGGGTCAGGAAACGGATGTAGACTTAAGAGCACAAGTGTAAATGCAGTGGTTAAAAGTGTCTGACTAGTTTCTGAAACATCCAAGTTTGAATCCCCGGTCTGCTGTGGAAGCTTGCTGGGTGACCTTGGACTAGACACATGTCTTAGCTTAATTTACCTCACGGGGTTGTTGTGAGGATAAAATTGAGGAGAAGAGGATGCTGTAAGTCACTTTGGGTTCCTACTGGGGAGAAAGGCAGGATATGAAACAAACAAATCCTCTCCCTGCATTCAGGGTGCATGGAAACTTGGGAGTGAAGATAAAATGTAAGCTGCTTTGAGTCTCCATTTCACCCAAAGAAATTAGTATAATGATATATTTATTCATTCATTTTATATCTTTCATTTGATTTTCATCCTGCCCAATTCTGTGTCAATCAGGGCTCAGGGTTGTTAACAACATAATACAGGGTAAATAATAACTTGCTCCTTCTGAGAATGAAATAGATTGTTTTGTATTGTGTTGTGATGACAATGAATATTTCTCTTAATAACTTAGACAGTTTCAGGCAAGAGTTTACATGCTGGGGGAGAGGGCTTTGCCTGCTGTGAGTTTGGTACAGGCAAAAGGGAAATTTAGCTTAAGAAACATAGTAAACCTCCTTTTCCTCCCCCGTCTGCAAATGTGAGTTGTTTATGTGGGTATCTAAACCATCTGTTTTCTCCAGGGGAACTGATCCCTGTAGTCTGGAGAGGAGCTGTAATTCCAGAGGATCCCCAGGTCCCACCTGGAGGCTGGCATCCCTAATACCTTGCCTTTTCACTTTACAAGACCTTTGAGGCAGCTTTCCACCGCATAAAGCAGTTCACAATACTTGCTGCATAAGTAAATACAAAAGAACCTTCCCATCCTTCTAAAAGTGCAAAAAGATGATGAACCGATCTAGCAGCAGCATCCTAAGAGTGACAGAGATTGTTTGGTTGCTCATCAAAAGCCCAATTAAAACACAGATGCAAAGCAGAGCCCCAAAAAGTCAATTCAAGATGGTCTCAGTTCAAATGGCACAGAATTGCCGAGTCAATTGTCCATCTTGCAATCACATCCAATGTTTCATAAAGGGAAAAGGGCACTGCTTGACTTTATCAGGGATGATTCAGTTTTCCCAAATAAGGCCTTTCTTTGGTGTGTGTGTGTGTGTGAGTGCGGGGGGGGGGGGTAGAATCAAAGTTAACATTCACAAATGCTTGCTTTCTCTTGAATTCACCACTGAATGAACAGATTGTGCATTTTTGCAATTTAAAAGCAGCGGCTTGGGTTTTGGCACAGCTGGTAAGTGTTCAGCAAGGCTGCTGGCCCACTGGCTCCAACTGGGCTCCTGTTCACAATTTACAGGCATGCTGGGCTTAGCAATGTGTGCTGTCAAGTAGCAATAACTCAGTCATGCAGCTCTCCCTCAGCACACACTCACACCACAACAGCCTTGACTACAGAGAAAAGCACCTCTTTTGTAGGATTAAAAAGTAAAGGTGAAAGTAGTCCCCTGTGCAAGCATTTCCAACTCTGGGGTGATGTTGCATTGTGACATTTTCACTGCAGACTTTTTTACAGGGTAGTTTGCCATTGTCTTCTCCCGTCATCTACACTTTATCCCCAGCAAACTGGATACTTATTTTACCAAACTTGGAAGGATGGAAAGCTGAGTCAACCTTGAGCCAGCTACCTGAACCCAGCTTCCACCAGGATCAAACTCAGGTCATGAGCAGAGCTTGGACTGCAGTACTACAGTTTACTACTCTGTGCCATGGGGCTCCTTTTTGTAGGACTGCCAGCCTTCAAGTCAGGCCTGGAGATCTCTCCAGATGACAGAGATCAGTTCCCATGGAAAGAATGGCCTGGAGGTTGGCAACCTTACTCAGGGAGTCCAGACTCAGCTTTTCTTGCCATGTAGTTTGGCCCTAAACTGTTTGGACTTGGCTACTGTGTGACAGAGTGTTGGACTGGATGGGCCATTGGCCTGATCCAACATGGCTTCTCTTATGTTCTTATGACTTGATGTCCAAAATATGGAAGAGAAAGCATCAGAGAGCTGTTTCTAGAGCAGAATGGCTGAACTGAGAAGGCTCTGCCTCTAGTCATCACCTGCTTAACCTCTGGGGGGAAGGGGGGGGTGAGGCACCTAAAGAATGGGCAAACAAGTCCATATTGTTCATCACCTATTCTCCCATGTACTTTAATCCAGGACTGTTTGATATTTCAGGTTTATCCTCTGTGTTTCCACACGTGAGTCACATCTGCTTGGTTTAGATGCATATTCTGCTGCTGGGAGGTCTTTGCAAGCTAGGAGTGGTTGGAGCTGTCTCATCAAAGACTGCAAGCAAAGGCTACCGAGAAAGCAGAGGTGCCCTGCTCTTCCCATTGGAAAAGAGCAAGCTAATTAAAAGGGACACACGGCAGAGGGAACTGAAAGCAGACTCACAAACCCTTCTACTGTCATCACTGGAGAAGCCTTTTACCCTCCACACCAATCTTCATTACTTCTAGATCAAGGCAGACAAAAGAAAGCCCACCTACTGGGTGAATCATATTGTGACCAAGCGCTAGGAAAGAAAAGCTGGAGGAAAAAAAGGAGATAAATTCACAGACAAAAGGGCCTTCTTTAATGGCTATTCATAACTTTCGCTGGAAATAGGACCACTATATTTAGCAGGGGGAGGTGTGGAAAAAAAATTAAAGAGTCAATAGATAAGGTTTAATGGAATTTGTTCTTTCTGAGAGAACCAGGAGTTGATTAAGGGGAGTGTATAGATAAGAGATATAGTTACCAACCTCCAGGTGGGGCCTGGACTTCTCCCAGAATTACAGTTGATAAATATCCAGCCAACAGAGATCTGTTCCCCTGAAGGAAATGGGAGCTTTGGAGGGTGGACTGTTTGGCATCCCATTTCCTCTGAGCTCATTTCCCTCCCCAAACTCTACCCTCCTCAAATACTGCCCTCCAAATCTTCAGGAATTTCTCAAACCAGAGTTGGCAATTTGATGCATTGTCAAGGACAGCAAGCATTTGCAATGAGATTGGCAGCAACCACAAAAACTAAGCCCCTCATTACTTCCACCACTACTTTCAACACTCCAAAAATGTTTGTGTGTGTGTGTAAGACAGAGCAAGAGAGCACTGCATATGTCAGTTCAGATGACACCACAAGACACCCAATTAAGCATGAGCAGATAAAATAAAGAAATTGTAATAGAATTTCAGTGGAACCCGTTATCCTAATTTGTGAGTCAGCCACTCTCGGAATGTAAAACTTTCCCACAAACCTCTGTTCCACTGCATAGAAATTCTATGTGTAAGAGCAGATAAACCTGAGGATTATTAAAAGCTTTGTCAGCTGAATCAAGTTGAAGACACTTCACTGGATGATTCCTTTATATTGAATCTGCAGGCTTTCTCATATTTTTTTCTGGAAGGAAAAAGAATATTATAAGTAGCATCCCATCTTGGTCCCAAAATGTCTCATCCAACATCCTTTGACCTTTGTGCTCAACCCAAACCCACAAGCTCTTATGCAACTGGTATGCTCGGCCCAGGAAGTAAGGCTAAGGTTCAACACAAGCTGCTGGACCACCTGACAAATGTTGCTCCTGGTTTCTCCCCATTTGGGTCACTGCAACCCTTGGTAGCTTCTCAGAAAGGAGAAGAAGCAGCCCCCATATAAACAGCTTAGGGGAGGATGCTCTTCAGGCCCAGGGTTGTGGTCTTAAGGTCCAGCAGTAGACCAAGTGATCTACAGACAGAGGCAAAGTTCAGCAGGCAAAGACAAGAGTCTTGGAAGCCCAGCTTCAGTATGGCATCATTCTTCCCTACATGTAATTGCCAGACCTGTAAACAGGAAGGCTTTGCTTAACCTCTTGTGTTAAAAAAGGAAAGCAATCCTTCATCCAACAAGTAATGAATTTTGCCACAGAATGTGGCTTAAATAGGGCCATCTGTTTCCAAGCCATCCAGTCCACCATTAGGGTCCTCCTCAGAAGCCTTGCTCTTTGTGTCCTGAAAAGCAGAGGAGAGGTGGGTGGCGAGTCTGGCAACTATGATTGCCTGCAGGCCTGGAGAAAAATAATCTGTTCTTTTTATTTACCTCCATGCTATGAAAAGCTTCATTTGCCCATACCTATACATTATGTCCCTGTTACAAAAAGAGGACAGTTTTTCTTGAGTCCTGTTGACAACCTGATTTGACACCTGTTTCTTATTTTAAAGAACTTTCTTTTTTGTAAATTATTAATTTCATTTAAAAGGGATTAAACAATTAGGAACAAAATAAGGTATAAAATAAGGATGAATGAAGATTATACATAGCATAACTTCTCATAGCAGAGCACAATAAAGTAATATCATATATATTTTACACACCTTATTTAGTTTTAAGAAGAAGAATTGCAGATTTATACATGCCCTTCTCTCTGAATCAGAGACTCAGAGAGGCTTACAATCACCTATATCTTCTCCCCTCACAACAGACACCCTGTGAGGTAGGTGGGGCTGAGAGGGTTCTCACAGCAGCTGCCCTTTCAAGGACAACTCCTACGAGAGCTATGGCTGACCCAGGGCCATTCCAGCAGCTGCAAGTGGAGGAGTGGGAAATCAAACCCAGTTCTCCCACTTAACCACTACACCAAACCGGCTCTCCAGTTAATTAATATAAATACTAATGGGAAAGATGCAACATAACAGCAAAAAGCAGTTTGAATGTGGCAGAATATATATAGAGGGTAAGCTATATGCTGACACAAATTGCATCCAGCTTATGGAAATTCTTTGAATCAATGACCGCCAAAGTGTCCTATCATCGACAGCCTCATTCAGTTCTTGTAGGGTTCCCAACCTCCCCCCCCCCACCCTGCCGGGGGACCCCTGGATTAGGAGCCTTTCCCCCCATCTCCAAGAACGTGGAAGCGGGAGGGGTGGGGGGGGGGGAAACAGCGCGGCCTCCCTTCGCGAGGTACATGCTGGGACTCGTAGTCCTTGCATCTTCTCCGGCTGCTACAGGTGTCTCCTCGGGGAGTCTGGCTGGCGGAGGGGGGGGAGCTCCGTCCCCAGAGGACCATGTGCGTTTCTACCTCCGGAGGCGTCAGTCATTGATTGAAAGGCTTCCTCTTGGGATGGGGTGTCTGTGTTACTTTGAAAAAGTTGGCAGCAACTCGTGAGTAGAGAGGCCGATCCCCCTTCAGTGTTGGCAGAAATTGGGGGGGGGGGGGAAGTCTGCTGAGTACTTTATTATTCTCTAAGTGGAGATAGATTCTCATAGGGTATAATGGGGAATTGATCTGGAGGTTTTGAGGGCTCTGGGGGCGCTGTTTTTTTGAGGTAGAGGCACCAAATTTTTAGTATAGTATCTAGTGACTCTCTCCAAAGTATCCACCAAGTTTCAAAACGATTGGACCATGGGGTCCAATTCTATGAGCCCCAAAAGAAGGTGCCCCTATCCTTCATTATTTCCTATGGAAGGAAGAAATTTAAAAAGGTGTGCAGTCCCTTTAAATGTGATGGCCAGAACTCCCTTGGAGTTCAATTATGTTTGTCACACCCTTGTTCCTGGCTCCACCCCCAAAGTCTCCTGGCTCCACCCCCAAAGTCCCCAGATATTTCTTGAATTGGACTTGGCAACCCTAAATCAAAGGCAGTGGCTTCCTCGATTGAGTCAATCCATCTCATGTTTGGTTTTCCTTTTCTACAACATGTTCCTTATTTGGAGCTCTGCCAGTGACTAACCTAAGGAGACCTCTCCCAGCATCTGTTAGCTAGCTGAGAACCTTTCATTGAAGAAGCTGGTAATAAGGACAATTTATTCATGCAAAACATATGTCATACCGCTGACTAAAGCCCCTTTCCCAGTTTTAAAAAGCAGGCCATGAACTTTAGGGAAATTGACAGTCACTCCTCCAGACCATGAAATATCTAGATCATGAAATATCACGCATAAAGCACCAGCATGGTATAGTGGTGAGACTTGGACTAGGAACAGAAAGGTACCAGTTCTAATCTGTACTCTGCCATAGAAACTTGCTGGGTGATCTTGGGCCAGTCCCTCTGTCAGCCTAATTTAACTCAAAGTATATTGCTTACTCTAAGTAGGATCCTATTATGTAATTTCTGAACCACTTAATGTGTCATGTTAATACTTCTGCTATCCTTAGGTCTGCCATCCTGCAGATGATGGCTGGAGATCTCCTGCTATTGCAAGTGACAGAGATCAGTTCACCTGGAGAAAATGGCCACCTTGGAATGTGGACAATGTCATTATACCCCTCTGACGTCTATCCCCTAACCAAACTCCACCCTCTTACCCACAAAATCTCCAGATAAGAACATAAGAGAAGCCATGTTGGATCAGGCCAATGGCCTATCCACTCCAACACTCTGTGTCACACAGTGGCCAAATATATATATATGGACCTCTGCTCCATATTTTTATCCAATCCTTTCTTGAAGCTGGCTATGCTTGTAGCTGCCACCACCTCCTGTGGCAGTGAATTCCACATGTTAACCACCCTTTGGGTGAAGAAGTACTTCCTTTTATCCATTTTAACCTGGATGCTCAGCAATTTCATTGAATGCCCACGAGTTCTTGTATTGTGAGAAAGGGAGAAAAGTAATTATTTCTCTACTTTCTCCATCCCATGCATAATCTTGCAAACCTCTATCATGTCACCCCGCAGTCGACGTTTCTCCAAACTAAAGAGCCCCAAGATTTTTAACCTTTCTTCATAGGGAAAGTGTTCCAAACCTTTAATCATTCTAGTTGCCCTTTTCTGGACTTTTTCCAATGCTATAATATCCTTTTTGAGGTGCGGTGACCAGAATTGTACACAGTATTCCAAATGAGACTGCACCATCGATTTATACAGGGGCATTATGATACTGGCTGATTTGTTTTCAATTCCCTTCCTAATAATTCCCAGCATGGCGTTGGCCTTTTTTATTGCAATCGCACACTGTCTTGACATTTTCAGTGAGTTATCTACCATGACCCCAAGATCTCTCTCTTGTTCAGTCTCTGCCAGTTCACAACCCATCAATTTGTATTTGTAGTTGGGATTCTTGGCCCCAATGTGCATTACTTTGCACTTGGCTGCATTGAACCTCATCTGCCATATTGACGCCCACTCACCCAGCCTCAACAGATCCCTTTGAAATACCTCACAATCCCCTCTGGTTCTCACCAGCCTAAACAATTTAGCAAACTTTTCACCACCCTGAACATCTGCAAACTTGGCCACTTCACTGCTTACTCCCAACTCCAAAAAATTAATGAACAAATTAAAGAGCATGGGACCCAGAACTGAGCCCTGCGGCACCCCACTGCTTACCATCCTCCACTGCGAAGACTGCCCATTTATACTCACTCTCTGCAAAAATTAGCCAGTTTTTGATCCACAAGAGGACCTGTCCTTTTACTCCATGACTCTCAAGCTTACTAAGGAGCCTTTGATGAGGAACTCTATCAAAAGCTTTCTGGAAGTCAAGGTAAACAACATCTATTGGGTCTCCTTTGTCCACATGTTTGTTCATCCCCTCGAAGAACTATAACAGGTTAGAGGCAAGATCTTCCCTTACAGAACCCATGCTGAGTCTTCCTCAATAACTTGTGTTCATCAATGTGCCTACTCATTCTGTCCTTGATAATGCTTTCTACCAACTTTCCCGGTATTGAAGTTAGACTGACTGGCCTGTATTTTCCCGGATCTCCTCTGGAACCCTTTTTAAAGATGGGGGTGACATTTGCTACCTTCCAGTCCTCAGGAATGGAGGCAGATTTCAATGAAAGATTACATATTTTTGTCAGGAGATCCACAAGTTCAACATTCAGTTCTTTCAGAACTCTTGGATGTATGCCATCTGGACCTGGTGACTTATTAGTTTTTAATTCGTCAGTCAGTTGTAGGACCTTCTTTCTTGTCACCTCAATCTGACTCAGATCTTTCAACACCCCTTGCAAAATTAGTGGTTCTGGAAAAACTTCTCATCTTCCACAGTGAAGACAGAGGCAAAAAAAATGCATTCAGTTTCTCAGCCATTTCCCTATCCTTCTTCAGTAATCCTTTTGCCCCTTGGTCATCCAAGGACCTCACTGCCTCCCTGGCTGGTTTCCTGCTTCTAATATATTTGAAGAAATTTTTATTGTTGGTCTTTATGTTTTTTGCAATAAGCTCCTCATAGTCCCTTTTTGCCTGCCTGATCACAGTCTTGCATTTGATTTGCCACAGCCTGTGTTCCCTTTTATTAAGCTTTCCACCATTTAAAGGAGTCCTTCTTACCTTTTACAGCTTCCATTACTTTGTTTGTTTACCATGCAGGCCTTTTCTTATACCTGTTTGTGCCTTTCCTAACTTGTGGTATATATTTTAACTGAGCTTCTAGGATTGTAGTTTTAAATAGCCTCCAAGCTTCCCCAAGAGTTTTGACTGTATTTACCTTTCCTTTCAGCTTCCTCTTCACATGCCTCCTCATCTCAGAGAATTTACCCCTTTTAAAGTTAAATGTGGTTGTGCTGGTCTTTTGGGGCAACTCCCTATTTATACAAATAGTGAAATCAATGACGTTATGGTCACTGCTCCCAAGTGGTGCAATCACTTTTACATCTCTCACCAAGTCTTGGGCATTACTTAGGACCAAAGCCAGGATTGCCCCACCCCTGGTAGGTTCTGTGATCATCTGCTCCATAGCACAGTCATTGAGGGCATCTAGAAACTCAATCTCTTTCCCAACCTGGAGCTGGCAACTCTAGCTACGCTTCAGTTCTTTCTGGTGGCTCCAGACTTATCATTCTAATGCATTTGGTTCTTGAATGCCCCGTTTTGTTACTGACTCACTCTGTGTAATCCTTCTTGAGTTGATGTAAGAAAGGCAGACTATAAAAAACATAAATAAATAAAAATGAAACCCAGCTTCTTCTGAAAGGGAAGGGGGGTTTTTTTGTAGCAGGAACTGCTTTGCACATGTAGTTAATCCTCCATGAGCTTACAGTGGGCCATGTAATAAGAACATATGAAGCTGCCTTATACTGAATCAGACCCTTGGTCCATCAAAGTCAGTATTGTCTTCTCAGACTGGCAGCGGCTCTCCAGGGTCTCAAGCTGAGGTTTTTCACACCCATTTGCCTGGACCCTTTTTTGGAGATGCCAGGGATTGAACCTGGGACCTTCTGCTTACCAAGCAGATGCTCTACCACTGAGCCACCGTCCCTCCTCAAGAACCCTGTAAGCTCTTAGAGCTTAATAGTTGGATCTATTAGGAAGCCCCCTTTGGTTCAGTAGAATCTCAGGATTGCTCCTGATAACTTATTTGCAGTTGATTTGATGGAGGCTACATGGATGTTCCAGTTCAATGTTTTGCTAAATTTTAAACCAAGCTGCTTGTATATCTTACACTGTTCTATTGGAATGCCTTGGCTATTCCAGACATGTTTTTTAGGTCTTTTCCAAAAGACCTCTACCTTGGTTTTGGAATAATTGAGAGTCTCTCCCGCTTGCAGTAGTTTCTTAGGCTGCCTAAAAGTCTCTTTAGACCAATTCTAATTAGGGAGAACAAAACTATACCTGCATAGAACAGTATTGATATTTTTTGTTATCTCAATGTAGGTGGTATAAAGTCAGGGCTACTTAGCTTAGAAACTATGTCATTTAGAAGAAGAAGAAGATGATGATGATATTGGATTTATATCCCGCCCTCCACTCCAAAGAGTCTCAGAGCGGCTCACAATCTCCTTTACCTTCCTCCCCCACAACAGACACCCTGTGAGGTGGGTGGGGCTGAGAGGGCGCTCATAGCAGCTGCCCTTTCAAGAACAACCTCTGTCAGAGCTATGGCTGACTCTAGGCCATTCCAGCAGGTGCAAGTGGAGGAGTGGGGAATCATACCCGGTTCTCCCAGATAAGAGTCCGTACACTTAACCACTACACCAAACTGGTTCTCCAGTATAAAGATCCAATCTCCAATATAGAGATTGAATAGTGTAGGAGCTAACACATAGCTCTGCTTTATTCCTTTTTCTGTGAGGATTTCTCTAGTTAGAGAGCCAGATGTGCCTACTCTTATCCTTGCAAAGGTGTCTTGGTGAAGCTTTCTCAGTAGGTACAACAACCTCTATATTAGTCTTCAGCAACTTAGCCCAGAGTCTTTCTCTGTTGATCGAGTCAAAGACCAATCCCAGATCAACAAACACTGTGTACAGAGCTTTAGTGGGGCCAGACATTGCTGATTTGGCCAGTTGATCTAAGTGTAGCAATGATTTATTGTGCCTAGACTTTTCCTGAAACCTGCCTGATGGGGATAAATAATGCTGTTTTTGAGAATTCAATCATCTAGCCTCCTCTACAAGTATTTCCCATAAAGTTTGGATGCCATATCTAAAAGGCTTATGGGTCGGTAGTTTTGGGGGTTTGACCTGTTGCCCTTTTTGTAAATGGGGACCACAATACTAAGTTTCCACCCCTTAGGGAATGTACCTATTAATTTGGGTGAATTGTTTGGCCAATATCGGAATCCACCATCCAGGGAAAGACTTGATGAGGTCGGTTAGAATCAGGTCTTCCCCAGGAGATTTCCCAGAGACCAGAGTATTTATTTATTTTATTTTAGTATATTTCTATTCCGCCCATTCCCCATAGGGCTCAGGACAGAGTACAACGTATGATAAAACAATAAAATACAATAAAAATATATAAAAAACAGACAACTCAACAGCATTCAGAGAAGTTTACCATATCATCACATATTGCCCAGCCTGGCCGTCTCACACCATGATATCTCATAGAGATGGCAGATGATAATCCATTTTATAGCACAGGTGGGCTATAGGGTAGACCAACCAGATCAAGAATAGACACCCACAGCCTCAACTAAAAGCCTGGCAGAACAGCTCCATTTTACAGGCCCTACAGAAGGCTAATAAGCCAGGTAGGGCCTGGATCTTTTTAGGGAGCTGATTCCACCAGGTCGGGACCAGGACTGAAAAAGGCCTGGCCCTAGTTGAGGCAATGCAGGCATCTCTTGGGCCAGGGATGGCCAACAGATGTTGGGAGGCTGAACATAACGACCTCCTAGGCATATATGGAATGAGACGGTAATGAAACTTTCCACTTCAAATTCTGGAGCTTATAGTAGACCTTATACTAAGAGCCTTTTAGCTCTTTGAGGATTGGCTACATCAGGGGTGTGTGGCCCAATATGCAAAGGAGTTCCTGCTACATAAAACGAGCCTGTGCAAGAGGCTCATTTGTGACTCAGCCACTTCAGTTGTGACACATACACGAGATGGGTCTCACTCTACACATTTACATGGCATACAGACAGGTCATGTATCTGATGTTATTGGGTCCAAGACTCACCAAGTCTTGAGAAGGAGACACACTGGCAATCCAGCCCCTCCTACACACAAATCTTCTACAAGGAATGCACTGGGAAAAACATGCATCTTACCAAGACAGCATCATTGTCAGCCTTAGATCTGTCTTACACTCAATCTGGAAATTTCTAGCAAGAATAAAGTCAAGAGAAACAACAGATAGTCTGGTAAACATCTGGAATGGATGAACAACAATGTGTTACCTAGGAGACATACATCCTCTTGGTGAGAAATGGCCAATTAGAACAACAGTTTTTTTTAAAAAAAAACACACAGTGAGGCTAACAAGAGCACCCAAGCGACAAGATCAGAAGGGGAATGCACCGGCCATTCAAAATGTTTTGAATGATAATTAGAGCAGGGTTGATTTTTTTTCTTCCCCTGGCAGGCCTGTTCTGGCTCAGAGCTGTAGGACAAGTAGAAATCCAGGCATAGGTCTTTTCTTATCACTGCCAAGGCAGGTAAAGAAAAACTTCACCTGCTAAATTTTGGCTTCACAAAGCAATTTAAGGCAGAGGAACACAAAGATGTGCTTCTTTCCCCCACTTTGACAGGCCTTTTCCAAGAGGAGAGCACTCCAGAGCCTTTTAAAAGGAATTTTGACTTGCGAGAGGAGCACATTTACTGTAGTGGGTGATATTTGCAGAGTTGTGTTAGTCTGGGATAGTAAAATAAAGCAGAAGTCCCTAGAGACTAATAACATTTATTCCAGCATGAATAAGTATTTATTTATTTTATTTACTTTAGATTTATATCCCGCCCTCTCCACAAGCGGACTCAGGATGGCTAACGATCATGTTAAAAACAACAATTTCCAATTACAATTTTAAAAACAATAAAACTTAAATTATTAAACAATTTAAAACTAGATATTTGGTGCTAACGAGTCAGAGCTCACTTCTTTATTGGCTTGCCATTTGCTTGCCTGTGATGAGTAAACCCCAGTCCTTGGCCCCAAGCCCTTGAAAAATCGAGGCATGTGTGTGTGTGTGGGGGGGGGGGGGACGAAGGAAATGGCCTCCATAGTTATGGCCTATGATGTCTTTAACATAGAGATTAGGAGAAATTCCTAGAGTGTCACCTTGAGGAGATATCACATCCTTCCCAACTTCCACCCTCTCCAGGCACTGCCCTCAAAATCTCCTAGCATTTGCTGAAGCAGTGCTGACAATCCTACTTCTTCAGATGCTGTGAAGAGGAAATCATTATGGCAGAGGGAATAATTTAGGCAGTTTTTGTAGGGGAAATTATTTTGGCAGTTTATCCCTTTTATCTTTTTATAATTTTCCCTGTAGGAATTCCCGAAATGATTCCCTCTGCCATAACAATTTCCTCTTCATAGCACCTGAAGGAGCAATCTTGGATTAAATGAAAGTTCATGCTGAAATTAATATTGTTATTCTTTAAGGTGAAGCTAGACTTCTGTTTAATTTCTGAAATCTGAAATGCCAAATGCCTCACTTTAAAATAAACAACTCATTGCACACCAATTGGCCCATGCAAACAGGGAGAGAAATCCATTCCTTAAAATGAAGCATTTTAGCCTTGTAGATGGGCTTTGGACACCTTAACCACTATGCCGCAAGGGATAAATGATATACTGGTAAATAAAAATGGTTTGTTGTTGTGATGGTGGTGGTTGTATACACACTACACACCACTATGCAAAGGCAATGGAGTTTCAAGACAGTTTGTGTGTGGAAAACATACACAAACAGAACTATATGAAATGGAACTATACTTGTTTGGGAACGAGACCTTTAAACAAGCATGTATGTGAATCATTTCCTAACATACATATGTATTTCCATTTTTGTAGTCCATGTTGATTAATATGGATGGCAAGAGATAACAGGTGGGTAGAGCCATGGGGTTGTGTGCAGAGGTATGTTCACCATCTAGGATTGCCAGGTCCAACTCAAGAAATATCTGGGGACTCTGGGGGTGGAGCCAAGAGCAAGGGTGTGACAAGCAGGACTGAACTCCAAAGGGAGTTCTGGCCATCACATTTAAAGGGACCGTGCACCTTTTAAATGCCTTCCCTCCATTTGGAAATAATGATAGGGGTACCTTCATTTGGGGGCTCACAGAATTGAACACCCTGGTCCAATCTTTTTGAAACTTGGGGGTTGTTTTGAGGAGAGGTACCGGATGCTATGCTGAGAATTTGGTGCTTCTATCTCAAAAACAGCCCATGTAGAGCCCTAGATAACCACAGATCAGTTCTCCATTATATCCTATGGGAATCAGTCTCCATATCCAGCAGACATTTCCCTCCCTCCCCCGCTTTCTGATAACCCTGAAATGGGGAGAGGACCTCCAAACTGGGGGATCTCCTGCCCCCCATCTGGGGATTGGCATCCCTAGCACCATCACATAATTTCTGGGAAAAACAGAAGTAGGTGGGTAGCTCTAAGACTTGCCAGGAACTCTGTGGATAAACTTTTTTTTTTAAATGTCTCCCACTGCTGGTCAAGCAGCAGCAGGCAACCAATGCTGGCCCTAGACTGACTAGCACCCTAGAGAAGGCTAAATTCTGGTACCCCCCTTCACTGATAATGTCACCGAGTCACATGGAGAGCACCCAATTTGGTGCCCCCAGAAATCCGGCACCCTAGGCAATCACCTAGTTTGCCTAGTGGCAGCGCTGGCCCTGCAGGCAGTGTGGGCTGCTGATAGATAACAATCACCCTTGATTGTGCGTGGGGTCACCAATAGGCCTGAGGAGAAATGTCCTGATCCTTTAATAGAAGTTTAATGTGCATGAATAGGCAGCTGAAGCTTTGAAGGTAGGTACATTATGTGTATGTCTGTCAAGTGCCATCATGTCACAGCTGCCAAGGGGCTTCCAGGGCAAGTGAGAAGCAGAAGTGATTAGATGTTGCCTTCCTCTGCAGAGTCTTCAGTGGCAGGCATGCTTCTAAGCACTCACCCTGCTTAACAAGATCAGGCTATACCTTCCCTCCCAATCAAATGGATATGAAAGACCTCATCTGAGAGTTTGGAAAACCACTCCCAGCCGAAGTAGACAACACCTACCTTGATAGGCCAATAGTCAGCGTCTGCATTCCCGTCAACAAGTTGTGGTGAACTTGTATCTTGCATGTCTGTGCATACATCTCTTTGTAAGAAAAAGCCAATGCACATTAATTTTATACATGAAACCAGGGATCCTGCATGAATAAATATGGGGGGTAAATTGCATGTTCAGTGCTCTGTGTGTGTGTGTGTGTGTGTGAAGTGCCTATTGAGTTGCAGTTGACCTATGGCAACTCCAGTGAGTGGCTTTCAAGGTAAGCGGAAAGCGGAAATGTCTTCCTTTTTGTGCATGTGTGGTCTTCCTTCCAAGTACTGACCCTGCTTAGCTCTCGTGATCTGACACAATTGGGCTGTGCCATGTTGCCTTCTTTTCCAAGGTACATCATATCACCTGGTAGATAACATCCCATTAAGCCTCTGTTAAAGTGAAAGGATGTTTTTCTCCATTTTTGTTGGCAATTGTGTAGTCACAATGACTAAGGGAGGTTTGAGCACACACTTTATCCATAAGCACACATTGGACAGAAGAAAATTATTCTTTTACTCTGATAATTGGATACGATTGAGTTGATGAAGGATATTAAGGCATAAGATCTACAGGAAGAGAAAATGATTGTATTACAGTTCCTCAAGTGCTTTGTCACCTTGGACAGGCTAGCAGAATAACAGAACATTCTCTGCAGACTTCAGAGGAGTAGGATGGGGTATGTTACTCTCAGCCCAGAACTTCAAACCAGGACAGGGTTGCCAGGTCTGTGTTGGAAAAATACCTGGAGACAGGGCTTTTTTTGAGCAGGAATGCACAGGAACACAGTTCCAGTTGGCTTGGCACCTGGGGGTGTGGCCTAATAGGCAAATGAGTTCCTGCTGTGAAACAATGGCAATGTCAGGGGGTGTGACCTAATAGGCAAATGAGTCCCTGATGGACTTTTTCTACAAAAAAGCCCTGCCTGGAGACTTTGGAAGTGGATCCAGAAGAGAGTGGGGATTGGGGACAGGCCTCAGCATGGCGCAATGCCCTAGAGTCCACTCTTCAAAGCAGGCATTTCCCCTAGGGAAGATGATCTCTGCCAGCTGGAAATCAGTTGTAAAAGTGGGAGATCTCCAAGCCCCACCTGGTGGCTCGCAACCCCAAACCAGGAGCTCTGAAGCCTTGCTGTAGCATAAGAAGAGCCCTTCTGGATCACACCAGTGGTCCATTCTTGTCCAGCACACTGTCTTACGCATTGGTCAACTGGTGGCCTTGGAGGGCCCTCCACTGATGCTGCCTCTCAGCATTCATATTCAGAGGTTTGCTTTCTCTGTAAGTTCCTTATACACATCATGGCTAGCACCATTAATGGACCTGCCCTCCATGACTCCACCTAACATCTTCTGTCAGCTATCTGAGATTCAGGTGCCTGTCTAAGAGTTACCGGCCCAGTCCCTTCAGTGTCATCCTTAAAATGATTAGCTGAGGAACCAAATCCTGCTAGGAGGATACAATGGTAGAAGGGGCACCAACCTCCAGGTGGGGCCTGGAGATCTCCTGGGATTACAGCTGATCTCCATACTATAGAGTTCAGTTTCTCTGGAGAAAATGGCTGCTTTGGAGAGTGGACTCTACAGTATTATGCACCACTGAGGTTTTGCCCCTGTCCCAACCTCTCCTACTGCATCCTCCCCCCCCCCCCCCCTTCAAATCTCCAGGAATTTCCTGACCTGAAGCTAGCAACTCTAAGTGTAGCTTCTGAGATCAGTCTGTGAGTTGTGCTCTGTTGCTAAAAAGCTGCTTGGCCCTGTTAGGACCTTGGAGCTGTGTTTGTGTTAGATCTTCCTCTTTACCTTCTCATTGGACTGCTTTGTATGTGCGTGTGTGTGTATGTCATGAGCTTGCCCATGCCTGGAAGTCATGGTGACCTCTTGCAACTCCTCCTGGGACATGGAGAACATTCAGAGAAGCAGCTTGATAACTTGCCTCTGCCTCCCAAATTCCTGGTATTCTCTGGAGGTCTCCCATCCAAATACCCACCAGGGTCGGCCCTGCTTAGCTTTCGAGATCTGATGAGATCAGGTTTGCCTGGACCATCCAGTTCAGGGCTTCTTGGGGTGCTTTCTTGATTTGGACTGCTTGTTCTTGCTTCTGGTAGCCCTGGTCAGTCTTCTATGGATCCTGACTTTTGACCTGAGCTGGTTTCTGCTATACCCTCTGGGCTATCACCTGCTTGACCTCTGGCTTAGGGTTACAGCTCGGGGTTGGAGAATTCCTGGAGATTCGAGGGTGGAGCCTGGGGAGGGCAGGGTTAGGGGAGGGACTTCAGCGGGGTATGATGCCACAGAGTCCCTTCCAAAGCAGCCCTTTTCTCCAGGGGAACAGATCAGGGAGTGGTGTGCTGGCTGAGAGTGTCAGACCAGTATCTGGGAGAGACCCAAGTTTGATTCAAACCACTATAGTCTCTCAGCTTAACTTACCTCACAGGGTTGTTGTGAGGAAGACATGGAGGAGAGGAGAATGATGTAAGTTTTTTTGGGTCCCCAATGGGGAGAAACGTGGGGTATAAATGAAGCAACTGATAGCCAGATACAAGGATTTTTCCTTGGAGAATTTGGAGAACAACAAATCTCTGGACAAAGTCTGCATAGCTTGGGATGCCTGCAGTGGATGACCAGTAGAGAAAGGTGGAATACAGATGAATTCAATAAAATTAATGAATTCAATAAAATAAATCTCTTTATTCAGTTCTAATTTTAGGACATCTCCAGACCCCATCTGAACATAAGAACATAAGAGAAGCCATGTTAGATCAGGCCAATGGCCCATCCAGTCCAACATTCTGTGTCACACAGTGGCCAAATATATATATATATATATATATATATATATATATATATATATATATACATACACACACACACACACACACACACTGTGGCTAATAGCCACTGATGGACCTCTGCTCCATATTTTTATCTAACCCCTTCTTGAAGGTGGCTATGCTTGTGGACGCCACCACCTCCTGTGGCAGTGAATTCCACATGTTAATCACCCTTTGGGTGAAGAAGTACTTCCTTTTATCCGTTTTAACCTGTCTGCTCAGCAATTTCATCGAATGCCCACGAGTTCTTTTATTGTGAGAAAGGGAGAAAAGTACTTCTTTCTCTACTTTCTCCATCCCATGCATTATCTTGTAAACTTCTATCATGTCACCCCTCAGTCGACGTTTCTCCAAGCTAAAGAGCCCTAAGCGTTTCAACCTTTCTTCATAGGGAAGGTGTTCCAGCCCTTTAATCATTTTAGTTGCCCTTTTCTGAACTTTCTCCAATGCTATAATATCCTTTTTGAGGTGCAGCGACCAGAACTGCACACAGTACTCCAAATGAGACCGCACCATCGATTTATACAGAGGCATTATGATACTGGCTGATTTGTTTTCAATTCCCTTCCTAATAATTCCCAGCATGGCGTTGGCCTTTTTTATTGCAAACGCACACTGTCTTGACATTTTCAGTGAATTATCTACCATGACCCCAAGATCTCTCTCTTGGTCTGTCTCTGCCAGTTCACACCCCATCAACTTGTATTTGTAGCTGGGATTCTTGGCCCCAATGTGCATTACTTTGCACTTGGCCACATTGAACCGCATCTGCCACGTTGACGCCCACTCACCCAGCCTCAACAGATCCCTTTGGAGTTCCTCACAATCCTCTCTGGTTCTCACCACCCTGAACAATTTAGTGTCATCCGCAAATTTGGCCACTTCACTGCTCACTCCCAACTCTAAATCATTTATGAACAAGTTAAAGAGGATGGGACCCAGTACCGAGCCCTGCGGCACCCCACTGCTTACCGTCCTCCACTGCGAAGACTGCCCATTTATACTCACTCTCTGCTTCCTATTACTCAGCCAGTTTTTGATCCACAAGAGGACCTGTCCTTTTACTCCATGACTCTCAAGCTTTCTAAGGAGCCTTTGATGAGGAACTTTATCAAAAGCTTTCTGGAAGTCAAGGTAAACAACATCTATCGGGTCTCCTTTGTCCACATGTTTGTTCACCCCCTCAAAGAAATGTAACAGGTTAGTGAGGCAAGATCTTCCCTTGCAGAACCCATGCTGAGTCTTCCTCAATAACCCGTGTTCATCAATGTGCCTACTCATTCTGTCCTTGATAATGGTTTCTACCAACTTTCCCGGTATTGAAGTCAGACTGACTGGCCTGTAATTTCCCGGATCTCCTCTGGAACCCTTTTTAAAGATGGGGGTGACATTTGCTACCTTCCAGTCCTCAGGAACGGAGGCAGATTTCAATGAAAGATTACAAATTTTTGTTAGAAGATCCACAAGTTCAACTTTGAGTTCTTTCAGAACTCTCGGATGTATGCCATCCGGACCCGGTGACTTATTAGTTTTTAATTTGTCTATCAGTTGTAGGACCTCCTCTTTTGTCACATCAATCTGACTCAGGTCTTTCAACACCCCTTCCAATATTAGTGGTTCTGGGGCGGGCAAACACTTCTCATCTTCCACAGTGAAGACGGAGGCAAAAAATTCATTCAGCTTCTCAGCCATTTCCCCATCCTCCTTCAGTAATCCTTTTACCCCATGGTCATCCAAGGGCCCCACTGCTTCCCTGGCTGGTTTCCTACTTCTAATATATTTGAAGAAATTTTTATTGTTGGTCTTTATGTTTTTTGCAATATGCTCCTCATAGTCCCTTTTTGCCTGCCTGATCACAGTCTTGCATTTGATTTGCCACTGCCTGTGTTCCCTTTTATTAATCTCACTTGGACTGGTTTTCCACCGCTTAAAGGAGTCCTTCTTTTCCTCCTTCTTAAAGGAGTACCATCTGGAGGATGGTAGCCCAAGGTTTGACTTGGATGTCATGTCTGTATTCTGATTGAATCATCTTGGCATGTAACAATTATTGGGAAAGCTGCGTATTATTAGCTGTGGGGGGTGTAAAAAAATTGTGGGAACTGTGGGAACTGTGTGTTTCCCAGCCCCTAGATTTTTAATTATGATACCTGATCTGGAGGATAGATCTGAGATTTTGCCACAAAATACACATTAAAAAGTCTCCATGATTAGAACACCATTGATGTGTATTTCTAATGTTTGGGCCTTTGGGGGCAGGAGAATCTAGAAATTCCATATAAATGATGGGTTACTGTCTCTCTCTCTGCAATGTGTGATTATATAAAATATCAGTCTGCAATTGTAACTTGTGCCAACACATTCTGCTGTGAAGTATTCTTGAAATCTGAACAACCTCTCCACTCTGATAATAGCACATTTGTTAACATTTTATAAATTATGTTCTTATGTTATTTTCCCATTTTACCACTTTAAAGTGTGAACCCAGATGAATAACCACCTCCTAGAAAGCCATCAAGTTGATGAATAGGTTTCTAAATGGAAATTATTTTGTGAGGAAAAAGTTTCTGCAAGTTCCACAAGCTTTAACAAGTTTTATCTTTTGTGCTGGTGAAGTCTTTCACTTCCTAGTATGATTAATGCCTCACATGGTGTTCAGCCATCACAATGAGTCACAGTAGGGTTGCCAAGTCCCCACCAGCTGCTGGTGAAGTTCCATAGAGTTTCCCCCCAAATTGCTAGAGTGTCCCCACACAAAACTACAGACTTTCCCTAAATTCCTAGAGCATCCCTGCACGATGTGATATGTCACTTCCCGGTGTGATATGTCATTGCACCATGTGCCACTGCACATGACGGGGCTCTTTGGGGACAGGGATCCCACCTGGTGGCCCACTCTGTGCCGATGGGTTGGGAGCCCTGAAACCAGGAGGAAATCCCACCCCCTGATTGAGCTTGGGAAACCTAAATCACAGTTAGATCAAACACTAGTTTCTTGTGACATCTGAAGTTAGTTCATAGGATGATACCAAACTGGGCTTTCAGACTAGGGTATGGCTGGTCTGTTAACTGCTGTTTCTATTAACTGTGGTTTACTGTGAGGTCTAAATTCACAAACCACAGTTTGTTGAGTACCTGCACTCCTTACAGCCACAAAAATGGCAATATAAAGAGGACAAGACCGGTGAGGGGGGCCCACCAGGCCAGCCACTTGCCAGACTGTACTGCTGCTCCTCCTCATCTCCATTCACCCCCTGCCCTGTTCTCCCACCCACTCACGCATCCGTTTCAGGGGTGACAGGGATGCCAACCTCCAGGTGGGACCTGGGAATCTAGAATTACAACTCATTTCCATACTACAAGAATCAGTTCCCTGGAGAAAATGGATGCTTTGGAGGGTGGGTTCTGTGGCATTATACCCCACTGAAGTCCCTGTCCTCCCCAGGCTTCATGCCTTAGTCTTAAGGAATTTCCCAACCTAGAACTGAAGAAGAATTGCAGATTTATACCCTGCCCTTGTCTCTGAATCAGAGATTCAGAGCCGCTTAAAATCTCCTATACCTTGTCCCCCCACAGCAGACACCCTGTAAGGTGGGTGGGGCTGAGAGGGCTCTCACAGCAGCTGCCCTTTCAAGGACAACTCCTGTGAGAGCTATGGCTGACCAAAGGCCATTCCAGCAGCTGCAAGTGGAAGAGTGGGTAATCAAACCCGGTTCTCCCAGATAAGAGTCCACACACTTAACCACTACACCAAACTGGCTCTCTACACCCCTCTACCTCTCCACCAATGGTCAAGTTGGACCCTGCAACCATATTGGTGGCTCCTTCCTCACCTACCTGTATTGTCACCCCTCCATGGTTGACATGGCAGAAAGCAGCTGTTCCTCCATAGCCCATCCATCTGTCTTCTCCTACATTGCTTGGTCTCAGTGGCAGAGGTAGGCAGTAGCGGCTCTTCCCTGAAGTAGAGGATGTGAGTAGCAATGGTTCCTAATCTTCATTTCATGGGGAGGGGGTTCTACTCCTTCACCTGATCAGCAACTGATCTTAAAAGAAGAGGTGCGATGGGTTGGGTCCAGGCTCTGGTGGCTCCTCCTCTCCTTCATGCTTAGGTAAGTTGACATTGTCTGCACTGACACAAACGGCATGTTTCTTTGTTTTTCTGGTCTTTTACCCCCCCTCCATTTTTTTAGAGTGTTCAGATTTTTCTGGAGAGTCCTTCAGAACTGTAGAAAAATGTCTCCCCTCTAAACCTGGCCCCATATGGTGGCTCCATCAATCCACATGGAAGCCAGGTTCAGAATTAGATATATTAATATCCCCCAGATTCAGAGAAGTCCAAAGAAACCAGTATGGTGTCATGGTTGTACAAGGACCAGTACAAATCTTGGGTCGCCGATAAAACATTGTATGAAATTGAGCCAGTTGTTCTCTCTCAGACTTATTTATATACTTCACTTATATCCCATCTGTTTCTCTGACAGGAACACAAAGTGGCTTAACTCATTCTCCTTTCTTCCATTTTATCCTCAGAACAACCTGGTGAGGTAAGTAAGGCCAAGTGTGTGTGACTGCCCTCCTTGGACTTTACCCCCCAAATCTCCCAGTTTTTCCCAACCCAGATCTGGCAGCCCTAATAATGTATACAGAACAAGGAGCTACTGTAGAAAAATGGAATTATACAGTAGGGTACTTTTGTAAAAGGACAATTGCTGTAGATTCTGGCATGGCTTAGTATGTGCATTATCTTCTTCTTCATGATGATGATGATATGCTGAAAGGCTGCAACCAATGTATGGCAACTCTTCATGGCAAGCTATGAACATATGAACATATGAAGCTGCCTTATACTGAATCAGACCTTTGGTCCATCAAAGTCAGTATTGTCTTCTCAGACTGGCAGCGGCTCTCCAGGGTCTCAAGCTGAGGTTTTTCACACCTATTTGCCTGGACCCTTTTTTGGAGATGCCAGGGATTGAACCTGGGACCTTCTGCTTCCCAAGCAGATGCTCTACCACTGAGCCACCATCCCTCCCCTAAGCTATGTCATTGCCTGCTTCTGGGTAGCAAGCCCAAGTCTTCTTTGGTGGTCTCCCATCCAAATACCACCCATGACCAACCCTGCTTAGCTTTCCCGCTCTCACGACTTCAGCCTAGTTTGGACTATTCAGGTTGCTACATCTTGTTCTTATTGCATTGCTTTCTAATTTCTGTAATGCAATTCTTGCATTTCTCATAGATTGTCTTATACTATTGGATGGCAGTGTTTTTTCTAATAGTTTAACCTTGTAACAGTTTTATTACATTAAACAATTACATTGTTTAATGTAATTAGATTAATGTAATTAGATTTATGTATTTCTATAGTTTTTAAATATTGTAATCCTCCTTTAGTCTCAGGAAAGAAGGTGGACTATAATTTACACAGATCAGCAATTTCAAATTTAGCCCACAGGGGACGAGTGTTTATATTTTTAGGAATTGCAAGTGTTTATTTTAGCCAATAGATGGCGGTAGTTCACTGTTTCTCTTCTAAGGGAAATTTCACTCAGCCCTGTGCTTTGTTTTCCTCACTGTGAATTTCTGGACATTTTTGTCCGGGGTTTGTATGACGTTCTTAAAGCACTTCAAACTGTTTAGTGCTTGCAGTAAGGTGAAGGAAGGGGTGAAAAAAAAATCTGCTGAGATATTTTTGTAAGGATCTGTGAAATAAGCAAGCCTGTGCAAATCCTAGAACAAGCTGGTAAACCATTTGGCAGGCATGAACAAATGCCTCCCCATTTGTTTTTTACTATATTCATTTTATATTTTTATCAGCTGTGTCAGTTCTCTGCTTTCTGCTGCTGGATTTGTAAACATTTATATTTTGTTGGTGCATTGAGTGCACTGCATATGCATTGTACATGATATTTAAAATTATGATATGCACCATTTAAATGTATGCCAGAAATAAATGGATGACATTGGCCCTTTCTAAATTCAGGTTTGATCCAGATTTTGCAAGCACTCAATCCGCCTGCTACAGATCCGCATCACCTAAGTTGATTCTGCATTTAAAAATTTGCTTTGCATCTTTCCAAATGAAACAGCGTTATCTGTGGACTTTTCCTTCTGTATTTGCAATTTTTAATGTACTTCTGAGCTATATTTTTCTTTAAAAACTAGCATTTTGTGGTTCTGTGTGCTAGGTGGTGATGCCTCTGCAATATTCCCCTTAAGCTTGATATGTTTAACAAGACTAACTTTGCCGTAGTTTAAAAGTTACAATTGTTTTCACTCACTGAAAACCTCTACAAATATTTTCATTGTGTTGAAGACAGGGCCATGTCATGACTGAACTGCAGTTCCCATACAAATTAAAATTGGAAGCTAGATCACCATGGAACACACGCTGAGATGTAAATTAACACAACAATCTTACATTTAAATGCAAACTACGGAGGTTTGGGGAGGAGTCTGGAAACCTGAGGAAAAAGTTCTACAATTAAGACTTAGATCTGAATAGAAGAAGAAGATATTGGATTTATATTCCGCTTTATACTCTGAATCTCAGAGTGGTTTACAATCTCCTTTACCTTCCCTTCCACAACCGACACCCTGTGAAGTGGGTGGGTCTGAGAGAGCTCTTGCAGCAGCTGCCCTTTCAAGGACAACTCCTACGAGAGCTATGGCTGACCCAAGGCCATTCCAGCAGTTGCAAGAGGAGGAGTGGGGAATCAAACCCAGTTCTCCCAGATAAGAGTCCGTGTACTTAACCACGACACCAAAACTGGCTCTCAGCCTTGCACAAAACTTAGAACAAGCTGATAAAGCATTTGGCAGGTGTGAACAAATGTTTCCCCATTGTTTTTTGCTATATTAATTTTATATTTTTGTCAGCTGTGTCAGTTCCCTGCTTTCTGCTGTTGGATTTGTAGACTTATTTATTAAAAAATAGCTCCTGGCCAAAACCATTTTTGAGAACTCTGGGGCAACTGCAGAGTGAAAATGCTGTCAGTACTTATTGGCACAAAACAAATGTAGAAGCTAGAAGAAATCGCAAGGCAAGACAAAACTAAAGGCAGTATATAATGTAGAAGGTAGCTTTGAAATGCGCACAAAGAAAGGATCAAATGGCTAGTGTAGAAAAGGCCATTGCTTGATGGAGGCCTAAATAATGTTAAAATGTATACATTTTGATAGGGAAGCAAGAGTGGAAGGAAACAGAAAATGAAACAAAAATAATATATATTTTTTTGAAACAAGGATTATGGGTTCAGTTTGCAGAAGGGAGAGGCAAAATGATGGTTTCAAATCAACAAAAGTAAATAATCTGAAATCATCTCTAGTCTTGATACAACCCTTAGTCTGGTCCAGCAAGCTTCCAGTGCTCTTATGCTACAGGAACCCCTTTGCCCTTCCAGACCTATGGAAGTGGACTTGGACACATGCACTTGTCCCTCCCATTACTCCGCTCTGTGCATGTACATTAGAAATTAGTGCCAGTCCAGAGCAAGAAACGAGTAGTTGCACTGAATCAGAAATGAGACTGCATTTTGAAAACTGTCTGATCTGATTTGAATAGCCCCATTTTAGACTTGCAAGAAATGAAATGACGTTTTTATATTTTTTTTGCATTTCTAATGTTCTTTTTTGCATCAGCTGTGTAAAAATGCCATAACAATGCCACAAAAGCCAAAAGTGTCATCCGTGATGACAGCAAGAAGAGAAGGTATCAGTGACAACATGTCATATAGAGAAGATCCCCTGAGGCTTAGTGGAAGAGCATCTGCTTTGCATACAGACTGTTTCAGGTTCAATCCCCAGCATCTCCTGTAAAAAGGATATGGTGGCAGATGATGCGAAAGACCTCTAGCTGAGACCCTGACGAAGCTGCTACTAATCAGAGAAGGCAATACTATCTTTGATAGGCCAATGGTATGACTTGGAGAAGGCAGAATCAAAGAGGGGAAGATAACTTTTGGCTGTGCTGGAGAAAAAAATAGAGAGAGCTGGAGAGCAGAGGTGAGACAGGGTGGGAAGAAGAAAATTATGCGTTCTCAAAAGGTTTCTCCCAGTACTTCCAAATACTGACTGGGATTTCATATCCATCCACTTCTTGGGATTCTGGCTCAAGGCTTTTTTATGGGCAATAAAAGCATTCCAAGGGCCAGCTTTGTGTCCACAAACAGTTCATGCTTTTGGCATTGCGGCTGTCCTATGACCATGATCCCACCTATTCTCTGGCATCCTGTGTCCAAGGGTAGCCTGATGGGGGAGGGATGCTGCAAAGGAAGCCATCTCTTCTCCTTGGAGACTAATAGGATGCCACAGGGATCACTTTCTTCAAGGCTTCGGATGGCAATTCCATTATCAGAGCCTGGCACAGGAAATGAACACATCCTGCCCTGGTGAATGACATCAGTGTTGGTCTCATGAGTCTTTGAATGCCATCAGCGCAAAGAAAGGAAAGTTGCCACCATTTCCTCCTCCCATGAAATGGCCAATTAAGGGGTCAAAAGAGCAAGCCTGAAGATGGCTGGGGGCCTGGCAAAAGCAAGGGATTTAAGGAACCAGTCATCAGTTTTCAGCTCTGATACTGCACCAGGGAAAATGGGAGAGATGAGAACTTCTTTCAGTGACTTAAATGTAGAAACCCACAAAGAGAATTCCATTGTTCTGACTCTGTATGGTAGATCTCAACACAAAATTGTCTACAGATTTCTGCTTCTTTATATATCAGCCCACTGTTCTACCAAACCAGATGAGACTTCTAAAGGTTCCACTGACACAACTGTTGCATCAAGAACACTGCCAATGGCTTGCTTCAAATGTAAAGCCCAGGACACACCACATAACTTCATAGGGGAGAAAGCAGCCCTACTTATCCTTAGGAAGGGTGAACAAGCAAATACTAATAAGACCAGGGCTTTTTGGGTAGCAGGAACTCCCTGATGTAGCCCTACTTATCCTTAGGAAGGGTGAACAAGCAAATACTAATAAGACCAGGACTTTTTGGGTAGCAGGAACTCCCTGATGTAGCCCTACTTATCCTTAGGAAGGGTGAACAAGCAAATACTAATAAGACCAGAGCTTTTTTGGAAGCAGGAACTCCCTGATATAGCCAATCCTCCAAGAGCTTACAAGGCTCTTAGTACAGGGCCTACTGAGAGAGTCAGTTTGGTGTAGTGGTTAAGTACATGGACTTTTATCTGGGAGAACCAGGTTTGATTCCCCACTCCTCCACTTGCAGCTGCTGGAATTGCCTTGGGTCAGCCATAGCTCTTGCAGAGTTGTCCTTGAAAGGGCAGCTGCTGTGAGAGTTCTCCCAGTCCCACCCATCTCACTGGGTGTCTGTTGTGGGGGGAGAAGATATAGGAGATTGTAAGCTGCTCTGAGTGATTTAGAGAGAAGGGCAGGGTATAAATTCACAGTCATTGTCTTCTTCTACTGGAAGCTCCAGGAGGACTGGCTACATTATGGGTGTGTGGCCTAAATTCAAAGGAGTTCCTGCTGCAAAAAAAGTCCAGAATAAAACTACTATAATACAGATCAGTCAATTTCAAATCAGCTATTGCCAGTGGACAATATAAATATCAGAGCAGCTTGTATCTCTCTTAAAATGTCAGTCACTTACATTAAAAAATTATGAGATGAAAGCATATCCTGACAGTATTCATCACCAGTATGATCCCTTCATATTTGGCAACAGTGTCCATTCCAAATACATTTTGGAAGGATCAAGGGCAGACTGGGACCACGCTTGATTACACTTGCATAAAGTTACAGAATTTGGAGGGGAGGGAACAAGACACTGTTGTAATGATTGTGGTATAATGATGAGAGTGTGGGACTACAATCTGGGAGACTCGAGTTCAGATCCTTGCTGGATGACTTTGGGGTCATCACTCTTCCGTGGTCCAAGCAACCTCACTGGATTGGTGCTGAGGGGATAAAACAGAGTAAGGTGTATGTGTTGTAAGCTGCCTTGGGTTCCCATTGGGGGAGAAATGGAGTTTAAATATCTAATAAATAAACCAATGGAAGCAACTGCTCCTTATTTAGCCCCCTGAGCCTCTTCTATGGCACTAATGGACCACTTAAATGGTGTATTTACTTCATTTAGAGCCCACCTTTCTCCTCAAATGGGACCCAGAACAGCTGACATTGCTCTCCCTATGATCCTCCCAACAACCCTGTGAGGTAGGCAAGTGACTGCTTGTGATTGGCCTACAGCCACCAAGCAAGCTTCCATGGCAGACTAGGGATTTGAACCCAGGTCTCCCATATCCTGGTCCACAGACTACAGCACACTGAATTCAGAGGGACTAGTAGATCATGGCAATAGATTGTTATAACATTATTTCACTTATGTGCAATACCAATTATCTTTTTAAAGCCATCAAAGAGAAGAAAATATTGGATTTATATCCCACCCTGTACTCTGAACCTCAGAGTCTCAGAGCAGCTTACAATCGCCTTTACCTTCCCCCCCCCACAACAGACCCCCCCTGTGAGGTAGGTGGGGCTGAGAGAACTCTTACAGCAGCTGCCCTTTCAAGGACCACTCCTACGAGAGCTATGGCTGACTCAAGACCATTCCAGCAGTTGCAAGTGGAGGAGAGACCCAGTTCTCCCAGATAAGAGTCCACTACACCAAAAAAGAGCTCTGGTGGTGCGGCAGGAGGAAAATTGTAGGGGAAATATGGGCATATAGAGGAAAGTGTGCACAAAACATCCACGTTAATGCTCTTCTGTTGTTACTTCAGATGTCTCTGTGTTTGCAGGAGCAATGACAAGGATAATGGAGAATCCTTCCCCTGTGGCTGCAGTCTGTGATCAGAACATCCAAGGCAATGGTATAACTTGGATGCTTCACTAGAGGTTATCTGTTCCAGTCCTTTAGTCTCTCTACAGACCACTCAGCTTTTCTGCTGGGAGGAGTTTCAGTCCAGTTTCCTGAACTGCACCTTGTGCATCCCTAATGCATGTATACAGCATGAAGAATGTTTGCAAGACTTTTCTCTCTGCATTACACAATGTTCTAAGTGCAGTGATTTATTGCCATTCCACTATCAGCTCATGCCCTACAACATCCTGGGCTTTTGTCTCCTGCCCTGGTATGGGAAATTAGCAATGGAACAGAACCAAAAGGAAGAGCCATTGTTAGAGATGCTGGGTGTACCATTCCTGTACCAGCCAGGCTCTGCTCTGAGTCAACTTGGATCTGCAATGATTTTGACTGGCGACAGATAGGAACACACACACACACACACAGAGGGAGGGAGGGAACATCTAAATTTCTCTTAAAGGCATGGCAAGCCAGGATATTTCTTTTCTGGCCAGGTGACAATCTTGGAACAGGGTCCAGGGGAAAAAAACCAGGGTTCCAGGCATGAGGCTTAGTTCTCACCAAGGCTGTAAACTCCTGTCTGATCTGTACCACTTCAGATGACAGTGGGAGGTTCCTTTATACTAAGCACTGGGAATCCCATTCATGCTAGCTTCCCGTAACTCACAGGTGTTTAAATGACTCCCCCAAAACCAATGCTGTTGTTATGGAATGGAAAAAGACAGGCAAAGAAAAGGGACCTGTCTTTTCCGCCTTCCTGATTTAATAACAAGCTGGAGAAGTTCATCTGATCCATGTGCTAAACTCCTTCCCTCCTGATCCAACCTCTGTTACACATCTCCTTCAAAAAACCCCCACTACTACAGTCTGTCCACCAGTCTCTCTTTGGCTTCTCTCATTTGGTCCTACAACTGGAAAGCAGGTTACACATGAAAATGACAAGATAAATGATGAGAAGCATGGAGCTAAAGAGTGGGAATGGCCCCTTCTGAAACTGGCTACAAACTTGTGTTTGGCTTTCCACTCAAAGCCCCATGCGCCATGTTTGTCTGGTCAAGGTGCCCAGCACTGCTGATTTTGGCCCTTGATGCCATTCCCCCTTTCCTATTGTTTGCCTCCAGTGATGCCTTGCTATGTGGGTAAGAGCGGTTCATTCCCTCTGCATGCAAGACCCCAGCTGTCAAACGCGCTTATCTGCTTTTCCCATGGAAAGAATGTGTTTATCTTCATTGGGACATAAAAAGAATAAGTGCCAACAGGGAAGACTGACTTCTGGTTATTTCATTTTTGTGTGAGTCTCTGAGTGCTGCTCATAAGATAAACACAGACTTTTAAAAATTAGTCATGACCAAGAATAGCTCATTTCATTCCTTTACAAAGGCTGGCACCTCATGAAACAAATTCCAGCCCACGTGGCCAAACTCAGTCCAGTCTGTTATTGATAAGACCAAAAAAAAAAGGGGGGGGAGATGTTTGTGGGGCACTTTCCCCAAATATTGGGGATTAACATCCAATTAGGGAAAGCAGCATGGTATAGCCCGATCTTGCCCGATCTCAGAAGCCAGGCAGGGTCAGTATTTGAATGGGAGACCACCAAGGAAGGCTGTGCAGAGTAAGGTAAAAGAGACCACCAAGGAAGTCTCTACAGAGAAAGGTAAGCCACCTCTGCTTCTCACTTGCCTTGAAAACAACTTGCAGGATTCATTATAAGTCAGTTGTGACTTGATGATGCTTACATCCATTCTAACATTCGTTCCACCAGAATGAGGAATGTGGCAATCAATGCAAATAACATGCTCAGAAGCAATAAGCTGTGAAGTCTTGTAAGCAAAAATACTACTTTGTGAGCTACTGGCACTAAAGTTGTGAGCTACTACATAAATTAGCTTGCTCTGGGACTATCCTTCCTGAGCTTAGAAAAAAATGTGTGAGCTGGAGGCTAAAAAACTGTGAGCTAGCTCACACTAACTCAGCTTAGAGGGAACACTGCTCAGAGGCTGAACTTAACCTCCTAACAAGAGGCTCCTAACAAGAGGCTGCATACTCTTGAGTCCACCACCCTGTACTCTCAAATTGCTGATTTGGTCACCATTTAAAATGACCAATGTTTCAAGTGTTGTGGCAGTTGGTAATATTCATCACTCAAATATATGGATACCAGCCAGTGTTCCCTCTAAGGTGAGTTAGTGTGAGCTAGCTCACAGTTTTTAAGCCTCTATCTCACACATTTTTTGACTTAGCTCAGAAAAAATGACCCCAGAGCAAACTAATAAATGCAGTAGCCAAATTGCTTGCTCATAACTTTAATTCCAGTAGCTCATAAAAATAGAACTTTTGCTCACAGGACTCCATAGTTTAGAGGAAGTATTGCCAGCCTCCAGTGGGGCCTGGGATCCCCTGGAATTACAGCTCATCTCCAGACTAGAGATTAGTTGCCCTGGAGAAAATGGATGCTTTGGAGGGTGGACTCTATGGCATTGTTCCCCACTGAGGTCCTTCCCAGCTTCCATTCCCAAATCTTGAAGAGTTTACTATCCTGGATCTGGCAACCTTCCCCTCCCTGATCCCCTGCCAGGAGCCAGTGGGGACCTGGCAACTACTCAGAAGGCAAGTTGGTCACTATCGTTGATACATGCTGAGAACTTACTGGTAGGCTAGGTCTGATGAGGACTGTAGTTTTCTTGGTCTTCCAATGCAATTTAGGAGGCCTGAAGGTTACAGTTTTCATTAGTCTCAGCAGGAATTCATTCTAGGCAAAATTACAAAGATTAATTTAGAGAAAACGTCGGCCCACTCCTTGTGGCCCATATGTGAATCCTTAGCTTTCAGCCTTCATTTTGCCATCTGTAAAAAAGGAAATATAGAGTCTGAGTTCACCAGCAATGTACATCTTTGTCAGACATTGCCCAACAGGTCACATAAGCCAATGTTAGTTCAAAAGGTGCTTTAAGCAAACGAATTTGTTGGGGTTGCGAACTCTGGCTTGGAAAATTCCTGGAGATTTGGGGGGGGGCAGTGCCCGGGGAGGGTAGAATTTGGGGAGGGGAGGAAACTCAGTAGGAATCTATTGTCACTCTAGGACCTCAATTTCTCCTAGACTCTATGGCATGCCATATAGCTGCTGTGAAGTTGTCATTTCCTCCAAGGGTACTGATCTCTGTAGTCTGGAGAGCAACTGTAATTTTGGGAGAACCCCAGGCCTTACCTTGGTGTCATTAATCCTATCACGAGTTGATAAGCCTTTCGCTGCCTGCCTGCCATTTATCAGATTCTTGCATTTTTAGCACAACAGTTGCCAAGGTGCAGGAATGGTGTTTGCATTATCTCTGGAGAACTCCCTGCAACAAGCCCACAGATAAATCAACAGGAAGACGACTTGTTGAGACAATTTCTTTCCTTTTACGTCTAAGGCAGAGCAGTTAAATTGCACACAGTGTCAAATACATGGGTGGAGGGTGGATGCTGTGTTTTAATAGCTGTTTTGGCAGTTATTTCTTTGTTGAAGTTTAGACATTTGTCCCATTAGGTCTCCATAGGTCTGTTGCTGGGCAGACTACTAGAACTTTTTCTAGATTTGAGACAAAAGGCAGGGTAGAATGGAGACACAAAGATGGAGGGAAAAGTAGAGCAGGAGCTATAACATGGACAGAGTGTTGCCAAACACCAGGAATTACAACTGATCTCCAGACAACAGAACAGTTCTCCTAGGGCAAATGGCTGCTTTGGGGGGTGGACTTTGTGGCATAATAACCTGCTGAGGCCCCTCCCCAAGGCCCACCTTCCCTAGGCTCCACCCCCAAATTTCCAGGTGTTTCCCACAACTGGCAACCATAGGACAGAAGAATAAAGTCTGATGTTAAGAATCCGTCTTTGTCTCCCTTAAGGTTAGGGTTGCCAGCATTGGGTTGAGAAATACCTGGAGATTCTGGGGGTGCAGCCTAGGGAGGGTGGAGTTTGGGGAGGGGAGGGACCTCAGTGGAGTCTAATGCCATAAATAACATCATCTTGCAGTGTGGGCAGCATAGAAGTTTAATGAAATAAATAAATGTATAGGTTTGCCAATCTCTAGGTAGGGCTTAGAGATCTACCAGAATTACAACTGGTCTCCAGACAGAGTGCAGAGTGCAGTTCCCTTGGAGAAAATGGCTGCTGTGGAGGGTGGACTTTATGGCATTATGCCCTATCAAGGTCCCACCTTGTTGGAGTGAGTGAGTTGGAGTGTGTCTTAGGCCTCTTATGCACAGTGCTTTGCCTTGCTTTCACTGTGCAATTCCATCAGATTTTCTTTGTCATTCTGCATTGTTTTTCCTCCCTTCAGTGCTCACTTCACTTTCCATTTGCTGTTTTTCTGGGTTTTCTGAGAGTGCTTCTGTGCCAGTTTTTCCTTTGCTTTACTTCCATGCCGAAGGTAATTCAGAAGCAGTCAGATTCCCTTGGCTTTTCCCCCTCACTCTTTTCCAGCCCCTCATAGGCCACTCCCATGCCCACATTCACATCATTCTGCCCACCCTGTACCTTCTGCCATGCATTGGTGTGTCCCTCCTTGATTTACATTTTTTTTACAAGAGTTATCAGTTTAGCAATATGAGAGTATTGCTAGTCTCATGCTGCTTGTAAAAAAGAGAAAGAAAGAAATTACCCCCAGCTGGGCTGCCCTCTCCTGTCACCTAGTTTAAACGAGGCGGCGGGAGGAGGCAGTGCAGAGCTCTCAAAGCAGAGCAATGACAGGATAGGTAAAGGGCCCTGCGGGACCTTGTTCAGTTCCGCAGGGCCTGTAAGATGACCCTCTTCCAGCTAGCTTACACCTAGCTGAGACGAGAAACTCAATGTAGCTTTGCCAGACTCCTGTTCACATAGTTTTGGAATGTTTAATGGTTTTAAGGTTTTAACTGTTCTAAATGTTTTAATTGTTTATATATTCAAATATTTGTTTAATTTTATGTTTGACTAATTGTTGGGAGCCGCCCTGAGCCACTTGTGGGAAGGGCGGGATACAAATCATAAATAAATAAAATAAAGAAAGAAATAAAGAAAAAAGGACAAACCAGTCTTTGCCACTGCCGCAGCAAATTTATGCCACAATGTTAAAATAAAAAGAAATCCAATATCATTTTTTTAAAAAGCTCCCCAGAGCTTCTGCCAGAGGACTCCTCTCCCATACTAATTGCAGCCCTAGCCAAAATGTGGTGGAGTTGCAGCTGACTTTGCACAGGCACATGCATGGGTTCTACTGTGCATTCTATACACTCAACACATTCCCCATATTATGAGATCATGTGACTCCCATTTTTCATGGGAGCTGATAATACAGCAATCAGAAAATCCCTCAGTGCTGGGCAATCTGGAAAATGGGCTTTGCAGCTGCTTGTCAGTTGCAGAAAAAGTCTGGTCAATTTCAACAGTGAGTTTTCTCCCTTTGCCTGCTTCTGTTCCCTTTCCTTCAAGGAACTAACACTGAAATGCATATGCAAAACCTGAACCAAGAGGATTTAACTGGAAGGTGCTTGCTGGATGCTACTGTGCAGCTGCGATAGTGCAATTGCATAAATTTTAATAAATACTTTAGACACCACCCCTCCACATGTTGTTCCACTCCAATTTAGAAAAACTGTGTGTGTGTGTGTGTGTGCGTTGCAGTTATTTACTGCACTCGGTATCATGCTTCTACAACTGGGCAAAACTCTGCTGCGTTAACCAAATATCCCAATATGTTTCCCCCCAAATTCTGCGCTCCCCAGGCTGCACCCCCCAATATCTCCAGGGATTTCCCAACCCAGAGCTGGTGACTATAGTTATTCCATGCTATGAGAAGTTTCAGCTGCCAATTTCCATATATTAAATCTGTTCAAGTAACAGGACATTTTCCTCCAGACTATCGGGATACACAGCCATCTTGATTTTCATGATTCATCCCATCCACCAAGCAGGGCTGTCTTAACACATGGGCCTGATGGGCACTTGCCCGTGGGCCCCACGAGCATAGGGGCTGCATACTAATCTGTGTATGATGCAGTACTTATCGACCATTTACATTTTTATTCCTTTGAGTAGTTGTTGTAGGGGTCCAATACACTGCTTTGCCCGGGGCCCATAATGCTGTTAAGATGGCCCTGCCACCAAGCATGTGCTGCCTTTTTAAATGAGCATCTAGAACAGTCCAGAGACAAAGAAAAAAGAATGCCAAAGAACCCAGATTTTGAATGCCAAAGAACCCAGAGTTTGACATGTAGTGGGGAGTCCCTCTGCACCATGTCCCATCACCCATTGCCTCTCCAAGTAGTATTGTATGCACTATTATGCCACTTCTGGTGAAACATGGAAGTGACAGAGGGTAACTCTAGGAATTGCTAGAAACTCTATGGTTTTACCCCCATGCCCACCCAGTTTTCTGTAGGTTGCCGTAGCAGGTACAACCAGCTAGTTATCAGATATATCTTCTGTATCTCAGGGTCTGGGCCTCAGACAACCCTTATTCTTCAATCTCCTTGTTCCCTTAAGACTTCCTCCAAAAACCAGCCTTCTGTTGCCCAACTCGCTTCCTTCCCACCAAAAAGATTTCCTGCTGTTTTTCTCCCAACCCTTGATATCTCCCATGGGGCAAAAGCCATTGCTGTAAAGGAACTGGTTTGCATGCCAGGATGCCCCCGCCCACTACAGAGTGGGAGAGTGTTTACTGCCCATCATGCGAGAAGGACTGAGTGGACAGTGACCAGTGGCGAGGGGAAATTCCTGCTCGCTAATGTGTTATCATCAGCACTACTTCCACCAATACGATGCAGTCTGATAATTAAAAAAGAATTCGGCTGAGACCGGAAGAAAATAAAATGAGGAGAGGATAAACTTCCTTTGTTCTGTAAACAGCTATCTACAAAGCAACAGAGATAGTGACCAGGAGGGAAAGGGGGGCACAGGAATTATTCTTTCTTACTGTGATGTCATTGGAATGCCATTCCCTTTGTAGCTAAACAGACAGGACCTCTGGGGGCACTGAGTTGCCCCAGTCCTGCAGCAAAAATTCTTTACTGTTTTCCAGGAAGGATCCCAATTTGAGATACCTTTTCCAGATAAATGCCAAACTTTGTGATACCGGGGATCCAGTAATTTAATCCCATCTATGGGGCCCTCAATACGGATCATTGCTGACCATGATGCTGGGTTGTGGGCTGTAAAGTTTGTGATCATGCACCATTTTGCCTGCTGGAAATGGCTTTTTAGCTTCAGTGTGGAAAAAGTAATTGTGCCTGTCTTTTTCCATACCAGGGGTAAAAGCAATATGGGGGACTGATTCTGATAGGACAAGGGGGAAGGGGAACTGTTAAATACTGGGTTCGATGCATAGATGTTCAAACAGGAACATGCTTTATTGATAACTCCAGAACAAGACAAGATGGCGGGGCCGCAACCCCGCTTATATGCATGCAAAGAACCACCCCCCAGATCCCCATACCAAATCACAGCAGTCAAACTTCGCGCCAAAACTGCTAATTGGTTCCCATTTAGAGCCCAGTTTTCAAAGTGTAGCTAAGAGTCTCTAGTGCCCCCACAGCTACTCAGGCACGTGCAAGTTTCCCACTAAACATAAAGTCCAGTACATAACAGGAACAGTTACATTGCTACCCTTCTCCATCGCTATGACTCTGCCCCTTATTTTAAAAGAGGTTGAAGTGGGTTCCCAGTTCATTATTTGCTCCCTATTTGTGGAACCATCTTCAGTCTCCTTTATTTTGACCCTCTATGGTTGTTTTTTTGCAATTAAAATGCATATCAGTGGATCTGCTCACAGATGTGAAGTTAGCCTCGATTAAGGCATCATTGTATTTAATAGTGAAGCAGTTGGAATCTATAACAGTAAGGAAAACATGAAACCCAGACCATTCACAGGCAATTTAGGGGTCCTCTCGTAAGCAGGGGAAAATATAGTAAATTAATCCAAAGGGGTGTGTGTGTGTGTGTGTGTGTGTGTGTGTGTGGAAAACATCAAAAAAGTGTGATGGACTCAGTATGCTGTAGGAGACAGTAATGTTGGGAACTGAAAGGGCTTACAGGAAAAAATGGGGGGGCAGAGGAAAGGAACCTGCCCAAGACTTTAAGAGCTTAGACAATTCTGGAGAGGGAGATTTGAAAGGTGCTTTCACACATGCTTAATAATACACTTTAAATCAAATTCCAGGGCACTTTCCCGACCTGAATCTGGCAACCCTTCCCCTTATACCCTGCCAGTAGGCAAGGGGGATCTGGCAACCCGACCCAACACTCCTCAGCTGACAGCCAGGCTCCTATGACAGCTTTCATCTCTTTGTGACGTCAGCCTGACAAGGCACTCCCAATCCATGCCAAGTTTACATTCCTCTTGCTTTGCCAGTCATGATAACATCTCGCTTGCCTGCCTGCCAGCTCCCTACACAGAGAATCAATGCTCTGGTAAACAACTTTTTCCTGCTTGTAGGAAACGCCCTCACCCAGTCTCCACCTGAGCATCCAAGAAGATGGAGGCAGCAAAAGCATCCTTACTGGTGACAAGACTTGCCAGCAGATGTCACTCAGGCTCAGCCCTGACAACAGATGCTCAGCTCCAAGTTTCAACCACAGTTGCCACCATTTGCACCCTACTCAAGGTTTTTAACAGTCACAAGACAGGGAGAAATTCAGCAGGAGGATAGGGAAATTGCTGAGAAGCTGAATGCATTTTTTTGCCTCCGTCTTCACTGTGGAAGATGAGAAGTGTTTGCCCACTCCAGAACCACTTATTTTGGAAGGGGTGTTGAAAGACCTGAGTCAGATTGAGGTGACAAGAGAGGAGGTCCTACAACGGATAGATGAATTAAAATCTAATAAGTCACCGGGTCCGGATGGCATACATCCAAGAGTTTTTAAAGAACTCAAAGTTGAACTTGTGGATCTCCTGACAAAAATATGTAATCTTTCATTGAAATCTGCCTCCGTTCCTGAGGACTGGAAGGTAGCAAATGTCACCCCCATCTTTAAAAAGGGTTCCAGAGGAGATCCGGGAAATTACAGGCTAGTCAGTCTGACTTCAATACCGGGAAAGTTGGTAGAAACCATTATCAAGGACAGAATGAGTAGGCACATTGATGAACACTAGTTATTGAGGAAGACTCAGCATGGATTGTGTAAGGGAAGATCTTGCATCACTAACCTGTTACAGTTCTTTGAGGAGGTGAACAAACATGTAGACAAAGGAGACCCAATAGATGTTGTTTACCTTGACTTCCAGAAAGCTTTTGATAAAGTTCCTCATCAAAGGCTCCTTAGTAAGCTCAAGAGTCATGGAGTAAAAGGACAGGTCCTCTTGTGGATCAAAAACTGGCTAATTAATAGGAAGCAGAGAGTGAGTATAAATGGGCAGTCTTCACAGTGGGGTGCTGCAGGGCTCAGTACTGGGTCCCATGCTCTTTAACTTGTTCATAAATGATTTGGAGTTGGGAGTAAGCAGTGAAGTGGCCAAGTTTGCAGGGCCGAGGTCAGACGCACATAAACTGACGAGATGGGCATGGATGAAAGCCAGATGCATGTCGGATTTTATGCGGCTGTCCAAACATCAGCATCTGGCAATGGTCATTGGCTCGTTAGTTTCCCGAACTGCCATGACTGAGACGCAGACTTTTTTGATAGTACATTAAATTTGGACCAAAAATGCTTCCGAAGACTCCCACACATACTTTCTACGTTGAACGCTCCATTGTCGCCGACTCATCGCAAGCGCACATCCACTTCCCTGCGAGAGCCCACTCCAAATGATATCATTGCGCCAGCACTTATTGACTCAGCCTTCCAACCTTCCAAGGTCGGTAAAATATGTATCTAGCTTGCTGGGGGGGAAGTGTAATGACCGGGGAAGGCAATGGCAAACCACTCCGTAAAAGATCTACCGTGAAAACTTTGTGAAAGCAGTGTCACCCCAGAGTCGAAAACAATTGGTGCTTGCACAGGGGATCTTTCCTAAATGGGGGGGGGGAGGCAGATCGCCTTTGCTGTCTCCCTGCCAGGCAGGGAAATGGCAAGGGCAGTTCCTGGGTTTCCCCCCCCCCCTTTAAACACCCAGGTGAGGTGTTTAAATGCGAGGAAAAGGCAGATTGGCCACCTTTGCCTTCTCCCCACCAGGCGGAGAGATGGCAAAGAGAGCTCCCGTTCTCCCACCCCCATTTAAACACCCCAGTGGGGTGTTTAAATGGAGGGGGAGGAAGATGACCCACCTTTGTGGTCTCCCCGCCAGGCGGAGAAAAGGCAAAGAGAGTTCCTGTGCTCCCCCCCCCATTTAAACACCCTGGCGGGGTGTTCATTTTTTGTGACAGTCTACGTTGTTTGATGCCCATTCCGGCCTGTTCCAGCCCATTCCGGCTTTTACCCTGTCCCGTTTAAATGGGGGGGGGGGAGATGACCCACCTTTGCCGTCTCCCCGCCAGGTGGAGAGACAGCAAAGAGAGTTGTTGTGCTCCCCCCCCCATTTGAACACCACGGCAGGGTGTTTAAATGGGGGAGAGGAAGATCACCCACCTTTGCTGTCTCCCCGCCAGGTGGAGAGACAGCAAAGAGAACTCCTGGGCTTCCCCTCCCTGGCCGGGTGTTTAAATTGGGGGGGGGGGGTGTGATGCAGATTGTCCAACTTTGTTGGCACTTTTTTAAAAAAGAGAGCCAAGCACGATATCCCACAGTACTGCTCTTGCACGAGTGTGGAATGCCGTCTCAAAAAATGAGTTCCGGCTGAGACCTCTGACCAACCAATAACGGGACCAGTCTGCTTAGAACTGAAGGATGGAGGAATGTCTGATCAGGAAATTCGTTGTAAAAAAACTGCAGGGTATATTAGCGACGGGTTAGGGATGGATTTAATGGTGAGTGTGACCACGGCCCAGATGACACTAAATTGTTCAGGGTGGTGAGAACCAGAGAGGATTGTGAGGCACTCCAAAGGGATCTGTTGAGGCTGGCTGAGTGGGCATCAACATGGCAGATGAGGTTCAATGTGGACAAGTGCAAAGTAATGCACATTGGGGCCAAGAATCCCAGCTACAAATACAAGTTGATGCAGTGTGATCTGGCAGAGACTGACCAAGAGAGAGATCTTGGGGTCATGGTAGATAACTCACTGAAAATGTCAAGACAGTGTGCGATTGCAATAAAAAAGGCCAACGCCATGCTGGGTATTATTAGGAAGGGAATTGAAAACAAATCAGCCAGTATCGTAATGCCCCTGTATAAATCGATGGTGCGGTCCCATTTGGAATACTGTGTACAATTCTGGTCACTGCACCTCAAAAAGTATATTATAGCACTGGAAAAAGTGCAGAAAAGGGCGACTAGAATGATTAAAGGTTTGGAACACTTTCCCTATGAAGAAAGGTTAAAACGCTTGGAGCTCTTTAGCTTGGAGTAACGTCGACTGCGGGGTGACATGATAGAGGTTTACAAGATAATGCATGGGATGGAGAAAGTAGAGAAAGAAGTACTTTTCTCCCTTTCTCACAATACAAGAACTCGTGGGCATTCAATGAAATTGCTGAGCAGTCAGGTTAAAATGGATAAAAGGAAGTACTTCTTCATCCAAAGGGTGATTAACATGTGGAATTCACTGCCACAGGAGGTGGTGGCAGCTACAAGCATAGCCAGCCTCTAGAGGGGGTTGGATAAAAATATGGAGCAGAGGTCCATCAGTGGCTATTAGCCACAGTGTGTGTGTGTGTATATATATTTGGCCACTGTGTGACACAGAGTGTTGGACTGGATGCGCCATTGGTCCGATCCAACATGGCTTCTCTTATGTTCTTATGCCACCAAATGAGAAGGGAACACTCACTGGAGAAGACCCTGATGCTGGGAAAGACAGAAGGCAAAAGAAGAAGGGGATGGCAAAAGGTGTGATGGCTGGACAGCGTCATTGATGTATTAACATGAATTTGAGTGGACTTTAGAGGATGGTGGAAGTCAGAAGGGACTGGTTTGACTTTGTCCATGGGGTCGCAACGAGTTGGACTCGACTGTACAACTGAAAAAAAAAGATGGATGGTTGGACTAGGATTTGGGAAACCTCACTCTGCCATAGAAATTGACTGGGTGACTTTGGGCCAATCACTCTTACTCCTCCTATCCTAACTCACTAGGGTTGTCTACTCTGTGCACCTGGGAATTAAATTACAACAATAAAACTCTCAGACTGTGACTAGTAATAGGAGTCGTGGAAGACTTGTGGACTGTACATTGCATGAACTGGCTCCCGGTGAGATGGGAGAAGAGAGGGGAAGAACCCTTGCATCTTCAGTCTGTCATCAGCCATTGGATTAAGAATGTCAGGTTAGTCTCAGCACCTTCCTGCAAGCGAGAACAACATGGATTGAAGATCAGCTTGGCTGAAAGGAATATAAATCCTGCCAGACTGTTACAAGTCCTGTCAGACCCTTTTGCCTCTAAAGGTAATCCCCTTTGCAAACATCAGTCGTTTCTGACTCTGGGGTGATGTTGCTTTCACAACGTTTTCACAGCAGACTTTTATGAGGTGGTTTGCCATTGCCTTCCCCGGTCATCTACACTTTCCCCCCAGCAAGCTGGGTACTCATTTTACCAACCTTGAAAGGATGGAAGGCTGAGTCAACCTTGAGCCAGCAACCTGAGCCCAGCTTCCACTGGGATCTAACTCAGGTCATGAGCAGAGCTTAGGACTGCAGTACTGCAGCTTTACCACTCTGTGCCATGGGGCTCTCCTTTGTCTCTACTCCCTGGTCTTCTGAGCAAAGGTCTCTCTGTTGATTGATGCAAGTCACTTTGGAGACAACTGTCCAAAGAAAGAGACCGACATATAATAAACAAACAGCTCCCAAATTAAAAAAGACAACATTTTTATAACAGGAATATTTCTAGTTAAAAAGGAAGAGCACAGTGGGTGATGCCACCTAAAAACACTAATGCTCCAAATTCCACCACTGAGCTCATCATACAAGATTGTCCTGGGCACGTTCTGCAAGATTGCTATCATCCTTGAAGTGGCCTATAAAATATATGAGCACAGCAAGCATATGGGGGAACAGAAGGAAATACATATTTGTTTTAACAAAAATGCCAGTTATGAATAAGCACAGTAAACGGTTCTGAGCACATGATGGTGCCTTATACTGAATCAGGCCATTGGCTCATCAAAGACAGTATTGTCTACTTAGTCTGGCACCAGTTCTCCAGGGGTTCAAGAAGAGGTCTTTCACATCACAGACCCCCTGATCCTTTTAATTGGAAAAGCTGGGGATTGAACATGGAAACTTTGCTGGCAGAAGAGATGCTACTCAATTCAGTCACAGTCTCTCTGTATTTCTGATGCTAACAGCGCATTGATAAGGAAAGCAGTGTAGAGATTTGGACTTGATGAGAGGATTACAAAAGTTTCTGTTGGTTCTGAAGAAATCACTGATTTTTCATTTATTTCTTTGAAACTCCACCTAAAGGCACTTCCACCTTGCAAGGAAAGTTAGCTATGACCCTTACAGGACAATTTGAAGACATTAAAGTTTGGTTTAGATCAGGGGTGGCCAAACTTTGCTTATAATGCAAGAGCCACATAGAATAAATGTCAGATGTTTGAGAGCCATGAGACATGAACATCTGATGTTTGAGAAAAGGCAGGCAGGCTGGAAGGAAAGAAAATAGATTGGGGGAGGAAGACGTGGGAAAAAGCCACTTTAAATGTGTTCTCCAAGCTGCTGGTTGGCTTGGTTGGAGAAGTGATTTAAAGAGACAAATGCCTTCTCCAAGCCAGCTGATGGGGTGATGGGGGCTTCGAGAGCCACACAATATGTGTGAAGGAGCCACATGTGGCTCCTGAGCTGCAGTTTGGCCACCCCTGGTTCAGATCTTACCACTCAAGCAGCTAAAAGGTGGTGGCTGTCTCTCCCACATACACAAATAGAGAAATATAGATCAAGGTATCTTGGGGGTCATTTGTGCTGCAGAAGAATAACAAAATAGTGAAATTAAGAGATTAAAAATAGACTGACATGAAAGGTCAATTGCCCATGAACAGGGAGTTCTACAAATGCCGGCCAACCAGGAAGAGATATCTTGGATGTATTTTTTCCATTTCATAAACAATCCTTTGAACCCAAAGTAAACACTTGGAGCCCGGTCCTCCTCTCTTTCCTCACATGGGGACTGTAACGCCAATTTCCCCTCCTTCAAATTCTATAGCATGGAAGCAATTACTATCCTCTGACAGCATCCAGAACGTCCTGTGATAAAGGAATGTGACCAGCTGGAACAATGACTCTGGGCCTTTCTTTTTTGTTTGGCTCTGGCTTGAATGTCTACTAGGCATTCTTGGAGGGTATTAAAGTCCAGGGGAGTTTCTGCTGGAGTGGCACAATAGCTTTGATCAGGGTTGCCAATGTCCAGGTGAGGCCTGGAGTTTTCCCAGGATTACAGATGATTTCCAGACTACCAAAATCATTTCTCTGAAGGAAAGGCAGCTGTGGAGGGTGGCCTCTGTGGTATTGCATCCCTGCAGAGCCCCATCCTTATTTATAATGGCAATAGAGCAATTAGCAGAAAGGATTAGGAATTCAGGTAGAATAGAAGGCTGTAGAATGGGAAAGGAGGAAATAAAAATTAACTTGTTTGCAGATGTATAATTATGACAATGTCTAATCCGAAAGAAGCTATTAGGGAAATGAAAATCATATTAGAGGATTTTGAAGCCTCATCAGGTTTAAGAATAAATATGGAAAAGTCAGAAATAATGTACTTTAATGTTGGTTTGGAAGAAAGGAAAGAAATTAATAGGATAACTAATATGGGGATGGGAGTTAAGAAAATTAAATATCTAGGGATAGAAATCTATACAAATATTAACAGGATAGTGGAGAAAAATTATAAAAAAAAGTCTGGGAGAAAATAGAGAGGGATATGCAGCAGTGGGGGAAAAGGACTATGAGTTTGACCACCAAAATAAAGAGTGTTTCGATGTTTTGGATGCCAAGGTTGTTATACCTTTTTCAAACGATACCATTGGCGATAGATAAGCAAAAAATGAGTAATTGGAATACTAAAATAAGGGAATGGATATTTGGAAGTAGGAAACTTAGAATCCCAAAAAAGCTAGCATACAACCATCAATCGGAACTTGGATGGGGAGTTCCAGATATAATTAATTATTATGAAGCATTCCAGCTTAAGGCATTATTAGAGATAGAGAAGGAAGGGGATCAGAAATGGATAAGGCTTGAGAATGAGGCTAATAGCGGGGTAGGAAAACATGGCATCTTTACGAACATGGAGGTAAAGGAACTTAATTTAAACATGGGACCAAGGAAAAATGGGTTAATGGTGTGGAAGAAGTGGCAGCCGAAATGGCTGAATCGGGTATCTAGATGGACGCCATTAGAAACGTTGATGGAGGGAGATAAGGAGCATAGGTGGAGTGAACTACCGTACTTAAGATTAAAGGATTCAGAAGGGTAAAAGACTTGTTAATATTAGATAAGTTAAAACCATTACAGGATTTACAAGAAGTGGTAGGAGCACAATATTGGCTTAAAGCCGCAGGATTGTACACTAAAGTTAAGAAGGAAGTGGAGAAAAGTAATATAAATGAAGAAGAACCTATGGAAAGGTTTTATAAATTAATGGGTAAAACAAAAAAAAGAATAGTAAGCATCTTATACAGGAGTATGAATTCAGGCAACGAAGGAGCAATAAGTTACCTTCAACGGACATGGAGTTCAGAAGGCCAAATAACGAAACGAACAGGGGAGAAGTTAATGGAAGGTTTAAAAAAAGTTAAAATTCACAAGGTTAGAGAAATGGAACTGAATTTTTTTACTAAATGGTATAGAACTCCGGCTACAATATGTTTCCTGGGTTGAGCCCTAAGTGTTGGCATTGTAAGAAAGAGAAGGGATGGTACACCCACATGTGGTGGGAGTGCCCTGAGGCCAAGAAATTATGGGTAATTGTAATGGGAATGATAAAGAAACTCTTTCAGGTAGAGCTGAGAATTAACTTTGAATTAATGCAGATGAGTGTATTAGGGAATGAGACAATAGGGAAGAATAATCAAGATTTACTAAAAGCAATGATATCAGCAGGTAAAGCGGTAATAGCGGCAGGATGGAAGGATAAAAGTAAATGGAAGGAAAGAACTTGGCATGATTACCTCTCTGATTTTGTTCAGTCAGATATAGCTGCTATAATGTCTCAAGAAGGATCTTGCATCCCTGCAGAGCTCCCTTTCTGCACTTCAACCCCTCCAAGCCTTCCACCCCAGCCAGTAATTTGCTAAACTGAAGTTGGTAACCCTAGATCCAAGTCATTTTGATGCCAGTAATCCACTGTCTCTAGGGAAAGTTGATTCTAATGTACCTAGAAACAATGGTAGGATAGGTAAGTTTGAGAGCCAGTTTGGTGTAGTGGTTAAGTGTGCTGACTCTTACCTGGGAGAACCAGGTTTGATTCCCCACTCCTCCACTTGCACCTGCTGGAATGGCCTTGGTTCAGTCATAGCTCTCCAAGCTGTCCTTGAAAGGGCAGCTTCTGTGAGAGCTCTCTCAGCCCCACCTAACTCATAGGCAATGTTCCCTCTAAGTTGCAGAGTCTTGTGAGCAAAAATTCTACTTTGTGAGCTACTGGCATTACAGTTGTGAGCTACTGCATAAATTATTGTGCTCTGGGGCCATTTTTCCTGAGCTTAGACAAAAATGCGTAATCCGAAGGCTAAAAATCTGTGAGCTAGCTCACGCTAACTCAGCTTAGAGGGAACACTGCTCACAGGGTGTCTGTTGTGGGGTGGGGGAGGAAGGTAAAGGAGATTGTAAGCTGCTCTGAGACTCTTGAGATTCAGAATGAAGGGCGGGGTATAAATCCAATATCTTCTTCTTCTAAAATGAGATCCACACATTGTTGGGCATTGTGTTCCTGTAATATTAATTCTTTTCTTGGATTTTCTGATCCAGACCAGATGCAATTCATTACAGGGAAACTGTACTTTTAATAGAAACCAGGAATTTTGGCAACAACTTTCTTTTTATCTATGAGACAACCACAGGAGAGGAGAAAGTAAAGTTTCCCCCAGAAAGTCTCTCCTATTGTGGACCAAAGCCATACATGACTAGATTCTCAAATGTGTATTTTAGCTGCAGAAGCCAACCATGGGAAGAGGAGAAGTGAGTTCAGTTCTTTGCTTCTCCACCATTTCTTTAATTGGAACTACACCCCAGCTGCATTACTCCCCATAGGGAAAAAAGACAGGTATCCATATAGTGCCTGTCTTTTTTCTGCATGGTGGTTAAATCTCCTGAGTGGGAAGAATTGTCATTTGGAGAAAAGGTGTTGAGGCAAAAAGGTAACTTTCACATCCCCCAAGCCAAAGTCTCAGCCCTCCTTCTCATGCCACTTTCCCAAGCCAGAATGGCCCTAGGGCATTTGGGAACATTAGTTCCCCAGTGTCATTTGTGGCATAAATGGGGTCAGGGAATTCTCAACTTGACTTGTGTCACATGTATGGTCTAGTTCAGCTCTTATCCAAACGAATCTCACAGGACTGTTACAAAGACAAACAGGAGGAAGAAAACCATGTGCATTGCCTTAGGCATTTATCAGATTTTTTAAAAAAGAATCATCTAATTAATACATTTAATCATGAGTTAAAATGTCAGTTGCTGAATGACGGGGAAGAGTAACAGGCATTTCTCCCTACCTCAGGGAGCTAACCTAAAAAGTAATTAGTCATAGGATTCATCTACCCTCCTTTGGAGACTCTGAAATTCTGCAGCCATCTCCAGGAATGTAATTTGGTGCTATTACTTTCAGTCATACTCAAAGGAACCCTTGGGATTTCCAATTCATTGCATATAACCCAGTGTGGGAACAACCCATTAAACAGAGTTAAGAAGCTCAGGGCCCTGACCTTGAGCTAGTGGAGCACTGTGCATATGCTCCACTGGTACCCATGATGCAATGTACCACAATTCATATTCTATTTCTTCTCATGGAAAACAGGAAATATGCATGTGCCTCACAAGCACTTATAGGTGGAGACTGGCTTTCTGGACTGAAACTGAGGCAGAAATTAAACCCCATGCAAGGGAAGATATGAGAGTTTGTGTTGGGGCTCTATCGTGTGAAATGCCACTAGAACTCCAGGCTTTTCTAGCCCTTTTCAGATATGGTGTCTGATACCAGGAGACTGCCAGTCAAACACATAGATCAGAACAGACTTGCCAATGTATATGTGGGGCCTCAAGTTCTGGAGTTAACAGACTGCAGAGATCATTTATTCAGGAGGAAATGGTAGCTTTTGAGGGGGGAATCTACAGCATCACATCTCTGCTGAGCCCTCTGCTCTCTCCAAACTCCACCCTCCCCAGACACTAGCTCCAAATAGCTAGGGCAGCAGTGTCAAACATGCGGCCCGGGGGCCAAGTCAGGCCACTTGGCCACCAGAAAGCCAGTTTGGTGTAGTGGTTAAGTGTGCGGACTCTTATCTGGGAGAATCGGGTTTGATTCCCCACTTTTCCATGTGCACCTGTTGGAAAGACCTTGGGTCAGCCATAGCTCTGGTAGGAGTTGTCCTTGAAAGGGCAGCTGCTGTGAGAGCCCTCTCAGCCCCACCCATCTCACAGGGTGTCTGTTGTGGGGTGGGGAGAAGATAAAGGAGATTGTGAATCACTCTGAGACTCTGAGATTCAGAGTGGAGGGCAGGATATAAATCCAATATCATCTTCTTCCTATCAGACCCCCAAGCAACTGGTTGTCATCTGCTTCCTTCTCCCGCTCTCTTTCTTCATTCTACATAACAGCTTGCTTTCCAAGGCTTGCTCAATTGCTCAGGAGCTATGGAGCCAAGCCTCTATTTTCTCCACTGGCTGAGGCTCCTCCCTTGGGGGGAGGGAGAGCTTGCTTTGCCAGGCTCTCTCAATTGCACAGCAGGGTTACTGAGCCAAACCTCTCTTCCTTCTATTAGCTGAGACTCCTCCCCCTCCTGGTCCCCTGGGGGAGGAAAAAAAGAGCCAGAGCTTCCGTTGCCCAGTTCCCTGGATCCCATGGGAGAAATACAAAGAATGCACCTTTAAGACCAATTAGTGCTGTTTTAAGCATGCTTTAAGGTGTTTTTAAAAAATCTTTAATTGTGTTTGTCTGTAGCAGTTTCTATCTCTGCTACTTAATCTTAAATAGGTACACACATGGCCTGCCCCAACATGGTCTGACCCAACGAGGTTTCATTTATGTCAGATCTGGCCCTCATAACAAATGAGTTCGACACCCCTGCTCAAGGGAGTTCGCAAGGCAGAGGTCACAGCCCTGTATCAAGAATATGCATCCTCTCAGGGCACACAGTTGCCATTGTCTTGAAACTGCCTCCTCCACTCCTCAGACAGGAGAAAGGTGTTTGCCCTGCTACCTGGGAGGGACAGACAACTGCAAACCTACCCATTAAAGTACTGAGGGAGCATGACTCCCAGAGGGTATTTAACCCCTGGAAACACTCCACATGGTCCTTTACTGGTGGCAAATGTGTGGGTTTTGCTCATGCATGCAGACTCTCTATGATATGCTACACCAAAACCTTGGGGGTTTTTTTCAGGGTTTTGGTTCATGTGTACTGAAGCTGAAAATCAGCATGTTGTCCAGTTCAGCCAACATGGAGATGGCATCTTTTAAGAGGATCTCTGCATAGCTGCTATGCTCCTGGCATGTCAAAAGGACCATTTTTAAAAAGACAGGAGCACTCAGTATTACTGCTGGGGCAGCAAGCATTAAGAGGGATCTTGAGGCACTTCGTAGCATCTTCTTTTGTGGGCTTGATCTCACTTGGTCAGATGCAGCGTGGCTTATACTACAATAATTGTGGTAGTCTTTTTGATTTTTTGGGGGGGGGGATTTGCTGTGATAGACTAGCCCATTGCACTCAGAACACAGAAGGGAAAGCAGCGCCGAGATACAGTTTGTATATAAGTATGTACAGAAACTGCTGCGCTGCAATTTATATGCAAATCTGAGACTATCAGATTTGAGCTGAATAGGAACTGGGATTGAAAGCAGTTATTCTCTCTTACAGGCTGATGGATGATATTATATTTTTTATATTTTTCTGCCAGTTCCTCAAGGGTTGGAAATGGTCCAGACCCCAATCTGTATAAATCATTTGCTCTTGGGACAGAATCTTGTTTGCATATTTACCTTGCAATGCAATTTAACACACCACAAGAGCAAGCCATAAGCAGATCTACTCAGAAGCAAGTTCCATTTTATTTAGTGGGATTTACTCCCAGGAAAGTGTTTTTAGGATTGCAGCCTATGTTTTGAAATGCTGGGCCATCTCCCTTTGCAATAACTCTCTGATCCCTGTCCCACATGGCCTCCTTCTCTTTGTAACCTTGCATAGACATAACTCAGTCCACTAAACACAGCACTTTTTGAATTAGACCCACTGGACTCTGATTCAGGAAAGCTTCTGCCACAATCAAACTGTTTGTCTTTATGGTGCCACAAGACTCTTCATTGTTTTGACTGCAGCACACTAATACAGCTCTCCCTCTGGAATATGTAAATACACTAAGCGTATTATTTACAACTGAGATTTTTTAAAAAAGATGTCATTTGATGTATGATATCATTGCTTTTCCAAGTAAATCAAGCCTGCTCTTTTAAAAAACCCTGCCCAGTAAACTCTTTATAAACAGTAACATTGCTTTTGATTTCTAATATTCTTAAGTCTTCTCCCTTGGCCCCTTGCCCCAGAAGCAGTGTACACACCACTGGTGGGCTCCAATGTTTGCAAACACTGGAACAACACGGGACAAAATAGAGAAAAGGCTGCCTCAGAAGATCATTTGCAGCAAAACAGTGGCAGGTGGGGAAAGGGTTAAACGCACACACACCAGTGTTTGAAATCCACCTACCAGTGTCTGTTGTGTCCTAGGCTCAAATGGGAGAACTGTTACTTTTGGAGGGAAGCTGAACAAGCCAAAGCTTGTACTCCACACCAGGGTTCCAGAGAAGGCCTAAGCGTGCCCAATCAGGGGAAGGATTGAAACATAAGTAGCCAATTAACATCTAGGCTCATACTGTACCCTGATAGGCCCTTAGGCCCCTGTAAATAGCCAATCCATGTACATAGTTAAGGACCAATCAGAAGGGGGCAAGAATTGTATAAAGGAGCGGGAGGTTTGAATAGAGCTCAGTCTGTGTTGTGTTCCTGAAGTAAAGCTTGCTGAAATCACTCTCCGACTCTGGTCTCTTACTGCGTCGACCCCAGTACTTTACAGTGTCCATCTTTCGTTTAGCTGAAGCCAAAAGCCACCAAAATTGGTTGGAAGCTTATACCATTGATTAGAGACTTAATGTGGTAACAATCAGTTTTCTGATGGTGTTTTAAATCATATACTTAGTTTTATTTTGGCACGGCTGCTATTCATCTATTTATCAACTATCATCTCTCTATCTGTCGTCCTGTCTGTCTGTCTTCTATCATTCAGCAGTCTGGGTCCAATCATCCTCCAAATAGCCCTCCAATAGCCACTTTAGTTGGATGAGGCCTTTTAATACTGGAGACAGGCTTCAAACTTGAGCCACAATGCTGCTTTGGAGGGTGGAATCTAGGCTTCTCCTCTACCCAAAATCATGCCTTACTCAGGCTCCACCCTGAAATTTCCAGGAATTTTCTAACCCAGAGTTGGCACCCTTATATGTTAGGGAGGGAAAGCAGCATGTTATAGTCCAGTCTCATCGCATCTCAGAAGCTAAGCAGGGTCAGTACCTGGAAGGGAGACCACTCAAGGAAGATTCTGCAGGGGAAGGCAATGGCCAACTTCTCACTTTCCTTGAAAGTCCTCTGCTTCTCATTTGCCTTGAAAGTCCCTTGCTGGGGTCTCCAAAGGATGTAAAAGAAGCAGACCCCACTGAGCAAAGCTGCACGAATCTGACTGGAAGCTTGTCATTATGTCTGAGGAATCCCTGAGAATGAGGAGCAGCAGAGGCACACAGGCCTGGATTCTTGGGTGATCCTTCTGGGAAGAAGATGATGATGATATCGGATTTATATCCCACCCTATACTCTGAATCTCAGGCTGATTATAGACCGGCACTTTGGGTCGACTCAGAGATGCCTCTGAAGTCGACCCAAAAAACCCGGCCAGACGGCAACATTTGCCGCCCGCCCCTGTCCCGCATTTACCTGAAAGACGCTCCAACTGCCTCAAAAAGGAACCACTTGGAAAGTGGTCCCTTTTCGCTGGGGCGGCTCTGAGGCGGCGCCTGACTGTCTGGAAGGCCGGAGAGCACCTGACAAGCGCCCGGGGAGCCGCGAGCAGGACTCATGAGTGTTCCAGTGCTCCCCAGCCACCCAAAGCCCGCCCCTTCCTCCAGCACCATCCAGAAACTCCAGGGAGCTCTTCTTCTGGCCAGCTCCAAGCTGCCCCAAACCGGCTGTCTGTTACCAGCCTCAGAGTAGTCATAATCTCCTCTACCTCCCCCCCCCCCACAACAGACACCCTGTGAGGTAGGTGGGGCTGAGAGAGCTTTTTACAGCAGCTGCCCTTTCAAGGACAACTCCTGTGAAAGCTGTGGCTAACCCAAGGCCACTCCAACAGGTGCAAGTGGAGGAGTGAGTAATCAAACCTGGTTTTCCCAGATAAGAGTCCACACACTTAACCACTACACCAAACTGACTGTAATACTAAGCCACGCCAGAATCTACAGCACTTGTCCTTTTACAAAAGTACCCTACTGTATAATTCCATTTTTCTACAGTAGCTCTTTGTTCTGTATACATGATTAGGGCTGCCAGATCTGGGTTGGGAAATACTGGGAGATTTTGGGGGTGGAGTCCAAGGAGGGCAGCACACTTAACCACTACACCAGACTGGTAAGAAGCTGTCAATTACCTTTTTATTTCACCCTTCTCCCAAGGAGTGCAGGGTAATGTACATTGCTTCTCCCTTCCTTATTTAATCCTCACTACAACCCTGCAAGGTAGGTTGGTCAGAGACACTGTGAGTGGTCCAACATTACCCAGCAATCCTTCACGGCACAGTGGGGATTTGCACCTGAGTCCCCCCAGAACCTACATCAAAACTCTTAACTAGTATGCTACCCTGACTGTCTGGCCTGTAAGGGTGAAATATGAAGGCCTAGCTATACAAAAGATATGATGCAGTCTGGGTTGGGGGTCTCCTAACTGGAGTTGCAGTCACACCTACTGTCAAGGTACTCACCTTTCAAGTGGTTACAGTGCTCCATGTGGATTAAAATGCTGCAAGGGAAGCATCTGTTTTCCCTCCCATGCCATTTTCCATAGTGGAAATGGCTGTGTGGAGGCCCTGTTCAGGGACAGCCTTGCCACTAGGCAGGCTAGGCAATTGCCTAGGACGCCAGCTTTCTGGGGGCACTGAACTGAGCTCCCCCATGAGAGTCAGTGATGTTATCACTGCAGGGGAGGAAGGGGAGTGCCAGATGTTAGCCTTGCCTAGGGTGCCAGGCAGTCTAGGGCCAGCCCTGGCCCTGTTTGCCTTCTTCTAAGACTCCACATGCCCTGTAGGGTTGCCAAGTCCAATTTAAGAAATATCTGGGGACTTTGGGGGTGGAGCCAGGAGACTTTGGAGATGGAGCCAGGAAACATTGGGGTGGAGCCAAGATCAAGGCTGTGACAAGCATAATTGAACTCCAAGGGAGTTCTGGCCATCACATTTAAAGAGACAGCACACCTTTTCAATGCCTTCCTTCCATAGGAAATAATGAAGGATTGGGGCACTTTCTTTTGGGACGCATAGAATTGGACCCCCTGGTCCAATCGTTTTGAAAATTGGGAGATATTTTGGGAAGAGGCACTAGACGCTGTGCTGAAAATTTGGTGCCTCTACCTTAAAAAACAGCTTCCCCAGAGCCCCAGATACGCACGGATCAATTCTCCATCATTTTCTATGGGAATAAATCTCCATAAGGAATAATAGAGTTCCCAGCAGACATTTCCCTCCCCCCCTCTGCTTTCTGATGACCCTAAGGCAGGGGGAGGTCCTCCAAACCGGGGGATCCCCTGCCCCCACCTGGGGATTGGCAACCCTAATTCCCTGGGATCAGGTGACTGAGGAGGACACATGGAACCCAAGCTGTGAATTGTGACAGTGGAGTCAAATAGAGCGGACAAAGGTTTCTGAATGATCGTTAAGGCACCTTATAGAACTTGTGTTTTCCTAGACTCCATTTCCTAGACTGCCATAGCTCTCAGCTAGTGTAGATCTTAAAGTTTAATTTGTTTCTAATTGCAGTTGCCTTGTGGCAGAAATGAACTTAACTGCAAGTAGTTTGGGTCTGTTTCAGCAACTAACAGCACAGTCCTAGGCAGGGTGGGCCCTAGACTGTCTGGCAACCTAGGCAAGGCTAACCTCTGGCACCCCCTTGCACCAATAACATCATTGAGTCACATGGGGGTGCCTCCAGAAGGCCATCGCCCTAGGCAATCGCCCAGTTTGCCTAGTGACAGGGCCTGCTGTAGTCCTACACAGAGTTATACCCTTCTAAGCCCATTTATGCAGTCAGAAGAGTTCAACTCTATTTAGGGTCGCAGTGCACTGCTGAGTCTGGGAAAGGCCCACAGAATTGCCCCAGATATGTGGTTAAATCATGTAAACATTTTCCCGGACACATGCATAAATGGATCCCAAAATATCTTAAGGGCACCTGTGTCAGAGCAATTCTGAAGCAGGTTATTCCCATTTTTTTTTCCGCGGGACATCCGGTACTCAGTGGGTTAACACTACGCACAGTGTGTTTCATGTGCTGATGAGGAAATATGATGACAGATCATTCCAAACAGCTTCAAAGAGAGGGCAGCATGGAAAGTATTCTCAGGGTAGAGCGCACAAAACGAGGCTAATTAGTGCCAAAAACATTAAAGTGGAAGCTTAAGCTGAGGCCAAAAGCCTAGCATTTTGATTGGCTCAGAGCCCATCCATATCAAACCACATGGCTCAGCTATTCACTCCCCATCCATGTTTACTTAGAAAACAACCAGTGTGGATTTGGGGCAAACATCAAATCACTTCCAAACAGTGGGCCTTGAAAAGGGGACCAGATACATTCATAATTGCTAGGATTGCCTGATGGAACCCCTGTGCTGATTACACATGTTGCTCTGGATCTTCCTGACAGGTTTTGTGAACAAATGGTTTCTGATTAAGGATAGAATTGCCTGACACTGTGTATGCTGTGATGCATCTTCAGCTATTTCAGAATATAAAGTTCAGATCTGGGTTTTTCACCCTGTGTCAGACATAACACAACTGTACATGAGTTGCACTTTCTCTTTAATTCTCAAGCATAAGTTGCCCAATTAGGATCAGGACCAGGGCCTTTTTTTTGTAGCAGGAACTCCTTTGCATATGAGGCCACATACCCCTGATGGAGCCAATCCCCCTGGAGCTTACAGTAGGCCCTGTAAGAAGAGCCTCGTAAGCTCCTAGGAGGATTGGCTACATCAGGGGTGCAATATGCAATATTACAATTATGAGCAAAGGAGTTCCTGCTACAAAAAAGCCCTGATCAGGACAATGTAGAGTTACTGACATTCAGGTGGGGCCTAGATTCTCCTGGAATTGCAGCTGATCTCTGGACTTCAGAGATCGGTTCCCCTGTAGAAAATGGCAGCTTCAGAGGGCAAAAAGTGTGACATACCTTAGAGCATAGAAGAAACTGAAGTCCCTTCCCTAGGCACTAGTTCCAAATCTTCAGGAATTTCCCAAGCCAAAGATGGCAATCCTAGAACCATGGTGCAGTGGAAAAAAAAAAGACTCCTTTGCATATGAGGCCACATACCCCTGATGGAGCCAATCCCCCTGGAGCTTACAGTAGGCCCTGCATCATTTCGCTCCCCCTGCATCATTTCCCCAAACTCAAATAGTTCTGGGGGAACTATTTAGGTGAAAGCAGGTGTTTCCTGGGATATATATGGGTTTCCTCAGTGGGCCCAATAATGTCATCTTGGTAGGGCTGCCAAGACCCTGGTTTGGGCGGGGAATCCCCTGCCTGGGAGGTTCCCAGCCCAGGGCCGGTGGGGGGAACCTCTCCCTACATCGCTGGCACGACGTCACCCAGAAGTGACGTCATCAAAATGGTGGCGCCCATGCGGGGCTGCTCTAGGTGTTTCTGGGAAAACTCTATGGTTTTTCCAGACGTTCTAGCCATTTGGGAGGGAAACCTCTATGGTACAATAAGTACCATAGAGTTTTCACCTCCCAAATGGCTAGAGCATCTGGGAAAACCATAGAGTTTTCCCGGAAATGCCTAGAGCGGCCCCTGCATGGGCACCACCATTTTGATGATGTCAGGGGACTTGGCAACCCTACACCTTGAGATTGTTTCAGGCTGGGGAAAGCCTTGCCTTTCTTCATATGCACCGCAATCTTGTTCAGAACTGGGTACTGCTTGCACAGGAATTGAAGAGAATCCATAACTCACCTGTGATTGTGTTGTCTGACACAGCATGGACACTCCAGGTCCAACCTGTGTATGTCAGAATGTGAAAAGCGGCAGCAGGGCTTGAACTTGAAAAGCAGAATTCCAACACACATTAAAATTACAAGGAAAGAGTTTTTCCCCCTGGGACTGTGATTTTGCTACTGCATGGAGAAGTCCCAGCACAACCTGCCAAGCTTTCTGATATGCTCCATCACTTGTCACTCGCCGCCTGATGTGTCCCCCTTCCTTTACCAGTTGAAATGTTTTCCATTGCTTGTTCTGGCTTGCCAGCAGCTGCAAACAGATCCCCATCAGTACAGCCATGAAGAAAGTCCCTTTCATGACCAATCACTCACAGCATCAGCGAAAGTGCCTTCCTGTTTGGCGTTTGGGAGTTTCAGTGACCTCATGGAGAGCTTTAATTACTCCAAGAAAGCCAGTGTGATGCGCTGGACAAAATGTTCAACGGGGTGCTTCCACACCCAGTGATAATGTTAGAGTGATATATGGTGGATGGAGTGCCGGGCTGGATGCTAGACTTCTTTTTCCTGCAGCACTGACATCATTCACATAATCATGTACTGCCTGGAATAGAGATGTCATTTCTTCCAAACACTTACCCTGATATCATGTCATTTTTTAAAAGTGTGTTTCATTTGTAATGATTGCTGGAACTTCCATCACAGTTGTACCACAATCACTTCAGGCATGGCTTAAAAAAAAAAAGTGTACAAGTAACTCCTTATGGATATCAGTGTGGAATTTGGCAAGATCTGATAACTGGCACAAGATCCTGGGAACCTCAGTCCTAATTCATACATCTGTGCTCTGTGTGAGCTCTGTTCACAAGTTAAAGGGAACAACACACATACTTTCTGCCTGTACATATGGAAACTGTTTGTAAAGCCCTGTTCATAAGTTACAGTAGACACATGTACAAGCAGTGTACAATGTATACTTGATTGTTTTTTGGATCTGTGCTGAGTAATTCTCATGTTACAGTTAATGTATGTTCAGCAGAATGTGTGATACAAACCCCCATGTTTATCCAGGTACTAGTCCATTCATGAAGCAAATGCATGTTGGCTCTTAACAAACAGACATATGTACATACAGGCAGGATGTATGTGCATTCATTGTAACATGTGAACAGGTTCTTATGCATGTTTACTTTGCAAAAAAACAGGGACCGGTACCTGAATAAATGTGGGGCTTAAAATCATGCCGAATTCAAGGCAAGGGATGTTCAGAGGTGGTTTGCCATTGCCTGCCTCTGCATCACGACCCTAGACTTCCTTGGTGGTCTCCCATCCAAATAACTAACCAGGGCCAACCCTGCTTCATTCCTGAGCTCCGATGAGATCAGGTTAGCCTTGGCCACCCAGATCAGGGCATTAAAAATGGTTAGGTTACTAAAAGAGACACCCTACACGGCAACAATGGTTTAATTGAACATTAATTCCAGTCTGAGTAGAGTTACGTCTTCTTTTTAGATGACATGTCCTCTTTTCTTTTCTTTTTTTCTTTTCAGAGTCTGTCCTCTTTTGGGCTCTTTTTTAAAAAAGAACTAATGAAAATATCCTTTTTTAGGTTTATAAAGTTAGAATTATTCCTAGTTAGTTGCAATTATCACAACTTAAATTTTAGAGGTGTTTATAATGAGATTCTCAAGGTGATCACTCGCTTAAAGTAGTCAGTTGGGAAATAGGTCCTCTTTTTTGCTTTTCAAAATATGGTAACCCAAAGTTTGAGTTTCAGACGTAGCTCTTCCTGTGCTCTTTCAATGAAATCAGCAGCTGGCTGCAGTTTGAAAACTGTGAATCTGTTGCCGAACCACAGAGCCACAAAACATTTCAAGTTAGTAACACTAGCGTAGCAAGAAACATTCTGCTGTTAAGCACAGGGCTGAAAAAAGCAGTACATCACAACTGTTTGATCCCGTCTTCTCACTCCTGCTCAGCAAAGCATCCCTCAGAAATCTCACTTGCAAAAGCAGGACACAAAAATGGCAGCAATGTTTATGCCACATGGCAACCAACAGGTTTAACTGTCTCCAGAGAGCCTCCTCGGGCTTTCCCAGGATACCCTGGGACTATGTCTATGGACTTGGGCTATTCAGGAGAGGGCCTGGCACATTCATATTTTTAGTAACCAGAATAGAGGCTGCCTGAAGGCTATCAGATTGGAAAGACTCTAGGTGGTGATTTCATCTTGGCTGCCCACACTTTACCGTCTGCAGCTTGGCCATTGTTTTCATAAGGCTGAAGTAAAGGGTAGGAAGATGGATATGGGGACTGCCAGACACAGGATACTGCTCATAATGTCTCAGGGATGGGAATAAGGCTAAGGAGTCAGACTTTTGTAAGATGCTGATAAATTTCAACTTTTGACTTGGCAAGTTTTGCAGGCTTTCGTTTTTGGCTTTTTGCAGCCTCAAGAATGGTTCACATGCTTATTTTAAGATGCTACTGGCAAAAAGAAGAAGAAGAAGACTGCAGATTTATACCCCGCCCTTTTCTCTGAATCAGAGTCTCAGAGCAGCTTACAATCTCCTATATCTTCTCCCCCCACAACAGATGCCCTGTGAGGTGGGTGGGGTTGAGAGAGCTCTCCCAGAAGCTGCTCTTTCAAGGATAATTCTGCGAGGGCTGTGGCTAACCCAAGGCCATTCCAGCAGCTGCAAGTAGAGGAGTGGGGAATCAAACTCGGTTCTCCCAGATAAGAGTCTGTACACTTAACCACTGCACCAAACTGGAATGTTCCTTCTAAGAATGTTCCCTCTAAGCTGCAGAGTCTTGTGAGCAACAAATTTACTGTGTGAGCTACTGGCTTTAAAGTTATGACCTACTGCATAAATTATTGTGCTCTGGGGTCATCCTTCCTGAGCTAAGACAAAAATGTGGGACCTGGAGGCTAAAAATCTGTGAGCTAGCTCACGCTAACTCAGCTTGGAGGGAACACTGGATGGAACCACGATAGCTGGATTCCTTTCTGGCTTTGTGGCCACGCAGGATACTGTCCAGAGGGCAGGCATTATCTGTTAATCTTGTGGTGGGAAAATAGTATCATTTAGAGGCACCCCCTTCTATTTTAACTGTTAGGAAACTGGTAGCTTAAAGTCTTGCCCTAAGATTACATCACCTTAGCTCCAGTACTATGGTTCCCGGCTTGGGGTCTGGAGCCATCTGGTGGGGGGGGTCTGCAGATTTATTGTAAAGAGTCCATGAGTCCATATGCACACTAAGCAGGGTTGCCAATTCTGGGTTGGGAAATTTCTGGAGATTTGGGGGTGCACCTTGAGGAAGGCAGGGTTTAGGAAGGTGAGGTTCCTCAGCAGAGTCCATCTTCCAAAGCAGCCATTATTTCCAAAGGAACCAATCTCTGTAGTCTAGAGATTATTTGTAATTCTGGGAGATCACCAGGCCCCACTTGGAGGTTGGCAAGCCAAGTACTAAACACCGTCATTTTGATCTTTTTATCATTATGCATTTTATCAATCAATGGATAATAATAGTTCAAATGCTATCATGTCAGAGGACCTAGAAACAAATTGTAACCCTTGTGCACTTGTCTTGACTGGGGCAAAACACTCTCAGTAGGAAACACCAGTTAACCATCGAGCTGCTGCATTTTTTACTAACTGCAGTCTTCAGCTTTCACCGATGCCTGACTCTAGTTAAGACCTCCCTGGAGGGAACACATCTCCCCAGCGGAAAGTGAAATATGACCGACAGGTTCATTAGAAGACGCAGTTGCAGTTACTTCTTCTGCACACATTCAACCTGCCTGACTTACACTTTGGAGATTATTGATGCCTCTCTTCTCATCTGGTTAGGGAGGGCTCCGTAACAGAAATGCCAGCAGTGGTACCTCAGCGACTGGTGTGATGGTGATCGTTACATACACCCACGCTGCTGTGTGGATGAAGGGTTGTTCTTTGAAGGTCAGGCTTTGGGAGGCATTTTGCTCATCACCATTTCTGCAGAACTTTTCAGTGCCTGACAGTTCTTTATCTTTCCAGCAGTAGTTATTTGAATAACAGCGCTGGGGAAATGCTTTCGCATAGAAGAACAGTTTTTCAGGCACAAGTGTGAGTGATGCAAACATCTGTGCTCTCCATTTCTTTATTGTGTACGAGTTGCATCTGATTGTGTTTTTCAGAAGTGTGCTTTGTGACAGCTTCATCATATCTTTGCAGTGCTGGAAAGTGCCAGACGCACCCTTGCTTTCAGGATCAGCCGGCTGCTGAATTTGAACATGTACACAAACACATGAAGCTGCCTTATACTAATTCAGACCATTGGTTTGTCCAGGACTATTCAAAGTGGCAGCAGCTTCCCAGGGTCCTTCACATTACTTGCCACCTGATCTTTTAACTGCTCATTATGGGGATTGAACCTGGGAACCTGCCCAGCAGATGGTCTACCACTGAGCCATGACCTTTCCCATTTTTATTAAAAGGGCACAGGAAGAGAAAGTCCCAAAAGACAAATTGGAATACAGTAAGGATCTCCTTGTTGTTTGTTCCACTCCAAATGTTGGGTTGGCTCTTTTAAATGAACAGTGCCTCGTTAAGTGATGAGTTATCTCAGATCTTGTCTGCTATTTGCACAATGTAATAGCTGGGGTGATGAATTACACAAGTCAAATGTCTTCTAAAACATCACACAGCCATGGAGATAGATACTCTTCGCTTTGGATGGTACCATGGAAGCACAGGGGAAAGAAGGAAGGATCTTTTGTCAGTCTCCTTTCACAAGTTGTTTGTGATGCTTGAGCAGGCTGCCTGACACCATCCAGTGAGTCATAGCTGAGGACAAATTTAAACTTTAAACACTAGGCTTTCCATACCAAATGCATGTGAACAGTTTGAGTCTCAGCCATGCTACTGTTGAGAGAAGTTGAGGCATAAAATGGTAGCAGGATGCTAACGCATACCCACATCAAATCCTCAAAGCGCGGAAGTATTTTAAAGGTGCCACAGAGCTGCATCAATGAATAGAGACTTCAGGAAATGGATGGGAAGGTGACCTGGCTGTGAAATCAGTCACTGCAATGATTGCCAGGGTTGATTCAGTGGATCTGGCTGGCTAGGTGGGTGCCTTCTGTTGGGATTAATGGATATAGCTAGGCCTTAGAAAACAATCTACACTTCAAAGGAATAGAGGCAGAAGAGTAGACATATAGGAAGGGTCAGTGTGACTATATAGCTAACTAGCCTGTTGCCACAACATCTAGAGGATGAGACAGGGGACAGCACCTCCACTTCCCACACTCCCTCTCGATGTCTCATGGATCAGTTCACAAGATTCATCTTCATTCTCAGAACTCCAAATTGTTCACTTTGGAGTGGCTTGTGAGCCTCCTTCCTCCTTCACCAGTCTGTGTGCACCCTTTCTAAGGCTGCATGTCTGGTGGAAGAGGACAGCCAGCCCAAGGAGTAGACCATTCTTCAGTCAAGGGTGTACAAGAGCTACACTCCCCTGTTAGAACTTGTAAACAAGGTCTAGTTCCATTTGTGGTGTCAGACTAGAGGGATAACAGGATACCTGAATGTCATGACTGGTACAGCTGAGGGGGAGGATGGGGGTGAGCACCAGATTTACTGTCCCAAGTCAAGATGCATTTACATGGCCTGTCAGCACCTACTCAGGCAACCCTAAGTTTGATAGTTCTGGGTTGGGAAATTCTCGAAGGTTTGAGGGTAGAACCTGAAGAGCACAGAGTTTGGGAAGAGGAGGAAACTTGGCAGCAATTGGCTCCTATACAGTCCACCCTCTGAAGCTGTCTTTTTCTCCAGAAGAACTGATCTTCTGTTCTCCAGGAGAATGCCAGGTCCCACTTGAGGGTCTGCAACTCTAGGTGACCTTGAGCATAAGGCCCTTTATTTGAGGGTTCTTGCCCATCCAGTTCCAGATTCTGTCTCAATAGACAGGTGGAACATGACTGCACCTGCAAAGTATCTGCTTGTTATTTTCCACAGCATGCTTTTTAGCATAGCAAATTGCATCCCTCAGTTCCAAAGGACTGCATTGACATTTCAATTATACCCAGCCAAAATAGGTGCAAAATATTCGATAGGTATGTGAGAAAGGCTAATAGATTTTCTGGTCCCAAGTAGTACAAGAAATGGTTCTTCTAGAGACAAATGATGGCTGTTCTTTAGCTGAAGGCTCAAAGGGATGGCATCATGAGTCATTCCATTCTACGAAGCAAATTGAAAACATGTCATCCCAGTCATTAAGTTTCTCTTTTGCTAGGAACAGAGCCAGGTGTTGCTGAGTCCTTGGCAAGATGGACTCTAATTCCCCCACACCCAGCATGTTCTCAATATGTATGGTTACTAGGGCTTTTTTTCGTAGCAGGAACTCCTTTGCATATTAGGCCACACACCCCTGATGTAGCCAATCCTCCAAGAGCATACAGTAGGCCCTGTACTAAGAGCCCTGTAAGCTCTTGGGGAATTGGCTACATCAAGGGTGTGTGGCTTAACATGCAAAGGAGTTCCTGCTACAAAAAACATGGTTACCATGTTATGTGTTGTGTACTGGACTCAAGTGAAGACTGTTTAGCAGTTCCTGCCAGGCTTATTGGAGCCATATGAACTGAGCTTGGGGACTCGGAAACAATGGGCAGCAGAATCCAGATCCCTGCTGCCCTGCACCAATCCAAGACCCCCAGCTGGTTTGAATGAACCAATAACGTGCTTTCGCAGAACCCAGAGTGGTATATAGTTGGCCCCGTTAGCCTAGTCCTCCAGTCTTTTGTAGTGCATCCCCTACCATGCTATATCTAATAAAGAGCTTGTTATCATTGCCACCTCGCCTCTTCAATGGATAGAACCCACTATATTATATTATGTGAACAAGAGGCCATGTGTATTTAGTATGCATTTATTGCCTCAGTACACTCAAATGAAAATCCTGAAAAATCCAGTGGTCAGTTAATAGGATTGCCAGTCACCAGTCAGGGACAGGGGTCCCCTGGTTTGAACACTTCAGGGCCATCAGAAAGCAGGGAGGGAGAGGGAAATGTCTGCTGGGCACTCCCATTATACCTTATGGAGACCAATTTCCACAGGGTATAATGGAGAATTGATCCATGGGTATCTGGGGCTCGGGGGGTGTTTATTGAGGTAAAGGCAACAATTTTTCATCATAGCATTCAATATCTTTCCTCAAAACACCCCTCCTAACAAGTTTCAAAAAGATTAGACCAGGGGGTCCAATACTATAAGCCCCCAAAGAAGATGTCTTTATCCTTCATTATTTCAAAATGGAGGGAAGGCATTTAAAAGGCATGTGGTCCCTTTAAATGTGATTGCCAGAACTCCCTTTGGCTCCACCCCCAAGGTCCCCAGATATTTCTTGAATCAGACCCAGCAATCAGATCAGGTCACATGTACCAAAGCTGTACACACATGCAATATAAGTGCATGCGCCTGTTCCCCCTGAGCATGGCACATTCTGGTAGGCACGGATGAACTTTTTGAAAAGGGCTTAGATCGTAGGCAGAGTTTGCTGCTAAAATCTCACACCTACCCACTCGCTTTCATTCCACTCTTTCGGAATGTCTGAAAATGGATGGAGATGCTGATGTTTTCTAGCTGGAGATCACTGAAATGGCTAAGTGTGCTCGGTCTTACACTAAGACAGGTGACCTCTCAGCACCCTGGTCATTGCCCACTAATGCCTGAGACACAGGCAGAAGGAATTTGGGTGGGGGGGGGAATAGAGAGCATGCTCTGGTGTCATGACATTGGAAGCCCCCCTACAGTTTTGCAGATGTCCTCTGGTGTCATGACTCGGCGGGGAGTGTGTGTCATGCCTGCCCCTGACCCAGCACCTGCTAGCTCAGAGCAGGCGCCTTTAACAGCCCTGGACGTAAGTCCTGAGGAGGCAAGCCGGCAGCAGGAGCCACCTGGAACTGATCAGGCCACGCCGGGCCCCAGCTCATCCCCTCCTGAATCTCCACCACCTGTTAGCCGGCTCCGTGAAAGGAGACGGCAGGAGATTAGAAACAGAAGGAGTGAAGCACGCATGCGGGGGAGAAGAGATCTAAGCCCGGCATACGAATGGGTTAACAAGCCAGCACAGTATATCTGCAATCCTGGCCCTTTGGCAAACTGTGCTGGCAACGAACGATCCTCCTGGGACGTGACCACGCTCTGCACCCTCTTGACTCCTGTGAGAACCCGCATATTTCTGACCCGGCTTGAACCTTGGACCCCGGAACTCTGGACTGTGACTTTGCTCTGTGGACTTGCTTTGGTAATTTGACTTCATTCGGCTTTGCTTTCTCTGGCTACCCGACCCCCGGCATTCCTGCGTTTACGCTCTCTGTCTCATCCCTTGGCTCGGACTGATTTATGGTTTTGACTAATTGGACTGTTTAAGATAAACGCCTGTGCTGCTCCCTGAAAACCTCAGCCGGCTGCAAGAGTTCTGGCTGACTGCCGGGACGCCAGCAGCCGTCTCCTACCCGAGGCTCGAGTCGTGACAGCTTGCCAGCACCCATAACTCACCAGACTCCACCATGACCGACCAAGCAGCAGGAGGGGCTGACCCACTGTTGGGTCTACTAGACCAGGTGCAGCAGCTGACGCAGGCTGTAATCACACTACAGCAACAAACGGCTTCCAACGCTACTGCCCTGGCCATGGCAGCAGCTCCTCGTTCCCGCTGCCCGGTGAGTGCCCCTGACAAGTTTGAAGGGAGTCTGGAGGAATTCCCCGCCTTCCTTGCTCAATGTGAACTGTATATGGAGATAAGGCAAACTGATTTTCCCACAGACAAGACCAAGGTCTGTTTCATTTTGAGCCTGCTAAAAGGGCAAGCAGCCAAATGGGCCACTCCCCTGCTGTTGGAACCGTCACCGCTGCTATCAGACTACCCACGTTTCAAGGCTCATTTTATGGCTACCTATGTCAACCCAGTGCGGGCTGAGACAGCCAACCGCAAAATACGGGCGTTGCAACAGGGCCAAAACTCTGTCTCTCACTACACCACTGAATTCCAGTTGCTTGCTCAAGACCTGGCCTGGAATGAAGCCGCCCTAATGGACCAATATACAGAGGGACTCTCTGATGCCATCCTTGATGAACTGGCCCGCAGTGACCGACCAGCCACACTACAAAACCTGATCCTGTTGTGCCTGCGTATTGATGGGCGGCTGCAGAGTCGCCGCCAGAAACAGAAAGGGAGCCACGCCCCAGCAAGGGTCCCCACAGCTGCTCCCGCTCCAGGTATCACCGCTCTTCCTCCAGCTGCGGAACCCATGCAGCTGGGCGTCGCCCGCCCTCGCCTGACTCCCGAGGAGAAGACCTGGCGGCGCAACTGCAATTTGTGCCTCTATTGTGGCGAGGCCGGACATTTTGCAGGTACCTGCCCGGCCAAATTAAAGCGTCCCACAAGCTCTGCTGCCCCGGTAAAAGGCCAGCCCCAGGTCTAGTTGGAGCTTCCGGCCTGGGGCACTTCTTGAGGTCCTCCAGCTCCGTCTATCCACCACACACCCCGTTCCTGATTCCGATTCGTCTTCAGCTCCCCGACGGTCGGTGGATTTTTGTACATGCCATGTTGGACTCCGGGGCTGCCTGCTGTTATATGGACAACCTCTTCGCCAAGGAGCATGGCATCCCCATCCGGGAAAAGAAGATCCCTACCCTGGTCGAGGCTGTAGACGGGCGTCTGCTGCGCTCTGGACCCGTCATTCACGAGACTCAACCACTCGTCCTATGGGTCCAGCAACACCAAGAGGAACGAACCTTTGACCTGGCCCGCATGCCACGATTTCCCGTCATCCTAGGCCTGTCCTGGCTTCAGGCTCACAACCCTCATGTGGACTGGGTACAACGAGACCTGCAATTTCCAAGTACCCCTGCGTCACGATCCACTCTGCATCCGGGTCCGGTCCCTGTGCCTCCCGATAGTCCATCCATCCAGCTCCTCGCTCCCCACCATTCTCCTGGGGGCCGCCACCACACTACCCGCTCCCTACCAGGAGTTTGCAGATGTCTTTGACGAAAAGGAGGCAGACCAGCTCCCCCCACATTGGCCCTACGATTGTGCCATTGACCTGATGCCCGGCGCCCCGTTACCAGCGGGCCGCCTATACCCCATGGCGGACCCGGAGCTGGCTGCCCTACGGGAGAACTTGGAGAAGAACTTGGCCCGCGGGTTCATTCGACCATCCACCTCACCATTGTCCTCGCCTGTCCTGTTCGTGAAAAAGAAAACAGGAGACTTACGGCTCTGCAATGACTACCGGGCACTCAACAAAATCACCATCCGGAACCGTTACCCGCTTCCACTGATCCCAGAGCTCCTTGATCGTGTAAAAGGGGCTACCATTTACACCAAGCTCGATCTCCGAGGGGCCTACAACTTGGTCCGTATTAAAGCTGGGGACGAGTGGAAGACCGCTTTTGGTACCAGGTATGGCCAGTACGAACACCTGGTCATGCCATTTGGGCTCACAAATGCCCCTGCCATGTTCCAACGGTTCATGAACAACGTGTTCCGCGACCTTCTGGACCGGTTCCTGATTATTTACCTGGATGACATCTTGATCTACTCCACCTCCGTGCAGGAACACGTCCAACACGTACGACAGGTGCTACAGCGGCTCAGAGCTCACCGCCTTTATGCTAAGCTGGAAAAATGCGCCTTCCATCTCCCGTCGGTCGAGTTCTTGGGTCACATCATCTCTCCCCAAGGGACTCAGATGGATCCAAGGAAGGTTGACGCCATCCTTCAGTGGCAAGCCCCCCAGAATCGGAAGGACGTCCAGCGCCTCCTGGGCTTTGCCAACTACTACCAGCAATTCATCGCTGGATACGCCAACCTAACCAAGCCCTTGACTCGGCTCCTCCGTCCCAAGGAACCTTTCCAATGGACCCTGGAAGCTGACCAGGCATTCCGCAACCTCAAGCGCCGTTTCTCCTCCAGTCCCCTCCTGAGATACCCTGATCCCCGCCTACCCTTCATGGTGGAAGCAGACGCCTCCAGTGTGGCCATCGGGGCCGTGCTCTCCCAGCGGGACGACCCCAGTCAGCCATGGCAGCCCTGTGCGTACTACTCCCGGCAGCTCTCCACCGCCGAACGCAACTATACGATATGGGAAAGAGAACTCTTGGCCATCAAGGTGGCTTTCGAGGTTTGGCGTCACCACCTTGAAGGGGCAAGACACCCGGTCCAAGTATTCACGGACCACCGAAACTTAGAACACCTGCAGACCACCCGCCGGCTGAACCAACGACAAATTCGGTTGTCCCTGTTCTTCTCCCGGTTCAACTTCACCATCTCATACATCCCGCACACCCAAAACCAGAAAGCCGACGCTCTGTCCCGCCGACCAGATTATGGCACCCCAAGCGCTACAGAAGCCCCCAAGGCTAGCATCCTGCCACCTACGGTCTTTGCCGCCACCCTGACTGTACCAGCCTTGGTGGCCGAGATACAGGCCAGTCAGGCTACAGACCCCTGGGCCCAAAAGCACCTGCAGGAACCACAGCAAGATACTGAAGGAGAATTGACCACCCGGGATGGGCTGCTCTACCATCGGGAGCAGTTATACGTCCCTCCTGGGCCTCTCCAATCCCGCATCCTCCGCCTCACCCACGATGCACCCCCGGCCGGCAACTTCGGGCAACACAAAACAGCCCATCTGCTGACCAGAGACTTTTGGTGGCCCCGTGTCCGAGCGGACATCAGTCGGTACGTGGGTTCATGTGAGGTCTGCCGCCGGGCTAAGAACATACCTGCCAAGCCCTCCGGTCTCCTGCAGCCCCTTCCTACTCCCTCCGGTCCCTGGGACGTTGTGTCCATGGACTTCATCGTGGATCTGCCCCGATCCCAGGGGCACACGTGCATCTTCGTCGTGGTGGATCTATTCACCAAGATGGCTCATTTTGTCCCCTGCACCAAAGTACCGTCGAGACCAGAAACCGCCCAGCTATATCTGGCCCACGTTTTTCGCCTACACGGGTTACCCAAGCAGATTGTTTCGGATCGGGGCCCGCAATTTACCTCCCGCTTTTGGCAGGCTTTCCAGCAAGGTCTGGGGACAGAGCTCCATTTATCTTCCGCATACCATCCCCAGACCGATGGCCAGACTGAACGCACCAACGCAACCCTGGAACAGTACATACGCTGTTACACCAGTTACCAACAAGATAACTGGGCCTCCCTGCTACCACTGGCGGAGTTCGCCTACAACAATGTCGTACATAGCTCCACACAGACCACACCGTTTGCGGCCAACTACGGACAGCACCCCCGATTTTTCCCTCCGCTCGGCCCCTCCGCCGATGTCCCCGCAGCAGACAACCGGATAGAGGAACTTCATGCGCTCCATGACCTCCTGCGCGCCCAGCTTCAGCACGCCAAAGACGCGTATAAACTGGCCGCAGATCGGCATCGCCAAGAAGGACCATCCCTCAAGGTCGGGGACTCAGTCTGGCTCTCTACCCGGTATCTCCGGACCCCTGGCCGGTCCTCCAAGTTAACTGCGCGCTTCATCGGCCCGTTCCCGATCGAGGCACAAATCAACCCTGTGGCGTTCCGCCTACGCCTTCCAGTCCACCTCCGGGTACACCCGGTTTTTCACCGCTCCCTCCTCCAACCCGCAGCTGTGCCGGACCCTAACCGAGATGTTCCACCACCACCTCCACCACCGGTTTTGGTGGACGATGCGGAGGAATACGAGGTCCATCAGATCCTGGACTCCCGGCTGCACCGAGGGCAGCTCCAGTATCTAGTGGACTGGGAGGCCTACCCCCCCGAAGATCGTTCCTGGGAACCGGCTACCCACCTGCATGCCCCTGACCTGCTCCGGCAATTCCATGAGGCCTACTCTGATAAGCCAGGCGATTTGGATGAGGGGGGGCCTGAGGGGGGGGATAGTGTCATGCCTGCCCCTGACCCAGCACCTGCTAGCTCAGAGCAGGCGCCTTTAACAGCCCTGGACGTAAGTCCTGAGGAGGCAAGCCGGCAGCAGGAGCCACCTGGAACTGATCAGGCCACGCCGGGCCCCAGCTCATCCCCTCCTGAATCTCCACCACCTGTTAGCCGGCTCCGTGAAAGGAGACGGCAGGAGATTAGAAACAGAAGGAGTGAAGCACGCATGCGGGGGAGAAGAGATCTAAGCCCGGCATACGAATGGGTTAACAAGCCAGCACAGTATACCTGCAATCCTGGCCCTTTGGCAAACTGTGCTGGCAACGAACGATCCTCCTGGGATGTGACCACGCTCTGCACCCTCTTGACTCCTGTGAGAACCCGCATATTTCTGACCCGGCTTGAACTTTGGACCCCGGAACTCTGGACTGTGACTTTGCTCTGTGGACTTGCTTTGGTAATTTGACTTCATTCGGCTTTGCTTTCTCTGGCTACCCGACCCCCGGCATTCCTGCATTTACGCTCTCTGTCTCATCCCTTGGCTCGGACTGATTTATGGTTTTGACTAATTGGACTGTTTAAGATAAACACCTGTGCTGCTCCCTGAAAACCTCAGCCGGCTGCAAGAGTTCTGGCTGACTGCCGGGACGCCAGCAGCCATCTCCTACCCGAGGCTCGAGTCGTGACAGCGTGGGGTATAAATAATTTTATTATTATTATTATTATTATTATTATTATTATTATTATTATTATTATTATTATTATTATTATTATTATTACAGCACTTCCGGTTTTCACAGGAAGTGACATTGTGCCAGCCTGATACAGGTATGACTGTCCTTCCCCTCCAAAGTCTCCTGTGCGATGCAAGCTATGACCTGATTAGCCTAGACATGAGAGTTATATTTGCAACCCTGAAGTATTTGAAGGGCTGTCATATAGCGGATGGTGTGGAATTGTTTTCTGTTGCCCCAGAAGGTGGAACCAGAACCAATGGGTTGAAATTAAATCAGAAGAGTTTCTGGCTCATCATTTGGAAGAACTTCCTGACAGTTACAGTGGTTCCTCAGTGGAACAGGCTTCCTCAAGAGGTGTTGGGCTCTCCTTCCTAGAGGTTGGATGGCCATCTGACAGCAATGCTGATCCTGTGAACTTAGGGGGAGGTATTTGTGAACTTCCTGTATTGTGCGGGGGGCTGTACTAGATGACCTGGGGGTCCCTTCCAACTCTACAATTCTATGATTCTACAGTTGCTCATGGGGGTTCCATCTTGTAGCATTGTCTGTTTGCTTCCATGTTTTTTTCCTCTTTGTATCTTTGTTAAGAAAGCAAATATTACAAGAACACCATCAATTCCCAGTGCTTCCTTGTCCAAAAGTCATTAATACCATAATATTGTCTTTAGAGCTTCTAACTCCTCAGGAAAGTGGGGGAATCACATAATATTACTATCATACTAACACTTTGCTTGGGGCAGGGAATCGAGGTTAAAACACTGACATTCACCTAAGACCTCTGATGGATGCTGAGCAGAATTTAGATCCGGGCCTTTCACTTAATTGCTGTGCTGGCCAGTGGATGATTTCCATTTCATTGTATTTTGGTTGTTATTTACTAGCAGGGATTTAAAAAGAAGCATGAGTTATTCCCATGGCTGTAACCCTACTGAGCCTGCTCCAGCGGGGAGGGCGGGATATAAATAAAATTATCTATCTATCTATCTATCTATCTATCTATCTATCTATCTATCTATCTATCTATCTATCATCTATCTATCATCTATCTATCTATCTATCTATCTATCTATCTATCTATCTATCTATCTATCTATCTATCTATCTATCTATCTATCTATCTATCTTAATAAATAGTATTAGGAACATATTACATACTAGCTTTGGAGTAGGCAATGAGAGGGTGCCTGCCCTTTCCCCTTTCCAGGTGTCAGAGCAGCTGGGAAATGGGTCAGCTTCAACTGGTGAATCCAAGCAGGGCTGAAGGGTTAATTAAACTCTTTCATTCCTCCTTGCACAGTCCAAATTGCACAAACCCTTTGTAACTGTTATTGCCCTTTCAAAAGCAATGGGAAGATCTAATCATGAACCCTCTAGCATTTGTCACTCTAATGAGGTCCCTAGACACTCATGAATCTACTCCCCTTGGTCCAATGAAAACTATCTCTTTTAACCAATTTTAGTTCCTATTTGATCTCTTTACTTACAGAGTAAAGAGTTTGCAACTGTTGGTAGGGATTGGCACGAACCAGCTGTTTTTGGCTGGTTCACAGTTTGTGAAACAATGTTCACAAACTGAAGAGCTGCCATGAACTTCCAGAAATTTTGGTGCAATTCATGGTGGTTTGAGAAGAGCAAAAAACAGGGCTTAAAATGGCTCTGATCTCCGCTCTTCATGAAAAACAGTTGTTTTGTTTATGTATCTCCAAGCCATTTTAAACCACTGTTTGCTGCTCTTCACAAAAAGCGGTTGGGAGCAGAAGGCAGAGGTTTAAATGATTCCAAACCATTTAACCCTCTGCTTTCTGCTTCTCGTGAAAAGCTGTAACAAGCAGAAAGCTGGGGGTGAACTGAGCGTGAGGCATTTAACACTCTGCTTTCTGTTCCCTGTCCCTTTTTGCAGGGAGTAGAAAGCAGAGATTTAAATGGTTCATAAACCAATATGAACTGGTTTGGTTTGTGAATTGGTGTATCTTGTGGTTCTCTTTGTGGTTCAGCTGCAAACTGCAAAAATGCAGTTTGTGCCATCCCTAGGCTGAAAACCTAAGAAAACTTTCTTGAGAGTAGTTCCATTGACTAAAGACATTGACTGTTTCTAAGTAGACTTGCTTATGATTGCTCCCCTACAGATTTTCTTCTGTTCTTGCTTTTTCAGCCTCCCATCTCCCACCCTCTGAACAAGGTCACCAAGAAAAGGTTTGAACCCCTCCAGTCTATTTCCTCCCAATGCAGCCTCTTGCTACATTACCACCACTCAGGGCTGTAACTGGCTGTGGGGCAGTGGGGGCAACGCTACCTCCCAAATGGGCCCTGCCCTCTCCGTTCCTGGTTCTCCTTCTCTCTCCCAGGAGACAGAGGGAACCTGGAGCAACCAGTGACAACCACGCTTTAAAGAGACTCCTGTCTCTTCTCTTGCTTGTGCATGCCACTACTGCAGCATGAGTCAAGGAAGGAAAGGTATTTAAAAGTTTAAATATTTCCCCTTCCCTCCCTGAATTGCTCTGGCGCAGACACATGAGGCCCAATTCAGATCAGCCTTTTGGCTAAGATCACTTCTCTAATTAGGCTGCTAGGGAAATTTATGTGTACATTTATGGGTTTCCCGAGTAGGCCATACAATACCCCTTGGGATTAAGTGAGGATAATGTGCGTGGGGGGAGACTGAGCCCCCTTCTCCATGCATGCCACAGTTGTGATTCAAATTGGACACCACATACATAGGAGTTGAGGAGAACCTGTTGGGGGTTTCTTTCCAGGAGTTTTTGCTCAAGCTTGGCTTCTTAACTGCATTGATGTTTTCCCTTCCGCTAAATACAGTATCATTTGGCAGTTTCCACTTTCCTACTTTTTCTTCAAGGATTTCTCCTTTTTGTGGTGGTCTGAAAAAGTAGACAAAAGCCCATGAGAGCATCAACCAATACTCTGTATAAGGGAGAAGCCACACTGAAGCAAAAATCTGGTGTAGAAAAGCCCATGAACCCAAGACACAACTTGTGGGCTCTATTATACTGTGTGAAGACATTTCTGACTGGGGCGACTTGAGTTTGCATAGCCTTGAAATTCCCTGGAAGCCTTACACCAGTCACTCTATCCCAGTCCAAACTACTTCATAGGGTTCTTGGAGGAGGGGAAAGCCACCATGTATGCTTTCCCGAGTTCCTTTGGAGAAAGGGCTAGATAAATAGGTGATAGATAGCTTTCCTGTTTTCGGCTCAGAAAGGAAAGGGCAGCTGGCCTTTCCCTTCTTGCTGAATATTTAACAGTGGTAGATGTGGAAATCGTTGGAGCCTTCATAGAGCAGAAGATATTGCAATATTATTGTTCTATGATCTCTTCATGTTCGGAACATTGAGAACACACTAGTGAGTGTTGCTATGGCTGCCCTTGTTATTCATGCATTCCTTGGCCAGCAGCTCTGGGAATTGCCATGGGAAGACATTCCTGTTGGAAGAGGACTTAGTAGGGTAGTAACCATACCGATAGGGAAGTGCCAAAGGGGCACCCCTGGGATCCCAAGTCCTCTTTATTCACAGCAGTGTTCCAGAACTGTTTGTTTGGAGCAATCCAGTATGTTACAGAGAGTACAAAACATTCAGGTCTCAAGTTGTCTTTGAAGGACTGCACGTTGCAAATGACAAAGAGCTGAAGGAAATAAGCACACGCGCCTGCATCTTTTTCAAGTGCATCGGTATTCCTTTAATATCCAGACTTGGCACAGCTATTAAGCGCCACATTCGCTGTGTGACACAGCAAATGATTAAATGCAGTACAAAGAGTAGATGAGTATCTTGGGGGTGGTTTTGAATTCACTTTTTAAAGACTCTGGAGACAGTCAGATCTCAGCAGATGGATTGCTGGGGATTATGTACCCATCTCTTCCTGAATGACTGAAGACAAGCCAGGTTTGGCAGGCAAACCACTATGACAACTGCAAGGTGTGCTTGCAGATTCTCAGCCGATACCATCAACCAGTGCTGCCCACATTTGCCTGTTCAAAGTTGACAATAGTTCCCATGATTAACCACAACTAAGGGTGGCACTATGCAGTCAAAGATCGGCAACAAACTGGTTAAGAAATGATAGCTTTGTTCCCAATACCATGCTGAATGGCGGTCATTGTCCTTTTAACATCACACAATTCCCACTTGCACTAACAAATGAGTGGGGGTCCAACTACAACATGGCACCATTTGTGAAACTGCCTCCTGTCTACTGTGGGTCTTTGCCAAGTTGATGTGCACTGGAAGTTCTCTGTGGACACTTAAATTCTCAGACACATGAGGCCTAATTCAGATTGGAACTGTTGTTTATGGAAAGAGGTCAAACCTGTTCCCCCACACACATTTCCTGACCTGAAATGGCTGCTGGGAGTCATTATTTCTTCTGTTGCGGAAACTTTTGTGTAGCTCTTCAGTACATCAGTATATGTAAGTTTCCCAATGGAACAAATAATGCACATTGGCCATTTCAGATCCAAAAAATGGTGCAGAGTGGGGAGGGGAGGCTTAAACTCTCCCACTTCACATATTTTGGTCCCGATACTTTACCACTAGGGCCAAATTACATGATACATTTTTAGTGAGCCATGTCCAGGTCCCCAAAACTTAACTTTCTCTGCAGTCACACAGCAGCTAGAGATGTCACTTTAAAAGTCAGTGGGAGGGCAGTTTCAGGTCAGGAGTGCAATGGGGAGAGGCCTTTCTCTTACACTATTTTCCCAAGCCAAAACAGCTCTGGAGAAAGTTAGTGGCCCCACTTCCCTCAAGTGCCATTTTGGCTCAGGAAAACAGTGTGGGGAGGAAGCCTGGAACCCATCCTCTTTCTGGGCAGTACTACTGAGCTGAATTGAACCCTTTCAGAATTAAATTCCCCACAACTGCTGTGAGAACAACTCAGGTTTCCCAGATCTGACCCATTTAAAAATGCGTAGTTTGGCCCCATGATTTATAAACCACAGCTTCTTGTGGTGTTTGAATGCAGGGTTTTTTTCTCATTGTCCCCCCCCCCCAAAATTCACATTAATTGATTTTGAATGCATATTTTAAAAGCATTCCAAATGCATGCCAAAAGGGGAAAAATACATTGATGAGTATATTTGTCCTGTTATCCAAAGCTACTGCATATACTGCACACAGAGAACTCAATCTAATTTGTGTTTGTTTGAGATTCTGTCTTTAATGGCTTGGTTTTGATGTGCCGACATGTCAACTGGTTAAAAGCGGAACAGCCTTCTGGAGGAACCCTCACAAAGCTAGCAGAGAATTCTCATCCTGTTCCAACAATTCACTCACTGATTCTTTCTGACATATTTACAGGGCTGCTCTTGAGAACAATGGCATCATAAAACAGCCAGATAACTCATTCTGCAAAAGGCCAATGAGGCGTGGATCCCATGTTTAGCTCTTTGGGGCGCTCTCATTCTTCCGCTGTCGCTTCATGTGTATATAGCTGCAGCTTGCCTTTTTCTGTCAGAGCAACCTTCCTCATGTATTTGTGTTTTTTATCACAATCTTCATCCAATAAGCCCAAAGTTTTACCTTTTATGGGTTCCCTCAACTCTTTATTCTCACAACCTTTATCTTCCTACCAAAAAAGCCCAGTAGGTACTCATTTGCATATTAGATCACACCCCTTAATGTCACCATTGTTTCACACAGGGCTTTTTTGTAGGAAAAGCCCAGCAGGAACTCATCTGCATATTTGGCCAAACCCCCTGACACCAAACCAGATGGAACTGCGTTCCTCTGTGTTCCTGCTTAAAAAAAAAAAAAGCCCTGCTCACAATGACCCTGTGAAGTAGGACAGGCTAAGAGATAGTGACTGATCCAAGGTCACACAATAATGTCTCAGACAAAAATAAAGTTGAACATTCTCTGAATCGCCACAGTTCCCCCCCCTCCAAAAAAAAAATCAGATGAGTGAGACCCCTGTTTGGATTTGGACTATAGTGTGAAGGGAGGAGGATTAAAAATTAATCCTACATTCCTATTTCCCAAGCCTATTTCCCAAAAAAATCATTCCTATTGCCCCCAAAAAACCAGATGAGTGGGACCCCAGTTTGGATTAGGACTATAGTGTGAAGGGAGGAGATAATATGACGTTCCTCACCCTGAGTCGCTGGAGAGCGTCTGCCATTCAGAGTAGATAATACTGTCCTTGATAGAACATGACAGGCAACAATATGACAAATGAAAGTTTAGTGTCAGATGATGGACATCAGAACAAAAAAATCTGAAGGTTAGATATATGCTAATGGGGTCTGAACTGACTGAGTCTGAGAGGAAAAGACAACTGAAGTTGTTGTGAACAGCTCAATGAACCTATCAAATCTGCATGTAGCAGCAGCAAAACAGGCAAATTCCATGCTCAAGATTATTAGGAAAGGAATTGAAAATAAAATGGCCAATACTGTAATGATATCAAGCTATATTGAGTCCTATTTGGAGCGCAGTTTTGGTCCCATCATATCATATTGCAGAGCTGGTAAAAGCTCAGAAGAAGGTAAGCAAGGTGATTATGAGGCCGGAGCAGCTTCCGACAAGGAATAGCTAAAGAACTTGAAGCTCTTCAGTTCAGAAATGGATGACTTAGGGGAGATATGATAGAAGTTCATAAAATTCTGGGTGGGATTGACAGAAGTCTTCCCCCCCCCCCATCTCCTAGAATACCAGGGGCATCCAGTGAAGGTGATGTGTGATAGACTGAGGATAGACAAAGAAAATATAACAGGAATGCACAGGAACCCAGTTCCAGCTGGCTTGGCAACAGGGAGTGTGGCCTAATATGTAAATGAGTTCCTGCTGAGCTTTTTATAATAATAATAATAATAATAATAATAACTTTTATTTCTATCCCGCCCTCCCCGCCTAGGCGGCTCAGGGTGGCTAACAACAACTTACACATTAACATAAATAATAAAACTTTAAATTTAACAATTAAAATTAAACATAAAAACCAGTCAGTTAAATTAAAATACATGATTTTCATTAGACTAAATATATATGAGTATATCTGGCAGCGATAGAGCTGTTATGGCGCTGGTTCTGCCAGTTTAGGTAGTCTTATGGATGGCGATTCTTACACCAAGCAACTCAGCAGTCAGTGTCATTATAGGCTTGCTTAAAAAGGGCGGTCTTGCAGGCCCTGCGGAACTGGCCGAGGTCCCGCAGGGCCCGCACCTCCTCCGGAAGCTGGTTCCACAATGCCGGTGCAGCCGCTGAAAAGGCCCGTACTCTAGTATGTTGGAGTTTGACCTCTCTCGGCCCAGGGATGGTCATTTTGTTTTTACCCACTGACCTCAGTGCCCTCTGGGGTTCATATGGGGAGAGACGGTCCCTTAGGTAGGCTGGTCCTCGGCCATATAGGGCTTTAAAGGTGATAACCAACACTTTGTACTGGACTCGGTAGATAATTGGTAGCCAGTGCAGTCCGTGCAGCCCCGGCCGTATGTGCTCCCATTTCGAGAGCCCTAACAGTAGCCTGACCGACGCGTTCTGCACCAGCTGTAACCTCCGAGTCCGGCACAGAGGTAGCCCCAAGTAGAGTAGATATATAAAAAAGCCCTGTGTGAAACAATGGTGATGTTAGTGGGGTGCAAATAAGGTCTTACTGTGCTTTTCCTGCAAAATAAAATAAAATAAAAACCCCTTGCTAGGAGACAGCATCAGGGGAAGGCAATGCCCTCTGTGTTAAGTTTGTTGGCCCTCCAGAGTACCTAACTGGCTGATGTGTGATCAAGAATGATGGACCGGATGGACACTAGTCTGATCCAACAGAATTCTTATGCTCTAATAGTTAGACTATGCTGGCTTCCTGTTGTGATTCTAGTTTTGTTAGCAGCATTCATGGAGTAATTATGTTGTTATTAATAGTAATAGTAGTACTTAGTTATCATAGTACTAATTAATTATAATTAATAAAAACAACGAGAAGAAGACTCGGCAGGCATCTGCTAAGGCTCAAAAGGCCCACAGCAGATGACTGCTAACTGGAGGAAGAAGGTTCACCTCCGTCACACTTCTTTAAGCTCCACTGATGCCAGCAAGGCTAAACAGAATGTAAGGATCTATTGAGAGTGTTGTGAGTAGTGTGGATTCCTGATATGTGCAGTTACCAGGTTTCTAGTACACATGGATGGAAGATGTCTCTGCACACATTCATTTGAATATATCCAAAAATCATGCCAAAATACAAGTGTGTGGCTGATTTCTGATCATGTAAAAAGAGCTGTAAATGCATAGGGATTAGTTTGCTACAATGACAAAGATTCATTCATTCCCTCTCCCCTGACTTCTCTCTCTCTCTCTCTCTCTCTCACACACACACACACACACACACACACACTGCTGCCTCCAGTCAATTGGAAAGATATTACCTTCTCCAAATGAATGTTTTATTTAAAAAAAACTCAGAGAGGTCCTCAGTTATGAGATCATTTCCCTCAGCTTGGACTAATTAACCATCTTGGACTGTTAACTGGCATTCTACCTCACAAAAGGATGGTCAGCCAGCAGTCATAACAATAGTCCTGCAAGGTTTTATCAAGATAATACACTTTTTAGAGTACTATATAAATACTAGGCATTATTATTGTTAATAATAATAATATTACATTAGGATAATTCCAAAAGTTGTGTTATTCTTGATCTGCATTCCTTCCTTCGAACTACCGCTAAAGCCTTTTCCCCCCTCTTCAGTATCTGTTTGTTCTCTCTTCCTTCCTCCAAAAAGCCTGAGGCAGTGTACATAGTTCTTTCCCTGTCTTGTTTTACCCTCACAACAAGACAGGTTAGCTTGAGAATGGGTGGCCCAGTATTACCCAGTGAACTTCATGGCTGGGATAGATGTGTGTATGTGTGAGGGGGGAATGAACCACATCACACTATTAGCATTCCTGTTTGGACTTGATGGCTGAAAGGGTTCCATGTTTCAGCTGGGCTGGATAAATGCAGGATGTATTTTCATATAGTGAAAATGGCATGGGCACAGTCTTAGCCCTCCTTTCCCTTGTGATATGATTTTTTCCCTCAAGTGTCTACTATCTAAAGAGTGAGGGAAACAGTGTCATATTTGGGTTGTCCTCACTGGGTGATCCTGGGCCAGTCAGTCTCCCTCAGTCCTAACCTAGCTCATGGGGTCATTGTACAGATGAAACAGATGAGGTGGAAACTGCCCTCAAGGCCAGTTCATGGCTGTTGTGAGGACACTACACTAAATAACGTGTCTTGTGACGTTTCGAGCAGGAACACACAGAAATGCAGTTCTGTCTGGCTTGGTGTCAGGGGGTATGGCCTAATATGCAAATGAGTTCCTGCTGGGCCTTTTCGGAAAAAACCTGTGTGAAACAATGGTGTCAGGGGGTGTGGCCTAATATACAAATGAGTTCCTGCTGGGCTTTCCCCACAAAAATAGCCCTGGTGTTTTGCGACTGGATTTTTCTGTGTAAGAACAGCAAAAATCCAGTTGCAAAATGCATTATTTAGTGTAGTTCAAATGCACCCTTTGTATCAGATATGTGATGGCAGTTCTGTGCTTCATGCATAGGGTTGCCAACTCTGGCTTGGGAAATTCCTGGAGATTTGGAAGCAGTACCTGAGATGTTGGACCCTCTGATGCTACTGATTCCTCCTGAGGACTGATCTCTGTAGTCTGAGCAGCAATTTGTAATTTCAGGAGAATTCCAGGCCCCACCAGTGTCCCATGCCCATACAAGGCTTGTTCTAAGCACAACTGTGGCATGCTGGGAGAATGTATAGAAAGGCGGGAAAACATCATACAGGGATAAGGTCCTGAGCAGGAGCACAATTGTGTGCTTCAGGGGGACCAGAAGACAGGAAGCTTGGATGGCAAGAGGCTGACAGATGGAGAACAGGCTATCCAAAAGACAGGAGGAGGTTGCGGATAAAAGTCAAGGGACAGGATGGCTGAGTGTTATTGGAGGGAAGATGAGGAGAAGAGGGCCGAAGGGTCTGTTTTAGAAGTGGTACACCAGGGATTCTGCTGGTGGAGAAAGGAGATTAGATACTGTGGAAAGGAATGTGAATCCATTGTAGTGAGGGAAAGTCCTGTTTATCATGTGTGTAAAAATAAGGCAGAGCAATAAAAGAAGTTAGAAAATTGTGCTTGGCAGAATGCTCGGTAAAGCAAACAAGCCCAATTCACGTAAGAGTCAGTCAAGATCATTCAACATCGCTTCATCTGTCTCAGGTCCTCTTTGTTACCAAAAATCAGAAGAAAATCAGTTTATTATTCACATCAATCTCTCGCTATGCAGGCTCAGGAAGATAGAGAAATCTTTATTTTTCTTTCTATTGTTCTAGAACTGATGGACCGATTTCCCACTCACCTTACACCGCTCTCACGCTCCTCCTCTCAGCAGGGCTTTTGTCCAATTTCACATTATCTGCCCTGAGGCTGCAATTAGCTTCAGCTTTTTCGCGCTGCAAACAGAAACCTTTAAATACCAGTTTCTGTTTGCCATGCAAAAAAGCCTAAGCTAGTTGCAGCCCCGGGACATAGGACGGAAGCCCCGCTGAGAAGAGTGTGCGAGCGGTGTAAGGCGAGTGGGAAATCAGTCATGGTTGCAGAGAAGTTTTGAAAATAGATGAGTGAAGGGGTTGTCAATCTCCAGCTGGGGTCTGGAGATCTCAACAATTATAGCTGACCTTCAGATTAGAGAGATCAATTCCCCTGGAGTGAATTATTGCTTTGGAGTGCAGACTCTATGGCATTATAGCCTAATCAGGTCACTCCACTTCCCAAATTCTATCCTTCTCCAAATCTTCAGGAGTTTCCCAACCTGGATAAAAGTGTGGCAGAGGGAACCAAAATTGAGATTCAGAGCTTTTTGTGGTGTGTGTGTGTGTACAGCTGTGAGCACATAAAACACAGGAAGGGAAAAGCATTAAGCTGCCCCTCTGCTGAGTAAATCTCTAATCTGAATTTCAGCCCCTCGTTTTATGTTGCAAAACCAAAACCAAGTGGCAGATTTCATGAAGCTGTCTGTCACAAGTCGTTTTGCTTTAGATCACGTGATTGTGACATCACTGTTGCTAGAGTCACATGACTGCTGTGTGGTATTGCAAAAGTGTTGCCTTTTTGTCATTGCACATTTTTGATTCCTGGGAAATGTCCTGCTAATTTCCCACAATTTTGCTTCTGCCTTTATTCTGTGGATAATCCTCAAGGCAAGGCCTGTTTTGTCAGCTGATTAACGTTATGGGAAAATATGCACAGCATTCCCTGTTTATTAGTATTTATAAACAGAGTTATTTTGGACCCTCAAATATTGTGAAGGCTGCAACTCTATGCACGTTTATTTGACAGTTAGTTCTTCTGAACTCTGTGGAACATGCTTCCAAGCAAATACACTCAGAATTGAGTTGCATGAGGGATTTCTGGGTTTTTTGGATGTCAATATGGCATGCCAGTCCAATAACACCAAAGCTGAAAATAAAGATTTGGATATACCTTCCAATATATCACAGTTGGAAATGGTACAACTTGTCAATTAGGACATCAATAGTGCAGTCCTAAACAGAGTTACACCCTTCTAAACCCATTGACTTCAACAGACTTAGAAGGGTCTACTTCCAGTTAGAATTGCATTACTATTGTCTCAAAAGGCAGTTATGCAAAGCATGGAAGGGAAATAATATACTGCCTTCTGTGTCCATGGACATACGATACATGAAGCTGCCTTCCACTGAATCAGTTAATTTATCTCTCAAGATCAATTTTGTTTGCAAGGACTTATACCTGTGGAGTACATTAGTTTTTGTCTCACATGGTCTGGAGATGTGGCTTGTCATGTGATTGGTATAATACTGCCTCTTCCATTCACCTAGTTGTATAACCCATCTTTCTCTATCACCCATGCAATCCCCCAGTATTATCTTTCTAACAATTAAGATGAGCTCAGGAAAGCTGGAAGCCTTTGTTGAACACATAAACTTGCCTTCTAGTGAGTCAGATAATTGATTCATGAAGGTCAGTATTGTCTGCTCTGACTGGCAGCTGTTCTCCAGGGTCTCAGGTAGAGGTTTTTTCTCATCAGTGCCCACATGATCTCTCTAACTGGAGATACCAGGGATTGAACCTGGGACATTCTGCATGCAAAGCAGATGTTCTGATCCATAGCCTATCTCCACCTGGAGTCAACAATGCCCCCAGGTAAGGAATGTCTAAGAAGGAAGGCAAGTGCAGCTGTGAGCTCACAAAAAGACCATTTCTAAAACTTTTCCTCAAAAGGCAAAAATAGAAACAAAACAGAGTGCTTTACCAAGCACAGCTGCCAGAGACATAGGAATAAACAGGGAAAATCAGACCAATTAAAATCACAACTTATTATGAAAAATAATACATGCTTGCACTAGCAAGAATAAATGGAAATAAGGGAAAGCATTGGGGCTAGATGACAGCCCTGCATGACCTGTTTCTTGTGGGTCCAGAGAAAATTGACACTGAGGTCTTCCACATGCCCACTAAGTTCATGATAAGAAGCCTCACTGGTGGAACTGTTATTCTGACCAGTGAGAACTGGAACAAACTGAACATTTCTCAGTAATGACCCCCTTTGTCTGGCATCACTTGCCTGAACAGGTGCGGAGTTCTTCCAATATGAAACTGTTAAAGATGCTAAACGCTGCTGACAGTTGTTATCCTGGTTATTCTGCACATTTTTGGGGTTGTTTCCAATTGGAGCTCTTGCTCTGCATCTCCCCCTTCCCCATTGTAGCAGTTCTTCTTCAGGCATTTTGCATGATGTCATGTGATTGTCCACTTCCCTAGTTTTCCCCAGCTCAAGCTGCTGGTTTTCCTACATCTGCTTTGTTATGTTCTCTTCTGAAAGATTTAGAGGTAGAAAACTGCTGGATACCAGTGCTTGGAGGCAACTTCGATAGACTTTTAAAATTGTTTAAAATTGTTAGAATATATCACTATGGTAACAGTACACCAATATCCCTGCTACTGACAAAAAAACAGCAAAAAGCCTGTGGTTGACAGTAGGGGAATGGTAGACACAAAGGGGTACCTGTGCAGAACTCCATGGCTGCTACAAATGCCTCACCATTTGCACCAGCAATTACAGCAAAATAGAGAACAAGAGGAAGCAGCATTTCAATGGCATTTCTAGAAAAACTGATAGTTGACTGGTTTCTAAAATCTGCTATATAGCTTTTGTTAACCACTCTGAAGGCAGGGAAAGTGGAATAGGAATATGTTGAACAAGTTGATGGATATCTTAAACGTGATTACAGAGGAAATTTCCGTTGTGACTTGAAGGCTGCTCTTTTGAGTTGTTGTATAGAGGCTATGATCACAGCATACCAGGAATGTGTGTCAAACGTATTAAGTCTTGTAAGATTTGAATTGCAAATTAACTGGGGATAACTGGTAATATTTATATAGCCAATTGGATTAGAAAGAGTAAAAATATTCTCAGTAGGATACAACTAACACGTATTTTGAAAAGCTTAAAGACAAGCTAGAACATTTATTTATTTACCTCATTTATACCCTGCCTTTCTCTCCAGTGAGGACCCAAAGCAGCTTACATTGTTCTTCTCTCCTCCATTTTATCCTCACTACAGACCTGTGAGGTAGGCTAGGCTGAGAGTATGTGACTGGCCCAAGGTCACCCAGTGAGTTTCCATGGCAGAGTGAGGATTTGAACCTGGGTCTCCCACATCTTAGTCTAACACTCTATCAACTATACAACAGAGTGCAGCAGTGCCGAACTCATTTGTTATGAGGGCTGAATCTGACATAAATGAGACCTTGTTGGGCCAGGCCAGGAGTGTACATGTTTAAGATTAGGCAGCAGAGATATAAATTTTTATAAAGGACACAGATAAATACAATTAATTTTTTTTTAGAAGAACACACCTTAAAACATGTTTAAAATATTAGCGCTTGATGGTCTTAAAGGCACTTTTTTGTGTATTTCTCCTATAGGATTGAGGGAACTGGGCAAGGGAAGCTTTGGGTCTTTCCTTCTTTCCTCAGGGGACCAAGAGGGGGAGGAGCCTCAGCCAATAGAAGGGGAGAGGCTTGATTCAGTAGCTCTGCTGTGCAATGGAGAAAGCCTGACAAAGCAAGCTCTCCCTCCTCCCCTTCCTCACCAAGGGAGGAGCCTCAGCCAATGGAGAAGATAGAGGTTTTGCTCCTGTGCGATTGAGCAAGCCTTGCACAGCAAGCTGTGATGCAGAAGGAAGCAAGAGAGAGGGAGAAGGAGGCAGATGACAGCAAGTTGCCCGGAGGCCTGATTCGGCCATTGGGCCACATGTTTGACACCCCTGACATAGTGTATTCAAGATGCATACTTGTTTTATATACTGCATAATTCTCCTCTATATTGTTTACAGCCCCAGTTAGACATGGCTTTTGTCCACAGAGGTCACATGATTCCCAACATGATCTTAATGGTTAAAGAGTACTCCTTCCTCCCTTTCTCAGCATCATAAAAGCTGGCTGGCTCCAACCCATGTTCAAAATATAAATGCTTCAGTATTCTAGCTTTGAATGCATCTGGCAGGGTGAGAGAACAATCCCCTTATCTTCACGTATTCCTGCTGGCATGTTTGTTTTTTTAAACCAAGTACTGCCTTTTTAAATTGTTCTGAATGTAAGATGTTTAATGATAAAGGATGGATACAAAGAACTGCAAGCAGAACAACACAAGGAGACTTTTTTGCTGCCTTTCCCTTCTTTCTGCACATGCTGAAAAGATGGTCCTCAAGATTGGGAGATGGTCCTCAGGAACAGCACGCCATGAGGTGAAAAGAGACTGCAGAGGAAAGGGGAAAATTGGCAGGATTCTCTATACGTTCTTGTGTAAACTCTTACACACAGAGAATAGAAACCGATGCAAGAATGTGTGTGAGGAATATCCACTGATTTCCACTTTGCATAGCAGCCTGCCCACCCACCCCCCTCCAGCTGCATCCCATGCTTTGTGGGGAGGGGGCTGCAGGAACCAAAGGCAGGTGGCAAAATCTATTCTCTGAGCTCCTCTCTGCTCATGGTTCTCTGAATCCAACCCAAACTCTGTTACTTTTAGTGATGACAACTGCCAGGTGGAGCCTGAACATCTTCTGGAATTACGACTGATTTCCAGACTACAGAGATCATTTCCCCTGTAGAAAAAGACAACTTCAGAGTTTGGACTCAGTGGCATTATAGCCTGGCTGAGGTCCTGGCCCTTGCCTAGCCCCACCCTCCCTAGTCTCCTCCGCCCTCAAAATCTTCAGGCATCTCCCAACCAGGAATTGGCAATCCTGTTCTGCTGGTATGTATGCATAGATTATAAAATGGAAAAAGCAAAACATTTAGAAAGGTATCTCCAGCAAAAGAATGAAAATTGTGATTTAAAACATGCTATTAGGTCTTTTTGAAGAGATTAGTTTGGAATATTATTCTGCATGAAAATAATGGCATAGTAGCCCATTCAGTTATAAGATAGCAACTGAATCTCCCTCTTGACCTCACAGAGAGAATCCAGAGAAAGAGGATGTTGTCTGGCTCATCAATGCCATTTTTGTTTTAATTTTTTTGCAGTGTTTCCCTTTACCTTCTCCCAAGGTTAACCCATAGTGCAGTGGAAGCTGCAAACTATTTGTCATAGCCCGTGCTCACCCTATCACAGCACCACCATGGGGTTATACAAATATCTCATGGAGAGAGCCATGTACCGCCCAACTTACTCACAAGGCTGTGCAATAGCAGGTTTATCAAAGTGCATTTTGTGGAATAATTCGGAGCACAAAATGGGCCATATTTGTGCAGACTCTGTCCACTGGCAAGAGATGTGCTCTGTAGCATGAGAACGCTGACATTTCAATGCTCTCTTTCAATCAAATCTTGCCAAGGTTTATTCCTGGAATAATAATAATAATAAAAATTTAAAATATTTTAAATGCAAAAAAATTAAAACTACATCAAATGTGGGGTGGGACGATGGCTCAGTGGTAGAGCATCTGCTTGGTAAGCAGAAGGTCCCAGATTCAATCCCCGGCATCTCCAACTAAAAAGGGCCCAGGCAAATAGGTGTGAAAAACCTCAGCTTGAGACCCTGGAGAGCCACTGCTAGTCTGAGTAGACAATGCTGACTTTGATGGATTGAGGGTCTGATTCAGTAGAAGGCAGCTTCAGATGTTCAAATAATGTTGAGCCTCGAAATATCATTCATATATGATAATAGATGAAGAGAAGTACAAACCTAGGGTTGTCCATAGCCTGGTGAAAAATGTGAAAGTGTTTACCAGATAGGGAGGGAAGATGGCATGGTATAGCCTTACATCCTATCTCAGAAGCTAATCAGGATTGGTACTTGCATGGATAGATGACTGGAGAAGGCAATGGCTAACCACCCCATAAAAGTCTGCCAAGAAAACATCATGATGTGATGTCACCCCATGGTGCTTGTACAGGGGGACTACCTTTACCTTTTACTTTTTACTTGCATGGGAGACCACCAAAGAAGACTCTGCAAAGGAAGGCAATAATAAACTACCTCTGTTTCTCACTTGCCTTGAAAGCCTCTTGCTGGGATTGATGTAAGTCAGCTGCAACTTGACAACACATACATAATTTTCAGGTGACATTAGTTACCTTTATGTCATGAAAATGCAGTACCTGCCCATTCCCACACATGATGCCTATGTTAAGGGAACAAGACCTTTTTTATCCACATTGTTGACAGCCCTATGCAAACCATATGTACTGTAAACAATACATCCCAAAATCGTTCGGGGAAGGCATTTGTTATGAAACCTGAGATATCCCTCCACCCTGATCATTTTTTTATTTCAACACCTAATTTTTTATTTCGACATTTATTTCGGCAATTTCATTATGAGCCGTACAGCAGATGTGTTCTTAAGTCCTTGTCATTGCAATCCTAAGCAGAGTTACATAGGGCTAAGTCCATTGAAATAAATGAGTTTAGAAGGATGTAATTCTAGGATCACACTTTTTGTTCCCTGCTTTAGAACTGGGACTCTTCCCTTTGGCTTTTTGCCACCTGGTCTTTTCCTCCAAGACTCGTGGCCAGTTGTGCGATTGGCCAACAGCCCAACTTGCTAGTGATTCCTACAGCTGTGTCCCTTTGGTGCAAGGCCCACTATGGAAACCACATCTACAAAACCCTACACATGCAGACATTTTTCAAAATTAAAGAATACACCCTGTTCTGTAGCCAGAGCCAAAGGAATCCTGCTGATCCAGGGCTTCAGTACACTTCATCAGAGTTCTCCTAAACACTTGTACGTGGTCAAATGTCTCAATTTCCCTACAGTTTGCTGTCAGAACTTGTAGTTTGTTTGGATGACTGATTACACAGCCAATGGACAGGGAAAATAAACTGCTTGTTGGGTCAGAAAAATAGCTATCACTTATCTTGTCTAAAGGAAATCATGCCTTGCAGAGTAGATCTTTGTAGGGACATAACTCTCTGGAAGTTTGGGAGTCAGGAGAGCTTGTCAAACCTCTTGCATGGCAACAAAAGCCAAACACTTTTTTATTAGGACCAACTAGAATAACACAAAGCATTGTACATATTTATTAATTAATTAGATTCTAGCTGCCTCCCTCGCCAATGCTAGGGCAGGTTACAACAATAGGATAAGATACAATGTATTAAAATAATTAAACATAATATTGTTAAAAGCCAAATATAATATCATTTGGCACCATTTAATACCACTCATCTTGAATCAATTCCATATATGTGCACTGTAGATGGTGACAGATACTACGGGTGCTGGACAGATGAGTAGTTGAAGAAGAAGACCGTAGATTTATACCCCGCCCTTCTCTCTGAATCAGAGTGGCTTACAATCTTCTTTATCTTCTTCCCTCACAACAGACACCCTGTGGGGTAGGTGGGGCTGAGAAAGTTCTCCCAGAAGCTGCCCTTTCGAGGACAACTCCTGTGAGAGCTATGGCTGACCCAAGGCCATTCCAGCAGCTGTAAGTGTAGGAGTGGGGAATCAAACCCAGTTCTCCCAGAGAAGAGTCCACACACATAACCACTACATCAAACTGGCAATATAAGATGGAAACAATATATGGAAACAATAGAGGAAGCAATATAAGATGGAAACTCACCGGGGGAGGCCAATGCTAGTAGATCTAGTTGATCTCTGCTGACTCAACCTGGCACTGCAGGGCCCAGATGTCTCCTGGGAGAGGGTTCCGCCAGGCTGGCTTCAGAGCTGAAAAGGCTCCAGCTGTGGTTGAGGCTAAGCAGACCTCTTTTGAACTGGATTTCACCAGCAGATATTGATCCACAGAGTAATGTTCTTTGAGGGATGTACCAGGAGTGATGGTCCTGAAAGATATGTTGGTCCCAGATTACATAGAGTTGCCAATTCTGGCTTGGGAAATTCCTGGAGATTTGGAGTCATGTCTGGGGAGAGTGGAGTTTGGAGAGGGGATAGGAGTTCATTGGGAATGTGAAGCCTCTGAAGTGCCATTTCAACCAGGGGGTACTGATCTCCATATACTGGAAAGCAACTAAAATTCCAGAACACTAGGCACATCTAGAGGTTGGCAAGCCTGATTGTGCCAGATTTAGCATTAAATCCATTGAAAAGGGGAGGTGGTTCAGTTTCTGATCTCAAAGTCATCTTTTCTGCATTCTGCAGCCTGACGGATTTCAATTGATTAGGTGGACCTGGTTATTTAGCTGCAACTTTAGCCTTCAGGGAAGAAGAAATTAAAACAGCAGCCTCCCTCTGAAAATACTGAACACATGACTTTCAAGCACCAAATGGAACTCAGAGGTCCCGCTAAAAACTGAGAAGTAACTTTTAATATTTCCACTGTTCTAATCAAAACTATTATATAGCTTTGTATCATATAAAAGTATTATATCGTTTTTAGGGTTGCCGAGTCCAATTCAAGAAATATCTGGGGACTTTGGGGATGGAGCCAGGAGACTTTGGGGGTGGAGCCAGGAGACATTGGGGGCAGAGCCAGGAGCAAGGGTGTGACAAGCATAATTGAACTCCAAGGGAGTTCTGGCCATCACATTGAAAAGGAAAGCACACCTTTTTAGATGCCTTCTTTCCATAGGAAATAATGAAGGATAGGGGCACCTTCTTTGGGGGCTCATAGAATTGGACCCCGTGGTCCAATCATTTTGAAACTTGGGGGATATTTTGAGAAGAGGCACTAGATGCTATACTGAAAATTTGGTGCCTCTACCTCAAAACACAGCCCCCCTAGAGCCCCTGATATCCGTGGATCAATTCCCCATTATTCCCTAAAACTGTCAGAGATCTAGAGCTGTGGGGGATGGGGCTTCCCCCGCCGGCTAGCTGGCTGGGGGGTGGGGGGAAACTTGTAAAACCAGGGGGTCCCCCGCTGGGACCTGGGGATTGGGAAGCCTAATCGTTTTGGAGATTTTTTTTTTTTTAAAAAATAAGAGCTGTACAACTACTTGCAATCTCTTGTTCTAAAGACAAAAAAAAAAAGATTTAATAAATTGGAAGAGCTAGCTCCCTGAGTGAGCCTTGGCCATCCATAGTCCTCTTAGCCTAACTTACCTCACAGGGTATTTTAAAAAGACAAAATGGAGTTGGGGTTATTTCTCTAGTTCTACTATAAGTACTTGGGATGCGGAATGGCCTGATCTCATCAGATCTTGGAAGCTAAGCAAGGTTGATATTCCCTGAGACACATTTTTGTCAGAGGTAATTAGAACATCCTGTTGTAATGAATTTCATTGTTCCTGTTCTTCTACATTTATCTATTTTTAATTGAAACAGGCATTCTTTACGTTTTACGCTGTCCCTGTATTTGTGCATAAATACTTTAAAATATATTATGCAGGCTCCCTTTGTGGTGAAAATTAGCAAACTAGATGTGATCGGAGAGATCCACAATTAGGTTTACCTGCCTACATAAAAAAACCCCTTAAAGCAGTTATGATAATGGAAAGGCGGTGGATTAGGACCACAGAGCTAGGAGAATGTAACCATTTTCCACATACAAATTTTCTCTTTGTACTTAGTATTTGCCCAAGTGGAAAAGCGAAATATACATGTTTCCACACCCACGGGCAAAAGTTGTCATAACTTGTATCTTGGTAAGTGCCAGAGGAAAGGGTTAGCCACTCCCTCCCCAGGGTTGCAGGTCCATTTCCAATATCCACCCCGTCCCCTTCAGCTGCCTTTAAAAATAACAGCTGGAGATCCAAATCAAAGATCTGCAAGGTAAGATCCAGTTTGGTGCTTTATTCATCATGGAGGATTTGAACCAAGCATGTCAAAAGCAGCCAGATTCTAAAGTTCTGCTCTTCTCTATTACGTTTGTTCCCTCTAGATGTCCAAGGATTTCATTTTCATGCCTTCTTCCAGAAATAGACCAAGTCTGTCAGAATGAATGTCTGCCTCTATTTTTGTCCTCTGATTTACACTATACTGCACTTCAAGAACAAGGTGGTTTTCTTGTGTTCTCTTTGCCCAGGATCGCTCGTTAAACTGTAATGAGAGAATCACTGGTGGCCCTTGTTCTTAACCCTGCAGCAACAGAGACGTCTTGAGTAAATGAATTAAGTACCATTCCAGGACTGGAGAGATTCCCAAGCAAGTCACTCCCCCCTCCCATTAAACCACAGGGGAAAGGCATACAAGCTAAGAATGCTCTTCAATTTCTATTTAATTTTTTCACACACAAAATTATAGAATTGGAAGGGACCTCCAGGGTCATCTAGTCCAGCCTCCTGCACAATGTGGGAACTTCCCAAATACCTATCCCCATGCAGAAGGCTGAGTGTGGAATAAGACAGCATAGCTCTGAGGTGGAAGGATGGACTCTGGATTGCAGGTGATGAGTTCCAGCTTGGACCATTCCTTTCCATCAATGACTTCCTGCAAATAACCAAGTGAGGGGAAAGACTCTACCCCACTCTCATTACTTGTTGTGCTAGCTTTCTCATTGCAGGGAGTCTTCAGTTCATCTGTAGTGATACAGTGTAGGGTCAGGCTAGGATCTGGGAGGCCCAGATTCAAACCCACACTCTGCCATGGAAGCTCCCTGGGGGACCTAAGCCCAGACAATTTCTCTCAGCATGGGCTACCTCACAGGGCTGTTGTTGTGTGGAGATAATGGAAGAGGGGAGAACAAAGTTATAAGGCACTAGTGGAGGAAAGTGGGGTCTAAACAAATGCCACCTCAGGTCTTTGCCACCTCATTCTTCATCTTGTGTGAAGCAGGCCAGAGGTGCCTTCTGCAAAACAAGGACAGTAGCCATGCTGGAATGAATGGTGTGCATTTATGCTGGTCTTGAAGTCTTGCTGTCCTGTCTTTTTAAAGGCTTCGCACCACTGGCAGCGGAGTTCTCTCCCCTTCCTCCTCACCGTATCAATGTCCATATCCTTCCCCACCTCCTTATTCCCCCTAACACAGCCACACTGGGCCTGGTGCAGCTCCTGCCCCTCATCTCATGAGAGCCAGTTTGGTGTAGTGGTTAAGTGCACAGACTCTTATCTGGAAGAACCAGGTTTGATTCCCCACTCCTCCACTTGCACCTGCTGAGATGGCCTTGGGTCAGTCATAGCTTTCATAGAAGCTGTCCTTGAAAGGGCAGCTGCTGTAAAAGCACTCTCAGCCCCACCTACCTCACAGGGTGTTTGTTGTGGAGGGGGGGGGCAGGTGTGACCGCTCTGAGACTCTGAGATTCAGAGTATAGGGTGGGATATAAATCCAAAAATCTTCATCTCTGAGCTTTCCAAGGCTTCTTCCCCACCCCCACCCCCACAAATCAGCAGGTCTTGTATGGCTCCTGGATTATGTTACTGGGCCTACTGAGGCTTCCTCCCCGCCCCACCCCCCCAGATGCCAGCCAGCACTGTGTGGCTCCTGACCTCCATCACCAGGTCTGCAGTGGCTGCCTGACACCCAACCATCCCCATCTGACAGAGAAGGAAGCTGGACCGCATGTGCAGGCAGTGCCTTTGGGGGGGAGGGTTGGGGGGAAGGGTGCTAAACATCACTCCAATGTCTTTCTTAAACCTTTTCAGATTTTTCTGTAAACTTGGGGAGTCTCCCAAATTTGCCAAACTATCTGTTTTTTGTCAGCTTGAGCCCAATCCACAGACTTAAGTAGCCTTCGATTGGGTCACACTTGGCTATTAAACATAAGATATGCAAATAATGTTTTTCAAAAGTGCTTGACATGTGGCAGCATTTCTGACAGCACTATGTTAAGACTGTATTTCCCATTAGCCTTATGCCACTGTAAGGCTGATTCAGCATTTGGCGTTTGCCTCCCTTTCGCTCCGAGGTTGTTCCATGTGGGTGTGATTTCTCGATTCCTCACTAGAGGATTTCTCCCGGATTCAATTCCCAATCTGTTCCGTGTGTTCTGATTCCGCATTACTGCTGCTTCCGAAGTTTCCCCCACAATCATAGCAATTTCCCCCTCCCTCATACGTTTCCCTTTTTTTTTTAACACATATGCATGTTTGCGTTACAACACGATCATCTTTGTTTGCATTACAATGTAATGCCAGAGGCATAATACTGGCAAAGTCACATGTTTTCCTTTTGCCCTGCCATTGGCAGTTCATCTAAGCCCCGGGAAATCTGAGTCGGCGATCCACCATTTTTATCCACACACGCTGAAAGTTAAGCACACAGTTTTCTATTAAAAGCTATAACAAATTACAAACAGATGCATGAAGGTGGGGGGGGGGGGCGAGATTTATGCAGAGGAGTTAAGGGAGAAAGTTTCCCCAACCTATCAAAAATATAAACCTATAAACATAATCAAATTCCCGTTCAAGGCCATACTTGCGGGGGGGATCGATAAAGGTGGCAATCGCACATCTTTAAAGTAGTTTGTGTAACATCGCTATTTATTTAGTTGTGTTGTAACAATCTTATTTGAAAAAAAATTATAATAGTCAGGAATGATTTTTATCGGAGGGGAGAAGAAAGTAATCACAATGCAATGACACATTATCAAAATCACGTTGAATACCATAAAGAATGGGGGCAGGTGGAAGCAAGAGATGTATTCAGTAAAAAAAAATCGCATTACATCGTTATATATTTTTCATGTTGTAACGCGAAACAGAACTTGTTTAAAAAATTACTCTATTTCAGGAAAATATTGGATAATTTTCAAAGGGAGTAAAATTAAGGAAGTATGACGAAATAACTGGACGGAATCATGGGCGTGATGTGGGTGTGCTTTACTGATGCGAGAAGTTTGACAGCGCATTGGTGTGAGTTCCGCACATAAATTTCGAGCCCTGAAACCACATCAAAAATAAACTTCTCGCATTTTGCCGATCTCCTAAATTTGAGGTGACACCGCTTTTGAGGTGGGTCAAACTGCTGCCCCGGGTCAAGATATGCGGAAACCAACATCTGCCCCGGGGGAAACGCAGAGTCGGAGCAAAGGCTAATGCGGAATCAGCCTCACTCTCCTCTTCTTCGTGGGGCTTCCTTCAGATTTCACACTATCTGCCCCAGGGCTGAAACTAACTTTGCCTTTTTTGCAGCAAACGGAAACCAGTTTTTAGAGGATCTTGTTTACTGCATGAAAGAGGCGGAGCAAGTTGCAGCCCTGGGGCAGATAATGTGAAATCCGAAGGAAGCCCCGCCAAGAAGAGGAGAGTGAGAGCGGCATAAGGCTACTGGGAGACACAGTCTTAACATAGTGCTGTAAGAAATGCTGTCACATGTCAAGCAACTTGCTCCGCCTCTTTCATGCAGCAAACAAGATCCTCTAAAAACCAGTTTCTGTTTGCTGCAAAAAAGGCAAAACTAGTTTCAGCCCTGGGGCAGATAGTGTGAAATCCGATGGAAGCCCCAAGAGAAAGAGGAGCACCAGAGCGGCATAAGGCTAGTGGGAAATTGGTCTATATCTTGCAAACAGAAAGACCTAAAGGATACTACTGGACTGATGTGCCAAGTGCAGCATTTAATAGAAATGCCAGCAACAAAGGATAAAGAACGTGTTTAGAAATTCAACTATAGAGACAGGATATTATGAACTTCTTCATCAGCATAGATTTCATTAGAGTACAATTGAGAGTGCCGAACTAGGATGTGGATGTGAAGCCCTCTGAATACTTGAAAGTGCCTGCAGATGCAAAGTAATTTATTTCCCCATTTCATTCCTTTCTAATGGAAGGACTGCAAGAAGATGAGAGGGCCTGCGGCTGAGAACTCTGGAGAGCAACAGGGGATGGGGAAAGTATATGGAGAGAGGGAGAACAGGAAGAAAACTTGTGAGGGATAATACTGCAAACTGCTACCCTGTGCTGTGCAGCAGATACAGTGTGGTACCAAACCAGAAGAAGAAGACATCAGATTTATATTCTGCCCTCCACTCTGAATCTCAGAGCGGCTCACCATCTCCTTTATCTTCCTCCCTCACAACAGACACCCTGTGAGGCGGGTGGGGCTGAGAGAGTTCTCTCAGAAGCTGCCCTTTCAAGGACAACTCTTGCAAGAGCTATGGCTGACCCAACCATCCCCATCTTGGGACTTGGGTTCACATCCCCTGCTCTACCACAAAGTCATCTAAACCTGTGTGGTGTAGTAGTTGGATGTCAGACTAGGATCTGGGAGACCTGGGTTCAGATCTTCACTCTGTGAAGGCTTACTGGATGACCATGGATCAGTCACTGTCTTTCTCAGCCTCATAAGAACACCAGGGAAGCCATGTTCAATCAGACCTATGGCCCATCCAGTCCAACACTCTGTCACAGTGGCCAAAAACCTCCAGAAGGTCCACTAGAGTGGCCAGCCTTACCTACCTCACAGGGTTGTTGTTGTTGTAACAGTACAACAGGGGGAGGACATAATGATGTTGTAAACTGCTTTGGGTGCCCATTGTGGAGAAAACTGGGGTATAAACCAATACATTTCTCCCTCTACTTTCCCTCATGGGATTTTATATTGCATGCTTCAGCGGGGAGGGCTGGATATAAATCTGAGAAATAAAATAAATATAAACAAAGGAAAAGGAGCATTGATGCTTCCTGAGTCTCCATGCTGAAATGGCAGGATACAAATATAATTACAGAATAAATTTAGTAGGGTGTGGTTATTAACTGCACTGTTATGTTTTTCTTTGAAATTTTTGGCCTCTGTGAGGCCCCTCATTCACTGCCATAGCTGCAGACTCATGATGGCCACACTGTGACTCCCCATTGGTGGCCAAAAAGAAGCCATTTCATGCAGGCAAAGGAATCTGCTTTTCTGTGGAAATGTCCAGTTCCATTGGTGGGGACTGGAACCACAAGCTGAAGATGGGGTCAGAGAGCAAGCTCTGTGATGAAAGACCTTGAAATGGAAGACAAGCTATGCAGAAAAAAAAATCCTGGACAAGTGGACACGCCTCATACCCTAGCAAGGTGGACCCTCAGATACTGAAACCGAAGCTCAAATACTTTGGCCACCAAATGAGAAGGGAGCACTCACTGGAGAAGACCCTGATGTTGGCAAAGGAGGAGACGGTTAGACAGTGTTATCAATGCAATGAACCCAAATTTGAGTGAATTTAGGAGGATGGTGGAAGATAGAAGGGCCTGACATGATGTGGTCCATGGGGTCATGAAGAGTCAGCCTTGACTGTGCAACTGAACAACAACAAAAGGGAGACCAGACTCTTTTGGAAGGAGGATGCCCAGGGTAACATTCTGTTTCATCAGTCTGCTCCCACTCTCTGCCTCCCCCCCGTAACTGGTATTCAGACTATCCCAATATCAGTGTTCAATTTAGCCACCATTACTAATAGATACTGCTGTATCTATAGTCCATGACTTCATCCTATCCCCATTCATTGTATGAATAACAACTTTCTGTTGTTTGTCCTGAATAATCTAGTGCAGTGGCCCCCAACCTTTTTGGCACCAGGGACTGGTTTTGTGGAAGACAATTTTTCCAAAGACTGGGGGGGGCGGCACTGGGGTTTTTGACACCCCAGGCTCCCCCCCCCCCCAGCCACGCCACATCCCTGCCCCCTTGGGGGTCTTAAAACGGGGGCGGAGACTGGAGCTGTTTCTGCCTCCCCTTCCCATTTAAAGAGTCTATAAATGAAGGGTAGGCTAAGATCACAGCAACATTGCCCCTTCTACTGGTCTGGGACCCTGCAAGGGGAGGCAGTCTTGGTAGTGAGGCCGTGCTGTTTCTTTAGTCTGGGGCTGATTCTGCCTCACTCCACAGCCTACTTGCTAGCAGGCCACGGCCTGGTACTGGCTGGGGACCCCCGATCTAGTGTGTAGTGGTTAGAGGGCTGCTGTAGGATCTAGGAGACCCAGGTTCAGATCTCCACTCTGCCATGGAAGTTCAGGCCAGCCACACATTTCAGCCTACCCTACCACATGGGGCTATTGTGAGGATAAAATGGTGGCAGGGAGAATGTTGTAAACCACCCAGGTTCCCCATTGCGAAGAAAAGTGGGGTGCACATGAAATAAGCAAGCTTTACCCTGGAGTTCTGCTATTTGAGAAGAGGGAAGAAGAAGAGGCCACCAGGCCTTTGGCTGAGGCAGCCAGGTGTCCAGGAAGATCTTAGCCCACCCCGTCACTGCTGAAGTACCATCTACCATCTTATGTAGCCCAGTTTATGAAGTTGGAGACTGATGCTTCAAGCTGGAAACCCTGTGCTTTAAAGAAATTTTATACCATTTTATTGATATTAAATTGTTATTTATATTGATGTTTGATGTTTTTGTTTTTATGTTGTGATCCACCCTGAGCCCACTTGCAAGCAGGGCGGAGTATAAAATTAAATTATTAAATAAATAAATAGGAGGAGGAGGAGGAGGAAGAGATTGGATTTATACCCCACCCTTCACTTGGAGTCTCAGAGCGGCTTACAATCTCCTTTCCCTTCCCCTCCCCACAACAGACACCCTGTGAGGCAGGTAGGGCTGAGAGAGCTCTTTCGAGAACTGCTCTCGAGGGAACAGATCTGGGACATCTTGTGACTGACTCAAGCTCACACCAGCAGTTGCATGTGGAAGAGCAGGGAATCAAACCAAGTTCTCCTAGATTCTTCCCTGTGCTCTTAACCACTACCGGCACTTAATTTTATTAAGAAATGATAGGGAGGGGAAAGAATTTTTTGAAGCTGGAAGGCAAGATTCCCTTAAAACAGCTTAACTGAGAGTCAGTTTGGTGTAGTGGTTAAGTGCGCGGACTCTTATCTAGGAGCACCGGGTTTGATTCCCCACTCCTCCACTTGCACCTTCTGAGATGGCCTTGGGTCAGCCATAGCTTTCATAGAAGCTGTCCTTGAAAGGGCAGCTGCTGTAAAAGCACTCTTAGCCCCACCTATCTCACAGGGTGTTTGTTGCGGGGGGGGGGGGAGGAGATAGAGGAGATTGTGACCGCTCTGAGACTATGAGATTCAGAGTATAGGGTGGGATATAAATCCAAAATCATCATCATCATCATCATCTTCTTCTTCTTCTAAAAGTAACAGGAGAGCAGGCAACAGGAAAGCTGTCCAACAATGAGGAAACCACCAGTTCCAGTTTGGTCTGTATCACAAGCAGGGCAAGAGATCTTAAGCAATCTCTCAGCCTCCCTAGATAAGCTGATCAGCTCCCACTACAAAATAAGAATACTGGCCAACCTTATAGGGTTATTGTAAGCATCTCAACTAGATAATATATGCGGAATACCTTCAGCAGCCTGTGCTTTGCACTATACAAGGAAAGCGCTTCGCAGAAGAAGGACTTACCTGCCTGCTCTGCCAGTGTTCTATTCGCAGATACCACACCGAGGTCTCTCCAGGGGAAGCTCTCGCCCTTCTCAGTGGGATTTTGTAGCGCAACTTACAGACCCCGCAAGGGGCTCTCACCTGTTCGGAAGACTTACCGTACAGCAGCTCTGCAAGGTAGGCACTTCCCCGCCCAAGATCCCGGTGGGGAAATTAACTGGGAGGCTTTCGAGGGGAGCGGATTTCCAAGGTGGGGGCAGAGGAGGTGGGGCGAAGGCGGCAGGGAACGCGTCCTCTGGGGCGGGGGGGGGAGCCCCCCTCGACGTCGCCACAGCCTCCCCCTCCAGCCCGGTTTCTGCGCCCGTGTGCCGCCTCCCTCCCGGCTGGGGCTCCCTGCGCCTTTAAGGGCTCCTCCTCCTCTTGGCGCTGCTGCCCACCGAAGGGGAGGGCAGCCGTCCGTGCTGCAGCTTCTGCAGTCTTTCCAGGAGCATGGGCCGGGCTGGCGAGCCAAAAGCGGCTGGGTGTCCGACGCACATGGAGCCCGCGCTCGCCGCGCCAGCCTTCAGCCGGGCAGCCGTCGGCCCTTGGGACTGAAGCCGTCGAGGGGGCGACTGCGCGCGAGAGTGAGAGAGAGAGGCGCGTCGATCCCGCCGGGGCTGCGATGGCTCCTCCGTGGCCGCCCAACGGGACGCTGTGGGGGCCTCCTCTTCCTCCCCCCGCGGCGTCGGCGTCGGGCAACGGGAGCCTGAGCGCGCAGTGGGCGCTGGGGGCGGCCTTCAGCCTGGCCGTGCTGGCGACTGTGGGGGGCAACCTGCTGGTGATCGTGGCCATCGCCAAGACGCCGCGCCTGCAGACCATGACCAACGTCTTCATCACCTCTCTGGCTTGCGCCGACCTCATCATGGGCCTGCTGGTGGTGCCCCCGGGGGCCACGCTGGTCCTGAGCGGCCGCTGGCCCTACGGCACCGTCGGGTGCGAGCTGTGGACCTCCCTGGACGTGCTGTGCGTCACGGCCAGCATCGAGACTTTGTGCGCCATTGCCGTCGACCGCTACTTGGCCATCACGGCGCCTCTCCAGTACGAGGCCTTGGTCACCAAGGGCCGGGCCCGAAGCGTGGTGTGCCTGGTGTGGGCCATCTCGGCCTTCATCTCCTTCCTGCCCATCATGAACCACTGGTGGCGCGACGGGGCCGACGAGGAGGCCTTGCGCTGCTACGAGGACCCCTCCTGCTGCGACTTCGTCACCAACATGCCCTACGCCATCCTCTCCTCCATCATCTCCTTCTACGTGCCCCTCTTGGTCATGATCTTTGTCTACGCCAGGGTTTTCGCCGTGGCCACCCGGCAGCTCCAGCTCATCGAGAGGGACAAGGGCAGGTTTGTCCAGGACGCCGCCAAAGGCTCCCGGCGGAGAAGACCCTCCCGGCTGCTGTTGGCGATCAAGGAGCACAAAGCCCTCAAGACCTTGGGCATCATCATGGGCATCTTCACCCTCTGCTGGCTGCCCTTCTTTGTGGCCAACATCATCAAGGTCTTTGCCAGGCCCCTCGTCCCGGACCAGCTCTTCCTCTTCTTCAACTGGCTCGGGTATGTCAACTCCTTCTTCAACCCCATCATCTACTGCCGCAGCCCTGACTTCAGGTGCGCCTTCAAGAAACTGCTGTGCTGCCTTCGCAGCGCTGATCGCCGCCTCCATGCTGTCTCCAAGGACCTGAGCCGGTGCCCGTGCGCATTCAGCCCCGGGGGGCTTTTGGAGCAGGAGAGCAAGCCCACAGCCGGGGCAGAGGAGGACGGGGGCTCCAGCAGCAACAGCAGCCGCTCCAGCAGTAGAACTGCAGAAACCAACCTTTTGTACCCCCTTGGCAATGGGCACCTCTGCTCGCAGCGGCCTCTTGGGGAAGCCCAACTTCAAGGCACCCAGATCACGTTGTGCCCACAGCTGGAAGAGTAGGTGCTTTGGCGGAGTTATAGGGAGAATTGGCTAATGGGGTAGACAAGGGTTTGGGGAGGCTGCAGGTACTGGGGTGGATCAAGCCAGGTTTTCTGCTGATGAAAAAAGAAGGAGGCATTTTATTTATTTGCCCACTTTTCTCCCCAGCAGGGAGCCAAAGCAGCTTACATAAGTCTCCTTTCCTTCACTATATCCCCAAGGTTACCTTCTGGGGCAGGGTGAAGATTTGAACCTGAGTCTCCCAGATCCTAGTCCAACTCTTGACCACTACATGGCACTGGCATCCTCTTTGTGCACTTGAAAGGACTAGGCTGAGGATCATGGGACCTCCATGTGCCAAAGCTTTGTGGAATGGATGCTGTAATACGGATGGGACTTGGGACGGAGTGGAAAAGCTGGCTGGATCTATCCCACTGTTGTCTGAGAGTGTAATCCATCAATACCTGGTATAAAAGGAGATTGGAGGGGCAGTTCAATCCTGGGTGTGGGATGGCTTCACTGTCTGGAACTGATGGTTAGCATGGAACACAGTTGCCAAACTCTGTTCCTCTTCTGCAGCAGTTGAAATAGTCCTGCTTTCTCTCTCAGCCAGTTATTTGTTCCTCTCCGTTTTTTCCTGATCTGCAGTTTACATACAAAGGATTGAGGCTTTGTTTCTCTACAACTTCAACAAGATGCTTCATTTGCAGAAACACTCAGCATATTGACTTCTGAGAAGAGTTTCCAAAAGTTTAGATCCCCCTTGTGCTCCCAGCTCATGAGTCCTAAATCTTTCTCATTACTGATGGAGATGCTGCCCCTGAATCAGCCTGTTATGTGGCAAGGGAATGGAAGGAGAATGGCAAGGGAATCCCAGATTAGGCATTGCTCCTGCCACATAGGCTGTTAGCATGCGGTGTCTGTGATTTAAGCAATGATCTGGGAGAGCATTGCTCCTCTTCCGTCTGATTGGTGTGAGTGTGTGTTAGCAATAGGAGCTGTACAGACAGATCTGGTCCCTGCATAATTTTCAGTCTACATAAGACAGCCAAGATCAGGGTAAGGAGCCGGGGAAACAGCAGGAATGACTCAGGAGGAACCAAAGAGTGATGCTGCTGGAGCAGGTTAGGTGAGGCCAGGTTGATTTTAATGGGGCAATTTTGTCTTGCTTTGATCTTGATTATTGATTCCTCCAACTCCTTTAGCTACTTTTTGGGACTCTCGATTCCTGTATTGCTTTAGGCAACTCAAAAGCATCTATAAATTAGAAAACAAAACTCCTAGTGGGGCAAAAATGGAAGAGGCAGAACTGAGGGGAGAGTAATTTAGGATACACAGAAGTGTAATCAAGTTCCAATATAATTTTTTAAAATATAAGTAGCTTAGGTGAGGGGAGGGCATTTAGAGTAGAAAAGTGGTACTGGATGAGTCTGTTCCTTACGCTTTCCCCATGTGCTGCTTTCATGCTTCAAATTTCCCTCTCCCCAGAGCGAGGGGTTTCCAAATGTACTTTTGCAAGGATAGAGGGAGAAACAGAATATTGTTTTTCCAGCAGATTCTAAAGAAACTCAGCATTCTGATTCTCAAAGTAAAAGATTGACACAGGGAGAGGAGGGAAGGTTCTGCTCCTTTAACTGTATTACACTAACCCACTTGCAACCCACAGAATTTGACACTCTGGCTAGCTCTCAGGTTTGGGTATTAAAAGGAATGAACTCTGAAGTGTCACTCAGTGCTGGTGATGGTGCTGCCTGTTGACTTAGATGTTGCTCTCAAATAATTTATCTCGGAACCTTCTCTTTCTGGAAGGTAAAGCTCCAGGCACTTGAGTCTTAAAGTATCTGAAAAAGAGAAGAAGCAGTTGCTTATTCCTTCCTGCAGTTGAAGAAGGGATTCGACAGCAGCTGCCCATCTCGGTTCTTAATCTCTTTCCATGTCAGAATAGTGTGCGAGAGGAGCTTGTACACAATTGCTGGAATCCCTGGCTGCTCCCAGCAACAACAAACATACCTGAAACTTTCTTTCTCCATGGGAGCAAAAGCACCTCAGCTTAAGCCAGTGGCAAATTGCAAAGGCCACTTTGGCCCATTGCTGCCCAAGATTCTAACAAGAACTTTTGACTTCTCTACTAATCTCCCCCATGCTAAATTTCTTTTTTTGATGTACCTTTACCTTTCAATCAGTTCAGAAACTATGGACGTAGATAGCCTCCTTTCTTTGAAAACAGGTGTTGGAACACAACTCCATAAAATACACATTTGCTTCTTGTTGTTTTCTACATCAGATTCAGACTTTAAGATCTTCCTACAAAGTCTCTACCCCTCCATGTCCTCTGTACTCATCATTTTTCATCTTTCTTTATCCCATTCATGATTTCTCCATCCATGACATGGGGCACAGGTGCAACAAGCACCAACCGTTTGCCCTTGATGTTTTTTTACTTTTACAAAATACAGACATGGAGGCTGTAGTCTGGAACACAAGATCCATACAGGGATGTCTGGGGGAGTGGGCTTCTTAGTCTTTTCTCCTTTAATTCCCCAGCATTACCCTCTTCCCATCCCCATTATCTTTCAAACCCCGATTTCTTCTCCCCCAGCCTTTCTTCTAGTTTTGTAAATATCTCTGTTTTGTACAGTACCTGACACAGTGTTGGTTCTTAATTGTGGACAGCAGGAAGTTATTTCTGGAGGTTTGTTATATGAAGGCTTTTGTTTGTTTGTTTCTTTGAAACAGAAGCTCTCCCCCACATTTCCTTTCTGATATTACGGGTTTTTAAACATGCCGTATTAGGAACACAGTTGTCTTGTTGTTGTAATATGGGATGTGACCTTCGGCTGGTATGCAGGGCCCCAAGCATCATTTCTGCAGCCCTACTATAAACTTGTACTGTGCATGGGCCCTGCTGTGTTTAGTCTCAGGAATCATGAAATCTGAATTTCTGTTTTGCATCAACAATGGTAAAAATTTGAAATGGCACAGTAATAAGCTTGCAAGTCTGGACTGGGCCTTGGTAGATCTCCAGGTTCTGGCAAGGTAGAACTATTTCTCTTTCTGTTGCTTGGATCCTGCCAGTAGATCATCCCTCTAAAGATGAGCAGGAGAAATGTGTGGGCTCATAGACAGCTATAAGTGTTGCAGAGAATTTCTGGGGCAGTTTACTAAGCCCTGCGGCACAGAGTGGTAAAGCTGCAGTACTGCAGTCCTAAGCTGTGCTCTTGACCTGAGTTCAATCCCAACGGAAGCTGAGTTCAGGTAACCGGCTTGAGGTTTACTCATCCTCCTATCCTTCCAGGGTTGGTAAAATGAGTACCCAGCTTGTTGGGGGGAAAGTGTAGATGATTGGGAAGGCAATGGCGAACCACCCCATTAAAAAGCCTGCCGTGAAAACATTGTGAAAGCATCGTCACCCCAGAGTTGGAAATTACTGGTGCTTGCACAGGGGACTACCTTTACTTTTTTTTTTTTTAACAAGCCCAGTTTATTTTATAAAATAGAGGAGCACCACTGATCCATCTCATCCCCCACCTACCCTCCTGGTCAGAATTTAGCCGGATGATCATTTGGCCCCTATGCCATGCTGTCTGCTATGGTTTTTAATCCAGTGGTGAGTGCACACAGATGTGCACACACACACACACATTTCAGACTCATGAAAGTTTGCACAAGAAGCAATGTTGTTAGTGTTTAAGATGCCACTCCGCTTCTGTTTAATTTTGTCACTCCCAACTAATACGATCATCCCTCTGGGATTTTCATTCTTCCCTTCCTCGAAGCTTAAGGTCGCGTTGGGGGGGTCTCAGGCAGTTTGCCCTCCCAACAGCCCTGCAACAGCGATCAGAACAAGGTGATGCAGCCTTTGCCTCCAGCTTCTCTCTCTAGAGCTTATGCAGAACATCCAGTGATTCTTCTGGTTTCTGCCAGCTTTGTTATGCCTGCTAGCGGTAGTCAAATATACAGGAGGCTTTGTTGTAGTAGAAAGGGGTGGAATCCATCTGATTTCCACAAGGCTGCTGTTCTGGAGGGCTGGTTTACATTTTATGCACACGTGTTTATCAACATGTTGCCCAGTCAACATTCTGACATTGTGTATGTGAGGGACAAGACAGATCTAGACACTCAAGACCCATTAATAGTTCCTCAGAGTGTTTGTGGGTGTGTGGTGAGAGAGAGTAATTCTAAATAGCTGCAATATAGGGTTGGGTATTTAATTGTTCCTTGACCTCATGTTTCCTCTATAAGCTGTTGCTTTCCTCATTGAGAGAAACACACAGTGTTCCCCCCACTGGAACGAATAGTTGCAGTGGAGTCATTTGAGATTCAGAAAACTGGAGATGAGTTAAGCTCCACTGCTTGATCATTATGAATGCCCTCAGCACCCCACAACTGGGTTTCACACATGTTTCCCTGTTCAGTCATACCCTACTCTAAGGATATTCTCCAGCAAAAAAAGGCCCTTCATCACCTCTCTTTAGTGAGATGTATCTGTGTGTAACGTGTAGCTTGGCTTAAACTAACTGAGACCATTGACCAACCTAGCCCAGTGTTGAGTCCTGTCAGTAGGGATGGACACAAGCCAACTCACACATGAATGTTCATGACAAAGTGATGTTTGCGAACCGAAGAACCACCATGAACGTCCACAAATTTTAAGGCAGTCCTTGGTGGTTCGTGAAGAGCAGGAAGCAGCAAGGAGCAGAAAGCAGAGGTTTAAATGGCTTTGAGCCATTTAACAGCCTCCTTTCTTCTCACTGTTGCTTTTGGTGGGGAGCAGAAAGCAGGAGTCACGAACCAGTTTGGTTCCTGACCAATCTCCCAGTTCATATTGGTTCATGGTTCAGTTTGTGGTTCATCCACGAACCACAAACTGTACTGCAGAAACGTGGTTCATGCCCATCCCTAGTCACTAGGAGGCTGCCTGAGATTTTTGTAGTGGAGGTGCTAAAGACTGAATTCTAGACCTGGCATTGGATCCTATTTTGATCTCACTCAGTTACCCATCTTACTTCAGTCCCCATTCTGCCTGGATTTTGTCCAAATGTGCTCATGATCCCCTGCAAAAAAAGGTGGTAGGATCCAATCCCCTGGATGTGTATAAAGCATGATTTCTGCCAAGAAATTATAGATCTCTGGAACAGCAGGTGTCATGATAAGCCATGGGTTGTGCAACAAATCCCACTAACGGTGCTATCTTAAACAAAGTCACAGCCATCTAAACAAATTTATTTCAATGGACTTGTAAAGGTGTAACTCTGTTCAGGATTGCCTTGTAAGTCTGTCAGATGCCACAAGTCCTAGTTTTTCTGTTAATCCTGGCTTGTCTTCTTGGCAGGGAGGAGATTCTCTCTGCAGTGACCAGCCAGGCAGCCATGAGAGACAGCCTGATTCCAGAAGCTGTGCCTTGTGAATTTAGATGTCACCTCAAACCACAGTGAATAGAAATTGCAGATAACAAACCAGCTCTAATCCCTAGTTTGAAATCCCAGTTTTGGTGCCACCCAACAAATTCTGGTTAGTTGAACAGTCTGCATTCAGCTGCCACAACTGGCCAGGATTTGGTCAGACAATAGTTGATTGTTCATTTTTTTTATTTACTTTATTTATATCCCACCTTTCACCCCAATTGGGACCCCAAAGCAGCTGAAATAATTCTCTTCTCCATTTTATCCTCACAACAACCCTGTGAGGTAGGTTAGGCTAAGAGCATGTAACTGGCCCAGGGGCCACCCAGCATGCTTTCATGGCAGAAGCAGGGATTCGAACCTGGATTAGTGCAACAATTTAACCACGACAATTTAACCTTGCTGGCTCTTTAATATGATTGCAATTTTGCCTGTTATTTGTCCTTTGCACTTTCTCTGTGCCTATGTGCATTTCCATTGCCTGAAAGTGTGAACTGAGGGTTTTCATTTGGAGCTTTTATTTATTTATTTATTTTGGCGCATTTTAAATTGCATCCTTCCTCCAAAGGGCTCAAAATGGCATACACTGTTTCCCCCACTCCATTTATATTCACAACAACCCTGTGAGATAGGTAAGGTTGACAGTGTGTGACTGGCTCAAGGTCTCCCAATAAGCTTCGTATCAGAGTAGAGGTTTCAACCCAGCATTCCACTCAAACCACTCCACAACGCTGGCTGCTAGTGGTGCATGTATATTTCCCCACTACCACCGAGTTTAATTCAGTTTGATTGGAAACAAAGTGATTTTCAGATGGGACCATGCAATCAGCAGGTGTTGCTTTTGCTAAAAGGAATGAGCAGCTAGGATTAAATGGTGCCTAGGTGAAGGGAATAATATTCTGTTTTAAGAATAACAGTCAAGCAGGAGATGGTCAGGAAGAAAGGCCAAGTGAGATCAGTTGCATGAATGCTTTATCGTGCATGTGTCCCTCCCAAAGAACTGAGCTTCTGTGCAAAATCCTTTGTGATGACCCACGTTAAAACCTCTGCTCTACCATGAAACTTAGTGAATAACTTTGGGCCAGTCACTCCCTCTCAGCCTAGCCTACCTCACAGGATAGTTATGAGGATAAAGTGAAGGAGGGGAGAAGAAGAAGATATTGGATTTATATCCCGCCCTCCACTCTGAAGAGTCTCAGAGCGGCTCCTTTACCTTCCTCCCCCACAAAAGACAACCTCTGCCAGAGCTATGGCTGACCCAAGGCCATGCTAGCAGGTGCAAGTGGAGGAGTGGGGAATCAAACCCGGTTCTCCCAGATATGAGTCCGCACACTTAACCACTACACCAAACTGGCTCTCCTTGGGAAACTGGAGAAGGATGGACACTACCTTGAGCTCCTTGGGGAATGGGCAGGAGAAAAATGTACTAAGTAGCAGAAACAACATTTGAACCATAACAGATCCCAGCCATGCCTCCTCCTCTGGTGAATATCAGGGAGCAAATCCAGCTACTTGGTCCACGCCCTTACAAGGGATCAATTTTGGCTGGTCTAAAGACTTCAGAAGACTCTTTGCTGGGAGCAGAGGAAATGTGGCAATGACCTATGAAATGGAAGCTGAGAAAGAGACCATCCATCTTTGCTGCACAGCAATCTGTTTTAACCAGATGTAACTCAATAGGGCTTTTTGGGGGGAGAAGGACCTCCTGCAAGAGAGAAGCTGGGATAATCCAGTGAAAACCTGACTGGTCTTTCCTTCATTTTTAAAGGTTTCCCATCAAAGAAACAAGGGAAAGCCATGGAATCTGATGGAGGAAAGAGCAAAGAGAAGCGTGTGAGTATCGTTTTGAAACTCTAATCGTGGTTGTGAAAGGCAGAAACCATCTGACAGGCAGACAGCTAAGAATTCCAGCTGAGGAACCAACTGTCAAAAAGGATCAGCTCTGGAATTTGTTTGCAGCACCAGACTTCAGCTGCAGGGCACAAAAAGTAAAAAGAGCAAACAGTATCTGTGTGAGCATAGTACACTGAATATCCACAGAGAGCAGCCACATATCTCAGCTTAGTGGGCAGGGTTTGTATTTGTTTAACGTAAGAGCCACATAGAATAAATGTCAGATGTTTGAGAGCTGCAAGAAATGAACATCAGATGTTTGAGAGGGGGAAGGAAGGAAGATGGAGGAGGGAAAGATGGAAAGAAAGCAACTTTAAATTCACTCTCCAAGCTGCCAGCTTTCTTGGAGAAGTGATTTAAAGAGAGAAATGCATTTTCCAAGCTGGCCGATGGGGCAATAGGGGCTCTGAGAGCCACACAATATGTGTGAAAGAGCCACATGTGGCTCCTGAACCACAGTTTGACCACCCCTGGTATAGTCCCTACCCCAAAGAGATTACAGTCTACAAATCTGACATGGGAGAGATGACAAAGGGAAAGTATGGAGCAGGAGGCAGGGATAAGCAGAGGAAGAAATGCATTCATTCCAGTTTATGGCTATGTTTGTGGCTGGTTTGTGAAACCAGGATTTGTTTATGTTTATGGCTAGTTGGTGAAACCAGGATTTGACTTACAGACAACCATTGCAATTTGAGTTTGCCTTGATCAGTTTCTCCTCTGCCCGAGTCCTGGCTGATGTCTCATTGCAACTGGGGCAGCACTGGGACCAGTCCAGGATGAAGCTAAGATATCAACATGTTGTGTGAAAGCATAATTAAGAATGACTGTGGTTAATGTACTGATATATTTCGATCCCAGTTTTCTCCCAATGGGAACTCAAGGCTTCTTATAACACTGTTCTCCCCCATTTCCTCACCACAACAATCCTGTGAGGTACGTCAGACAGGGAGACTGACTGGTCCAAAGTCTTCAAGTGAGTTTCCATGGCAGAGCAGGGATCTGAACCTGGCTCTCCCAGATCATCCATGGTAATGGCTATACCATGCTGGCACATAAAGCTATGTTTTGAGGATGGAGTGCTCTAAATTGGAAGGCTGAGAGCCCATGGTTTTTCTTCCAGTTCCAGGCCCAGAATTCTGTGCACTGGATGTGTGGGAAGCCTCTGAAGGGCTATCTGTCACTCAGTGTATGCAAAGAATTTGATTGCAAATGCTTATCTTGGTAACGCTCACTCTCCCAGGATCCAGATGCCATATATGGTGTTTGGAAGAAAGGAAAGCCCAGCCTTTGAAGGGCAAGGCTTTGCAGCACTGAGGACTTTTGCTTCTTCCTGTCCTTTGCCCGCAGTTCACAGGGGAGCTCATCAGTACATGTGAGTTTACCCAACAGGTCACAGTGCAGATTGCAGGGGCCATTTCAGATCAGGAAAATTGTGGGGTGGGGAGGCTTAAACTCCTCTCCCCATGCACTATGGTCACAATAGAAATCATGCCCATGTGCACCATGAGCACTGAACACCCAGGGCACATCTGCTGGACAGCACAAAAATGGATATGGCAGGGGACATAACACAAGGGTACTGTAGCATAGTTAAGCCTTCCAAAATGATGTTGGGAGCTCTACCAATGAGCACCCAGGAGGGTTTCTGCCCACTTTTAAAAAGCAGATGCCTGGAGCCCAGATTCAGTTTAGAATAGTGATATTTGGGATAATGGGTAGAGCCTTCCCGCTCTTTGCCGTTTTCTTGACCTGAAATGGCCCCACATTTTGCCCACGCTGCAGTCAACATATAGGTTCTTATACAGGTCCTGACCAATGTTCCCTCTAAGCTGTGGAGTCTTGTGAGCAAAAATTCTTTGTGAGCTACTGGCATTAAGGTTGTGAGCTACTGTCATTAAAGTTGTGAGCTGCTGCATCAATTAGTTTGCTCTGGGGCCATTTTTCCTGAGCTGAGACAAAAATGTGTGAGCTGGAAGCTAAAAAATTGTGAGCTTGCTCACACTAACTCAGCTTTGAGGGAACATTGGTCCTGACCATGGCTTGAATGTTTGCCTTGAGGGGGCAAATATATCTCCGGGGGGGGGGGGGTTGGATTTCAGGACTGGCAAAAACAAGCAAAAAACCCCCCACCCTCCCCTTGCACCATGGTCCCAGTCCAAGTTAGGTTTTCATGTGTCTGCAACAATTAAACCAAAACACTTTGGAGTTCATTCAAATTAGCCCTGAAAATGCCTTTGGAGGCCCTTAACCTATTGTTTGTTTGGCCTCTCAAAATATCCCTCTCTGATCTGTTTGTCTCCTCAAGCTCCAGCTTTTTGAACAGAAATGATCTCTTGTAAATCTTGTAAGAGGGACCTCATTTGCCTTTCTGGATGGCAAAGCAGGGCTGGGCTGGGTGGGGAGGAATAATTCTGGGTGAGAAAGCAGCAGAAAGTGGAAGGTTTGAGCAACCCTCTCACCCAACACTTCTGCTCTTGGTGCAGTCTCTGATGCTGCTTTTTAGTCTTGAACAACAACCAAAGATTCTGCGGGTTGGATCCAGCCAGTTTTTTCACTCACTCTTACTACATTCCTCTCTTTACTAGAAAGATTTTGTCTAGGTAGCTCCCGTGATCTCCAAGAGAGTCTTTTTGGTAATCAAAGTGTTCTCCAAGCATCATCCAGCTTGGCTCTGCATCACTGCATGGGTTTGCAAACACACTTGCTGTGTACAACTCTACATTCCTAAAACGTGACTTTGAGAGCTGAACACTTTATGTCATCACTCTGGTGTTTGCAGCAATAAACACATAACACGTGAAAGTTGTTCAAAAGCCTGTGTGTTGTGTAGACTTCCTTGAATAAATTAATTATAACATGTGAAAGAGAGAGACAGACCCCAAACATTTTGGAGGACATGTACCTTGGTTGCAGTCTGTTGGTGGTGGCTTCTCCTTCTTTGGAGGTTTTTAAACAGAAGCTAGGTGGCCATCTGACAACAATGTTGATTCTGTGAACTTAGGCAGATCATGGAAAGGAGGGCAAGAAGGATTGCCTCACTGGTTAGTTCTCATGACCCTTTCTTACATGCTCCAGGAAATCATAGAATCCTAGCGTTGGAAGGGACCTCCAGGGTCATCTAGTCCAACCCCCTGTACAATGCAGGAAATTCACAAATACCACCCCCTAAATTCACAGGATCCTCATTGCTGTCAGATGGTCATCTAGCCTCTGTTTAAAAACCTCCAAAGAAGGAGAGCCCTCCACCTCCTGAGGAAGCCTGTTCCACTGAGGAACTGCTCTAATGGTCAGAAAGTTCTTCCTAATGTTGAGCCGGAAACTCTTTTGATTTAATTTCAATCCATTGGTTCTGGTCCTACTGACTGCCACTTTGGGGTCAGGAAACAATTTTTCTCCAAGCCAGTTTGGCCAGGGATCCTGGAGGATTTGTTTTGTTTTTGCCATCTTCTGGGCATGGAGCAGGGGTCACTGTGTGTGTGTGTGTGTGTGTGTTGGGGGAGGTATTTATTAATTTCCTGCATTGTGCAGAGGGTTGGGCTAGATGACCTTGGAGGGTACTTCCAACTCTGTGATTCTATACTGACACTTATGGGTTTTGAATGTTAGATCTGGGTTTCCTGAAACCCAAATTGGATGCTGCAGGGAATGGCTTTTAAACAATACAGAAGAGCCCAAACAGGCTGGAAATGCCACAGTGGGGGGAGGAAGAGCTCTCCTTTATTTTTAAAAAACCATTTCTCACAGCTGCCGTATGGCTGTGGAGAGCTCAAGTTGGGTCTAGGAAAGCCAGACTTGACTCATTAAAAACCTGAATGCAAAATTGGCCCTAAGAAACAGAAAAAGACCAGTTCTTAGGCTTCTAGTTGAGGCAGTTCATGGCTGAGTTAAGAACTGAACTGGGGGGGGGGGGGTGTCCTCCTGACCCATAGCTCCATCTTTTATCTGTGATGCTAAACCCATGTCTGGAGATGCACAGCTCTTCCCTGTGCTTTACAGATAGCCCAGTGCTTTAACCAGCATTTGCTGAAGGGAAGTGTGAACGGTTTTTGACTCATTTTGCTTTTCTTGGCTGCTTGTCTTGGATTATGATAGGGGAGAAAACTAGTTTGTTTTCCACTGTAGAAAAATCCACTTAGGAGTTTTGAAGAGCTAGTTATGCAATGCATTCACACACTCTTCTTATTGATTCCACTCGCTGTGTTTGTTTGCCTTTCAATGAAAGGTGAGTCTGAGCTGACCGGTGGCTGGCAGGCTAAATGGGTTTGTTGGATTAAGGCCTGCTGGCTTTGATGGGAGCTGTCACTCTGAACTTAATGACTATTTCCTTTTCAATGTACTTTTCTCCTTCTTTTTTTCTTTTCAGAGATGCAAGGACCATCCGACCATCTGGATCATAGGAGGCCGCTCCTCCAGCTTCCTAAGTGCGCTGGTTCATGGCCTCTAAATAATGATCCCCAATTTAGCATCGGAATTAACAGCATTGACTCCTGGGAAGAAATAACTCCCATGTTACAAAGTGGGAATAACAAATAGGGACCAGCTGTTCTTCCTCACAAGGTTTGAAGGTGCTAATACCTTACTCTACAGATGGCAGTTTCGATTGAAGAGTTCCAGAAGTTGCTATGTTGTGTCCCATGGCCATCAGCATTTATTTCTCATTTCTGAAAAGCCAACTGGGTGTTAGGCATTGTATGGGGCATTGGCATGATTATGTTCTTTCAGCCCTGTTTCTCCCCCCTGGAATCTACTTCCAGTTCTGATGGGACATTGAACTTGCACCTAAGGAAGTACCTGCCATTTATTGGTAATTCAGTGGTAAAGCGTTAGAATGAATGGACGCTTGACAGCAATGGACGTGTACTGTTTTTGAAGCTGACTCAGGTATCTTGAAACGCACACTCTTTTGTTTCCTTTTGAATGACAGCCAAACAAAAACTGTAACTGTTAATGGCTGGTGGAGGCTGTTCTTGAATGCAGCCTTACCCAGATGCACCCTTCATTGACAAGGTGGATATTTTGCTGTGGTTTCATTTTGGTAGTGAGTGTAAAATGCAACTTCTGAAAGAAGTATTGGGTTAGCAGAGGGCTCAAGGAACATGTCATAGTGGAATTTACCTGGCATGTGCTAAGAACATAAGAGCCATTTTGGATCAGACCAATGGTCCATCTAGTCCAGCATCCTGTCTTACACAGTGCATATCCAGTTCCTCTGAAGGTCCAACAACAGGGCATAGAGACTGAAACCTTCCCCTGATGTTGCCTCCTAGCTCTGGGATTCAAGGGTTTAGTGCCTCTGAATGTGGAGGTTCCCTGCAATCACCATGGCTTGTAGCCACAGATTGACTTAACCTTCATGAATCTATCTAATCCCTTTTTAAAGCTCTTTATTTCTGTGGTAATCATGACATTCTCTGGCAGCTAATTCCACATTTAAATCACTCTGTGTAAAGTAGTATTTCCTTTTGTCCATCTTGAACCTACTGCCCATCAGCTTCATTGGATGCCCTCATGTTCTAGTATTTGGAGAAAGGGAAAGAAATTTCTCTTTGTCAGTTCTCTCTACCCCATGCATAATTTTATAAGTCTCTATAATGTCCCACCCTAAGCTGAAAAGTCGCAGGCTCCTTGGCCTTTTCTCATAGGAAAGGTGATCCAACCCCCTAATCATCTTGGTTGCCCTCTTCTGTACTTTTTCCATCTCTGTAATGCAGGTGTATATATATATATATACACAGAGAGAGAGAGAGCAGGAGCTCCTTTGCATATTAGGTCACACACCCCTGATATAGCCAATCCTCCAAGAGCTTACAGGGCTCTTAGTACAGGGCCTACTGTAAGCTCTTGGAGGATTGGCTACATCAGGCATGTGGGGGGTAATATGTAAAGAAGTTCCTGCTACAAAAAAAAGCCCTGCTGTGATGTCCTGCAGTATTCCCTATGAGGCCTCAGCATAGATCTATCCAGGGGCATTACAATATTGGCCATTTTATTCTCAATCCCTTTCCTAATAATCTTGAATACAGAGTTTGCCTTTTTCACTGCTGCAGCATGCTGGGTTGACTCTTTAATTGAGCTATATGCTATGACCCCAAGATCTTTTTCCCTCTCACTCAGCAAATTCAGACCCCGTTAGCCTATACTTGAAGCTGGGACTTTTTTGTCCCAAAGTGCATCACCTTACACTTCCCAACATTGAACTTTATTTGCCACATTGTTGCTCGCTCATCCAGTTTGTGGATGTCCTCTTGGAGCGCTTCACAGACAGGCTCGTTGTTTTACCATTCTGAATAATTTTGTGTCATCTGTAAACTTGGCCGCTACACAACTCACTCCTACTTCAAGTTAATTTATGAATAAATTAAATAGTATCAGCTCCAATAATGATCCTTGTGGGACCCCACTGCTTGCTTCCCTCCATTGTGAGTACTGTCCATTTATTCCTACTCTTTGCTTCGTATCATTTAATCCCTAAGAGAACCCATCTTCTTATCTCATGACTGCTAAGTTTACTCAGGAGTCTTTGGTGGGATACCTTGTCAAAAGTCTTTTGAAAGTCCCAGTATATAATGTCTACTGGGTCACCAATGTCCACATGCTTGTTCATTTTTTCAGAGAACTCAAAAAAGTTGGTGAGACAGGACTTCCCTTTGCAGAAGCCATGCTGATTTTCCCTCATGTCCTTCTATGTGCCTCACAATTCTATCTTTGATTACAGTTTCTACCCATTTGCCTGGGACAAGCTGACTGGCCTATAATTTCCTGGTTCCCCTCTTGATCTCTTTTTAAAAATTGGTGTAATATTTTTTATTCTCCAGTCTTCTGGTACAGCGACTGAATTTAGTGATAGGTTACATATATGGGTTAGTAGATCAACAATCTCACATCTGAGTTCCATAAAAACTCTTGGGTGTATGCTATCAGGACTTGGAGACGTATCAGTTTTTAATTTCCACAGTAAGTCTAGAATTTCATCTCTGGTCACCTCAATTTGTCTCAGTTCTTCACTCCCTTCCTGGAAATAAAGGCTGTGGCATGAATATGTACCCCACACTTTCCACAGTGAACGCTGAAGCAAAAAAGTAATTGAGATTCTCTGCCATTTCCTCATTTTCCTTTAGCAAGGTGCTGTACTTGTAGGAAAAGTGTTATTGTGTTAAGAGAGAGAGGATTTTTTAAATAGTCAGTAGAACATCTGAGGGTTCCTTCAGTGTGAAAAATTTTGAGATAGGTCCTGATTTCCTAGCTTCATCTTACACTGTCTTTTTACCCAGCCCTATCTGGCAGTTTAACTATTTGCTTCCACTAGCCATTTCCCCCCACATTCTCTTGATTGGCTGGTTCACTGTTGAGTGGTGATTGATTGGCAAGAGCCTTCTGGAGGCTGGACGTGGCTTTGATTATCGCAGGGGCATGCCACAAACAGGCAGAAATTCACCAAATGCAAGCTTTCATGTCACCACATTTCTGTGGCTGGGAAACTGCACCTCTTGGATTTCTGTCATGGAACTACCAAAGCCAGAAAAAACAAAACAATATAGCAGCCCTATCCTCAAAGGGATTTTGTACTACACGCCTTCTGGTAGATTAGCTGACCTGCTCTTGATACCACAGCTTCTTTGGTCCAGTGGTAAGCAGCACCTTGGCAGTATGACTTCAAGAGGGGAGGGACAGATGCCCCCCAGCTCAACTCAGTCAAGCCCCTGCAGAAAGGAGGCTGTGCTGAGTCACTCCCTCTGACAAATGAATTTCCTGTTGTTCAGTAGCATGGTCAAATGCAGGGGTGGAATTCTAGCAGGAGCTCCTTTGCATATTAGACCACACACCCCTGATGTAGCCAATCCTCCAAGAGCTTACAAAAAAGAGCCTTGTAAGCTCTTGGAGGATTGGCTACATCAAGTGTGTCCTAATATGCAAAGGAGCTCCTGCTAGAATTTCATCTCTGGTCAAGTGCAAAGGAGGATAGAGCTGCTGTATTTTTGAACAGTCATATAGAACAGGGCATTTTGAGAAGTGCAGCTTTTCATGCCGGTGCGAATGAAAAACACCTGTCAAAATTTCCTTCTCTGCCAGCTATTTATAGGAGTCCTGATCTCCTTGGTTTCTGGTCACCATGTCTCAGGGATCACTGCAGAAAAACAAAGCCAAGGGGGTGGTGAAGGGTTGTTGGGGAACCAGGGATTTTGAGACACACATAAAAAGAGTTATTTTTAGAATGATAATCTGTGAAACTTTTTTGAAAGTACAGTTTTTAAATCTCTTATTCACAGAAGGCTCCTTCTGAGGCTGAACCCAGGGCCAGATTAAGGCCAACAATGGTGCCCCTTGACTGTTTCATTGCTTAACTGACAAGACATCAAGACAATAACTGCTGAAGGTGAAAAAAAGATTTAAAATTCACTTTTCTTCCTGGCCATTCCCCTCACAACTATATTAAATGCGTTTTTAAAATGTATGTAACATTTAATAGCAGTAAGCTATATAAGCAAAAAATGCCCCAAACATGTGCTTATTTTGCCTGATGGTTAATACAGGGCTGATAGAACCTAGTGGAAGGCAGCTATTTATGCTAAAACCATGTGTGGGAGTGGGAGGTCACTGCCAAGTCAGACCTGCAGGGGGAGTTACCCTGATAAACTATATCTACACTCATCCCATTTTGCTCTTTGGCAGGCAAGGTAGGTAGCAAGAATTAGCCTGGTTTGACTCCTGTTTGTGGCTAGGTTGAGCAAAAGCAGAGAGCAAATGAGAGAGCCAGCATATTGTTGTGGTTAAGAGTGGCGGACTCTAATCTGGAGAACACAACCATTGTGCCCATTGTGAGGAGAGGGAGGGAAGGCAAATGTAAGCTGCTTTGAGCTTCCTTAGTGTAGAGAAAAGTGAGGTATAAAAACCAACTGTTCTTCTTTAAACTTGCTGCTGTCTTTCTATGCTTTTAGTCCATTCCACTGGATTATACCTGGGGACTGTTTGTTTTCTGAGGAAGCCACTCAAGAGAATTTCAAAGTTGGTATAAATGACAGACCAGAAGGGAGGTTTATGATGTAAACCATAGCATCGGATGTGTTGACAGTTTCAAGTCATCATTTCAAATTAGAATAATAATAATAATAAAACCCTTCTCTCCAGATAATGGCTTTGCCACACCACTGACTCAAAAATCTGAATTTTAAAAGATGCTAAGTGTGACATACTTTTATTTCCCCAGCCAGCCTATTTGCAATAGTAATTATTTTACTGCTGCTCTTAATTCCACAGCAGTGAAACCATCTGAAATGCAGTGTTAATTCAATTGGAAATGTAGAGCTTGCAGTTGGTAAGCAGCATGAAATTGTCTTGATTTCATCCCCAAGAAAATGAATCCAAGCAAGCAAAATGAATTCAGTTCACAGCCATGCCAGTCTGCGTTTCAAAACTGTATCCTTTGCAACTTGAATATTCAAATTTGATTGTTGGAGATACTGAGCCCCTTGACTTTCAGCACTGAGAAAGATAGAAGCTCTTCTGCATAATCCTGAGAACAGAACAGCTACCAAGAGAAGAGTCCATGTAAGAATTATCTACCTCAGAAGCCATGCTTTGGCACTCAACCAGGGCAGAGCTTCACATCTGATTTTTCTTACTTTTTAAATGTTCCTATTTTATTCCTTTGAGAGAATGTTTCACTAGAATGTAGGAGTGTCCCTCAGTGAACCTGGGCCTCTGTCCCTTTGATAGTCAACTAGCTAGTGAATGTTTGGATCCAGGTCACCCAAAATTCACCCTTTGGGACTCAGACATGGCTGGGTTTTTGTCTAGCCCAGGAGTGGGGAACCTGTTTTCTGACAAGGGCCATATGGATAGTTATAACATCATTCGCGGGCCATAAAAAATTATCAACTTAAAAAACAGTGCTCCACCAAGGGAGGACGATTCAGGCCGGCAAAAATAATGCAAATAATTGTTTTTCTATTTGAAGTCATGTGGAGAGAGCCTAATCTGGCGCGCGCATATGTACACACACATGGCCCGCCGCTCTAGGCAAATGCATAGGTCCAGGGCTTTTTTTGTAAAAAAAGCCAAACAGGAACTCAGTAGCATATTAGACCACATCCCCTAATATTAGCATATAAGGTCACACACTAATTAGCATATTAGGCCACACCATCTGGGATAATCAAGTGCAAACTGAATTGTGACAGTAACTTTTCCAGGGCCTGCAGCAATTCTGACCAGCCAGCCAGGCCCCAGGGAGGCTGCCCCACAATACGTCTGGGCCCTGTGATCCCTGCCTGGCCCTGGGGAGGCTGCTGCACAGCGCAGCTGGGCCCCACAATCCTTGCTGGCCAGCCAGGCCCCAGAGAGGCTGCCACATGGCTCTGTTCGGTCCAGCAATCCCCGAGGGCCACACCAAGTGACCTCAAGGGCCGCATATGGCCCTCGGGACAGAGGTTCCCCACCCCTGGTCTAGCCAGTTGGCAGCCTGACAAGGAAGCTCTCTGTAAGCTCTGCTGAAATGAATGTGGGAGTAACAGTGCAATGCAGTACTGTTTACATAGACATGTTTTTCTGCGTTCAGTGGGCCTTACTCCTAGATAAGCCAGTGAGTCTTGGATTGCGGCTTTAAAAGAGTACCATGACCTGGGTGTTCTGGGACGGCTCTCCTTTGTTGCTGTAGGCAGCCTGAGTGGATCGTGTCCTATTGTTTTCTGCAAGAATGATTCAGAGGCCCAAGCCTGGAATTCACACACATCAAGCTGTATAATATACTACACGTGGTTCAGGCCATCGAGTTCCATAAATGTCAAGTTGTTTCAGAACTTTAGTTGAGTTCTTGGATCTAACTCCTCTCCTATTGCACAATGCCTGAGGCAGTTGCACTGTGATGTCTGTGAGATAACTGAAGAGGAGAATGCTTTTTAAGCATGGGCAGAGGGCCCTTTCTTTCTTTAAAGCCAGTCACCATGTTTCTAAGCATATGCGGTGGGGAAAGTCTGTCTAACTAGACAAAAGGAAAGCATATCTTTTTCAGTGGTGCGAGGCACCAGGGAGGTTTAACTCCCATTCCATTTAGTCCCTTCCCCAGTCATTTCTCCTGCTTGTGTGAGGCTTTTGCATGTACTGCAGAGCAGGCAGGGGGAAAAAATTAGACCAGACCAGGGGAGATGGAACTGGGGCAAGCAGGAATGTGGTTTCTGGCTACTGTGGAATATTTAAAGGGACTGCTCCAGGTTGTGACCTGACAAACCTGAGCCTGGGAAATTTCCTTGTTGCAAATGGGAGAACTGGGTCTGGCATAAGGATGTTTGGCTGTTGCGGCCTTGGCTAAAGTCTTTAGTCAGCTTTTGGCATTAGAAAGGCCTGCACCTTTTCTAGCTCTATAAAATGCTGGCTGTTGATGTGTTTTGTTTGCATCTTGCAACGCTGGGGCCCATCAGGCTGCATCTCCCAACGTTGAAGGGTTTGTCTGGCATCAACCACACATTGGCGAAGCACCCAAACTGTTGGTCCCAGGACTTCATCAGTGACTGTGAGGGTTGCCAAGAGGCCTGGAGAAAAATGTCCCTTTATTAGTGGCTGAATGTGCAGAAAAGGGCAGCTGAAATGTTCATGGCATGGAGGTAAATGACATCACTTGGTAAATGGCAGCCTATTAAGCTTCTATTAAAAGGGCAGGCCATTTTTCCCCGGGGTTGTTGGCAGCCATAGTAGCCATACCAATATAAGTTAGCACCTTTCATGTACATCCCTGATTGGACTCACAGTAAGGGAGGATGGAGAACTGTGATTGCACCAGGGGACCATCGGGTGGCTGTCTGCATTTTATTGGAAAGAGGATGAGAATTCTCACAAACTGTAGCAGCATAAATGCACCCCTGTGAGAAAGTCGTGTCTGGGGCTTGCCTTGGCATGCAAGTGCTTCCTATAACTAGAGGCCAGGGCTCCTAACAGGCATTTTGATGAAGGGCAGCTTCTCACGATTGCAGCCTGTGTGCCAGATCAAGCAATCCTGCCTGGAATTCCCTGATCCTCACTATGAAGATACTGGCTCCTCACCACTAAGTTCTATCCTCATGTTTCTGATTGTCTTGTACAAAAGCATTGGGGATTGTAAATACATGTGTGTTTTGGTGGTTGTCCTTCTTTCTCTTGTGATGTGAAAGACTTCCCTGCAAAGAAGTCTTTAGCTGTCCGTGAATGTAAATAAAAATGCCTACAAGCATCTTATGTGTTGAGAAACCTTTTATTGAAAGTCCTGAAGAGGACTCGCGTGTTTCAAATTTCACTTTTGAAAGGTTCACTGGGCACTTTGGATGGGAAAAATGTAACCAGACAAAGAAAGAATGTGGGAGAAATACTTCCCAAATCAGGAAAGACATCTGAGGTCATTTAGTGAGAAGTTTTGGCCATATACATCCATTCCAGCCTTCTGCTGGTCCCAAAATCAACTGGAAGGTTGCAAGCAACTGAAGGCTATAGAGGTATACTTGGAAAGGCCCTGTTAAAATCAGTGGCACTTACACCCAATGGGTTGTATTCAATCACTCTGCTCAGAAAAGTTTATATCCTTTATTTATACCGATCTTTCTCCTAAATGGGGATTTATATTGCTCTCCTTGCTTTTATTTTATCCTCACAACAATCCTGTGAGGTAGGTTAGGCTGAGAGTACTTGACTGGCCCAAAGTTACTCAAGAAGGTTCCATAGAAAAGAGGAAAATTCAGATATGGGTTCCCCAGATCCTAACCCTAACCACTGCACCACACTGCCCTCATCCAACATCAGTGGCTTTCCATTGGGGGGAGGGTTCTTAAGCTGTAGAAAAGCACCAGACTTTGCTGGGCAGAGTGGCTTTTAACCAGTGGGCTTCTAGGGTTTAAGCCAAAAAACAGATCGTGTTGTCTTGGCAATGTAGGAGTTGTACCAGGACTGCTGTTTCCTCATTCTGATGGATTAAGATCAGAAACTGGACTAAATGGAGGGGAGTATGCTGTAACATCCATTTCTAGGCTTCCAAACACAGAGGGACAGACCAATCCGTTCACCTGCCCTTCCAACTGATAGCAATTCCAGCTTTGTTTATCCATTTCAGCAAAGATAGTTGCCCTGTTTTATAGAAAAAAGTCAACATACATTCTCTTTACAAATGAAACTGGGAACCAGTACCTGGATAAATGTGGAGTTTTAATCAGATGTTGAGTTGTACATACACAGAACATGAGAATTACTGGATGCACGTAAAAAATCACACACATACTGTACACATTATTCATTATAGCTAGTCTTGTTGCACCTTAAATATTCTATTCCATCATAATCTTTTCTGTCTATAGCGGCTTCCATAAGGTCCACTTGCTTCCATATGAACCTACCCATCCTGTGAGCCATCACCTGAAGCTAGATCAGAGCCTTCTCAGTTGTAGTACCAAAACCATGGAACCCCCTTTCCAGTGAGATTCATCTATCCCCCTTGATCGCCACCTTCTGCCAGCAGGTGAAGACTTTTCTGTTTAATTTAGCATAACTCACCAATCATTTTAAATTCAAAGTTCTGGTTTTACAGATATGCAGTGTTAAAGGTAGGTTTTTAATGTCTTTGTTTGCTGCCTTGATGGCCCTAACTGGATAGAAAAGCAGGAGACAAGTATTTTCAATCAACCATTTCTTCAGATGCTGTGCATGAATCTGCAGGGGACAATTCTTAAATAGTTGTACACCAGTCTCCCGCTTAAGATCACAGCCTTATCCTCATGCCTGCATTCTGCTAAAAGATATTGTCTGCAAAAGGAGTAGTTCTGCTCTAAATCTGCAGGGGCTCAGAATTATGGAAATGGATTGTGGAAGCAAGAGAGTTTCTCCCAGTAGCAGGTGGCCACAACTTAGGCTGAAATACCAATAGGTTGCCAACTGACAACAGAAAAAAGCCCTGTTCCTTTAATGCAGGTTTAATGGAATGATATTTGCCAGATTATGTTATTTACCACACCCAAAGCTTGAGTTGCCTATTTCCACATGGCTAAACCTCTATTAAAGGGACAAGGCCTGTTTTTCTCCAGACCCTCGGCTGCCCTAAACCTTAGGGACATTTTCAAGCACTGAATTGGTCACGCCTTGTTCATTACCACTGTTCATAGTTATGTTTACTCTAAATGTGACTGCCCCCCCCCTCCAGGTGATGCAGGAGAATATTCCCATATTCCTTTACCCCAGGATAGCCCAATTTTGTCAGATCTTGGAGGCTAAGGCCAGTTGGTCCTGGAAAGTAATTGGATGGGAGACAGCTGAGGAAGGCTGGTAATGGCAAACTATCTCTGGACATATCTTGCCTTGAAGACCTTATGGAGTCACTGTAAGTTGGTTTCAACTTCATAGGAAACAATAATGTTCCCCATACTACACAGTGAACAGAGCTGGATAAAATCCCGTCATGGTGGCTCAGTAGTAGAGCATCTGCTTGGTAAGCAGAAAATCCCAGGTTCAATCCCCGGCATCTCCCAACTAAAAAGGGTCCAGGCAAATAGGCATGAAAAACCTCAGGTTGAGACCTCCGAGAGCTGCTGCCAGACTGAGTGGACAATACTGACTGATGGACCGAGGATCTGATTCAGTATAAGGCAGCTTCATATGTTCATATGATATAACTAGAGACAGACAGCATGCAACCACCCCTTCTACATCCCCTCTGTCACCCACAAGCTCCCAGCCTCTGGTGAAATTGTCATGATCAAGGGGAAGTTTCTCTAGCATTTTCACCTTTTTTAAAATTGATACACAAGGTCAAGGCACACAGTACTTTTAAAGTGTTTTTTTTTTCTTTAAGTAGATGGTGTCCTCCATGAAATTGGCAAGGCTCTCTCCTGACCTTGCCATTTTCACTGTCCATGGAGTGTGGTAAATGAAGGTAAACGAGTATTAGGGAAACAGGAAATGCTGTTTTCCTAACCTTAGCAGTTTTACCACAGGGAGGAGAGGCAAGGAAGGAAGGGGCCTTGTGGAAAAGGTCAGCATCATAGGAGTGGATGAGGAATCTGGTAAGGTTGCCTCTCTGTGAGTCTGTTCATGGAAGCAGGGATAAAGTATTTTAAAAATCCAATCTCAGAAGGATACAGGAAAACAACTTCTGAGCAGAAGTGATCCAAACAAGGTGAAACGAATACAGGGGCAGGTTGAAATGCAATTGTAAACCCACTTTCCTATATAACTAACAATTAAAAAACTGTAAGACTCAAGTCCAGTAGCATCTTGGACATCATTAAGAGTTTCAGGGTTTATGCTTTCGAGTAGGGTTGCCAGCTCCATGTTGGGAAACATCTGGAGATTTTGGGGGTGAAACCTGAGAAGGGCAGGGTTTGGGGAGGAGAGAGACAACAGTGGTGTATAATGCCATAGCTACCCTCCAAGTACCCATGTTCCCCAGGGGAACTGATCTGTCAACCAGAGATCAGTTGTAATCCCAGGGGATCTCCAGCTACCACCTGGAGATTGGCAACCCCACTTTCAAGAGTCAACACTCCCTTTGTCAGAAACAGTTTAAATTTTTTAGAACTTGTGCCTGATGTAGGGAGTTTTGACTCCAAAAAGCTTATACCTGGAAATTCTTTGTCATGATTCACTCCAGCATCCCCCCCCCCCCCCCATGTTTATGCACTCTGACAGGATTGTCTTTAAGATGTTGGCACCTCCATGCTGGGAAGTCATGGAAGGGGTTCTTCTGTTTCCTAGCTCCCTCTGCCTTTGACCCTCAACACCCAGCCCAGTCATGGAGTTATTTAGGGTGTGACACACAGCCTTTTGATAGGTCTGCCACCACTCCTTTAGCGGCCCAGAGCGCAGAATGGGAAAGCAGCAGTACTGTGATCTGAACTCTCTGCTCACGACCCGAGTTCAATTCTAGTGGTAGCTGGATTCAGGTAGTCAGCTCCAGGTTGACTCAGACTTCCATCCTTCTGAGGTCAGTAAAATGAGTACCCAGCTTGCTGTAGAGAAAGTGTAGATGACTGGGGAAGGCAATGGCAAACCACCCTGTAAAAAGTCTGCCGTGAAAACGACATCACCCCAGAGTCAGAAACGACTGGTGCTTACACAGGGGACCTTTCTTTTCCCACCATTCCTTTACAGCCAACACTCAGGAGGGAGAAAGGAGAAACCCCACCTGGCCACACTAGAACTAAAAGCAGCAGCCCTGCAAGGAAGACTAATTGCAGGCTGCAACCGCACCTAAAGCTGGTTGGACAGAATGTAGCCATGGTCTAAGGTCACTGAATCCCAAGAGAATTCTAATGCACAGTACACAGGACTAGCACTAGTCAAAGATTAAGACTTATTAACAACAAAAAGCAGTCAAGGGTTTAAAACAATCATTAAGACAGTGCAATACAGAAAATAAAAAGATTACATAAATAACCAGTAATTGGACAAGCAGAAATTTACCATGTAGGACAATAGCCTTATCTCTTCATCAACAGCACCTCATCATCTTTGGAGATTGGCCAGAGGGAGTGGCAGGGCAGCAAGCCTCTTCCATTCCACACCCCTCCACACTCAAACCTTCCGATTGTACCTTGTTATATGATCCCTGGCCTCCACTGGTATTCCAGACTACCAATGGGAACTACAATCTAATTACCAGATGACCTGACAGATCTTAGATTTTGACAGCTCTGTTAGATTACTAGCTGTCAAAGCAATTAAGGTCAGGTGTAACATTTTCCCCAATTCCACATAGGCCCAGTTAGGGTAGCTCTGCAGGTGAAGGGAGTCAAAGGTACTTTGCCTAGCAACCTGGATCTTAAAGGACCCTCCTTCCCTGCTAAGGATTTACACACCCTAGGCCAGAGGAAGGGAACGTTGGCTCGCTAGATGTTTTTTTTGCCTACAACTCCAATCAGCCCCAGCAATTGGCCGTGCTGGCTGGGGCTGATGGGAGTTGTAGGCAAAAAAAAATATCTGGCCAGCCAACGTTCCCTACCCCTGCCCTAGGCCATAGAGCCTGATTAAGGGCTCAGGGCTCATGAAAAGGCCGAGGCCAAAAGGGCTTTTCATGACACTCTTGCTGGTCTCTAATGTGCAACTGGACTTGAACCTAACTGTTCTAGTGCAGACCACCATGGTTGCCCTTTGAGACTCAGAAGACTGATGCAACAAGCACAATTGAAACTGCGCCTGCCTTTGGCATAAGCACACTAGGAAGAGGAGAAAGCCCTTGCTTCCTTTGCTAGAGAACTATCTCCTGCTGCCATCTAGTGGATGCTAATATTACTCCATGAAAAGCAGGAGAAATACTGATTGACTTACATTTGTCTTGCATTAACTGTGTTTTCTCCAGCACTTGCACTTGTCATGACATCAGTGCTGGATAAAAAGTCAGTGGAAGGAGGGAGGAGAGTTCATTATACACCATGAGAGCAAACATGAGCCCAAATGAAATATATCTTTACTGTCACCTACAAACAAGACTGAGATTGGCTTACGCCTATGGAGAAGCAAGCAGGGAATAATGACAGCCAGAAGGAAAATCTTATCAGCTGCATCTGCCAATGGTCATGCACAGTTATGACAACCAGCATAGTCACCCATAGATTTAATGCGGTTTTTATGTGGCTGCTAACATGACTTTTCTTTCTTGTCCCTCATTAGCAAACTTTGGGCTGGTAATCATACAGAAATCTGCCTCCCTCCTCATGGGAATATTCAGAATTTATTTCCTGCATTATTTTTTTTATGCTGTATATCTCCCCGACAGGGACCCAAAATGGTTTATAACAGCATTCTTCTCCCTGCCATTTTATCCTTACAACAACCACCCTGCGAGGTAGGCTAGACTGAGGGTGAGTGGGCCCAGGTCACTGGGTGAGCTTTCATGGCAGAGTGGGAATTCAGCCCTGGATCTCCCAGATTCTAGGCTGACACTTACTAGTACTCTACATTGGCTCTAACTGGCAGGGGCGAGGAGGGACAAAAGTCCAGCAGCACCTTAAAGACTGACAACATTCACTGTTCACCTTTAAGATGCCACTGAACTTTTGGTTTATTTTGCTATAATAGTCTAACATGGCAACCCTTTTGCAATCATTTGTAAGACACTGGGAATATCTTACAATCAGAAGCCTACCCAGCAGCTGTCCTCTACAAAGTAAAAACTGGCATTTTAATGTTCTGCCAAGAAGTTCAAAAGCACTAGGGAATGACAGTCATTAGGCACTTACATTTTCAATTTCATAAAAATTAATTGATTTGAATCTTCAGCACAAATAACACAGCCTGCCTTCATTTAGGTCTGGCTATTCCACCCTGATTCCTTGCTTCTGCGCTTGTTGATTTAATGAATATTTTATTCCCACCCTTCCAGCTTACCTGGTTACCCCACTTTTTTTTCTAACACCAACTCTGAGAGGTGGATGAGGCTGAGAGAGAGTGACAAGCCCACAGTTACACAGTGAACTTCATATACCGTAGGACTGCCAAGTCCAATTCAAGAAATATCTGGGGACTTTGGGGGTGGAGCTAGGAGACTTTGGGGGTCGAACCAGGACACATTGGGGTGGAGCCAGGAGCAAGGTTGTGACAAGCATAATTGAACACCAAAGGGAGTTCTGGCCATCACATTTAAAGGGACCACACATCTTTTAAATGTCTTCCCTCCGCTGGAAAAAATGAAGGATACGGGTATCCTCTTTGGGGGCTCACAAAAATGAACCCCCTGGTCCAATCTTTTTGAAACTTGGAAGATGCTTTGAAGGGAGGCGCTGGATGCTATGCTGAAAATTTGGCACATCTAATTCAAAAAAATAGCCCCTCCAGAGCCCCAGATACCCACAGATCAATTCACCATTATATCCTATGGGAATAATGGAGGGCCCAGCAGACATTCCCCTCCCGCTTTCTGATGACCCTGAAGTGGGGGAGGGCCTCCAAACCTGGGGATCCCCTGCTCCCACCTGGGGATTGGCAACCCTAACTTCATAAGTGTTGCCGATAGGGAGAGCCAAGCTCAATGCTTTTTTTTTTTTTAAATCATCTGTGTAAAATTTCTAGATTTGCAGTATATTGATCTACGGCTTACTTCTGTGGGAGTAAGTCCCAGTGAACTCAGTAGGGTGACTTCTGAGTAAATATGCTTGTTATCAGAATGTAAAGGGCCTGGATAGAATGCACACATCCTGCTGTTTCTGCTGGGTGTGACAGGGAGTCATGTGGGACAGGAAGTAGAAGAAATCCATTTTAAAATATCCAAGTAGGTTTTACATTGAAGCTCCACATACAGAAGAACCCTTTAAGGGAGGTGAGGATGGGGAAAATGTTGGCTCCGGGCTTTTCAAAGCATATAGGAAAGCAAGTAAAAGCTGTGTTGAAGGAGTTTTTCACTGATCTTCTCGGAAGCTGTGGTAAGCAGACTTCAATTGCAATGCTTTAGAGTCTAGTTGTGTGGCTGACTGTTCAGGGGAATGATATATGAGAGACAGAGATGGACTTGGATATGCTAATTTTTTTTAAAGTATCTTTGGGCTTAAGTGATACTGTGAACTTGCTTTTCACAGTTCTTTGCATTAGGCACTCCATCTAATAGTCAGCATGTTGGCCCCCGTGCGGATCATGAAAATCCAGCCACCCATAGATAAGAGAGGGGTCTCTTCCTGCTTGGGGAAGACCCTTGGATGTGTTGGAAAATTTGACTTTGTAAAAATTAACCAAAAGAAAAGCAGTCCCCCCACCTGGCCAAAAAACACCAACAATCCTAGACTGATGATGGCTGGGAATCCTCTGATGGAGTGTAGCGAGCAGCTGAGGGTCAGCTAAAGAAGAACAGCTTTCTCAAACTTGGAGTATCCATAAAATGTCTGCAGAGGAGATGGGGAGCAGGGGGTTTCCAAACTGTTCCTATTCTTTTTGTCTTTCCTCCTAGACCCTGCCACCTATACCTATAGTAGAATTTTCAAACTGTCTAGTACTAAAACCAGGGCTTTTTAAGTAGAAAAGGCACAGCAGGAACTCATTTGCACAGCATAAACTCATTTGCATATTGCACCACACCTCCTGACATCACCATTGTTTCACACGGGAACTCATCTGCATATTAGACCACACCCCTGACAGCAAGGCAGCCGGAACTGCGTTCCTGCTCAAAAAAAGCTCCTGATCAAAACATTCAACAAGCCAGCTTTAACAATGCAACCAGTCCTACAATTGCATCACTTTCCTGTTTATTCTGCAGGTTTCCCTCCTGTAGTTAGGGCTGCCATCAGCCCGGAGAAGTCTTTTCCTTCTAATAGAAACTTAATGTGCAAAAGGGCAGTTGAAGCTTGTCATGGAACAAAAGTAAACAAGATCACCCAGGGAAATAAGCTCACCTGATGGATAAGAACCTATCAAGCCGTTATTAAAGGGGCAGAATATTTTTAGCTCCAGGCTCTTGCTAACCTCTGGGAGTGGAAAGTGTTATCAAGTCCCAGCCAACTTATGGCAACCCTGTAAGGCTTTCAAGGGAAGAGACAAACAGAGATGGGTTGCCATTGCCTGCCTCTGTGTAGCAACCCTAGATTTCCTTGCCAGTGTCCCATCTAAGTACAAACCAAGGCAGACCCTGGATCTGGATAGGCAGCATACTAAATTCCTAAAGAAAATAAATAAAGCAGGTGTTCTGCGCAGCCACTAGCCTGTGAGCGTGCAAAGATGAAATACATATGCTGTATTCTCAGAGCGGTTAGGAGGAGGCAAAGCCTTTAATTAATTGTATTGTTGGATTTGATAAGTCCTCAGGTCTTATTATTTGAGGAGCACATTTCCCCTCCTGGGTGCATGGTTTTATATACTGCTTTTCCACACAAATGTGTGGATATGGGAGGCAGAGGGGTGATCAGCTGCTGCTGGGTCTAGGCACAGCAGAGGGGTGTCTGGCATTGCTACTTTCCAAAGAAAGGCCCTCAAAAGTCACCGGGTCCGGATGGCATACATCCGAGAGCTCTGAAAGAACTCAAAGTTGAACTTGTGGATCTTCTAACAAAAATCTGTAATCTTTCATTGAAATCTGCCTCCGTTCCTGAGGACTGGAAGGTAGCAAATGTCACCCCCATCTTTAAAAAAGGTTCCAGAGGAGATCCGGGAAATTACAGGCCAGTCAGTCTGACTTCAATACCGGGAAAGTTGGTAGAAACCATTATCAAGGACAGAATGAGTAGGCACATTGATGAACACGGGTTATTGAGGAAGACTCAGCATGGGTTCTGCAAGGGAAGATCTTGCCTCACTAACCTGTTGCATTTCTTTGAGGGGGTGAACAAACATGTGGACAAAGGAGACCCGATAGATGTTGTTTACCTTGACTTCCAGAAAGCTTTTGATAAAGTTCCTCATCAAAGGCTCCTTAGAAAGCTTGAGAATCATGGAGTAAAAGGACAGGTCCTCTTGTGGATCAAAAACTGGCTGAGTAATAGGAAGCAGAGAGTGAGTATAAATGGGCAGTCTTCGCAGTGGAGGACAGTAAGCAGTGGGGTGCCGCAGGGCTCGGTACTGGGTCCTATGCTCTTTAACTTGTTCATAAATGATTTAGAGTTGGGAGTGAGCAGTGAAGTGGCCAAGTTTGCAGACGACACTAAATTGTTCAGGGTGGTGAGAACCAGAGAGGATTGTGAGGAACTCCAAAGGGATCTGTTGAGGCTGGGTGAGTGGGCGTCAACGTGGCAGATGCGGTTCAATGTGGCCAAGTGCAAAGTAATGCACATTGGGGCTAAGAATCCCAGCTACAAATACAAGTTGATGGGGTGTGAACTGGCAGAGACTGACCAAGAGAGAGATCTTGGGGTCATGATAGATAACTCACTGAAAGTGTCAAGACAGTGTGCGTTTGCAATAAAAAAGGCCAACGCCATGCTGGGAATTATTAGGAAGGGAATTGAAAACAAATCAGCCAGTATCATAATGCCCCTGTATAAATCGATGGTGCGGTCTCATTTGGAGTACTGTGTGTAGTTCTGGTTGCCGCACCTCAAAAAGGATATTATAGCATTAGAGAAGGTGCAGAGAAGGGCAACTAGAATGATTAAAGGGCTGGAGCACTTTCCTTATGAAGAAAGGTTGAAACGCTTGGGACTCTTTAGCTTGGAGAAACGTCGACTGCGGGGTGACATGATAGAGGTTTACAAGATAATGCATGGAATGGAGAAAGTAGAGAAAGAAGTACTTTTCTCCCTTTCTCACAATACAAGAACTCGTGGGCATTCGATGAAATTGCTGAGCAGACAGGTTAAAACGGATAAAAGGAAGTACTTCTTCACCCAAAGGGTGATTAACATGTGGAATTCACTGCCACAGGAGGTGGTGGCGGCCACAAGTATAGCCACCTTCAAGAGGGGTTTAGATAAAAATATGGAGCACAGGTCCATCAGTGGCTATTAGCCACAGTGTATGTGTGTATATAACATTTTTTGCCACTGTGTGACACAGAGGGTTGGACTTGATGGGCCGTTGGCCTGATCCAACATGGCTTCTCTTATGTTCTTAAAATGACATACACAAAAAGCCTAATGATGCTTTTAAAAAATGTGTTGGTAGCTATTTTTCTATGGAAGTCTTTGGGTCAAGAAGATGGAATCCAGCCAATGAACTTCCTCACAATCACATGGTTTGTATGTTCTCCACTCTTCCTGCATGTGCTGTTCCCTGCTTCAGATTGGATCCTGGCATATGTGTAGAAGAAACTTCAGCCTTCCTCATTTTCTTACCCCAGACAGAAACTATCTGGGACTCTGTGGGGTTGACAGCACAAGGCGGGAGGCTGAAGTGCCTTCTGAATGTGTACTGTGTGGTCCAATCTGGAGGGGGACAGAATTATCAAGGAGAACACACAAATCAAATATGACTCTAGCAGAGCTGGAGCTGAGGTCCAACCCCACCCCCCCTTGTACCCAGAGAACACCACTGAATGGAAATCACCCATGACCTGCTTTCTTCACCTCTCTCTGCTATAGAATCACCTTCAGGTTGCTGCCAAGCAGGATGAGCACCACTGTCTCTACCTCAAGTACATTTCTGTCAGAAGAGGAGCCTGTGGTAGGCCTTTGGGGTAAGGATGTAAGTTAAGAGACCTGAACTAGCACCGGGGTCCACATTCCTTCTGAGCTGTGCGGTTCACTTGCCCCAGTGGCTCTCATTAAGCCTAACTGCCTGTCGTGATTTCTGTCGTGATGTGGGCAAGACAAGCCACTGCTCCCTACCCTTTTTCCTGTTGCTGCCACCACCTCAGATAAAATCCAGCTCATCTCTTTCTCTCATGGGTTGCTTGAGTCCAGCTCCACAGGGGTGTCGCACTGTAGCATGCAAAAGGGGTTCAAGGCAGGAGGGTAAAGACTTGGACACATTCTCTCTAGTTAAACAATTTTATTTCTACAAGGCACAATCTCAGGGTACAACAAGAATGGATCTAAATGCACTAAGAAAACATACGGTTGTTAAGGTACTTTCAGCCCTTGGAATATCTGCTCTTTTGTTAGTTTCAAGATGCCCCTGCCCCTGGTCCACCTGCAACCATCTTTAGCATAATTTCCCTTAGATCCTTCATGACAAGTCACACAGCAAACCACACCCAAATGCACACCAAAGGACAAAGGAACAGATCCCTTGAGACCCAGTTTGGTGTAGTGGTTAAGAGCACGAGCTCTATCTGGGAGAACCGGATTTGATTCCCCACTCCTCCACATGAATCGTGCTGGGTGATCTTGGGCAAGCCACAGTTCTCTCAGAACTCTCTGTCTCACCTACCCCACAAGGTGTCTGTTGTGGGGAGAGGAAGAAAAGGTGATTGTAAGCTGCTTTGGGACTCCTTTGGGTAGTGAAACACAGGGTATAAAAACCAACCTTTTCCTCCTCCTCCTTCCCCAAACCATGTGTGCTTGTGGGCCTTCAGCCAATCTGGATGTTAGATCTTGGGGGCTCAAGCCTGTGATATGTGAACTTTCCAGTCAAGAGGTGTTGACGTATCAAAGGGCTAGCAAGTTTTCGCTCATGGTTGGTGTTTTTTTTCTGCATGTGTCATTTCATTGCTTGTGTCCCTGTATTGCATCAGGGTTTTTTTAAACATGTGTTTTGCTCCATCTAGTGGTTGCTTTGATGTTTCATCACTGTATCATCAGCTGATTCCTGACCATTTTAAAAGTGAAGGAAAATAAGCCAGGAAAAAAGGGGGTGGGGGAGACACAGAATGGGCAAACATGATAAAAATGAGACATGCAAAAAAGCCTTATCTGGCAAAGGGCACCTTCTCCCAAGCCAAAGAGATGCCAGTGTCCCTTTCCATCACTATAATTGTCACAGCATTTCTTGTTCCCTCCCATCGCATCACAACTACATTCCAGGATTGTTGTGAAGACAAAATTGAAGAGGAGAGAATTACGCACACAACTTGAACTCTGTTGGAAAAGGGACCAGGGGGCTGGGGTGGTGGGATAAAAATGCAAAAGAGAAACATCATCTTGGTGTTTCTAGGCCTCCTTAAAGATATTTGGAGTGAGATTTAAGTCTTTTGCAATGTGTGAAATTTCTGGCATGTGTGTCCAGGGGTTTTCAGATTTGGAATGTCCCTTGCAAGCCACAGTTAGAGTCCATCACTTTTAAACTGGGATGTCACATCAGTATTTTTTTTTAAATGTCTCCATAGGCTGTGAACTGAACAGCAGTATGAGGAAGTGTGTAGTGAAGGAGGAAGACAACTTAAAGGAACAAATAGTGTATCTGAAATCGGTAAGTTTCCAACCTCAATAGCCCAGGCTAGCCCAGTCTTTTCAGACCTCAGAAGCTAAGCAGGCTTGGCCCTTGCTAGTATTTGGATGGGAGACCTCCAAAGAACATCAGGGAAGCGACATGCAAGCAGGCAATGGCAAACTGCCTCTGGAGTCTCTTGCCTTGGAAACCCCACAGCTATGACTTGACAGCACTTTCCTCCACCACCACCAGGTCTGGGTTACAGAATTCCCTGTTGCCACCAATAGGCTTGGTTTTTCTGATTTTTCTGCTTGTTAAGCAGTTGTCTGAAGCATCAGGACTCAGCCTTGTTTGCAGTAATGGCAGGGAACACCAAAGCCAGTAGTGCTTGAGGCCAGGTTAATGTTTGTGGGTTTTTTAATTTCCAGTTTGCATAACATTTGTACGTATGGGGTAAGGGCATGAAGTTAAGGGGAACAGAATCCTCTTCACCTGATCTTTCTCACAATTGCCTCATTTTCAGTTTTGTAAAGATTCTGGGCCTACCTATTACCAGGTCCTCATGTCTTTCTTCTCCTCCACAATGTCTGCCCAGGTCCTGACTTAGGATTGCCATCTGTTTGCAACCCCTGGGAGCTTTGGGGAGGGTGAGCAGGTTGATGGCGTTGTGCATATTACCAAAACGTCAGGATTTTTTTTTCTTTATTTTGCTCCCATTGCTCCACCAAACAGCAGTGGAGATCCAGGGGTGGGAAGTCTCCCACTGGTTGTGAAGGAAGTGACATCAGCACATCACTGGAATAACATGGCATTACATAGCCAGTAAGGTTCCCACTTTATGGTTAATCTCCTGCCAATTGCCAGCTTTATGGCTGAACATACAGGCACACATGCTAGGTCAATAGAGAGAATTAGGGTTGTTGTCAGAGGGTGGTTAGGGTCATGGGGAAGTGCCATGGGGTAACAGTGTGATGTCAGTTCCAGGGGGAAACTGGAAATGATATCAAGCCTCTCTAGGAATAATCAGAAGCTCTATGGTAAAATCATTTCTTAGAGCATACTGATGTCATTTCTGGCTCCCCCCTGAAAATGATGTCATGCCATCTGCAATCTGAGCATAATGGCTGGGTCTCAGTTAATCTCTCTCAGCATTCCACAATTAAAGATACATCTGCCCATCAGCTTCCAATTTTGACATTTATTTTCTTCACTGTGTTCCCCCCACCCCCACCCCCAGACTGAAATCCAAACAACTGGCAGCCATGTAAACTTAGCTTGTTATTCCTGTTTGGTCCTTGAATCTGTTAAATGTCATCATTACACTGTATGCTAATTTACTGCCAGCTTTCTACCAATATATGTGGACTGGTGATTTCCATTTCATTGTATCTAACAAAGTGCCCATGCACATGAAAGCTTATACCTCAAATAAAACTCTGTTGCTCTTAAAGGTGCCCAAAGGACTCTAACTTTGTTCTGCTGCTTCGGTCCAACGTGGCCACCCACCTGAATCTTCTTTCTTTAAGATTCCTTTTCTCCTGCTGGCTCTGTAGTGGCTAATGGAAACGAGAGCTGGGGTGGGGAACAGGCTAAGTCTCAGGAGCTTGCTTTTGATCCAGCCAGTACAGGTCCAGGAAGCGAGGGTGGGCATAGGTCCTCCTGTGGTGTCTGGAAGCCAGGTCAGCTTCTGCTGTTTGGTAGCATTGTCCTCATTGTACTACCTCGAGCACCTACTTTGATCCAGAACCAACCCCATGTTTTGCACTACTTTTGCCTCCCCTGAGTGTATTTGGATAAACATATGTCTGAAATGCTCTTGTTCCAGCATATCCAAAATGATACACACATGTACATCATTCTGACTTTGTTCTCTGTTGTACTACTGCAGGTGTCTCTGGGAGAGGAAGCAGAGGATGAGCTGCATGTGGTGGCAGTTGAGTCCAAAGACATGAGCAGTGTCTGCAAACCCTTGCCCGTTGCATCATTGCAGCGCTCTGTCTTACCAATGGTAACTCCTGGGGACAGTGAACATACACTGGAGACTATGGCTAGCCTTGTCTCCTTTAAAGGAACAGAGTCATCTTTACATATATGCAGTTTTCTTGCATGCAAACAAACTGACCATCATGCCACACTTATTGAGCTAAAAGCTACATGGGGCAAGGGTAGGGACTTCTGTCTTTTGTTTTTCTCCCCTCCTGTCAATGGCTGGTATGTTTCCACCTGTAGTCACTTCATAGAGCCCCATACATCATACTGCTGCCACCATCTTTCTAAGTCCCAGAATGTACTTTGTAGCTGAATCTCTTATATGTCTCCAGTACTTTGGCTCAATATTGGCTTCTTCTAGGGTTGCCTTCTTCCAGATGGGGCCTTGAGATTTCCCAGAATTACAACTGATATCCAGACTACAAAGATCAGTCTCCCGGGGAGGCAGAATGGCTGCTTTGGAGAGTACCTTCTATGTCATTACACACTGCTGAGTGGAGTCCCCCCCCCCCGCCCCTCCCAGGCTCCACTCCTCCCAAAATCTCCAAGAATTTCCCAACCTAGGTTGGCAACCTTAGCTCCAGCAGCCCATGGGAGGTGACAAGACAGTCTGGTTCTGCTGATAGAAATCCCTTTTTATCAGCAGAACTTACCACCAGATCTGTTCCTAAAACTGAGGAAAAATGACCTGGGAAAAGACTGCTTATGGGGCTTCTCACCACTGGGTAGTATTACCTTGTGTGGTTTCCATCAATTCTATATGGAGCACATCATCTAAAATTAATTTCCAGTTTTGTTAACATGAATATTGTTAACTTTTCCCCTCTGCTCTCAACCTCTTAAGGGAGGCAGTGGGGTTCTCTTTACTGGTACAGAGGCATCTGAATTATTGTTGGTTTATATTTTCAATTAGAGGCTGCTATTCTTAGAAAACCAGGGCTGCAACCAGATACAAGCTCTACCCAGGACCACTTTATCTTAATCTGCAGAGAATTCTGCACTGGATTTGATTCAGATTAAGGCAGATAAAAGGCATTAAGATTAGAGCCTGAAGCATCTTCTCTATCATCTTCCTTTTAAAAAAAAGCAAAACAAAACTTCTCCAGCCTGGTCAAAGGTTTTGCAGAACTCAAAAGCTTGCGTATTGTTTTGGTTGGTTCTAAGAAAATGCATTTAAAATGGCTTTGGTTTTTCTTAAGGATCAACACGGATAGCAACAACTTCTATTTAGGTTGCCCACTATACCCTAAAAAGGGCTAAGCCCATGTTTTATACAGTAGTGTGACCCACCATTTAGGAGGAAATCATAGGCTTGCCAAAACCTAAACCTATGGTGCTTTCAGAGACTAAATATTTATTGGCACCATCAGCCAAGCTGCATCTGAGATCATCCTTTGAACTAATCCATCTGACATTGTTATGTATAGTTACTATTCCACTTTTGGTACAGAATGTTTAAACACATTTTAAAATCTGTGTCTTCTCCCCCTCCCAGGTCAGCCTGGGCAACTTTGAACTCACCCCTCCTGTTGCCTTTGTGCTAAAGTCTGGGACTGGACCGATCTATCTTGTAGGTCAACACTTGATCTGTGAGTAAAAACCCAAGTTATTAAGGGGGAAGGGGGACTCTTGAATGTAGGAAAGTCTAACAGGAAGCTGTGTGACTGCCTACTGAGATAAGAACGTTCAGGATAGCAGTTCTCACAAAGTGGATTCACAAACTTAAGTACCACGCTGGAGTCCACAGATTTTGACCCAAGTGCCACCATCTACCATACATCTACATTACCAAGCTGCGCACTTAGAATTTTTGTGAGCTATATGTTAGCTGTGGAAATGGCTCAACCAGTAACTGGTGCTCACAAGCCGCCCTGAGCCTGCCTTGGTGGGGAGGGCAGAATATAAAACTAATCTAATCTAATCTAATCTAAATGATCTCTCTGCTGTGTTCCTCCAGAACAATTTGCTTTACCATTGGCTATGAGCATATGAGATAGACACAATCTTTTCCAAATTGAAAATGGGCTTTTGCTGTTTTCCAAAAATAAACCTACATGCACACCCAGCAGAAACACAAATCCTCCCAATAGTTTTATATGTATGTGTGGTCAAGTCACAACCGACTTATGGTGACCCCAACAAGGGGCTTTCAGGGCAAGTGAGAAGCAGCAGTGGTTTACCATTGCCTTCCTCTGCAGAGCCTTCCTTGATGGACTTCCATCCTGGTACTGACCCTGCTTAGCTTCCAAGATCAGTCTACACCATACCATTCCATATTCCCCAATATTTTATAGCTAGTGCCCTTTGTTTTATTTCTAAGAGGATATATTTTCCCAAAGCCCAGAAGCCTCAAAACATATATCAAAAGACTGGACTTGAACACCATAGATGTCCCTGTTCTCCACCTCAGATCTTCACCTCTGCCTTTGTTGCCATTGTGACATCAGATCCTGCTGACCCTTCTGTTGTTCTTCCACTGACCACCTAACTGGCAGCACAGAACTCTTTTGCGTAGCTGGTTAGGCTTACATGGTAACAGAAGACAAGCCTTTCCTTACCCGGGCCACAGGTGTTGTTCTTTCCTACGGCCACTGACCCTTTGGTGATAAGGGGAAGGGGATGCCCTTCAAACCAGCCCAGCTTTGGTGGTGGTGGTGGGCTCTTCATTTAGTGCTGCCTTGTCACTCTCTTTCTCAAGTGGAAAGTGATTACGAGGCACCAGTATACGATACCCAGATGGATGATACTCAGACGGATGATACTCAGACGGATGTAGACACCCAGATGGATGATACCCAGACAGCTGTATACTTCCAGATGACTGGTACCCCGGCCAATGTAGATTATACCCAGATGAATGTAGATTATGGTGGGAGCAATGATGATACTGTGGATTATCCTGGTGTCACCCCAGAAGCAGTAAGTGTGTGGTTTTCTTATACATTAACATTCCGTATTCCTTAAGGGTGATGTAGGAATCTGTAAGCAGAGGAAGATCAGGAATGGGCCCAGACCACCCTGCCTATCTGAACTGCTGAATCTCCCACCCAGATTGCTCTTGAAATGATCTAGATTTTATCACGACATAGGAAAAAGTGGGAGGCAAATGTTTCCTCTCCTTTGTAGCTTCTCATATCTTTACTTTTACAGTCTGGGCCCCTCATACCCCAAAGACCGCCTTTCTGCATTTGAGCCTGGATGGACCTTAAAGATCCTCACAATAAGGCTTGATCTCTTTCCCCTCGTTAAAGGAGATGATATACGTAACTCCCAGGGCAAGAATGTTTTCAGTGGGGGACCTTGTCTTTATGGAATGGGCTGCCATTCTACTTTAGGGGGCAGCATAAACCTGTATCATTTAGATGGGCTTTTTTCTTACTTTGTTTTCATGGTGTTTAAATGAGTTAATGTTTAAATATTAAAGGTCAGCATTAATTTGCTTCTTTTACGCCATACTGCTTTGAAGGGGGAAAAGAAACACTGGAAGGGTTGCTAATCTCCAGGTGGGGCCTGGAGATCTCCTGGAATTACAGATAACCCCCCTCCCCAAAGACAACAGAGATCAGTTCACTTGGAGAAAATGGCTGCTTTGGAGGGGTATTCTCTATGGCATTGAGAGCTGGTGTGGTGTAGTGGTTAAGAGTGGGGGACTCTGGAGAACTGGGTTTGATTCCCCACTTCAGTCTAAATGCCAAAATGAAGCAACCTCTCCATGTGGAAGCACCCCAAGTTAGTAACAAATGAATGAGACGAACATGGAGCTGAAATACAATTATGTAAAGTGCTGAAACTTGGCTCTCAGTTTGATCCCTGAATTTCTTTTTTTCTTGTTTTGGTATTTAAATTGGGCACTGAAATTGCAGGTTCAGAGTTTTCCCAACTGTTTGAGGGAATGTTCCTATGGGATTTGAACAAATGAATGAAATCAGTACAAATAAACCAGGACCAGCAAACGTAGAAGGGGAGCAAGCACATTTGCTCTCTCCTACACGTGTTCACTGCATGTGGGCATAGCCCCTATACATGTAGGAGCTTGCATGCACATGAGCTTGTATATGCACAACCCCTATACTGGAACCCACACACAAAGAACTTGTATGCACTATGCCCACCTGCATGGAAAACACATGGACAAGAGGCAGGTCAGAGTATTTGGTTCTGTTCATCTATGGACTTTGATCCCGTGTGTCAATACATCATGTGAACAGGGTAAAAAAGTATTCCACAGCAGGCTGCCTGCTACAGTCAGTTAAAATGTAACATGCAGATAGGCCCAGACTATTGGCCATTTCCATATAGGTTACCCACCCTGGGTTCAATGTTGTTGGTAAGTGCGTTCCCCTCTCCCTTTATTTTCTCATAGCTGCAAAACATCTGGATGCCCGGTGATGAAGCTGAATGCCAGTTCACCAAATGTTTGCATTTTTTATTTATACCCCACATTTCTTCCCAGTGAGGACCCAAAGAGGCTTACACCATCACTTTCCTCCTTTTAATCTTTAAAACAACAACTTGACAAAGTAGGTTAGGCTGAAGATACCCAGTCGCCTTCCATGGCAGAATGGGAATTTGAGCCAACGTCTTCCAGATCCTGGGCCAACACTCCAACTGAATCACTAGGCTGCCTCTTGAGCATCTACAGGATGCTAAATGTATAGCTGCGGTCTGAATTTGCATAAGAGTATACTGGAGAGAAATGGCATGCTAATGGCGCTCTTTTCCAAAATGGCTCCTACAAATGCAGGCCTTAGCACAGAATAAGATCTCTGACTAGAGCAGAGAATAAGATCTCTGACTAGAGATCTCTGTAAAGTTTCTGTAAGAAAGTAATGTTTTCAGGCCAGCAGTTGCAAAGAGAGAACAGTTAGTTTGTGCCAACTTTCTTTTTTAGAATAAAATGGATCCTTTTCCCCCTCCCCTTTCAGGAGGAAAGGAGCCACCGATGATGTCCAGATGCCTGCTTGGAGTGCATATCCTGTGGAGAACGTCTTCCAAACCTTCAATTGTCCCATGTGCTGCTGATGGACAATTAAACATTTGTCATAGAAACCTGCTGGATTGTTTGGTGCATTTGTTATGCCCCTCTTCTTGGGTTGGCCGATTAGCAGGACTTTTTCATTATTACTATTATTGTTAATGTTGTTGTTGTTAGAGAAGGGGCCATGGCTCAGTGGTAGAGCATCTTCTTTATGTGATGTAGATTCCACGTTCATCTCTAGCAAAAGGATCCAAATCAGATGCTGCATGCCTGGCACCTGAGTTCTCAGAAGAGTGCATGGCACTGGAGAAAATGTAACATGCAGATAGGCCCAGACTATTGGCCATTTCCATATAGGTTACCCACCATGGGTTCAATGTTGTTGGTAAGTGCGTTCCCCTCCCCCTTTATTTTCTCATAGCATTCTGATGTATTTACGTACCTCCTGGGGTTTCCCCAGCTTTTCTCTGATCTTTTTTAAACCTGTTTTGCTGCAAAGTGTTTGGGAATGATCACAGAATGGCTGCCATGTGAGTGGGGAAAAATTTTAACTTCATCCACTGGGGGCCATTTAATTTTTTTTTAAGTTGGCAGTTGTGTAGTGTTGTGTAAGTTGGCAGGTGGTGGCCCAGCACCCTCAAGAGTGGGAGAAGGGGCAGAAATGATGTCAGAGAGCCAGTTTGGTGTAGTGGTTAAGGATGCGGACTCTTATCTGGGAGAACCAGGTTTGATTCCCCACTCCTCCATGTGCAGCTGCTGGAATGGCCTTGGGTTAGCCATCGCAGGAGTTGTCCTTGAAAGGGCAGCTGCTGTGAGAGCCCTCTCAGCCCCACCCACCTCACAGGATGTCTGTTGTGAGGGGAGAAGATACGGGAGATTGTAAGCTGCTCTGAGTCTCTGATTCAGAGAGAAGCGCAGGGTATAAATCTGCAGTCGTCGTCTTCTTCTTCTGTATTGACTGCTCTAGAATCTCTGCCATAGAATTTCTAGAGTGTCAGCAGATGTTACATTGTAACATACCCTTGATGTTATTTCCATCCCAGCACTGTTTTTCCCAGTGGCCTGAATAGCCAAGGCAGAGCCCTTTGGTGGAAGGTTGATGTTCCCAAGTGGACACTTAGCATGCCTGGTACATTTGGTGAGAAATTCCAGGAACTAGTGCTCATCTAGTTTGGCTCCCTTAGAAGGACAGAGCAATGGAGCTTTTGGCATCACATCCCTCTCCAAATTCTGCCTTTCCCAGGCTCTACCCACAAGTCTCCTGGAATTTCCCAACTATGAGTGGGCAAACCTACACTCTGGTCATCCTCTTTAAATCTGGCACACTGTGCTGCCTTTTTCAGAGGCTCAGACCCACCTGCCCTGCCCCCTTCATCCAGGGGCATCATCTTCCCTTGTTGCACTAGCTGCTTGGTTGATATACACAAACTTTTGCTCATGTTCCCTCTGCCTATGCAGTCGCAGAGTCATCAGACGGCAGGTGCATGATGGCTTATCGATAAACCAGGAGACAAACATGCACACACAGAGATCTCTCTGTTCCAAAGTGCTTATCAGTGTTTCGCTCAAAGAATCAGGTTCATTACAAGAGTTTATATACAGTTTGATAGCAAGTCCAACATGGTACAATTAATTTTAATTGGCTAATTAATCATGACCTCATGACTCTGCCCCAATCCCATCGGGCTCTTTCCCCTCGAGTTGCATGAGCTGGTGCCCAGGTGTCTTTTTAGTAATTTGCTTTCTGAAACAAAAATTATTTTTGTATATGTTCTGTAAACTGTCTTCTGTCCAAAGATAAGTATAGCCAGATAGGAAGCTCATTGGTATGGAAATATGGATCTTATTCTGGGATGGTTAGGCTGTGATAACGTTTTGCTTTTCTGCTTTTTGGCTGCCTTCCTTTTTATCTGCTCAGCACTTCCCCTTGAACTAGTGGCTTGACCTTTCCGCTGTTTAAAGATCTTGCTTAAGAAAAATAAGTCTGAATATAAAAGGTAGGTCTTAATATAAAATATACCAAAGCTTAATTAATATATCTCCTTATTCAAGTATGTTTGTGCATAAATCTGACTCTTAAATTGGCTTCTGAGATAATAGTGGAAGCTTTAGGTTCACACCTAATATGGCTCTTAATTGGCGTTTTAAGGTAGTGGCTCCCAGCCTTTTTGGCACCGGGGACCGGTTTCATGGAAGACAATTTTTCCATGGAATGGTGAGGGGGGGGCGCTAGGGTTCTTGCCGTCCCATTCCTGCTCCCCTGGGGGGGGGGGGGAGACTGGGATTGCTTCTGTCACCTCCCTGCTAGGTGGCCAGGTGGCAGAAGTGGCCAATCTGCCTCCGCCTCCCATTTAAAGACCCCCCACCGATCAGCTGATTGGTGGGGGTCTATAAATGAGGGGTAGGCAAAGGTCACAGCAGCACTGCCCCTTCCACCTGCCTGGATCAAGGCTGTGCCAGCTCTTTCATCCACCTGGGTCCCGGGCGGGCGGAACGGGCAGTGCAGCACTTTTATCTCATGGCCCAGTTGCTAACAGGCCACAGACTGGTACTGGTCCATGGCCCGGGTGTTGGGGAGCCCTGTTTTAAGGCAATAGTGCAGGCTTTAAGTTCACACAGGCTGACTCATCTATCATGGTTATGTTCATTTTGAAGGAATAAGGAGTAAGGTGAAGAAAAATACAGTGGGCTTTAGAAGGAGGTTCCAGGTGAGTGCCCCCCTTGCTGTCTTCCCACCCACCCGATTGAAGGCATTCACTCCCCCCTCTACCTCCAGGGGAACTGATCTCTGCCATCTGTAATTCTGAGTGACCGCCAGCCCTCACCTGGAGATTGGCAACAATGGTTCCCTAGGAGGAAATGGCGTTGTACCTGTCTGAGGTCCCACCTCTTCTCAAACCCCACCCTCTCCAGGCCCCACCCCTTAAATATCCAGGGATTTCCTAACCTGGATTTGGCAACCCTATCTCCTTCCTTTTACTTGTCTCTCTGACTTCAGGTTTCCATCACCACCCCCCTCCCTGCAACCTCTATATAGGAAAAGGACAGTCTTTCTCCATGGGGCGGGGTGGGGTGGGGTGGGACCAAAGCAGCTTCTATCATTATCCTCTCCCTCCATGTGATCTGAACAACAGCCCTGTGAAGCAGGTTAGGCTGAAAGTCTGTGACTGGTCCAAAATCACCCAGTCAGCTTCCACAGCAAGAACCTGTGTCTGGCAGCCTGGCAGGCCCCACTCTGAAGCCCTGACTCCTATGCCCTCCTCCAGTTCCACCACAGAATCTCCAGGGATTTTCCACCAACCTGGAACCGGCAGCTGTAGTCAGCACTGGGCCCAATGAGTTCTGCCTCAGAGGCCTGTAGGGATGCCTTTCAGACCAACAGTCTGCCAGTCCTAGTCAGCTCTGGGCCCAACGAGTTCAGCCTCAGAGGCCTTTAGTGATCCCTTTCAGACCAACAGTCTGTCTCTGACTTCCTCTGCTGTCTCCCTCCTCCTTCCTCCCTCATCCAATTGAAGGAAGGTTTCCTCTGTGAATCAGTGCGACAGGCGGCTCAGCCAATGGGGGAGAGCAGGGAGAGCCAGTAACTGCCAAATCTAAAGCTGGTTGTGTTTTACTGATAAAATCAGCTTTGCTGGGTAGCAACAGCCACTTGGGCAGGACAGAGGAGCGGACTCAACCAATGCAGCGCAAGTACTCTTGAATGATAGTTTGACGGGCCAAAGTTTGAGAGCCAGTTTGGTGTAGTGGTTAAGTGTGCGGACTCTTATCTGGGAGAACCGGGTTTGATTCCCCACTCCTCCACTTGCACCTGCTAGCATGGCCTTGGGTCAGCCATAGCTCTGGCAGAGGTTGTCCTTGAAAGGGCAGCTGCTGTGAGAGCCCTCTCCAGCCCCACCCACCTCACAGGGTGTCTGTTGTGGGGGAGGAAGGTAAAGGAGATTGTGAGCCGCTCTGAGACTCTTCGGAGTGGAGGGCGGGATATAAATCCAATATCATCATCATCATCAAAGGTTGATGAAGTGTAGTCCCAGCGAATCAGGCTGCTGGGATTTGCCAACATGAAACCAGTTTTTTGTCTTTAGATTCCTTTTGTCATTACGGGGATACTGCTTCATAGTGAGGAGAAGCTTAACAGATGAGACAGAACCACCATTCACCAATGCCCACCAGCCCCCCCCCCCCCAACTCTTACACTCAGATCACAGACAGCACATCAAAGGGTGACTTTGGTTAAAGTCAATGCTGAAAACCTAAGCTATGGTATGAATTTCCAAGAGGTAGTTCCTTTCCCCACAGTTTTGAGTACTCGGGGTTCCAATATGTAAGGTCAGCCTTGTTTATAAACCTCACCTCCTCAGAGAAGCATCAATGGATTGAGTCTAGCTTGGAAGGTACAAACTTCTAGCTTGCTTTTGAGACCAATTCTTTTTTCTTTCCTAAGGAATATGGAGGCTGAATGCTGTTTTCTCTGTGCCATTTATCCAGATCCAGATCTCCCCCTCCATAGCAGCTACTAGCTTGTGTGGGGTGGGGGGAGGGATGCAATCTGGATGGACATACAGAGTTGCTCAAGGTTTCCTAGAACTGCATCAAAATGACTGCCACAAGGGCAGAGTCCAAACTGCACAAAATGTTAGGAAGTTCCAAGCCAAGCCTCTTCCTGTGATGGAGACCACTGTTTCCCAATGGATACTCTCTGCAGACACAAGAGTCCTTTGCTTTGGGGAAGAAATGGGTACCAGGAAACACACACTGATGGATGCTGCACTGGGGGGGCACTAATCTAAGTGCTATTACAAACTTTCACTATCTGGAGCTAGTCCTGACCCATAGGAAAGCCTCTGACTCCTTGATCCCTAGGCAAGCTTTCCATCACTTTGGAGTTCTTCCTTGCATTTCAACCAATCACCAGCAGCTTTCCTACCTTTTTCTTTTTCCTCACCTAATTTGCTCGCTTACTGCTTTAGCTACTGCTTGGGCCTCTAAGCAAAAAGGTGGTTAAGACAGCAATCCTGAGCAGGTCTATTCTGAATCCTACTACTGTTTATTCAATGGGGCTTACTTGCAGGAAAACGTCCTTAGGATTGCACCGTGAATCTTTTGGGATGTTATCACAAGTGAGTTAAATTCTAGATCCTCACTTTCTGGTCGTATTTCTGCTAGAAAGCTTTTCAGCTGTATTTGCCACCTGCTGATAGTAGTATAATTCTGCTGATAGTATAGTAGTATAATTCAATCACTGTTTTCCCCAGATACAGAGAAATGGCTTCCAGTTGCAGTATCAGAAATGAAACATAGAAAGACCTGATCTGGTGCCTGCAGAGTTATTTAAAGATATCTCTAATTTGCTCACTTGTCTAGAGATAGGGTTGTAACAATCAGGATTTACACTCTACAAACAGTGAAAAAACAAAAGCTCTGTAATGTTTTATTGCAAAGTGAAAATTAATGGCCAATTTCAATATGGCAAAGCCACAATTTGCTTAGGAACATTCACAAAGTCCATTGAATAAAGATATCAATATACATTTCCTTTGTTAATTCCACAACCAAAAAAACTCTGGGCATCATTATTGTCAATGTCTCTTATGTTTAGAGTTAGGGTTAGGGTTGGCATTACGGTGGGGATTAGGGTTAAATTCGGGTTAGCCTTTGGCCTGCAACACAGGACACTGAGAATATCACAAGTCTCTCTTAGGTCTATGTTGGCAGCTGCCAGAATTACATTGTATTTGGGCATCATTGCAGTCAATGTGTCCATTAGGTTTAGAGTTATTGATGGGTTTGGGGTTTAGTTTGAGTTCAGGTTACCCTATGGCATGGCAGATAAGATAGAAAGGGTGTCACAAGTCTCCCTTAGATGTATGTTGGCAGCTGCCAGATTAGCACTGATGCAATGTTACTCCAAGCATTTCTCACCCTGGAGCTGGCAATCTTACTCCCCAGCCATCCTCCTGTTATGGTGGGTCCTTATCTTGGAAAAGCCTGGAGCATCCCCTTCCCCTTGATCTTCCTGCTAGCAGTTAGCCTTATCAGGAGGAGGACACTCTCTACCAGTCTTGCAAGCTTCAAGTCATGATATACCTGGAGATTTTGTGGGTGGAGCTTGAGTAGGGTGGGGTTTGAGGAGGGGATGGACTTCAATGGGGTATATTGCCATACAGTCGACTTTCCAAGGTGGCCATTTTCTTCAGGTGAACTGATCTCTGTCACCTGGAGATCAGTTGTCAGTCACACAAAAAAAACCGCTTTATTGGTATAACAAGACAACACCATATGGATAACCAGAGAGCCCATAGTCAAAAAGAACATCTCCTCCTGGAAACATGGTAGAAGAATTTTTGTGATCAGTACTAATAAAAGGAGATCTTCAGCCCCTTCCTGGAGGTTCTTATTGCAAAGTGCTAATTAACTGACCAATTTCAATATGACAATGGGGACCCTTTGGACAGCACAGTTTGGAGAAGGGAAGTGAGCTATAATGTTGTAGTGTCCACCCTCCAACACAGCCATTTTCTCCAGAGGAACTGATCTCTTTCATCCAGAGGCAAATTCAGGAGATCTTCAGTCCCCACCTGGAATTTGGTAACCCTACTTGATCTGTCCAGGATACGTGGAAGGGAATAGTTAGGATAAGTGGAAGGGAATAGAGAGGATATGAGAGCATGCAGCAGATGCACTCATGATTTAACACTGCATGCATAATACATTGCATGCATAGTGGCCCTGTTCAAGCAAGATGCTGAACACATGCAAAGCCATGCATCTCATCTGCCAGCATCACGTTAAGTCAGAATGTTTGAGAGCAAATACACACAGGATCCTTGACAACCATTGTCTTGGAGTTCCATGTGCAGGTTCTTCTAAAGAACTCACAGTGGCAGTTAGCTATCCCCCTTTGGCAGGTGAAGACCAGTGTGAAGGTCTCCACAGGAAGGCTGGACCCATGGGGACACTTTCCGTCTTTCTGGATGTCCCCTGGGTTCAAAAGACCGACATTCCTCAGGACTTCTATAAAGAAGATGTGCATCCCCAGAAGGTGTTGCTTTGCCATGCAGGTATGCCTGCCACAAACAATGCCATTTCGTAGCTAGGAGCTGGATGATCCCTGACAGGGTTGTCAGCTGGTAAAATATGTCTGTTCCAGCAACCTCACAGAGTAAATGAAGGTTTCATCACCAGCATGAACTTACAGAGATGAGCTATTTGGTGAAACAGTTGTCCTTGTTGTCTTGTTGTCTCTTCCAAGATTAACAACAGTGATATGTATCTGTATTTATTTATTTATATCCTGTTTCTCCTCAGAAGAGATTAACAATACAATTCTCCCTTCCTCCAGTTTTCTCACAACAGCTCTGTGAGTCAGGTTAGTTACTTCTGTGGCAGAATGGGAATTCAAACCCAAGTCTACCAGATTTTAGTCCAGTACTATGTCCACTACACCAGGGGTGGCCAATGGTAGCTCTCCAGATGTTTTTGCCTACATCTCCCATCAGTCCCACACCATAATAATAATAATAATAATAATAATAATAATAATGCTGCCTCCATATTGCAATAGAATGGTAGCTACTAGTTAGATTTCTTGGTGGCATCTCAAATGAATGGGAAAATCATTGAAACCTCATGACCATCAGAAATGCCTATTACTTTTTTGTCATATGCCTATATGTAATTTAATAACTTTTAATTGTCAGAAACCTATGTTGGAAGATTGTTTTTTTTAATTTAGGGGCTCCTTCCTTTTTCAAATTCATCTTTAGCCCCTGCCATGTTCACAGTCGTAACCTTTTTACTTTCTTGCCTTCCTTCTAAGGATCTTGGGGAATACATATTTCCCTCTTCTTCCATTTTATCCTCAGCATAATACTGGGAAGCAGGTTACACTAAGAGACATTCACTAGCCCAAGTTCATCCAGTTTGAGCCAAGTGGCTGTTTGGGAATTTGAACGTAGTGGTCTCCAGCCACAGTCTGGCATTCTAACTACTGCATCATGCTGCCTATTTTCATATACAGTATGTTTTTAAGCATAATAAAGGTGATCATGCTGTTGAGAAATCCATCCTGATCAATGAAATCATGGCTGGACAGAGAAGGGATGATCCAGCGGGTGTCATGTCACAAATCAATTTTTTTTAAAAATGTAGCCAGAGTGAATTATTGCCCTAGGTCCCCTCTGAAGTTACAGCCATGGACATGAAGTCAATGGGTTCTTTGTGTGGAAACTGATCCATCATTATTGTACACCACATTGGTTTATCAAAGAACCAAGAGAATGCTATATTCTCTGATTTGTGTATGTTAACAACAAGAAAATCTGCTTAATTTGCACAATTTATTTGCACAATTAAAGAGCATTAAAGTAATCTGTTTTATAGGGCAGAAGCCAGCTTTTTGAAATACTGAAATATTTCACAAATATCCAGAATTCACCAACATTTTTTTTTATTTTTGTGATACCAACTCTGTTGCAGTTTGTCTTGTCTCCCTTCCTTTTGTACTTTCTTCTCTCTTTTCTAAAAGGCAAACACACAAATCGTTAACATTTGATTATGGGAAATGGGATAGTGAAAGAGGAAGCCCTGAGATTATTTCATTGCAGAGATGAGACATTACTTGCAGATAAGTCCAAAGTAAGTCTTTAATTCCATTGCTTCACAAGGCTCTATTTGGCACCCTGGGTCTTGATCACACTGAACATGGTATGCATGCACATGCTTGACATTTAGGGCTGCCTGCCTCCAGCTGACATCTTGAGATCTCCTATTACAATTGCTCTCCAGATGACCAAAATCAGTTCTCCTAGAGAAAATGGTTGCTTTGGAGGATGGATTCTATGCCATTGTACCCTGCTGGTGTCCCTCCCGTCCTCAAACCCTGCCATCCCCTGACTCACAAAATCTCCATTTATTTCACAACCCAGAGCTGGCAATAGCAACCCTACCTGGCAAGAACTGAATGTCATTAATGGCAAGAGTTATGGCTGGCATGGGACCTATCTGTCCAAAATCTCCCTATTTGAAGGGGGTTTTGTTATTTCAGAATTTCTATCCTGACTTTCAGTTATACATTTCCAAGGCAGCATCCAATAATTCATCAGTACATAACAGCACAATAAAATATAAAAGCAACCTGAATGCATTGAGGAACAGCACTAAATACAGCAACTGATACAACGTCAAAAAAGTTGGAAATAAAGCAGTCCCGGGCACAGCACAGCCTAGCCAAAGAAACCAGTTTTCACCAGATACTTGACATTCAACAACACAGGGCCATGTGAAGATGGATAGAAGTGTTCCATAGCCAAAGAGCCATGACAGAAAGCAACCCAAGGCAACATAGCCAAAAATCCATCCAGCAGCCTACCCACAGGTGTACCTACCAAGAAGTATCCTGAGCTGCAGGCGATATACAATTACCTTCTGCAAGGGGAAAGTAAGCTTTTTCTTCATTTATACAGTGGGTGTCTTTAGTTATATGACACTGGATCCAGCATGGTGCAGGGGTTAGAGTGTATGACTTGGATCTGGAAAACTTAGGTTCAGATTCATGCCATGGAAATTTCCTAGTGACCTTGGGCAGGTCTTTCAGCCTAACTTGCCTGATACTGTAACTATTGTAGGGCTGCCAACCTCCAGGTGGGGGCTGGAGATCTGGAATTACAACTGATCACTAGACTACAGAGATCAGGGTGGACAGCTCTGAGTTGGGAAACACCTGGAGATTTTTGGGATGGAGTCTAGGGAGGATGCAATTTAGGAAGGGGAGGGTGCTCAGTGGGGTATAATGCCACAGAATCCATCGTTCAAACCAGCCATTTTCTCCAGGGCAACTGATCTTGGTCATTTGGTGATCAATTATAATGGGAGATCTCCAAGTGCAACCTGAAGATTGGCAGCTCTAGCTCTCCTAAAGAAAATGGCTGATTTGGAGGGTGGACTGTAACTTACTTACTTACTTTATTTATTTCACTTAATTTCTGAACTCTCCTCCCCCAAAGTTGAAACATCATCACAGTAAATAAGTTAATTTGTATAAAAATCAATCAATCACAATTCCCAATAAAAACCTATCAAACCATTGACCCTCAGTCTTAAATGGCATTCTGCATGTGGTTGCTTCCTCCAAGGGGCAGAGTCATGGGCCAGATGAGATGGAAAAACCATTGCTGATATCAACCATAAGCCTGGTGGAACATCTCTGTTTTCCACACCCTGCAGAACTGTACAAGGGTGTAGATGTTTCCAGGTAAAGAGTTCCACCAGGCAGGAGTGGTTCTGGTAGAGGACAGTTGGATATCTTTTGGGCCTGGGAGCACCAGCAGGTTCTGATTTTGTGAACATATACCCCCCTCTGAAGTCCCTCCCCTCTCCAAGCCCTGCCTTCCCTAGTCTTCATCCCCAAATCTTCAGGAATTTCTGAACATTCTGTTGTGAGGAGAGGCAGTGGTTCAGTGATAGAGCATCTGCTTGGCATGCAGAAGGACTTCAGTTCAATCTCTGGCATCTCCAACTAAAAGATCTGTCAGTAGGTGCTGTGAAAGACCTCTGCCTGAGACTCTGGAGACCCACTGTCAGTTTGAGTAAATACTGACTTTGACAGGTCAAGACCGATTCCACACTAAGGTTGCTCCAGGGCAGGCTTCCGTTTCTCCCCAGAGCAAGCTGGCGTTTTCACACCAGCTGCTCCGCATCGCCATTTTGCCTTGGGACAACCCACAATTTGCCATGGAGCTGCGTAAATCTGTTTTTTTCAGGTTTATGCTGCTCCACAGCAAATCATAATAATAATAATAAATAATAATAATTTTATTTATATCCCGCCCTCCCCACCTTGGCAGGCTTAGGGCGGCTAACAACATTTTATAAAAACATACAGTAGTTAAAAGCCTTTAAATTTAACAATATAAAACAGTGAACACTAACTTAACAACATTAAAACAATCCAGTAAGTACGATTATTCAGCGGTATAGGTCTTCAAACCTCATTGGCGGATCCTTAATTGCTGATCTTAGCAGTCCAAGTGTGCAAGCTTAAACAAGGCGGTCTTGCAGGCCCTGCGGAACTGATCAAGGTTCCGCAGGGCCCGCACCTCCTCGGGGAGTCGGTTCCATAGGGTAGGGGCCGTGATTGAGAATGCCCGTACCCTAGTGTTCTGGTATTTAGTCTCCTTCGGCCCAGGGATGGTCATTAGATTTTTCCCAACTGACCTCAGTGCTCTCTGGGGTTCATACGGGGAAAGACGGTCCCTCAGGTAGACAGGTCCTCGGCCATATAAGGCTTTAAAGGTAATGACCAACACTTTGTACTGGACCCGGTATATGATCGGCAGCCAGTGCAGTTCACGTAGCCCCGGCCGTATATGTTCCCGTTTTGGGAGTCCCAACAACAGCCTGGCCGCCGCGTTCTGCACTAGCTGCAATCTCCGAGTCCGGCACAGAGGTAGCCCCAAGTAGAGGGCATTACAGTAGTCCAATCTTGAGGTGACCGTTGCGTGGATCACTGTTGCGAGGTCCCGGCGCTCAAGGAAAGGGGCCAACTGCCTTGCCCGCTTCAGATGGAAGAATGCTGACTTGGCAGTGGCTGCTATCTGGGCCTCCATCGATAATGAAGGCTCCAGTAAAACACCCAGGCTCTTTACCTGGTGCGCTGCTTTCAATGGCGCACCATCGAAGGCCGGGAGAGCTATTTCCCTTCCCAGAGCGCCACGACCCACGCAAAGGACCTCTGTCTTCGCTGGGTTCAACTTCAGCCCACTCAGCCTGAGCCATGTCGCAACAGCCTGTAAGGCCTGGTCGAGATTCCCTGGTGCGGGGTCGGACCAGCCGTCCATTAGTAGATAGAGCTGGGTGTCATCTGCATATTGATGGCAACCCAGCCCAAACCACCGGGCAATCTGGGTGAGGGGGCGCATATAGATGTTGAACAACATCGGGGAGAGCACTGCTCCCTGGGGCACCCCACAGTCCAGTGTGCGCCTCTGGGACCGTTCACTCCCGATAGCCACCCTCTGTCCCCGACCCAGGAGAGAGGAGGAAAGCCATTGCAAGGCCGACCCCTCAACCCCAATCATGGGTTGCCCCGGAGCAAAATAGCAGCGTGGGGCAGCTGATGCGAAAACATAAGCTTGCTCCAGGCAGAAACGGAAGCCTGCCCCGGAACAACCTTAGTGTGGAATCAGCCCAAGTGTTTCATTCAGTTTAAGGCAGCTGCAGGTGTTCATGTATGTGAGATAAAATGGAGGAGGAGGAGAAAGCAATGTTGTAAGCTGCTTTGGGTCCTCATTGGGGAGAAAGGTAGGTCATAAATATCTAAATAATAAACAGCTGGAGAGCCAGTTTGGTGTAGTGGTTAAGTGTGCAGACTCTTATCTGGGAGAACTGGGTTTGATTCCCCACTCCTCCACTTGCACCTGCTAGCATGGCCTTGGGTCAGCCATAGCTCTAGCAGAGGTTGTTCTTGAAAGAGCAGCTGCTGTGAGAGCCCTCTCCAGCCCCACCCACCTCACAGGGTGTCTGTTGTGGGGGAGGAAGGTAAAGGAGATTGTGAGCCGCTCTGAGACTCCTCGGAGTTGAGGGCGGGATATAAATCCAATATCATCATCTTCTTCTTCTTCTCATGTTCTTTAAGGATATAAAAGAAGCCATGTATTTCAACAGCCTGTTTCCAGGACTGGTTAGTTAGATATCACAGTGATGTTCACTAACAGGGCCCAATTGAAACAGTTTTAACTTTCTGATTACTTCCCAGGAACTGACAATCAGAGGTGTTCTGCCTCTAGACTCAGAAGCCCAATTTCGCTTTCATTGCCTTTTTTCATTGGCCTGAGTACAGACTTATGGAAACCCATGCAGTTTTCAGGGCAAGAGATGTGCAGTGGTAGTTTGCCATTGACTACTAGGGGTGTGCATTCGGTTCAGCTGAACCGAATCAACCGCCGAATCACCCCTGATTCAGCTGTATATGGAATCGCATACAGCCGAATCCAATTGGGGCCCATTATGCGGGAGCCGAGTATGGCTATTCGGAAGTATACGGAAATCCATGGAACTGGCGGGAAAGGGGCTTCTGCAGCCTCAGGGGAGCTGCTTTCCTCCTTTCCCGCCTTTGGTAGCCTTTTCCCACCTCTCCCATAGCCTCCCTGGGATCGGGGGGGGAGGGAGGGGGAAGAGGAGCCCCAGCAGCCAATCCAAAGCATGCATTTGCAGGGCTGTTGTGTAGTTGATCCCCCAGCCATCAGCAACATTGTCGTTCTTTTGATCTTTTGCTTACTTGGGTATCCAAGTAAGCACTGTAGTCTGGCCAATCACAGAGCAGTGCTATTTTTTTGAAACTGCTCTCTGTAGGGCCAGAGAACCTTTTTAAGGAGTCTGCCTGGCTGGACTCCCCCATTGCTGCTGTGTTGGTGTGTGTTGGTGTGTGAGAGAGATTGTGCTGTGCTGGCCCTTGGCCTCAGCTGTTGCTGCTCTCTCTCAGCCTTACCAGACTTGCCTGGAGTAGAGAAGACGTCTAAGGTAAGACAGTCTTGGGGTTCTTGTTTTTATTTTAGTTGGTAAAAGGACTTTTTAAGACTCAGAGTCCCTTTCCTTATCCAGATTTGGGTGGTGGGTAGCTTATTTGGGGTTAGGGGGTTCTGCTGGGGGAGGGGGCCTGTGTTGGGGGTGTTGCCAATTTGCCCATATCTTACTTTAGTGAGAGGGCTTTTAAAAGTGCAGTGTCCTTTTACTTTTCCTGATTTGGGTGGCTTGGATTTCTTGGGGTTAGGGTGAAGGTTTTTTTTGGGGGGGAGGGGTTGGTAAAGTTTCTGTATTGTTAAAAGTTAAGTTTTTTACTGTTTTAAAAGGATTCTTTGTTTGATTTGTTGCTACTGTGTTGTGCTGCTGTTGTTCCTTTTCTCTTCTGGTTCTTGTGGGGGGGCTGTTTGGCCTAATTTTCATTGTTTAAAAGGCCACTTTTTTAATAGTTGAGTTTCTTGGCCTTCTCCTGATGTCCCTTTTCCTGGTTCTGTTTTTTTTTTGGCGGGGGGGGGAGCTGGCACCTGGGTGAGAGACCCAGAACCAGCAGGCTTGTTGTGCTTGGCCAGCTCTTCCCATGTTGTTTGGGGCAGGGCTGGAGAGCTGGCATCTGTAGATTGTGTGTTCTGTGGCAGGGAAGCTGGCACCTGGGTGAGAGACCCAGGACCAGCAGGCTTGTTGTACTTGGCCAGCTCTCCCCATGTTGTTTGGGGCAGGGCTGGAGAGCTGGCATCTGTAGATTGTGTGTTCTGTGGCAGGGAAGCTGGTACCTGGGTGAGAGACCCAGAGCCAGCATGCTTGTTGTGCTTGGCCAGCTCTCCTTCATTCTTTGGGGCAGGGCTGGAGAGCTGGCATCTGGGTTTGCTGCAGCCAGGTCTGCACAGCAGACCTTGAGCAGATTGTGTTTTGTGTGGCAGGGTTCATAGAGTAGATAGATGTATATAGTGCATTAGGGTCCTATAGAGATTCTCTGGTGTGAAGTTAGGTTTGGCTTTGGGTGCCCCAGGAATTGGACCCCTTGGCCCAATCTTTTTGGGACTTGGGGGGTTTGTAGGGGATAGTCCCCTGCAGGTCCCCTGCAAATTTGGGGGCTCTCCCTCAAACCCCCTCCCCTCCAGGCGGCTTCAAATATACCCTATTTGCCATTGATTTCATTGGCCCACAGGGTATAATGGGGCCGTATATTCGGAAATAGCCACGCATCTACCGTATATGCTGCTATTCCGACTACGGAATTCAGAAATATATAGGATTCCGTATTTTTCCCCCCGTATATTTCCAAATCCGTGTACTACCGGCTTTTTTTTTTTTTTTTGCACATCTCTATTGACTACCACTACGTCACAGTCCTGTTATTCCTTGACAGTCTCCCTTCCAAATACTAACCAGGGCTGACCTTGCTTAGCTCCCAAGATCTAATGAGATGTCAGGACTAAACAGTTGCTTGTAAAAAATCTGTCCAACTCCCTTTTAAATCCATCAAAGCCACAACCATCCTGACATACACAACAGCCTTTGTCAATGTGTAACAGTCCCAGTTTGCCCTTAAGCAGTGACCATCAGTATCAGATGCAAGAGTGTCCCTGTTTTCCTCAATGAAATTTTGCAGTGATGTTTGGAGTCATCTCTTGTCCATTTCCTACAGGTTGCCAGACCAATGATGGTGAAGCTTGGATCCCACCTGTGGTGCAACGGATTTTACTCCAAATCTCCCAGGATCCAACGTTGAATCACGAATACCTCCCACGGCTTGGGATTTATGAGTACACTAGAGCGGCCACTGAGCTGGCAATTGGCAAAGAAAGCCGCGCTCTCTTAGAAAATAGGGTATGAGTGTTAAGTATTCACTTCACAGCTTAAGGTTACCAACCACAAGGTGGTGTCTGGCCATCTTCCAGAATTACAACTGATCGCCAGAACAATAAGTTCCTCTGGAGAAAATGGCTGCTTTGGAGCATGGTCTCTATGGAATTATACCTACTGAGGTCTGTCCCATCCTCAAAGCCCACCCTTCTGAGGCTCCACCCCCTAAATCTCCAGGAATATTCCTATAGGGTTGCCACGTCTATATTGGAAAATTCCTGGAGACTTTGGGTGTGAATTCAGAAGAGGGTGGTGTCTGGGGAAGAGAGGGGCCTCACCTTGATAAAATGCCATGAAGTCCACCCTTCAGAGCAACCATTTTCTCCAGGGGAGCTGATCTCTGCCAGCTGGAGATCAGTTGTAAAAGTGGGAGATCTCCAGGTCCCACCTGGAGGCTGGCAACCCAATATAATCCATACTGTAATTCACTCAAAGGCAACAAGAGGTTTCAACTAACCTTACTAGAACCAAAATATGAGGTTAAAAATCTTAACTAGATAGCAACTGCTGACCAGGCCTGAAGTATACTGCTAACTGCAGCCATCAAGACAGAACTGCTAGGCCATAGCACAAAAACAGAAAGAATACCTTGAAGGAGGGGGGCCCAAGCTTTCTCAGCCTGTGGGCAGATTTGGAATTCTGGCAGAATCACAAAATGGCTGCTTCTGGAGGTGGAGCCAGCCGCAAAATGTCAGGGAGTGAGGAAGGGTTGCCAAGTTCTTTCACTGCTGCGCCAGGGGACTTGTTCCTTGTGCGCACTTTGCGCAATGACGTCACCCAGAAGTGACGTCATGGCACTGGGAATGCCATGCTCTAGGACTTGCAATGAAACTGTATGGTACCATAGAGTTTTACCATGATTCCTAGAGCATTCCCAGCACGAAAACGTCATTTCCGGGTGATGTCATTGCACTGGGGACAGCGTGAGGCAACAGGGCTCTTTTTGTGTGGAAATCCCCCCAGCAGCCTGCTCCTTGTTGGCAAGTAGGAGCCCTCCAGGCCGGGGGATCTCCTGCCCCCAGCGGGAGCTAGGGTTGCCAAGTACAATTCAAGAAATATCTGGGGCCTTTGGGGGTGGAGCCAGGAGACATTGGGGGTGGAGTCAGGAACAAGGGTGTGACAAGCATAATTGAACTCCAAGGGAGTTCTGGCCATCAAATTTAAACGGACAGCACACCTTTTTAAATGCCTTCCTTCTATAGGAAATAATGAAGGATAGGGGCACCTTCTTTTGGGGCTCATAGAATTGGACCCCCTGGTCCAATCGTTTTGAAACTTGGGGAGTATTTTGGGGAGAAGCACTAGATGCTATATTGAAAATTTGGTGCCTCTACCTCACAAAGCAGCCCCCCCCAGAGCTCCCAATACCTCCATATCAATTCCCCATTATACCCGATGAGAATTGATCTCCACATAAGGAATAATTAAATGCCCAGCAGACATTTCCTCCACGCCCCTGTCTGGCTGACTCTGAAGCCAGGGACTGGCATCTCTACTCACGAGTTGCTGCCAACTTCTTCTAAGTAACACAGACACACCATCCCAAGAGGAAGCCTTTCCAATCGGAGACTGAAGCCTCCGGAGTGGGAAAGTCACATGGTGGCTTCGGGGGCGGGGCTTCCCCCCTCCGGCCAGCTGACTGGGGGCGGGAAGGAGCCTGGGAAAGCGGAATAACCCCCGCTGGGACCTGGGGATTGGCAAGCCTAGCGGGAGTTTGGCAGCCCTAGAGTGAGGTTATGCATAAGTCTGATAGCAGCTTTTCAGCAGTCGGTTTGGTGTAGTAGTTAAGTGTGTGGACTCTAATCTGGGAGAACTGGGTTTGATTCCCTACTCCTCCACTTGTACCTGCTGAGTGACCTTTGGTCAGTCACAGTTCTTGAAAGGGCTGTTTCTCTCAAGAGCAGTTTCTGTCAAAACTCTCTCAGCCCCACCTACTTCACAGGGTGTCTGTTGCGGGGAGGGGAAAGGAGGGCAAAAACACACGCAACAGTTTCTTGCATAAGGACTAGCTAAGAAACGTTCTTCTGGCAGTGCTTGCTAATAATCTGCACACTCATCCTCCCTAAAGAGAGGGCAATGGCCCTTGGCTTCTAGGGCAGCTCTGGCTGACTTCAGTGGTTGCAGGAAGCAACCAGTAGATTCAACAAGATGGTGGGGAGGGGGGGGGAGGAAAAAAGGGATAGAAAAAAAATAAGGAGATGACTGCTAGGGGGAAAAAAGACAATGACCTTTCCTTTCTTTCTCAACAGGCTGGGGGTGTTCACACGGTCGGTGGGACAGGTGCTCTTTGGCTTGGAGCTGAATTCCTGTGCCATTGGTACAAACCCAGGTTCTCAACTCCAACTGCTCTCTACATTGCCAAGCCACAATGGGGTAATTTTGTAAATAAGGATTTATATTCACAATCAATTAGGGTTGCCAATTCAAGAAATATCTGGGGACTTTGGGGGCAGAGCCAGGAGACTTTAGGGGTGGAGCCAGGAGACATTGGGGGTGGAGCCAGGAACAAGGGTGTGACAAGCATAATTGAACTCCAAGGGAGTTCTGGCCATCACATTTAAAGGGGCAGCACACCTTTTCAAATGCCTTTCTTCCATAGGAAATAATGAAGGATAGGGGCACCATAATTTGGGGCTCATAGAATTGGACCCCCTTGTCTAATCGTTTTGAAACTTGGGGGGGTATTTTGGGGAGAGGCACTAGCTGCTATACTAAAATTCTGGTGCCTCTACCTCAAAAAATAGCCCCCCCCAGAGCCCCCAATACCCGCAGATCAATTTCCCATTATTCCCTATGGGAATCGTTCTCCATAGGGAATAATAGGGTGCCCAGTAGGCATTTCCCTCCCTCCTCACACTTTCTAAAGCGGGGGGGGGGGGAGGGCCTCCAAACCAGGGAATCCCCTGCCCCCTCCTTCTCTCTCACACACAAATACTTGGTTTTGTTCCCGCAGAACTTTACTTGTTCTGAAAACAAAAGCAAAAGAAAGGGAGGGGCCGTTCTCTGGGGAAACTGTCATTGATCCTTTCCCATGAAGCCGTTCCTGTTTCCTGCTTCCTGCTCAGCCTTAAAGACACACATTTTAAAAACTGTTTGCAGGTTTCTAAACCTGCAGGAGCTCTAAAACTACAGGGTGACTGTGGGGGTGGGGCTTCCCCCGCCGGCCAGCTGGCTGGGGGCAGGAAGAAGCCAGTCAAAATGGGGAATCCCCCACTGGGACCTGGGGACTGGGAAGCCTACAATCAATTGACATCGTTTCTTTACAGAGTTAAAAAGGCAGTTCTCTGCTCTGAGGTCTTATATTATTTACTGGTATGATTTGATTGTTTCCATTATAAACTGCTTTAATTTAAGCTGGAGAAGCGGAATATATGTATGTGGGCGTTAAATGCCATCAAGTTGCTTCCAGTTTATTAATCCTTTGGCTTAATGATCTCCAAATAGGGTTGCCAGGTCTGACTCAAGAAATATCTGAGGACTTTGGAGGTGGCGCCAAGAGATTTTGGGGGTGGAGCCAGGAGCAAGGGTGTGACAAGCATGATTGAACTCCAAAGGGTGTTCTGGCCATCACATTTAAGAAAACCGCACACCTTTTAAATGCCTTCCCTCCATTTGGAAATAATGAAGGATAGGGGTACCTTCTTTGGGGCTCACAGAAATGGATCCTCTTGTCCAATCTTTTTGAAAACTGGGGGTGTTTTTGTTGGAATTAAGTATCTGTTCTGCATGTTTTTTGCAATGTTTTAAAATTCCAGTCATTATAGGGTTAATACTGTACCTGTTTCCCTATTGTCTGCAGGACCTAGGAAGAAGATCTTAACTCCCTGCCGATCAAGAAATTGTTAGGGAATTCTGTTTGAAATTCTATTTCTTTATCGCAAAAAGTGCGATGGATCACTGGATCAAATAATCATTGAGAGGCATTTAACATGAAAAAGCAAAAACATATTTATTTCTATAGGGAAAGGGTGCTGGGAGGTGAAAATAACAAACACTATAGAACTGCATCCTCACACTAGATCATGTGCTTAATGGAGGCTACTTCCTCCTTCTTAACCTCTCTGCCTGAACAAAGGAAGTCACCCGACTAACTGACCAAACAGACAAAACAGGTTTTCCCACTTCTAGACCTTGATTGACAGCAGTCAGTATCTTCTTCCCAGGTCATGCAGACAAGGGGGAATCAGGCACAGTGTTAACCCTATAATGACTGGAACTTTAGAACATTGCATACAGAACAGATACATATTTCCAACAGAAAGAACCTGGGTAACTTGTTTGTTTGGCCAGTTAGTCAGGTGACTCCTTTGTCTAGTCAGGCAAAAGGTCAAGAAGAAGGAGGAAGTCTCCTTTCACTTGTAGCCATGTGTCCTCCATAGCAAGATGTAGTTTTCTTAGTTCTTTCTTATTTTCTCTCCCAGTTCCCCATTCCCGTGTAGTAATAAATATATTTTGCTTTCAAGTGCTACTTCAATCCAGCGATCCATCGAATTGTTTGAGATATAGAAATTGAATTTCAAACAGAAAAAACTCTTATCAGTTTTGAGGAGAGGCACAGAATGCTATGCTGAAAATTTGATACCTCTGCTTCAAAAAACAGCAACCCCCCCCCCAGATAACTATGGATCAATTCTCCATTATATCCTATGGGAATCAGTCTCCATTGTGAGGGAAAAACCCCTTACAGAACATCATGATTACCAGCTTGGTTGCCAGAGCACCTGGAGAAGTGACTCGCACACATCTGGCCAGAGAGTGTGAGCACACCTATCCAGGGGCAAAAGGGACTTATGCAGTACAAGCAGCCATAACGATACAAGGCACTCAAGACCAATACAAAAGTGCCCACCAGGAGAACGGAAAACTTCCCGTCGTTCCGTATGACGTCCATCCCAGCCATGGAGCGGAGGAGACTGCACCGCCAGGAGCTATCCAGGCGAACGGTTATGAAGTTCTGACCATGAAATCCACCATGGAGGGCTAACACCACATGCAGCCATCTTCCTACCAGGCTTGACTCCATTCCAGCGAAGCGGATGGCTCACGTACACACCAGATGTCACCTGTGCCTGCAAACAACCTACCCATCCCAGGAGTGGTTAATTGTCCAACCGCCACTTTCTTTGTTTGACGGAACTCCAGACAAAGACTAGTGCGAAGGAGAAGACAGAAGAAGAGGAAGACCATCTTCAGCCAGAGCCAAGTTCCTTTGTACAAACTGGGTGTTACCTAGGCCATGATTTGACTCTCTACTGACACCCTTTTAGATAAGCCTAATCGTCCTAAGTATCACCCAAGTGATCTCTCTATTCTTCTTCCCAACTGTCATTTTAGAGCCTCCCCTTGGTCCATTTCAACCTGAAAGTTCACTCAGGTATCCAGGATCCAAGCCAGTCCATTGGTCAAGAGCAAGCACTCAATTAGATGCCACCAATGAACTTTCTAGAAGAAGAAGAAGATATTGGATTTATATCCCGCCCTCCACTCCGAAGAGTCTCAGAGTGACTCACAATCTCCTTTACCTTCCTCCCCCACAACAGACACCCTGTGAGGTGGGTGGGGCTGGAGAGGGCTCTCACAGCAGCTGCCCTTTCAAGGACAACCTCTGCCAGAGCTATGGCTGACCCAAGGCCATGCTAGCAGGTGCTAGTGGAGGAGTGGGGACTCAAACCTGGTTCTTCCAGATAAGAGTCCGCACACTTAACCACTACATCAAACTGGCTCTCCAGTTTCTATTGGTTGTCGCAGTAGTCCAGCCCTTATGGTCATTGCGAAACCTCCCCTTTTCGTGAGGTCATGCACCAGCTGACCACCTTCCTCCTCCCTCGTACCTCCCATCCCCTAAGGGCTCAAGAGAGTCCTTATAATCTGTGGACTAGCTACCCACAGGTGTGCTTCTATCAGTTATCCCAATTCCACTGCATAGATCCATCCCCGATTCCTGATCAGTTTCGGGTCCCTTCTCCCACTTCCTCACTCGTCGCCATTGGAGCCTTCCTTGAAGACTACGAGCGGTAAATATCGCCCTGTTTATCTACCCATGTGTTCCCCTATCTCTCTATCTATTTTCTTAGGACTTTGTGTATGATTTTATGAGTATTTTATCTTGTATGGAAGCCTATATTTTTCTTAATAAATTTTAATGTGTTTTACTTAATTAGAGTCCCTATTATTTTTAAGCATTACTTTTCTGGATGTGGAATCCTGTATACACAGGTAAAAGATCCTGAGTGAGCCAGGTGCCCACCTGACAATTCCCCAACCTCGTTTTGAGGCATTTTGGCTTACACCATAGGCTATAATGAAGTGCCCATCATACATTTCCCGACTCTGCTTTCCAATAACCCTCAAGTGGGGGGGAGAGCCTCCAAACCGGGGGATCCTCTGCCCTCAACTGAGGATTAGCAACCCAAAGCCCTGTGGTTAATAGCCTTGCTCAAACTGACAGCCAGGGCTTCCTTTATAGAGTCAATCCATCTCTTGTTGTCTTCCTCTTTTCCTGCTGCCTTCAACTTGTCCAAGCATTAATGTCTTCTCCAGTGACTCTTGCCTTTTCAAAATGTGACCTAAGTACTACAGCCTCAAGTTTGGTCTTTTTAGCTTCTAGAGAGCTTTGATCTAGAACCAAACTATTTGTCTTTTTGCAATCTAAAGTACACATATCTTTATAAAGGAATAAATATGTTCTTGTTTCTTATCAGTGCTAGGACATCATTGTTAGTAGCTCTCTGCTACAATTGAGTTGTTTTGCTGTCTTAAATGTACTTTGCTTTGCATTTTGATGGAGATAAAAGGGGCAAAATGAAGTTAAGGAAGGACCAAATAGCCTCAGTCCTTGCAATACTTTACCAACTTTTCTGTCTTTTCAGATAGTCTTGGGTGTATATTCCATGTTGCTGGCTTTAGAGACATTCGTCCTTACCACTACTGGAACCCAGTCACATTGACTGTTGATGTCGAAGCATTCTTGCAAACACTGCAGGTAAGGTTGTAAGAATGGGCAATCTTACACATAATGAGAGGCCAAAGGTCCATGCAGTCCACTATGGGGTATTGAAACCAAGTAGTGACCTATCTGAAATTTGATGGGTATGGGAATGTTGAAACAGAGGACTGTGGAAGGACTTGGTAGTGATTTATAAAATAAAAATGATGTGGAGACAATTCTTTTGTTCTCCCTCCTTCATAACATTCCTATGAAATTGAGTGGAAGAAAATTCAGAACAGCTATAAGGAAGCACCCTGATTTCATCAGATCTCAAAACCAGGACACATCCCTGGTTAGTATTTGGGTGGGAGACCACCCATGAAGTCCACAGTCATGATGCAGAGTCAGGCAATGACCAACCACTTCTGAATGTCTCTTGCCTTGAAAATCCTATGGGGACAGCAGAAGTTGGCTGTGATTTGACAGCACTTTCCGCCACCACAAAGAAGCTCCTTTTCACAAAATGTGTAGCAGCATAACTAACTTACAGTATTTACTTATTTAGAATATTTCTATGCTGCCTCTTCAGAATCCTGCTTCTGGATTTGCTGCAAGAAAAGTGTGTTTAATTGACTGTGTGTATAAATCCCTACAGATTAGTAGAACTGCTCACATAGGGCACATCTCTGTGCTCAAGGATGCTGCATTTCATACAGTTTCCAAACTTATGGACAGAGCCCGTGCACATAAGCTATACACAGGTATTATTAACTATTATGGGTTTTAGCCCAACTTTCCTCCAAGGAGGTCAGGCAGCATGCGTGTCTCTCCTCTTAATTCTATCATCACAAAAATCCTATGAGGTAGGTTAGGCTTGGGGGAAAGTGAATGGTTCATCACACTTGCTCCCAAGAGCCTGTAGGGCTCTATGCACACTATTCTGCGGACCATAGAGAGATTGGGAGTGCACATACCAGCTGGGATCTCCTTCCTTAAATCTTCCTTCCTCAAGTTCAGGGTAGCATTCACTCAGGACATTGGAGGACATGTCCATCATAAGGTCATTGTGGTTCTAAAATACCCCCCTGACCTTGAGGAAGGAAAATTTGAGACAGAGGCACTCTCTATGAACATCCACAGTTGCAGGACACACAGAGATGTGATAGAAACAGCTAACTATGCTCTTTGCCCAAAACATTAAAATCAAAGGTGTATTGCCTTTGGGGCATTCCAGTTTTGCTTCATTCATGTTCATAATGCACATAAGGTAATTGTTGAACCACTGGTTTGCTTCCAGAAGGCACCAACAGGTGCCATTGTCTTCCTACATGCTCCAGAAGAAATTGGCCTGAAGCCCAAGGAGTGGGAGGCAGTTGCAGCAACCATGGAGGTAAGCCGAAGGAATAGCCACAAAGACTGTTGAATTGAAAAAAACTAGTTTCACACCATGCTCCATGGAGCCCCAGTAGCCTCAGAGTTGAGAGGGGAAGGGATTGACATTTGTGCCCTCATCCTGCCCACTGCCCTTCCTCCTTTCAGCCTTAGGAGCAAAGGCTTAGTATTTCCAAGTAGCCATAGGAATCACTAAGAACTGTATGGTCAGAACACCCTGTAAGCAGACAAGGCCTTGTTTTTCTCTTTAATTTTTCTCTCCAGGGCAATCATGTTCCCCATTTGTCCTGTTTCTGCCCACCAATCAGGTGAGCATTGGTGGACAGGGGTCACAATTACTTGAAGCTGTCCCACCTTAAGTAGGCAAACAGGAATCCTATCTGTCCCCCAGGAGCAGGCATTTTAATCCACAGCAGGAAAGCAAAAGTGAGACAGTTCTGCTGCTCCATGGCCAGAAGATCCTTCCATCCGTGGAAATTTCCGGAGGATCCAAGCCAAAATCATTCTGTTCATTTTGCTAGAGCAGACTAACATGACTGCACTTCTGTAACTGGTATTTTATGCAATCGTTTCATATTTCTTGTGTGTGCCATTTTATGAACAGAGGTCTAAAAGCAGTATGTGCAGGTTCTAAATAAATGAACAAAACTCTGTAGAACCCACCCTGCTTGGAGCCTGATTACAATTAGTAATGCTCTGTGTTATAGGATTACCAGCCTCCAGGTGGTACCTGGAGATCTCCCACTATTACCATTGATCTCCAGACAACCAAGATCCGTTCCCCTGGAGAAAATGGCTGCTTTTGGAGAGTAGTGTCTAATAGCATTATAGCCTGTTGAAGTCCCACACCTCCTCAAACTCCAACCTCCCCACACCCCTCCACCCCAAAATATCCAGGTATTTCCCAACCCAGACTTGGCAACCCTACCTCCCAAAGTCTCACAATTCAAAAGCTGCCAATACCTGCTTCTCCCTCTGCCTCTGTGAAATGAATTGCCCATTATGGAATTATCTGAACAATTCTTTTGTCTAAATCCTTCCTCCACATAGGCAACATTTTAGCCAAAACTGTAGCTGGAGCCTAGGGTTGCCAACCTCCGTGTGGTGGCTGAAGACCTCTGGGGATTACAATTGATCTCCTGGAAGCAGAGATAAATTTACCTGATTGCTTTGGAAGGTAGACTCTATGACATTATATCCCACTGAAGCCCCTCCTTTCCTCGAACACCCCCCCCTCCTCAGGATCTATCCCCCCTCCCCAAATCTCTAGCTATTTCCCAATGTGGAGCTGGCAACCCTACTGGAGTCTCATTCACAGTAATCGGACATCCAAACAACCAAAGATACATTTGTTTTCCCCTTCCTCTTGTTTCTTCAGAAAAAACAGCTCTTCCCCTTTTTCAACATCGAAAGTCAAGGCTTGGCTTCTGGGAATCTGGACAGAGATGCCTGGGCCTTGCGGCACTTTGTGGCCCAAGGCTTTGAACTTCTGTGTGCCCAGTCCTTTTCAAAAACATTTGGCTTATATGGTGAGTCCCTGAATTCCCAGACAGCTACATTTCAGGAAAGCAGGCCTGCAAGGATTTTAACTTTCTCAGAAGCTGAACTTGAAGGGATATTCATCTCATGTTTAGCGTTGCTGCCCTTCGTTTTGTTGCTTTTCTTGTGTCTACTTTTTAGATCAGGGGTTCCCAATATGGTGCTCACGGGTGCTATGGCACCTGCTGACACCCTTCATGGAAACCACTAAATTTTTAGAAAGTGGGTGTGACCAAGTGAGGCTTTTGCCTAGCAGAGTTTCTGAATGGCCATTGAAGATTTGATTGGCTGTGCTTTGGTAGCAGCTGCCACAATGCTGTGGGACTGAAGATAAACTACAGCAGCCATTTTGTGGCTGGCTCAGCCTCCTGTAGCAGTCATTTTGTGGCTGTGCCCACCACCCCATTTTATAATTCCAAAGGTGCCTACAGGCTCAAAAAGGTTGGGGACCCTTGTTTTAGATTTTAAACTTGTCTTTTTAGGACTGTGTAAAACATCCTCTATGGCTAACTCAATGGTTATATTCAGAGGGAGGGCTGTGAAAATGGGCCTCCTTGTGTATTCACAATCCTTCATATACATGCATGCACACTCATACTTCCTTCCTTTTGGGTGCCACACTTATTCTAGCCCCATCAGTACCAATGGGACTTAAAGAAAGAGCCATGCTCAGATCCTTTATTAGGTGGCCCTCCCTGCTGGCTTCTCTTACATTCTTATGGAAATGATCACATCAGAGCTTCACTCCTCTGTGGTCCCTGCAGCTCAGAGCTGCGGCAAGACTTGGATTGGAAAGGAAGAATTGCACATCCCTGTGATGCATAACTGCACTAGCGAGGTAGTGCTAGAGATCCTCACCAGCTCAAAGGAGGTTATCATAGCTATAAGGAAACACTAGAGGTCCCTGCAGACAAAGAGAAAAGTATTCAGAAATTAGAGGGATGAGTGAATTCTTCACTGTGGTTTATTTCCCACTTTTCTTATGTTGGGAGAAATCACAAGGTTTCTCTTGCAATATCACCAATCCCTACTACCTTGGGTGCTCATAATCACATTCTCCTTCCCTTCTTCAGCTGGAGAGTCCTTGTGTTAATTATCTTTATTTATTTAAAATATTTCTGCCTGTTCTCTTAGTAAAAATGTTTCTAAGGGCTGGCTGCTAAGCCTGCACTGCCCTGCCCCAGTAAGAACCCGTTCCAACATAGCTGCTCATAAGGCACTTTAAGATACCAAGAGATCTCAGATACTTATCACTGTTTTTCTGTCTCTCAACTCCAAAATGGGGGTAATCCCCACAAGACCATTTTGGCTTGGGGAAAATGGCCTAGGGGGAGACAGGAACCACTCCTCCACTCACACCATGCTCTTGAGCTAAACTGGACCCTGAAGTCCTTTAAAAAGTAGTTCCCAGCAGCTGTTTTGTGGCTGTGGGGAAAGTGAGTCCAATCCTGTCTTGTCAAAAAGAAAAAAGAAAAGAAAGAAAGAAGGGGGGCAGGTCTGCTGCTATAAGTGGAACAGCAGGAGAAATTTGATCACATAACCACAAATTTATTTATTTATTTATTTATTTATTTATTTATTTATTATTTTATTCATTTATATCCCGCCTTCCTCGCTAGAGCAGGCTAAATGATATCATGCAACACTGGAATGCTCTAGCAATACCGAAAAAACTCTATGATAAAACATAGAAGTTTCAGGGGGGATTGCTAGAGTGTCCCTGGTGCTATCTGACATCAGTTCTAGTTACATGACTGGAAGACATGCCATGGTATCTTGTGGCAACATCATTTAATAATACTCAGCCCCACCCCCAGCCCTGGGGGTTGGCAGCACTTGGTTGGCAACCCTGTTTAAAAAAAAATAAAAATGCAGCTAGGCCTTTACTTCTTAATAAGTCTAAGCTACAGGTCATAGGGATGATGATGGTGGAGTGGATAGGAATTATATTGCATAAGTAATTAGCTGAGGCAGGAGATTTGAGTGTACAAAAAATGTGTTGATTCAGATACAAAATGCTGTGGCTGGGTTACGTACCACAACTCATATTCCATCCTACTCCTTCATGCAGATGAGCTGGCGGGGAATCTTATTGTGGTGACCAAAAACAATGAGACACTGATCAGAATCCACTCCCAACTGAGCAAGCAAATATCTACAACATGGGGGTGCCCCTCTAGCTTGGGGGCCCGGGTCATTGCAACGGTGCTGAATAGCCCTGCTCTGCTGTACGAGTGGTAAGGAGGAAAGCAAGTAACTTAGTAATTGGAGTGGATGTTTGCTTTGGTTGGGGTTGCCAAGATGTAATCATTGCTGCACTTAATAGCAATGGCCAAGGACTTATCATTGGTGGCTACCAAAGACAAGGTAAGAGGTCTGCACCTCTTTAGGAGGCAAACCTAGGTGTGCTTGAAAATATTTCTTTACAGATTGAAAAAGAAGAGGCAGAATCACCATCTCCTCAAATGGCCTGCTAAGGACTGCTCCAGATTGGCAGCCATGTGAGGACTGAGCATGTCGATCGTCCTTCAGGAGACATGAAATGTTGATGCCAGTTCAATGTCAGTTGATGAGGGGAGGGGGGGAAATTGTCCTGTTTATCTCTAACTGATGGTAGGATGGAGGATGTGAGGCACATGTTTCCCACTCCCCTGAACACTCTCATACAGCCAAGCTATAAGGAGGTTAACTCTTCCCAGAGCTTTGTGTGTGTAAAGTGCTGGCAAGTCGCAGCTGACCCCAGCAAGGGGTTTTCAGGGCAAGTGTAAAGCAGAGATGGTTGGCCATTGCCTTCTTATGCGGCAGGGTTCATTTTGTAGCAGGAGCTCCTTGGCATATTAGGCAATACACCCCTGATGTAGTCAATCCTCCAAGAGCTTACAGGGCTCTTAGTACAGGGCCTGCTGTAAGCTCTTGGAGAATTGGCTACATCTTGAGGGTGTGGCCTAATATGCAAAGGAGCTCCTGCTACAAAATGGGCCGTGCTCTGCGGAGGCTTCCTTGGTGGTCTCCTTTCCAAGAACCAACCTGGCTTAGCTTCTTAGATTTGACAAGAGCAGCTTGTGCCATGCCACCTTCCCTCCCACCCCATGCTTTATCAATAATTTATTTAAAACTTTTATTTCCTTCTCCTGGAGGACCTGAGGCAATGTGATTGTTCAATCTGTAGGGCCCATTTTGTAGCAGGAGCTCTTTTGCATATTAGGCCACACCCCCAAGATTTAGCCAGTCCTCCAAGAGCTTACAGTAGGCTCTGTACTAAGAGCCCGGTAAGCTCTTGGAGGAATGGCTACATCAGGGGTGTGTGGTCTAATATGCAAAGGAGCTCCTGCTACAAAATGAACGCTGAATCTTATTTATTTTTATTTATTTTTTTAGAATTTATATCCCGCCCTTCCCACAAGTGGCTCAGGGCGGCTTCCAGCATTAGATCCAACATAAATTAAGCAATATTTAAACATGTAAGGGAATAACTTTAAAACAGATAAAACAGATAAAACCATAAAATTAATAAATATTCCAATATATATATATATACAGAGATCTGGCAGGTTGCATTAAAATTCTCAAGCTAGGTGTAGGCTAACCAGAAGAGGGTTGTTTTACAGGCCCTGCGGAACTGAACAAGGTCCCGCAGGGCCCTCACCTCTTCCGGTAGCTGATTCCACCATGTAGGGGCCATAACAGAGAAGGCCCTTTCTCTTGTAGCTTTCAAGCGGGCTTCTTTCGGCCCAGGGACAGTAAGGAAGTTTTGTGATCCCGACCTCAGTAATCTAGGGAGTGACAGCTGTGATGGCCTATTCATACACACAAACCATCACTGGTTGCTGCTGCCATCAAGCAATGAGGACACATGTGTAACCCAGGCCAGGGTAATTAAGTGAGGGGCATTGACTTCTAAGTAGAACAGAGTCTTCCCTGGCATCTGACGGCATATGGGCTGCTTTCACAGGGAAGGGGTGTTTTGGGGGGTTTTTTGCTTTTGCTTTCAAACTGGAGCACTTTTGAGCGGAGCATCCACATAGAGTTGTGATCCAATCATCCTTTCCCTGTCCTCAGGATAATCTTCCCCAAATGTGCTCTGCTCTTTATTTTGTGCAAAGAGTTCAGTTGTCATATTGTCTGGATAGGCAGGGGTTCATTCTCAAAGGCCCTGTCCACATTAGCACCATTTTCCTTCCATCAGTCCCTCAAGGCCACCATTTTCTCCATTGGAGGGCTTTTAAAAAGGCTTTTTTAAAAATCAGAAATTGCTACAGCAGTATAACAACTCACTTCAGAAAACCCTTCAGTGGTGCAGGAGGGGGGTGGAAATGCAGGGCAAATGGTCGCTGGTGGAGGAAAGTGCAGAAAACTGCTGTGTAGAAGCTGCTCTCATTGCCAGTGTGTATTCTTCTGCATTCACAGTGGCAATGAATGCAAAACAGAGAACCCCAGCCATGTAGCTGTGGGCTACACTCAGACTCAGGTGTGGATCTCTATTCTGCCGTAGAAGCTTGCCAGGTGACACCCTTTCAGCCTACCCTCCCTCCCAGGATTGTTGTGAAGATAAAATGGAAGAGGGCAAATGGTTGTAAGTCCCCACTGAGGAGGTAGGTAGGGTATAAATGAAGTAAATTTTAAAAAGTAAGAAATCTTAGTTTTCAGGTCAGTAGGGGAAAATGTTTGGAGAACTAGGAGCACCAGAGTAGAAATCTTAATGCTAGCTCTCATCCTCAGGAAACTGAGTCTCCGGATGGCAGTAGAGAGAATTATGTTGATCAGGGAGAAACTAAAAGAGAAGCTGCGGATCTTGGGGACACCTGGCTCCTGGGAGCATCTCACAGCCCAGTCGGGAATATGTAGCTTCATTGGGCTCCACAGTACGTATCCCGTAAGGGCCACTCTGTTGCTAAAACTGCATCTGGGCCGCGTCCCTCCCAAGGACTAGGGTTCAAACCTACCAATCACAATTCCCCTTCAGCCCTTTCTTTGGCATGATGAGCAGTGCTATGAGGCCAATAGAAGGGCTGCTTTGAATTCCCTATTCCGTTCTTAGTTGAAAAGTACCTTCTTCATCTCCTCACATCAAATGCTCATTTGAAATAGGTGTAAAAGAAGGGAATTCAATCATTGCAGGTATTCAGGGTTCAGTTGGAACACAGGCTGTGAATGTCTTATAGAATCTACAGTGCTGCTTTCCACCAAACGTTTAAAGAGCAAGAGTACATTCTTGGAATCAAGTCTATATGTCTCAACGCATGCAAATGAAACATCAGGAAGGAGAGCATGCATGTATCTGTTTGGGAATGAAAAATAGTACTGAGCCACCTTTCAGAAGCGATTCTGGTGTTTGTATATCTTCCTATTGAGGAATCAGAGCGCCATTGTGAAATTTTTGGACTAGGCAAACCTGGATTAAAATCCCCATTCAGTTTGCTGGACGACCTGGGGCCTTTTGCTGTCTCGGAATGGCTAACCTCACTCACAAGGATATTGTGAGGATAAAATAGGATATAGGACTCTGTGGAAGAGAGGCAGGATTTTAAAAAATTGATGGAATGCAGTGCTACAGTTTCATGCATCTTAAGTTAGGTAAGTGTTACAACAGTTATAAGGTGCAGTCCTGCTGTATTCATTTGCTCTGTTACAGCCTGCCCTATGTTCATTTGAAAGGAAAATGGATATTTATTCTCTTGCCTGAAGATACATTACGAAAACATAACTATACATTACATTGCCTGTTAGCAGTTCAGAAGAAGATCCAGGATGGCATAGTGATTAAAATGTCAATCTAGGAGCTGAAAGACCCAGGTTCAGATCCCCACTCTGCCATGGGAGCCTTTCTAGGTGAACCTTAGGCCAGTCACATACAATCAGCCTAAACTACCTCACAGGGAAGATAAAAGAGGAGAGGAGAACGAGTAAGCTGCTTTGGGCTCCAACTGGGAAGAATGGCAGGATATAAATACAGAAAATAAATAAATATGCCAGTGAATGAGAGGCTGTGTTACATGGTGCTTTAGTGTTCATGCACACAACATTTACATGCATGTGCACCGGAGAAAGGATGCACTCATCCCCATCCCTCTCAGAGATTTAATTTCCATGGATTTGGATAGGGGAGCTCAGCCTGGAAAAAAGAACTTGCAAAGTATCAAAATCTTAATTAAGTATCTCCCAAAAGACAAGATAGGGATAAAATAGGAGGTAGTAATTTACCTAGGGCCATTCCTTTAAAACACCTGGGCCTATCTCTGCTAAATAGTGACAGTTAGAGCAAACATTACTGGGCTTAACTGGTTGTATGGAGAGAAGAATGAATAACTTTACTTATATCCTGCCAGCTTCTCAGGTGGAGTTCCTAGTGAAGCACAAACACATCTACCTCTTTGAAAACCGGCAGATCAACATCTGCAGCATTAACTCAAAGAATCTGGACTACATAGCACAGAGCATCCACGAGGCAGTGTTAGCCACCTCTTTCAAGGACTACAATTAGGACTTGGAAGATGTTGACTGAAGCTGAGCTGAGAAGTCCAGTGCACCCAGGCACTGTCGTTAGAAAGGCTTGCAATCATAATAAATGGTGTTTTTGAAATCCTGTGTGTGTTAATGCTTGAGACGTCCTGGCTTTTCCTGCCCCCCTTTCTTCCAGTACCAAAGAAGGCCATATATGAGAAAGTGGGAGTTTTTCCGCAGCCTGATCACTTGCGAATTACAACAGGTGAAGCTGAGCAAGCTAGAACATACATTTGGTTTGTAAATTACCATCTTCTGCGTCCTATCCCACATTCACAACATTCATACATTCAGTAAAACACTGTCAGAAAGGACCAATGATGTTTGTGTATGAGAATGTTCTCACACTGTTACTTCTTAAGATTTGTGTGTGATTATCCACTGGTCCCACAGTTCTTGAAGAATCAACAGATCTCATATATAATTATTATTGTTGTCAATAGGACCATCAGTGATGTACAAAATACAAGAAGGCAGTACCCAACATATAGGAGCTCACAATCTGAACTCTGAACTGGCACAAGGGGGCCAATGGAGTGGTGGATAAACAATGGGAAGAATGGGCATTCATGTCAGTTACTCAGGCTTAGTTTCAGGAGAGGATTAGGACCAAGGGAGTCGTGCTGAAGACTTTACAGGAATGGGGGGGAGCGGTTGGAGGTGGGAGGCAGAGGAAGCGAAAGAGCATCATGTTGAGACATTTCCAAACAGAAGTGCAGCAAGGAGAAAGGGGAGAGTCAAAGGAGGGATCAGCAGTCTTTCCAGCATCTGAGGATGAGAAAGTGGATGATGACAGAATGAAGGTCACAGCAAGGGGGCAGGAAGCCAGTGTGGGGTGCTGCTGGAACATCACAATTGCAAGAGAGGTGGATAATTTTGCAAGACCAATGAAGAGCTTTCCGTCTGCCTTGACATTTCAGAGGTGACTGTGCTATAGTGATAAACTGTAAATGAAACCAGCAGGATCCAGTTGGGGTTATCAGTGAGACATGATTTTACTGGTTTGATTAATAATATCACGTATCAGCATTGGTTGGGAGCTAGTACTGGGACCAAAAAGCCAGGAAACTTCTTAGTAGGGCTTTTTGTTTTTTGCTACTGAATTTCTTCATGCTGCCCCATTGACATCAGGCAGCTTTACAGCAGTTTTGCAGCACTCTGATTCAGCAGTATACATACCGCTTTCAGGCTATAACCAGATGCTGCTTTTATCCAATGGATGTAGGAACAACTGGGTCCCAAACACCATCTAGAAGTCTTTTGTTACTTGATTGCACCAGCTTATATTCTGTCTTTTAACTTTTTGATATCTCTTATAAATAAAGAGTTTCAAGATAAGCACAGAGGGTGCTTCAGGCTGTCTCTGCTGTTCCCACCATGCCAGCTCCCACTTGGGGCCAATCAAGGTCTACCCATTACTTATTTGATAAATGAAGGAAAGAAGGGAGTAAAACTGCCCCCTTTCCTCTGACACGAACTCTGTACCTTTAGCAGCTGAATGATGGGGACACATTCCCATGATCATCTTTTTGCCAGCATTGCATCCCAATGCAGAGCAAAACTGCACCAGTTTGAATTTTTGCTTGCTGTGCAGCTGTTCAAGGAGCAGAGTGTTTTTCCAGCATGGTGAAGGTGCTCTCTAAATCGGGGTGAATCTTTTGTTACCAGGAGGAAAGTGCCAACAGTGTTGATTAATATTCCAGTTTTATGCAGCTACCAGGCTAGCTTTATTTGACAAAGTCTGAGAACCCTAGCTACTAAAATAGTCTTCTTCCACATACAGAAGACTGATTTTCAAGCGGGTCTATGCAAGCCCCATCAAGTTTTTCTGAATGACTCTGCGTGGCTTCTGTGCAAAACACTCTCCTTCCTTGCAGTGCTCAGTAATTGGGCCTTTGCAGACTAATTGATTTTGCAGCTGTAGTGATGGGTGTCCAGGGTGTTCTCCAAGATTGGATGTATCCTTTTTACTTAGTACTAACCATTTTGTTTAAATGACATGTTGCTTTCTTGACTGAATCTTGGAATAAATTGATGCTGGCACAAATGACGAGAGCTAGTCTACTGTAATGGTTAGAGTGTTGGACTAGGACAGGGTGGCCAAACTGCTGCTCAGGAGCCACATGTGGCTCTTTCACACATATTGTGTGGCTCTTGAAGCCCTCACTGCCCCATTGACTGTCTTGGAAAGGGCATTCTCTTTAAATCACTTCTCCAAGCCAAGCAACTTGGAGAATACATTTAAAGTTAAAATTGCTTTCTTTCCACCTCTTCCTCCCCCAATCTATTTTCCTTCCTTCCTTCCTTCCTTCCTTCCTTCCTTCCTTCCTTCCTTCCTTCCTTCCTTCCTTCCTTCCTTCCTTCCTTCCTTCCTGCCTTCCTTCCTTCCTTCCTTCCTTCCTCCCTCCCTCCCTCCCTCCCTCTCTCCTTGTCTTGCAGCTCTCAAACATCTGACATTCATGTCTTGTGGCTCTCAAACATCTGATGTTTATTCTGTGTGGCTCTTGCATTAAGCAAGTTTTGCCACCCCTGGACTAGGATCTGGGAGAGCTGGGTTCAAAGCCCCATTCTGCTGGGTTGCCATGGGCCAATCACTCTCAGCCTACTTTCCAGGGTAGATGTGAGGATAAAATGCAGAAGAGAGCAGTTTGGGTCCCCATGGGGGAGGAAAATGGGGTATAAATATCTAAATAATATTCCCATAGGTCTATGAGCAAATATTGCCCAAAACTCTTATAAAACATTTTGAGTTGATGAAACATGAAGGCGACCTTGGTCTTCTCTTAGAAAATTTGGTTATTGCATCCACAAGTTTTTGGTATGATAAACTGTGCAGGATTATGGATAAAATGATGAGAGAGCATTTTTTCTCCTCATGCACTGAAACTCAGAGTAACAAAATGGACAGCAGAGGTCATACACAATGACCTTTTTATACAAAGTGCTCTTAATGTATGGAATTTGCTGCCACAAATAGTTTTAAAGGAGATTTAGAAAATTTGTGGAGAACCCTTCTATGTGCAGATACTTTCCCTGATGGTTAAATGGAACCCTCCTGTCCAGGAGCAGTATATAATTGAATACCAGTGGCCAAGGGGAAGAACAGCAGCGGTGCGCTAACACCCTCTTGTTTTTCATGTGGGCTTCCAAGCGGCATCTGTAGGGATGGCATCTCTGGGTTTGGAAATATTTTGGGGGTAGAGCCTGGGGAGGATGGGGTTTGAGGAGAAGAATGACCTCAGCAGGGTATAATACCATAGAGTCCACCCTCCAAAGTAGGTAATTGATCTTGGTCATCTGGAGATCAACTGTAATGGTGGGAGATCTCCAGGTGCCACCTGAAGGTTGTTAACCCTAGGCATCTGGCTGGCCATTTGGGGGGAAAACGATGCTTGATCAGATGGATCTTTCATCTGACCCAGGTCAAATAATATTTCTAAATAACATGATTAAATTACAGTAACATTCCTCTCAGATCACTGCCCTACTATAAGATTCTTCTTTCTTGTATTTATGTATTAAATGCTGTCAAGTCACTTCCAACTTATGACAACCCAATGAATTAATGGCTGAGAACAGACAGGCAATCTGGGGCACCTGGGAAGTGTCCCAAATCAAGACGGCTCAAAAAGAGTCATCCTGGAGTCTCCAGATGGTCCCCGGCAAGGCAGCCCCATCCCGTCTGTGAGGCGGCTGGGCACCTCCACACGAGAAGGCACCCTAGAAGCTGGATTCCCTTTTTTCCCCCATGTGGGGCAAGCGTTCATGTGCACAAGCGCATCAGCACTCTGATTGGTTTCCTTTTTTAAAAAAAAAGCAGAACAGCTTGGGGCAGCTTGGCAGCTCCAGACTGCCAAGTCATCTCGCTTGCATCCTTCCCCGTCCAGACGGCAGGGGAGGTGACTGACGGCTGGCTCAAATATTTGCTACCACTTTGGAAGTGGTAGCTTTTTGAGCCGGTCACAGGAGCCTGCAAGACAGGGTTAGGGCAGGAGGAGGACAGCCAGCAGATGTTGCTATCTGCACTGGTTTTTTGGGTTGACTTCAGAGGCATCTCTGAGTCGACCCAAAGTGCCAGTCTGTAAGCAGCCAACGACTGCCAAAATGTCCTATCATTAACAACCCTCCTCAGGTCTTGCAAACTGAGGGCTGTGGTTTCCTTGATTGAGTCAACCTATTTTATGTTGGGTCTTCCTCTTTTTCCCACTGCCTTCAACTTTTCCTAGCATTATTATCTTTTCCAGTGAGTCTTGTCTTCTCATACTGTGACCAAAGTTCAACAGCCTCAGTTTAGCCATTTCAGCTTCTAGGTAGATTTCAGGATCAATTTGACCTAGAACACTCTAACTGGTCTTTTTAGTGATCCACAGTATCCATGAAACTTTCCTCCAACACCACATCTCAATTGAATCAACTGTTTTCCTCAGCTTTCTTCATCATCCAGTTTTCATGCCCATACATGGTAAGAGAGAATACCATACAATGAATTAACTTAATTTTGGTGGGCAACAGCACATCTTTAGACTAAAGAATATTTTCTAGCTCCTTCATGGCTGCTCTTCCCAGTTTCAGTCTCCTGATTTCTTGGTTGCAGTCTCCCTTTTGGTTGTTGATGAAGCCAAGGAACAGAAAATCTTTAAAGTTGATTGTTTTAGTTTCTTCATCATCAACTTTAAAGTTGTGTAATTCCTCAGAAGTCATTACCTTTATCTTCTTGATGTTTGACTGTAATCCTGCTTTGGCACTTTCTGCATTAACCTTCATTAGGAGTTGTTTCAAGTCTTCACTATTTTTTATTTATTTTATTTTATTTATTTATTTTAGTTGGCTTATATTCCACCCTTTCCCACAAGCGGGCTTAGGTACCATAGAGTCTTTACCTCCCAAATGGCTAGAGCATCTGGGAAAACCAGAGTTTTCCTAGAAACGCCTAGAGCAGCCCCTCATGGGCGCCACCATTTTGATGACATCACTTCCGGGTGCCATCATCATGCCAGTGATGTAGGTGGAGGTTCCCCCCACCAGCCCAATGTGGGAAGCTGGGGACTTGGCAACCCTAAGCAGGCTCAAGGTGGGTAATGACATAGATTAGACAACAGTTAAAATCTTACAAATTAAAACCATATAACAATACAATAAAATCATAAAACAGTAATATTCACCATAGGCAGCAATTTCAATTGGGCACATTCTACATATTGATGCAGCTATAGGCTCAATACAATAATAGGATGGAGATAATAGGATGACATCACAGCAAGGGTGGCCAAAGAGCAGATAGAATAAGGATGCCAGCTGCCTCAACCAAAAGCCCGGCGGAATAGCTCCATCTTACAGGCCTTATTAAATGGTAATAGGTCAGATGGGGGCCCCGGATCTCTATGGAGAGCTGATTCCACCAGGCCAAGGCCCTGGCCCTGGTCGAGGCAAGTTGGATGTTCTATTTTCTGCCAGTAATATGGAGCTATGTGCATATCTCAAATTGTTAATGTTCCTTCTACCAGTTTTCATTCCACTTTCATCTAACTCTAATCCAGCTTTCTTGATTATATGCTCTGCATGCAGACTGAAGAGATAGGGAGGTAAAATACGGCTGACCCCTTTGCCAATTGGAAACCATTCTCTTTTTTCCATATTCTGTCCTAACAGAAGCCTGTTTTCCAGAGTACAAGTTGTGCATCAAAACAATCAGAAGTTGCAGCATACACACACTTTTAAAAATAACCATAGCTTTTCATGATCCACGCAGTCATAAATTTGCTGTAATCTATGAAACACTGATTTTCTTCAGAAATCCTCTTGAGTGCTCCAATGATCAATGTAAATTTGCAATGTGATCTCTAGTTCCTCTTCTGAAACCAGCTTGAACATCTGCCATTTGTCATTTCATATAGGGTAACAGTCTTTGTAAGATTTCCAGCATCACTTTACTCACATGAGAAATTAATGCATTCCTTAATGATTTCCTGTGGAAATGTGTTTTGAGCTCACTTTTCATCCTGCGTGACTTCATTTATGAATGGGGGTTTGAGATGACACTCCATCACGAGACCTAGAAATTGGGACTTAAATTTCATACCCTCTAAACTTATTTTTGAAATCCTTTAATAACTGAGATTTTTGAGAACCACTTAGACTTCTACTCTTCAATGAGGGTAATGTCTGACTCAGAAGGCCACTTCTGAGGGAACTGTAAACTTGAAGGAACCTCAACATAGGCTTCATGAAAACAAATAAACAGGTTTATTTCAGTGGTAAGAATGGCTTGGTTGTTTCTTAGTTTTCCTTTTCACCGGCCATTTTCAGGTGGGTTGTTTTACCCATATTTATTTGTTTTCCCCATAATTGATTGCAAACGAATGGTGACCATATAAACTTAGGTTATTCCTGTCTGGTTCTCACATCTGTTATAACAACTTCATTATGTTGTGTGCTAATTTGCTATTCATCCTCTATGTTTGGACCGATAACTTCCATTTCAATGTGTCTGAGGAAGTGTGCATGCATATGAAAGCTCACACCATGGTCTCAAAATGCCACTGGACTCAAACTTCATTCAAATGCTTCAACACAGCTACCTACCTGAGTCACAAAGTGGGTTTCTCCTTTGTCTGGTGCAGACTTACAACATGGCAGAGAAAGAAAGGCATGCTGTGCTTGTGAAATCTCATATCAAAAGTGGATGGATTGGAAGGAATAGAAACATGGGACAAAGTTCAGACCCCAGTCTTTGAAAAAGTGTTTCAGAAATAGCATACAAAAAGCTGGTAAGCTCTGCTGAGGTGGTACGAAGATGTCCTTTTAACTATTCAGGCCATACAATTTCAATTTGGAATCTACTATCCAAGCTGCGAACTTTCAAGACTGAATGACTATAAACTTTTTCAAGCACAAGCACTTGAATGAGAATGGGATATGAGAAGCAACGTCGCTCTTTGTGAACTTTGTGAACTGAATTGGGATACAAGAAACAGTGTGGCTCTTTACGAACTTTGTGAATGGTGTTTGCACTTGCAGACTGAATTTTGATACTATGTATTGAAATAATTTAGACTTTTTGGATTTGGTTATAAATGTTTATTGCAGTTTCTCCTCCCCAATAGTTGTATCTTAGTAATTTTTTCATGGAATATCTCCAGTTAATACTTGGAGGTTGACAACTCTGGAGATGTGACAAGATCAGACTAGCTGTGTCTGGGTCTTGACTCTTATAGGGTTGCCAGATGCCGGGAGAGAAAAACAGCCTGTTCATCTAATAGCAGTCTGACACAGAATGTTATTTCCCGGGTGATGCTATTTACCCTCATGCCCTGTAAAGTTTCAGATACTCATTTCAACACATTAAGGCTCTGTTAAAGGGACAGAATATTTTTCTCTAGGCCTGTTGGCAGCTCTGTTTGTATCAGAAGGCCATTAAGTTGTAACTTGCTTTTCAATGGGAGGATGTCATTTCCCTGCTGAAAATAGCTTTCCCAAGCTGTTTTACTCCAGCTGGAGAAAGCATATGGATAGTCATCTTTTCCCCCTAAACAGCTTAAGAGGATAGCAATTTGGGGTATGAAACAGTTAAATAGTCTGCTCTTATCACTTCTGTCAGCCCCACATGGCTACAATCTATTTAAAGACTTGGAAAAATTATCAGGGAACTTCCCGTAATGTGTAGTTAGACCCTTAGATGTTTAATACATTTTTCTGAGGCAATCTCTCCCCTCCTACTATCTCTTGCTGAGGTGTTTATATCATCCAAGATGTATTTCCTTGACAAAAGGTGTCTCTTGAGTTTTGTTTCTGTCATCCAGGGGGAAATGATGATGCAAACAATGACAGGTTGTTATAGCTTGTTATCAACCTCTGCTTTCTGAAGTCCAGAATTCTCTGCAGGCAACTGTATCCTGAGGTAGAGAGCATGAAGAGACTTTCTGTACTTGAAGATGAACCCTACTGACTTGAAATAAATCTCTGGTTGTGTAACTGTTGATTGTGTAACCAAAGAGTGTTCCATTTAGTACAGGCAAACAAGAAGGCCTATGGCTTTCTTAACTGATATGAAGAGAATTTTAAATATACCTTTCATTCTTCATTTCTAAAACAAATATGAAAAACTATTAATGAGATAGAACTGCATATCTAATGAAGCCAAAACCTTCTAGTAGATGTTGTTTCTCTTTCCCACATGCATCATTACTTCTGATATTTATTTATTTATTTTTAATTTATTTAGAATTTATATCCCGCCCTTCCCACGAGTAGCTCAGGGCGGCTTCCAATAATAGATCCGACATAAAATTAAACAATATTTAAACATGTAAAGGATTAAACATTTAATACAGGTAAAACAGATAAAAAGATTAATAAATATTCCAAATATATATAAAAGAGATCTGGCAAGTGCATTAAATTCTCAAGCTAGGTATAGGCTAGCCAGAAGAGGGTCGTCTTACAGGCCCTGCGGAACTGGACAAGGTCCCTCAGGGCCCTCACCTCTTCTGGCAGCTGATTCCACCGTGTAGGGGCCATAACAGAGAAAGCCCTTTCTCTGGTGGATTTCAAGCGGGCTTCTTTCGGCCCAGGGACAGTAAGGAGATTTTGTGTTCCCGACCTCAGTACTCTCTGGGGAACATGAGGGGAAAGACGGTCCTTCAGGTAGACAGGTCCCAAGCCATATAGGGCTTTAAAGGTGATAACCAGCACCTTGTACCGGACTCGGTACATCACTGGAAGCCAGTGCAGGGTCCGAAGGCCCGGCTGAATGTGTCCCCACTTTGGGAGACCCAGTAACAGCCGGGCCGTGGCATTCTGCACCAGCTGCAATTTCCAAGTTGCCAACCTCCAGGTGGTGGCTGGAGATTTCTGGGAATTACATCTTGTCTCCAGATGACAAATATCAGTGCCTCTGGAGAAAATGGCTGCCTTGGAAGGTGGACTCTGTGGCATTATTGTGAGAAAAAGACCCCTCATTTCAGAACATTGTAGTCATCCGCTTGGTTGCCAGGGTACCTGAAGATTCAACTCACACACATCTGCCAGGAAAACGTGGGTTTTGTCTACCAGAATGTAAAGGATTTATGTGAGTACTAACAGCCACAACATTGCAGTAGCACCTGGTATCTCTGGAAGAGTGCTAACCAGGAGAACAGATGGGTTTCCAGCCACTCCGTGAGTGCACCATCTCGGCCGTTGCAGCGGAAGAAGTTGTGCCGCCAGGAACTGTCGGGCAGACGGTTTCCAGCCTTGACCATGAAATCCATAGTGGTGGGCTAACATCAGTAGCAACTATCTTCCTGCAGTGCCAGACTCCATGACCGCGAAGCGAGAGGCTCACATACTCAACAGCTGTCACTTATGCATAAGGCAATCAAGCTTATCTTAGGCGTGGGTCCTGCCAGACTGCATAAGCTTTTGTCCAGCAGAACCCAAGAAAAGATGGTGCCAGTATGGAAATGAAGAAGAGGAAAAATATCTTCACCTAGAGCCAAGCTTCTTTGTGTAGATTGGTTGTCACCTTATGTAGCAATTTGGCCATCTATTGTCATCTTTTAGATAAGTTTGATTGCATGTTAATTTCCTCCACCTCAATAATTTCACCCATTCTTTCCCTTAATGGTCATCCTGGAGCCTCCCCCTTTGGCCCATTGTTACCTGGAAGTCCAGTCAGGTAACCAGGGCCAGGTCTGCTCATTGGCCAGGTATGGGCATCCAATCAGGTGCCCCCAATAAACTGGCCATTGGCTACTGCACAAGTCCAGTCCTTATGGTCATTGCAGAGCCTCCCCTTTTTCTGAGGTCATGTACCAGCTGACCACCTGTCATCCGCCCCTGTACCTCCTACCCCCTAAGGACTCAAGGTAGTCCTTATAACCACAGTCCCAACTCCCCACAGGTGTGCATCTAGCAGTACCCCATTCCTGCTGTTTAGATACATCCTCGATTCCTGATCAGTTGAGGGTCCCTTCCCCTGTCTCCCTAGTTTGTCGCCATTGGAGCCTTCCTCGAAGACTACGATCGGTAATTATCACCGTTTGTTCATCCTTATGTTACCTCTATATATTTCTCTCTCTTTTTATTAGGACTGTATGTGTGTTGTATGTATCCATTACCTTCATGTGTATTCTATAATTTCTATAATAAATTCATAATTGTTTTACTTAATTAGTGTCCTTGGTAAATTTAGCAATAATTTCTGGAAGTGGAATCCTGTATACATAGATTCTAGGTCCTTTTGAGCCAAAGTTGCCTACCTGTCAATTCCCCAACCTCTTTTGAGGGCATTTTGACTTACATTATACCCCTCTGCAATCCCTTCCTAAACTCCACCTCCCCCAGGCTCCACCCCAAAAATCTCCAGGAATTTCCCAACCCAGAGCCGGCAACCTTATTGCTTCAACATCTTTCTAGCACTTTTTAATGTAGCCTTCACCCAACATGCTCACAGCAGCATTTGTGGTTTTCTTTCCTCATATAATAGGGTTACCAACCACCTTGCAGGGAGTTTCCCTGGAATTATAACTGACCTTTACACTACAGAGATCAGTTTCCCCAGAGGAAATGCTGAGTTCTCTCCTCAAACTCTTCCTTCTTTGTTCAACACTCCCCTCCAGGAATTTCCTGGGCAGTACTTGGTAACCCTATTATATCCTCAGAACATCCCTGTGAGGTTGTTTGGGCTGAGAGAAAGTGACTGGCCAAGAATTACCCACTGAGCTTCCATGGTAGAGTAAGGATTGAAACTCAGACCTCCCAGGCTCCCAGAACTTAATCTGGTACTATTAACCACTACACCACACTAGCTTTCTTGGACTTACTTATCATTTTTATCACACTGCACATTTCCCCACTTCCCTATATCTTTTTTAGTATTCATTTCATTCCTTGTAACCTTTCCGCTTGGTATTTTGTTTTGGCTCCAAAGGCGGATGCTATCAGTTGAACAGTAAATCAGATAAAATGTCTAATTTGCATACTTTATTCATATTGTCATAAACTGCAATTATTCATAATCTGTAATTATGGACAAAATTGAATTTTCATAGAGTGCAGAAAACATAGCTTCATCACATGGGTGCTTTAATAACTGCCAATGCTACAGTGATACCTTAAATATAGACAACCACTGGTTTCTGAATCAGACAAGTGGTCCATCTTAGAATCAAACTGTTCATTCCTCTTTGACTGCAGCAGATCCTCGGTGTGTCAGACAGAGACAGTTCAAAGGGTGCAAACACATTCAGATAGAGAAATTATTTCTGAGTTTTGTTCATTTGAATTTTTAAAAAATTCTTCCTTACCAGTGGTAACATTGTTATTTTCTAAATAATTAGGATGAAATATTCAGGAATTGTACCCTTCTTCCTTGCGACTCTGCTTGCCAAATTTCAGGCATTTAGGAGGAGAATGGCTTTCTGCTTTATAGCCAAGAACACGGACTGATTTCGCAGTATGCTTGTTCTGGGGTGGAGAGCCCTTTTGCTTCCAGGGTTTCACTCTGTTTTCGCACAAGTTGCCCCGGGGCTGTGAGTTGGCACACCGCTATTCCGCAGCAAGCAGGATATGCTGACTTGTTTCCACTTGCTGCAGAATAGCTGCACACCAAATCACAGCTCTGGGGCAACTTGTACGAAAACAGAGCGAAGCCCCGGTAGCAAAAGGGCTCTCCGCCCCGGAACAAGTGTAGTGTGAAATCGGTCACAGTCTGAGTAATATCGTTCATTAGGCCCACCCCAATGAATCATAACAATGTGCAAGCTTTTGAGTTCCCCAGAACTCTTCATCAAGCCACATATTATAAAGTAAAAAGCCAGAAAAAAATATTCAGCACACACCAGGATGTGGCAACGAGCTCTTCCAATATCTTTAGTTTTCCTCCAGGCCACAGGCAAAACATGTTTCTATGAGTCATAACAAGGTGATAAAATAATGATCTGAAATTTTCTTTTTCCCCCTCCCCCCCTAACTTTATCTAGCCTAGAGTTGCCAACAGTGGGTTGGGAAATTCCTGGGGACTTGGAGGTGAAGCCTGGAGAGTGCAGAGATTGGAAAGAGGGGGGTCCTCAGACAGGTAATGCCATAGAATTGGCCCTCCAAAGCAGCCATTTTTCCTAGGGGAACTGATCTCTGCAGTTTGGAGGAGTTTAGTTATAATTCTGGGCCTAATGAAGGCTTCTGGTGAACTTGGAAGCTTGCGAGGCATTATGTAGAATTGGGCTGCTGCTAGTTAAAGGTATTACATAAATTGTATTCATGGTTTTTACTTTTGGACCAACACAGCTGTGAACAATTTCTCTGTTTTACAACATAGGAATGCAGGTACTGGGCATGTATCATACATCAAATTCTAAAGTATGGCCCCACCATCCAAACAAAGGTTCTAGGCTAGAAAAACCTGATTTTTTTAAACAGGAGGACATTAAAAACCTCAAGCAGAAATTGCAGAGGGGAAAGGAATACCAGGTGGCATGTTGGATAGCAAGGGGGCAGGAGTAGGGAATGGAACTTGTGGGGGAACAAGTAGCAGGTGGCATGTGAAGCCAGATGGTAGATGACAAGTGGACTAGAAAGAGGAGAGCATTGGGAGGGTAGGTTATGGGGTGAATGTGGGGTGGGAGCAAAAAAGTGGAGGTTGATCAAGAAGAGGTGGCCATGAAGAGATAGAGGAGGAGGAAGAGGTGGTGGAGGAGGAAGAGGTGAAGGAGGAGGGACCAAAAATAGAAGAAATGAGATTTGCCATTCTCATGGATCTTTACAGGTCATGAGTTTGTAATATTTAATAGTTGGATTTTCATGGCATGTGTCTGTCCATTCATGTCTAACATAGGTTCATGTGAGGTCTGCTTTTACTGTTTGGTGTTGAAAGTCTCTTGACTGTGGAATAGCGGAATAGCAGCACTTTGATTATTATTACAGCCAGGCCTCAGATTTAGTGGGAGCTCACAGGAGCGCAGTTCCTGTACTTTGAATCCAACGAAGACAGAGGTCCTTTGCTTGGGCCACGGTGCCCCAGGAAGGGAAATCCCCCTTCCAGTTTTTGACGGTGTGCTGCTGAAAGCGGCCCACAGGGTCAAGAGCTTGGGGGTTCTTCTGGAGCCTTCATTATCAATGGAGGCACAGATAGCAGCCACTGCCAAGTCCGCGTTCTTTCACCTTCGACGGGCGAAGCAGTTGGCCCCCTTCCTGGAGCGCCGGGACCTAGAAATGGTGATCCATGCTACGGTCACCTCGAGACTGGACTACTGTAACGCCCTCTACATGGGGCTGCCCTTGTGCCGAACTCGGCGGCTGCAGCTGGTGCAGAATGCGGCGGCTAGGCTGCTGTTGGGGCTCCCAAGATGGGAGCACATACAGCCGGGTCTACGTGGACTGCACTGGCTGCCGGTGGTGTACCGAGTCCGTTACTAAGTGCTGGTTATCACCTTTAAAGCCCTATATGGCCAAGGACCTGCCTACTTGAGGGACCATCTCTCCCCATATGAACCCCAGAGAGCGCTGAGGTCAACTGGAAAGAACCAGCTGAATATCCCTGGGCCAAGGGAGGCCAGATTGAAGACCACCCGGGATCGGGCCTTCTCCATTGCAGCCCCACTGCTGTGGAATCAACTCCCGGAGGAGGTACGGGCCCTGCGATGTTTAGACCAATTCCGCAGGGCTGTAAGACCTACCTCTTCAAAATAGCCTTCACCTAATACCGAGTCAAGAAAGTCTTGCTGGACATGTTTTAGCCACTGAATTTTATTAAAGACCTAAGTTATAGCACCACAATGTTAATTTTAATGTAAGTTGTTAATGATTTAATGATGATTTTATAATTGTAACTGTAATTACTATGTATGGTTTTATTGTATTATATTTGTATGCTGTGAGCCGCCCTGACCCTGCCCTGGCAGGGAGGGCGGGATACAAATAAAAAATATTATTATTATTATTATTATTATTATTATTATTATTATTATTATTATTATTATTATTATTATTATTTTCTGAGAGTTCTACCTCTTTCTGAGAGTTCCACCTCCTTGTCCATTGAATAGTATGTGCAGCTGCATAACAATCCCTGGATGAGCTCCACCACCTATTTTTCTACAAAGCAATCCCTGATTACAGCTGCAACATCACAGCTTGTTTTGAAAAGATACTTAGCAAAGGGGAAAAACAGGGTGTGTTCTAGTAATCCATTTGTCTGGGCCCATCATAGTCCATTAACAGCAAGGGTAATTCAAATAAGAAAGGAGAGCAGCTTTAGATGATAGACAAAAAATGGTTGTTAATGCAATGCAAATTAATTATAACATCCATTATGTTCACAATGAGAGAAATTAATACACAGAACCATGTCTGCACGTAAGAGTCTCCCACTCTCCCATATACAGATTATACAGCATAGGCCAATGTAATAACTCTCCTGTGCTTTAATATAACATTGCAGAAGTGTGAGTGTGTGGATCTGAATGGCTGTTCTGTGGGTGGAAAGGAAAGAGGCATCTTCTTTGACCACTGAAAAAGGTTATGCTGAGAATTCTGGGATCTGCAGATACAAAAGTGATGTGGGATGGGGGTTGTCGTATGGAGGGGTATTAGATTGGGCTGAGTGAAAAGAGCTAATGACACAAAGGAAGGTCAACTTTCTCTGTTCCATCTGAGCAATGCAGGATCCCATGCCTGTTTGGTAGCCAGCTTTCTGAGATGTTTCATTTTGGTGTTCTAACCTCATGCAGTGGGACAACTTGCTGCCATGAGACTCTTGATAAGCATGGTCAGGGGTCACGATTTTGTATGAATATGGGAATCTGCTCATTTCTCCATGTTCAATAAATGTATATCCTCCAAATCCAGTGTTCAGTTCTACGGGAAAATACATGTGTTACCTTATTCACACAAAATGGTGACCATGCTTAATGGGTGGGTTGGATAGTGGCCAGGTGCTAACCTCACAAGCATGCCAAAATTGTGTGATACAATGAAACATGTGAAAAGTGCTTCTTTTCCCTTCAAATGAAATTGATTGACAACATCTGATTTGCATGGAGAAGATCTCAGTTTCAGTTCCTACTATCAGTATCTGACGAAGAAAGCTTTGACTCTCCAAAGCTTATACCCTGAAAATCTGGCTGGTTTCTAAGGTGCTACTGGATAAGGTTCAGGTAGTATGAAAGACCTCTAGCTGAAGCCCTGGAGAGCTGTCAGTCTCAGGAAACAATATTGACCTTGACTGAGCAATGGTCTGACTAGAGTTACCGACTCTGGCTTGGGAAATTCCAGGAAATTTGAGGGTGGTGTCTAGAGAAAACAGAGTTTGGGGAACGGTGAGAGTTCCATGATGCCACTGAGTCCACTTTCCAAAGCTGCCATTTGCTCCAAGTGAACTGATGTCTGTCTTCTGGAGATTAGTTGAAGTTCTTGAAGGACTCCAGTCCTGGAGGTCGGCAGTCCTATGTCTGACTCAGTCTATGGCAACTTTGTGTGAATCTAACCCCTCAATTCTGTATTTTTTTTGGGCGGGGGTGGGGAAACATGCCCCAGGCACATTCTGTCAGCTGTATCGAATTTTTCACTCTACATACCATATACCAGATGTTGTACCTAATGCTGGCATTTGTCTTGAACATGTGAAGCTGCCTTATACTGAATCAGACCATCAGTCCATCAAGGTCAGTATTGTTTACTCAGACTGGCAGTGGCTTTCCAGGGTCTTAGGCTGAGGTCTTTCACATCACCTCCTAAGTGATCCTTTTAACTGGAGATGACAGGGATTGAACTTGGGACCTTCTGCATGCCAAGTAGATGCTTTGCCAGTTAGCCACAGCCCCTCCAGTACCTTTAAAAACTGGTAGCAGACAATTTTGAGACCAGATTTGCAACCTTTGCTGGTATATACTGACTTCTGAAAAGAAAGCTGTTTGGCAGCAAGATTAATGTGATGCACACAGAAAACATTTTAATTTTAATGTTTAAGCATTACTTTTCTAACTGAAGGTGGGAGGATGGAAGGAACAAACATTTTCCAACATTCTTTAATCAGATTACTGGTTGCTGTCCCCTGCGGAAGCTGGCAGTTCAAGCTGTGGACCTATTGCCTTGCTGCAAAGTGCTATTTTCTCATCTAAATTAATCTCAAACAGGCATACCTCTTTGGATAGTCTGCTAAAGCCTTCATTATCATGTTAAGATGAGAGGCCTTGATGTAATTTTCTGCAACATGATTTCCTGGTAATTTTTGTGACAGGAAATCAAGAACTGAAGAGATTGACTTCAATTTGCTGTTCCAAAGATGTTAAGTCGTTAATTGTGAATAACTCTCTTCGTTGTTGTCCTGTCATCAATGGCTTTTTTTTTGCCATTTCATATTTATTTCATGCTCTCATAGCTACTGTCCTGCATTAACAACCAACTGTTAAAATGAGGAAATGAAATAGTTGAATTTGGCTAATAAATATATGGGGGAAGGATATAGGCACAATAATATCCTCAAAACAGGATAAAATCATACATAGGTATCAAACAGAAAACATGTGACTAAGACCATATGCGTTTTGGCCAATTTGGCCTTCCTCAGTAGTTGAAACATATATATGTGGCTGTCATATGGGACAGGGGCCATAGTAAAGAAGAGAATTAGGCACGACTGAATGAAAAAGCTGGCTGGATCTAACCCCAAATATGTCCAAAATAGCTAAAATTTCACAAACTCTATTGACAAATCTAGCCCATAAAAACAGCATTAAAACAAACATATATGAAGCTACCCTCCATTAAACCTAGTAATATTAGCTTGGCATAGTTGTTAGAGTATTGGACTAGGGCTGCAAGACTCAGGTTCAAATCCCCACTTGCCACTTCAAATTTACTGATTCAAATCCCCACTTCAAACTGACAGGCTGACTTGGGGCCAGTCACCAGGGTTGCCAACTCCAGGTTTGGAAATTCCTCAGATATGAGGGTGGAGTCTGGGGGAGTGGGGTTTAGGGAAGAAGAAGAAGAAATTGGATTTATATCCCACCCTATACTCTGAATCTCAGAGTCTCAGAGTGGTCACAATCCCCTTTACCTTCCCCCCACCTCCACAACAGACATCCTGTGAGGTAGGTGGGACTGAGAGAGCTCTTACAGCAGCTGCCCTTTCAAGGACAACTCTTGCAAGAGCTATAACTGACTCAAGGCAGGGCTGGCCCTAGGGCACATAGTGCCCCAGGCAGCCATGCTGCCCCGCCCCCCTTCTCACACAATCTAGGAAGGAAGTGGGGAGGAGAAAGCGACGCTGCTGATACCCAGGAAGACACCCCTGTACTTATTCCCAAGCCATGCACCCCTGGAATGTGATATTGCAATGTAACCCTAGAATATTAATTGGATGCAGCAATGCCCATTTGAATTGGAATGGTCTTTCTTGCACATAAGGGAGACAAATCCAGTTCCTTCTTGACCCAAAGCAGGTCTGTAATGTGATTCTGGTTCACAAGCCAGAACAACATGATGCCAGCTAAAAGGTTGAGAAGCGTCCATCTTTCTGCTCCTGGGAGTGAAAAAGTTTCAGGCTCAGAGAGACTGGTGGGCAGTGCCATAAAAATTCCTTCACTTTTGGCAACCTTTAAAAGTCCTGTTATCAAAGCATAAGGAAATAAGAATGACCCAGGAAACCTCCAACAAAAATAAATGGCTTGTATCTGGTAATCCTCAGGACAAGATGGCAGAAACACGAGGTTAGAGGCCAATGTCAATGTAAATGTACCTATGTATCGATTTCAAGATGTGCCTGTTAATTTTGTATATGCATAGACAAAGCCTACAAGAGGAAAATGTCAATGTAAATGTACCTATGTATCTGTTACTGAACCCCATTGTGTTGTACTTGTCACATTAAGAGTTAGACTAATAGAATCCTATGTTCTTTCCCCTTCCCCCTCAAGAAAATGATATTCTATGTTTGTCTTCAAGTTTGATAAGACTATTTTAACCATGAGTTAATAACTGCCTGTTTGGTAGCTTAGAAACATTGAGCATATATTTTGAACATTTTTTTTTCTTTGTGTGTAACTATGCAACTTTTGATATCCTGTTAATTAGCAATATAAGTTTAGTTACTGTTTTGTACTTCATTTATATTAGAACCTATGATTAGCTATTATAAGTGACCTTATATATATGCATAGTATAGTATAGAAGGAGGATTGGTTTTGGTAAAAATGTATACTCTCACTTTTATAAGGCAAGAAACTGTCTTCCCCCTAAGCACCTATCCAAAGATGGTTTTGAGAATTTATAACTCCCATGTTCTTTGTACATGCAACCTCAGAGGCTCAGTGTTCATTATCAGAAACATATATGCACACCCCATGAATCCAGCTTAACCCACTAAAGGTTCCAGTTAATTTTTGAACTGGCCTGCAGTTTTTTTACTATTATTTTTTTTTACCTTTTAATTGGCTGCAAGATTTTAAAGCTCCCCTAATTTTTTTTGTTCTCAATCATATTTAATGGCCTGACATTTCTTTCTCTTTCTATATCTGTGTGAATGGTTGTACCTTGGTGTGAAAAAGAAGTCTCACTGAGAGTTCGCCTCCATTTTCAAGGGGGGGACTGATACCCAGGAAGACACCCCTGTACTTATTCCCAAGCCATGCACCCCTGGAATGTGATATTGCAATGTAACCCTAGAATATTAATTGGATGCAGCAATGCCCATTTGAATTGGAATGGTCTTTCTTGCACATAAGGGAGACAAATCCAGTTCCTTCTTGACCCAAAGCAGGTCTGTAATGTGATTCTGGTTCACAAGCCAGAACAACATGATGCCAGCTAAAAGGTTGAGAAGCGTCCATCTTTCTGCTCCTGGGAGTGAAAAAGTTTCAGGCTCAGAGAGACTGGTGGGCAGTGCCATAAAAATTCCTTCACTTTTGGCAACCTTTAAAAGTCCTGTTATCAAAGCATAAGGAAATAAGAATGACCCAGGAAACCTCCAACAAAAATAAATGGCTTGTATCTGGTAATCCTCAGGACAAGATGGCAGAAACACGAGGTTAGAGGCCAAGCACTCCTTTTGTTGTGAATGTGTGTTATAACCTGTAAACTGATCTCACAATTCTGACTTTTAACAAAGTTTCTATTTTTCTTTAATTAATTGCTAAGGCCATCAAAGTCAGCCAGTCCCCTGACCACTTGATGGATGCCCATCCATGGTTGACACTAAGAGAGAAATCTATCACTTTTGGAGAGCTTCAAAGGAACCAGTTTTGGGAAAAACAAGGCCATAAAGTCATTTGGCCAGTGTAATTAAAATGCCTATGTTGGGGTATGGATCTATGATACGAATGGTCTCTGATTGGATATTACACATATGACACCCCGACTTTCCATTGGTGTGACACTCTGCCCCCTCATTGGTTAGTGGAATTGAGTGATGTGACGTAATTTTCCCTAGAAAACAGACAACCCAACCTGTCAGGTTAAGGGAAAAAGCACGGGAAAAAGCACGGGAAAAGAGCACAGGAAAAAAAGCGTAGGGCAGCACAGCGAGAAGCGTGGGAAGAAAGGGAAAAAGGGAATCCCTTCATCCTCTCCTTCCCCCACCCCCTTCCTACCCTCACCCCCCTCCTCTCAAGAGAAATCTCCCTCCAGAAGCCTTGCATTTCCTCTGACTGAGTCTACCCTGCAAGATCTAGGTATTGTATCACCCTCCCCCATCCTGCTTATTCAGCTAACCTCTTGTATTCCTCTTGTATGCTTGAAATTGTTTGATTGAGAGGTAACTATTTGAAACCCTATGCTATGATAAAATCCATTATTAACCAAAGGATTTTCAGTGGTCTATCTCCGTAGACGAAGACATAGATCCCATACACCTCACCTCTCGTAGGCCTACCATTTTGAGCTAAGAAATATTAATATTCCCCAATAAAAAGTTGTTTGAGGTGTAACACTGCTGCTCTTTCAGTAGCTGGCTCATTGCTGCTGTCCCAGAGCTGATCTTGAGCGCACCCAAGGGGCGGCATAGGAGCTGCCAGCCCCCGGCATGGTTTTACCCGCCAATCAACTAATCGGCGGGGGGGGGGTAGCCTTTAAAGAGCCCAAGAGTGCAGAGCTTCACTGCCTATTCCCGGGCATTAAGATTATGACAAAGGGAGGAGGAAGGGAGAGAGGAGGAGGCAAATAGGGATTTGCCTAGGGGGCAGGGGGAGACTGAATTCAGTGCCCCTGGCCTTCCAGCACCCTAGGAAAATGCCTAGTTTGCCTAGTGGGCGGGTTGGCCCTGGCCAGGGCCATTCCAGCAGCTGCAAGTGGATGAGTGGGGAATCAAACCCAGTTCTCCCAGATAAGAGTCCGTGCACTTAACCACTACATCAAACTGGGAGGAGAGGGACCTTGCCATAGAGGCCACCATTCACTAGTAAAAGCACATAATTGCTGTGGACAGTTCCAGCACTAGGTGAATACTCTGATTCCCCCTAGATGAAGCCTGCATGGTGAAGCATGTAGGGACTTTGTACAATAATAAACCAGTTAACTATCTCATGGCATTATTTCCTTTTTGTCCTGTTGGCACATTGCTGGGTGCAGCCTATTTTTTCTTCATCCTTTCAATGTAGTAGTTTTCTTCAGAAGAAATGGAATAAATGTTTTAAATAAATTAGCAGTTAATGTAATCTGGAAATCAGTTCTAATTCTGGGAGATGGCCAGCTCCCACCTGGAGGTTGTGTATGAAATAAATAAAACACTGTGCAACAATTAACCAAACACTTTAGTAATGTAATTATATAGTTACAATAAACAGTATATTATTACAAATAATTCTCAGTCCCATATCATGTATCCAACTTCTAACATAGCCCAGTAATATCAAATCAAAGAATCTTCTTCAATTCACAAAGTACTAAATTGCAAGAGCTACAAAGTCACTCAGTTACTGATTGCAGCAACACACTGTTATGCTTCCTGATAAAGAGTTTAGGTGACTACATATATCCCAGGTAGAAAAAACATGTTTCAATCCAGTGTTATTACTTATACAATGGAACCAATGGTTAGTATTAAACTTTATACACAGTAATCAGCTGTCTTGACACTAGGAGTTTGTGAACTGAAGAAGAGTCTTCAATTTGATATTACTGGACTATTTTGGAAGTTGCAATAATACACTGTTTATCGTAACTATATAATTGCATTACAAAAGTGCTTGGTTAGTTATTGCAGTACTTTATTTGTTTCATACATATCGTATGCTGTGGTTTCCTTTATTTTGTTATATACCCACCTCGAGGTTTGCAGCCCTACCAGTAACACTCTCTCAACATCACATACCATACAAAGTTGTTGTGAAGATAAGTGAGGAAGGAAGAACTATATATTCCACCCCAAGGAGGGATAAAGATAAGTAAATAAAAAGCCCAAGGTCTGGATACATGAAACAATTCAACTTGGCTGCTGAAGCTAAAATCAGGCACCAGGTTGACGCCTGAGGGGAAGACATTCTTGTCTAGAAGTAGCTACACACAGAATGCCTTTTGGAAAGGGGAGCAAAAAGGTAAGGTAAAAAAGGTGGTGGTGGTGGTGGTGGTGGTGGTGATGATGATGATGATGATGATGATGATGATGATGATGATGATGATGATGATGATGATGATGATATTGGATTTATATCCCGCCCTCCACTCCAAAGAGTCTCAGAGCGGCTCACAATCTCCTTTACCTTCCTCCCCCACAACAAACACCCTGTGAGGTGGGTGGGGCTGAGAGGGCTCTCACAGCAGCTGCCCTTTCAAGGACAACCTTTGCCAGAGCTATGGCTTACCCAAGGCCATTCCAGCAGCTGCAAGTGGAGGAGTGGGGAATCAAACCCGGTTCTCCCAGATAAGAGTCCGCACACTTAACCACTACACCAAACTGGCTCTCCCAAAAGGTAAAGATTGTGCAAGCACCAATCGTTTTCGACTCTGGGGTGACGTTGCTTTCACGTTTTCATGGCAGACTTTTTAAGGGGTGGTGTGCCAGTCATCTACATTCCCCCCCCCCCAGCAAGCTGGGTACTCATTTTAACGACCTCAGAAGGATAGAAGGCTGAGTCGGCCTGGAGCCGGCGACCTGAACCAGCTTCCGCTGGGATCGAACTCAGGTTGTGAGCAGAGGGCTCCGACTGCGGTACTGCAGCTTTACCACTCTGCACCATGGGGCACAGAAACAAATCAAAGCAACTGCTAATTGAAACCCTGGCTATTTATTGGACCAGGTTATCCTGCTGCCTGAGGAGCAGCATGTGGGAAGAAAAGAAGTACAAAGAGGATTAAGAGTAAAATAGGCAAATTTGCATGACAGTCTCTTCCTTACAAAGGAGTCAGCAAGGGAGAGGCCAAACACAGCAAAGCCAACACAAGTGTTTTGTTGGTAAGCCTATCTAGTGGATATTTCAAACACTTGCTGTGTTTCCTCTGGTGTGACATTCTGAAGAAATATACTTAAAGGATCCCTGTTTGGTTCATGGTCATATTACCCTGTTAATCACTAATTTGGCCAGCTGACCAAGACCAAGAGCTCCTTGGCAAGCTCTTCCTCCAGTACTCAAGCTTTTTCATTTTCTCTCATTCACTGACTGACATACATTGTTCATGGATATTTGCGGGGTTTTTTTCTCCCAGCCAAACAACCTGAAATGGCTGCATTTAGCAAGCAGAGAAAGGAGAACTATTGTAGGAACTGTCAACCCAGCTGTCCTTCTTGAAAGGCCAGATTTGACTTTAGGACTAGTAGTTGCTGACTTCAACACCTAATGTGTGTGCCCTGGATGCTATCACGCACAGTAAATATAAAACAGGAGTCCAGTGAGAAGGCTGAAGTTGGTTCCTTATTCGCAGTTCCTTATTCATGAATTCAACCAAAAACAATGAAGAGAGTTTGAAAGCTAGTTCAGTGGCATCTTAAGGGTCTACAAAAGTCATTCAGGCATAAGCTTTCATGAGTAAAATCCACTGACGTTTACATCCATTAATCTGATGCATTTATATGAACATTAATATAAATGTATCAGCCTGATGGACATGCATACATCTAATGAAAGGAGCTTTGACTCAGGCTATAAATGAAATTAACAATTAATAACAACACAACTCATGAAAGATTGTTCTGGAATAAATTTGTTAATCTTTCAGATGCCACTGCCTTATTTGTTTACTTGCTCAATTTATAGCTCATCTTTCTTGCTGAGATTTACAAAAGGTAAATCAATGCAACCAGATTGATGGACAATGCATCTGATAAATGCTATAGGACTAGGAAATTAGGGCTGCCAACCTTCAGGTGGTGATCTCCTGGGTTTACAGCTGATATTCAGGTGACAGAGATCAGTTCCCCTGGAGAAAATGGCCAGTTTGGAAGGTGAACTCTATGGTGTTATATCCTACTGAGGTCCCTCCCTTCCCCAAACCCTGCCTTCCCTAGGCTCCGCCCCCCAAATCTCCAGGTATTTCCCAACCTGGAACTGGAAACCCTCACTAGGATTACAGAATTTGAAAACACTACAAGGCATGACATACCACAAACAATGCTGAAAATGGAATGATAAGACGGGAAGATTTTTTGCTACTGTTTTTCATAATATTTTTTGCTAAAAGAGCTTTCCCTCCCTCCAAAACTAGGAACAGTTTTATTATCTAGTGAGGCGTGATAGAACAGACAAAGGAAGAAGGCTGTATGCTACCAGCTCAATTTAAGGACACAACACTTACATATGTGTGTGTTATGTCAAGTTGCAACCAATTTATGGCAACACCAACAAGAGGCTTTGGAGTGTGGACTGTGGCATCAGATTGCTGTTAATCACTCCCATCCAAGTGCCATCCAACTCTTCTTCGCTTCCAAGATCTGATGAGATCAGGGGTTACATGCCGTACCACCTTCTCTCCCCGGAGATGCAAACATAGTTGAACGCCAAGGTCTTTTTATGAGTGATAAACTGAAGTTTGAGAAGGTAACTGTCATCAGAAGTCCAGGTCCGCAGGTTAAGAGTTCTAAGCAAACATCTTCCCATAAGACTTCTGAATCCAGTCATGATAGGTAATTCCCTGATGAATTTGGTAACTTTCCTCACTTAGATTAAAATGGATATGGACGGACTACAGATCCCATTTTAATTCGCCAACAAGATTTATCAGCACCTTTGTGATCATCATCATCAATCAAGTTGAACACAATATTGATCAGGTTGAATGTACCACTGAGTTCAAAATACATTTGCTATGCCTTTGTTGTGAAAGGCCACAACAAAAAGAAGAAAAAACTCTCCGTGTAAAATGCAATTTTAACTAAGTTTCAAAATACAAAACGAATTTTATCAGTACATATCACCAAGTTAAAACCTCATAAGTTACTCAATGCTCCTACTGCCCTTATGTCGCTGAAAGCCACTAAATTACATTCACAGTATTAAAAATAGGTGGTCCAACTGAAAACTAGTCTGCTTTGCAAGCCATTTAGGATCCCAAATCCTTCTTCTAGGGACCATTCTTATGAGCATTGTACAGTTTTCCAGGTCCAGTAGTGCCAAATGAATTCCTAGCTTTCTCTAATTAGCATGCATAATAGCAGGAACGCCATAGTAAGTACTATCCTTATCAGCAATGCAAGCATCCAGTGTTGGTGCTCCACTTTCTGTCTAAATAGTTCAGATATCTGTCCGTTCAGGGGCTTCTGGTAGATAGTCTGACTGCACTGGTCAATATTGTCAGATCCATCTGAAATGTCACCAC